>NC_092502.1:39197287-39822287 GCF_047511675.1 Marmota flaviventris
GTGAGGTTCCTGGTGGTTTGATGGTGGGGGGTGATTTTAGGAGATGCCAGGAATGGAGTCAGTTCACGCAGGATTAACTCCTGTGGTGAGAAAGTCACTCCGATCCCGTTCTCTCTAGAACCTTCCACGGAGGACAAAGTCTTGGTCTGGATCTAGTTTTTCTTTAGCATCTCTCTAGCACTCACTGTCCCCCACCCCCTGGTTTAGCAAAAAGAGAGCCAGCCTCAGCCTCAGCCTCGGTGCCTTCCGCAGGCAACAGGAGCTTACTCAAATCCCATCACATTGTTTTGTTTTTGTGGCATTTATTTTAACAGTTGTCTTCTATTTATGGCACGCGATATTGGCTTTCCATTTACAGCAGTGATAAAAAAGCTTCCTTTTACATTTTATTTCTTTAAGTTTTTTTTAAAGGGGGCTGATGGAAAGAAAAATCCCAAGTGCGCAAGTGGGGTGCGGATCCGACCCAAACTGTGACGGCAGAGTGTGAACGGTGGCAGTTTGGGGAAGATGGAGCGCCTACTGTGCGCCAGCCACTGCTCCAGCTGGGGGAGAGCAGAACCAGGCAGGCAAAAGCCCTGCCCTCGGGGAACTTGCAGTCTAGCAGGGAGGGGGCGGGGAAGCCGCAAATCCCTGAAATGTGATTGGATTGCTGTGATTGGATTGATGGGTGTGATGGGGGGGGGGGTGGTCTGCAGGTGGCGGGAACACAAAGCAGGCAGGGTATTGTGTGTCACTGCCTTGCACGAGCTGGCGCAAGCCCCTCAAGTGCAGAGCGCACACCGGTGCAGGGAAGGGGAGGCTGAAGTGTTTGCAGTGACACTGGAAAGGGGCATGGCCGGCAGAAGGCACGGAAGCACGAAAGAGCCCAGCAGCCGAGATGCCATCCCCTCCCGGTGGAGGCTGATTTGGGAGACTCCTGCTGGTCAAGATTACCCAGCCGCGGGAAACACCACATCAAGGCCCCGTCCTCCTTTCTTCTCCACAAAAAAGCAAAGGACTGTCTGCAGAGACGAGAGCCGCAGCCTGGAAGCAGCCCCGGGCTGTGGCGCAGGGTCATGCAGCTTCATCTGCGCCCCACGCTGCGCACAGGTGCCTCCCCGTGCCATGAGATCAGGACTCGGCGTGAAGGTGCCCTGCATGGCTCTGAAATCATCACCTTCTGAGTCATCAAAGTGGCATTGACTTAGAGTCAACAATGCGTGGTGCTAAGTGCACTTTATTATTCCAGTTCTTTGAAAATTGGTCATCTGCCTGCGGTCCGTCCACAGCCTGGTGGGGAGGGAAAGCCAGGAGCCGGAATCATGGCTCCCCTGCCGGCGAGCCCGCTCATCCTGGGCAGGTTCCTTTGTTCTGAGCTTCCATTTGCTTGCAGCTCCATGGGAGGAAGATGCCGAATGAGGCGTGTGTATTGTCCTTGGCACTTGGGGCCAGTCAACAGGTGGTGCCCGTCCCTCTGTACACCTAGCTCCAGGTTACCCAGAACACACCCCCACTCCACCAGCAGGAAACCCCAAACCCCATTCGCTGGTTCAACAAGTCAGCCTTGCTCCAAGCCTGCACCCTCCCAGCCGTCAGAGCAAAGAAGGAAAAGGTCCCTGGTCGTGTATGTCAGCAGGGCCAAGGTGGGAGGTTTCTGCGAGTGACAAGGACTACAAGGAACATTTAGGGAAGCCCAGCAGATTGGGTATCCAGGGAAAATATGAGCATGGTCAAGATTTTGGCTGGGCGCGGTGGCGCACACCTTTAACCCCAGCGACTCAGGAGGCTGAGGCAGGAGGACCACGAGTTCAGCGCCAGCCTCAGCAAAAGTGAGACCCTGTCTCTAAGTCAAATATAATGTAGGGCTGGGGATGTGGCTCAGTGGTCAAGTGCTCCTTAGTCAAATCCCTGGTACCCCTCCAAAAAAAAAATAATAAAAAATAAAAACCAACAGATTTGGGGGCAGAACATCTCAAACAAAGGGAAGAACACAGGAAAGTCCCTGGGATGCCTGAGAGCTAGAGGGGAGGCCGCTCTGATGGAGGAAGTGGGCCCCGGGGAGTTTGATGTGAGGGTGGGGAGAAGCCAGACCTCATAGGGCTCCAGAAGGGCAGAGGCTGGAGGGAGGTGGCTCTGGGATGGGGCCACATGGGGAAGGCTGTAGTTTCCATTCTGTGCCAGGACCATTTCCCGGGGAAGGCCAGGCCCCCCCACTGGCCTGCATCCCTCCCGGGAAGCTGCCTATTTGACCGGGACTAAGGGGCACCCACTTTCCAGCTGGATTCCTCTCCCGGCATCCCAGTTCTCCTCCAGGTTGGAAGAAATTTTTATGGTTTGGATGAAGGAAGGGATGGGGGGGGGCGGGGAGCAAAGTGTGTTTGCTGGCACCAGAATCACAGCAGAAGCCAATGCTGGAAACCTTCCCAAGTATTTAGAAATTAAAATAATAAAAGAAAACTGAGCATATGGAGTTTGTAAAGTGCCGTCCATCTTCAAGGGACACAACTTACTCAGAATGCTCGGGACTAGGGGGGTGTCTGGGAGAACGTGATGAACACTCTGTCCCTGGGGTGGGGACCAGGGTGGGGGGCATGTGCTGCCCGGGGCTGGGTTAGTCCAAGAACATGAGAACTGCGGGAATCCCCTCTGTGTTGTATGTTGGGGAAAGGAGAACGAATGTCCACGACTTTATGGAGCCCCCAGTTCTCCCCAGCCCTGGAAATATCCACCCCTCCACTCAATATCCTGTCCTCGAGGACTGGCCTCCAGAACACACCCAAACCCAGTTCATCTCCTCTCTTGCTTCCCCATGTCCAGCTGGGTCTGGTATGTCCCATCTTGCTTGGTCCACAGCAACCACCCTTGCCTGGTCTGTGGATGCCTTTTTCCCCCGGTCCCATCTGTCTCCCCTGTACCCACTAGATGGATCGCTCTTTTCTCTTAGGATAAAAGCTCATCTCTTCTCCATTGCCTTCAAGGGCTATGTGATCCAGGCACTTTGTGCTCCCCATCTCAGTGTTGTTCCTCTGTCCCTCAGGACCTTTGCACATGCTGTTCCCAATGTCTGGAATACTCTTCTCCACCTCTTTCTATGATAGGTTCCTTATTCCCAAGACAGTCCTCAGAGAAGTCCTGCCTGGGCACCCCATCTAAAAGACCACCTCTCCAGTTACATTTGACTTTTATTTGTTTATCTTATCAAAAGTGACTTATCAAAAATGACTTTATTATAGGTGGGTCTGGTGGCACATGCCTGTAAACCCAGTTACTCAGGAAACTGAAGCAAGAGGATCACAAGTTCAAGGTCAGCCTGGACAACACAGTGAGACCTTGTTTCAACATTTTAAATTTTTATAAAGGGCTGGGGATGTAGCTCCTTGGTAGGGTGCTTGCCTAGCAGGTGTGAGGCCCTGGGTTCCATCCCTGGCATTTGTTCATCTGTTTGACCTGTCCCTCCACCAAGTAAGTGCCACAAGACCAGACAGTCCTCCACATCTGGAACAACGCTTGGCCCAGAGACCTCTACTAAATGGGGTCCAGGGAGTGCCAGAGCCACCTGGTTTATTTGGGCACCAGCTAGGTGCTTAGGTAGCACCAGGCACAGCCTTTATGACTGCTGAGCGCAAACACCTCACTGTAGGCGGAATTCGAGGGGTCCCGGCAGAGCCCACGTGGTCATGATTCTGGGCACAGCGGAGGGAGCCTGTTTCCGCTGAGCTGTCACGGAGCTCGGCAGGTGTCGGGCGCTCCCCATCCTGACAGATTTGCCAGACGACAACTTCAGCCTCCCCTCCTGGAGGTGAGAGCCTGCTCCGGAGCCCCGGGTGCCTGCCTGCATTCCAGGTGCTCAGGTGTCCCCGGGTCAGGGAGCCCAGCTGGCACAGCCTGGCTGGCAGATACGGGGCAACAGGGTAAAAGGGGAAGGCAGGTGTCCCGTGGGTACCTCGTGGGGAGGGGACCTGTCTAGCCCTTGGTCTCTGCCAGGTCTCCAGGGCCTTGGCTCCGACGTGCAGAGGTGGCACCTGTGGACAGGTGGGAGCCGGGCCTGGGGATGCCCGGGCCCTGCGGGAGCGGAGGGTCCCTCGCAGCCCGCCCCCGCCCCTCCGCCGCCCCCCTGGCTGCTCCTCTCCCGCTCTGCCGAGCGCTGGCCTCCACAAGATGGATTTTCCTGGCCGTGCCAATCTTGCTGCCACCTGTTCGCGCTGTGCTGGAGCCAGCAAAGTGGCTCCGCTTCCAACCCAGAGCAGCTGGGAGAGTGGCTGCCAAGCCTCGCTGCCCCCCACCCCCCCCCCGTTGCAGTAGCGACAACAGCTCGGCTCCAAGTCATCCTGTCACCTGCTGTCAGCTGGGCAGCCCCTTGTCTTCTCTGCCATGTCTCCTGCATGCCAATCCAGCCCTCCCCAGGTCACAGCCCCTCGTGGCCAGCCTGCAGGGTGGGTCACAGGCAGAGGGTCCGCAGCAGCCCTGCCACCCTGACCCTTACCCTCAGCCCAGACTCTTCAACCCCTTCTCTCCTCCCCTACTTCTCATGGATGTCCCCAGTGCTGCTCCCCAGGGTCTTGCCCAGGAATTAGAAGGGCTGAGGCTGGGACTGGGGACCTGAGAGCCCAACCAGCTCCATCCGCTGAGCCCCGGTGGGGCCCGGTGGGGCCCGGTGGCCCAGGGATCCAAGTAGTGCAAGCTCCAAACTTCCAGGATGAAAAGAGATCAAGAAAGGACCCGCGATGACCGTCCCACCCGGGCCAGAACCCTTCCCCCTAACACATGGGCTCCGTGACCTTGACCAAGAACCTCAGAACCTCTGTCTCCTCAGCTGCCAAGGAAGGGGCTGAGTCTGTGTCTGCCCACCGCACCCTGTCACTGAGAGGAACAAATGGAGGGCTGGCGACTTCAACTCCTTCGGGAACAAGGCAGGGATATAATTAAACACGTGCGTGGGATAGAGAGATGCAAACTGTAAAGTGCTGCGAGGCCGAGGAGCTGCTTTGGCACACGCATGCCCGGCCTCCAGGGGGAGGACGCAGGCTGAGGCTGCCTTCGGAAATGCTGGCTGCAGCCGAGGGGGCATCTAACGGCCGAGAGACAGACACTTCAGAAGATAGAGCAAGACACAGGAAGACAGACAAATAAACACAGAGAAAATAGCCGGCCAGGCCGATGGCTTTCCTGATGGGAACAGACAGGCGGTGGCAGCCGCCAGGTTCCCGTAGCCCGGGGCCTTTTCTCCTCTACCAGGATCCTGCTTGGGGACGGAGGCACAGCTCTCTCCCTTCTCTTCCTGCTGCCCTCTGTCATCAGCTTGCACGCGTTGACCCGCGGGCACACAGGCACAGTGACCACACCGGCACCCTGGCGCCTTGTCGGGGAGGGGTCGGACCCTCCAGATTCTGGAGCAGCCAGAGAGAAAGGAAGTGGTCCCCGCATGGGGGGAGGGACCGTCCCTGGGTGCACATATTTCCCGGGGTCCAAGGAAGTGTGGTGTGTGGATGCGGACAATGGCAAACTGCACACCATTTTCAGGAGGGTACTTATCCCTGGGGACAAGCCATCAGAGGGAAGCTGAGAAGGTTGGTGGGGAAGCCACAGGGTCAGCTGCAGCCTGTCAGCTGCATCTTCCCCCAGGGCTCGGAGCCACTCACAGGGATCTGCAGATAGCAGAGAGCCCAGAGGTGCAGGATGGACAGGGGGTGGCCTGCTCCCTCACTGCCCCTGCCACGTGCCCTCCTAGAGCCACCAGACTGCTCTTTCTAGAATACACATCAGATCTGTGCCTCCCCATTCATCCCTTCCCCCTAGCTTCCCATGACACATATAATAAAGTCCAAACGCCACTCATGGTTCATAAGGCCCCCAGGGTTTAGCCCTGCCTACCTCTCCAACCTCCTGTTCCCCGCTTCTCCCTCCCCTCCTTCCTCAAGGCCTTCCCTCCACGCTAGTCTGGCTGTTCCTCCAGCCCTACCCCGCCTCAGGGCCTTTGCACTTGCTGTGCTCCCTCCCTAGGACCCTCAGCTGCTGATGTTGCCTTGGTCACCTTCTCATCATTCAGGCCTCAGAAGAGAGGCCTCCCCCATCCCAATGAATGCCCTCCTCCCTTCTGTGTTCCCTCTCTGGTTTTTGTTCTGTCTTCTGCATTGCTCCTACCTCTGCCTGGGAATACTTGCCTTGCACAGTGTGTCTCAAGCCAGAGGGGATGACGGCCTCTGGAGGACGGCACGATCCTGAGACACCCGTGGGGCTCGAAGCGCCAGTGCACGATGCTCGTCTTACCGTACTGTCTCTGGTTTGCCTGGGTGTGATGCTTACCACCCAAAGGTGGGGTGTTGTCAGCCCTGGTTTACAGATGAGGCAGCCGAGACTCACCCAGGAGGCCAAAGTCACGCTGCTCACAGGGAAGAGGAGGGCTGTGACAGGTTCTCCTCCAAAGCACGTGGCTCCCAAGTGGAGAAAGGTCTCCCCAGAGCAGCTCACAGTCACATTCCTGCAAGGACTCTGGGACAGCAGCAGGGAGGAGCTCTGGGCGGCAGGACCTGGCTGGAGCAGCGGTGGCCAGGGAGAAGGAGACAGGCAGGCTGGCCCTGGGTCCTGGTGGACAGAGGGAGATGAACAGGTGCTCACGATTGGAAAGGAGCCCTGGACAAGACCCTGCGTGCTGAGCTCCTTCCTGTCTTGCAGCAAGGGAATGACCAAGGCTTGGGGTTTGCTTCTGGCAGCTCCACCTTCCAGGGGAGCTGTTCTCCTCTGTGTAATGGGATAATAATGCCCCTCTCCTAGAGTTGATCCAAGAACTGAATCAAGCCCTGTATGTAGAAGTGCTTTTAGAAACCTTTAAGTGTTGTACAATTGTGTATTGGTAGGGGGCCATTTAGCTACAGTTTCCAGAAGTCCTCCTCAAACTGGCTCAAACTCAAAAGGGAATTCATGCTCTATCAGGATTGAAAAGTGCCCAAGGTGGGACTTCAGGTTTTCAGGTTTGGCTTCAGGCATAGCTGGATCAGGGTGTTACAACAGACTAAGAGTCTCTCTCTCTCTCTCTCTCTCTCTCTCTCTCATTATCAGCCCTTCTTGGGGGTTTGGGATTGGGGAGTTCCCTTTTTAAGCAGTCTTTCACCAATGGGTAGCCATTGGTCACTCAGGTTCCTACCCTGCTACGTAATGTACCCCCATCTGAAAGAAAGCATCCCTCATATAACCCTCGGCTTAAGAACCAGGATGTGTTCATGTTGGTACAAACAGGGACCCAAAACTGAACCAATCACTGTGGGAGCCAGAACATTGGGCACCTCCGTTTGGCCACCCCTGGAGCTGGGGTGACGGCAGAGATTGGCTCCATCTGAATCACAAAGACTGACTGAGTGAAATGGTGGTGGAGGTTCTCTAAAGAAAATTGGGGTGATACTACAAGAAGATGGGGTTCAGAAGCCCAGCTGGCAAATAATGGATGGTCACATTGAGACTGATGGTGGCCTCCTCACCCATACAGCTGGCCAGCGGGAGGTGCTCTCAGGATCCAGGTTCCCCAGAGACTCCACTCTGGGGCTGCCCTGCGGGGACTCCCAGGAGCCACTTTCTGGGAAAGTTTTGAAGGGAGCCGCTGTGGGAATGAAACAGAGTTGTTCCTGAATGTGATTTGTAAACGGTGAAAACACCCGTCAGACGCGAGCGATTATCCTTCGTGGTGTGTTGGAAGAGGAGAGGGGCGAGCCACCGTAGGGTTTTGGAACCGAAAGGGGCTTAAAAATCATTGGCCGCCAACCCAACGCCCCCCTTTACAGTCACCACCACATAGCAGCCAGAGGAATGTGTTTTAAATGCAGATCACATCACGTCCCTCCACGGCTTCATATGGCTCTTGGAATAGTCTAGATTCCCCTCCTGACCTCCACCCCTGGGGATCCAGATCCTGCCCGCTGCCTGTCTGCCTCTTACACCCTGATCTTCTCCCACCACCCCAAGGGCCCCGGCTGCCTGGGCTGCCCCCTGCCATCTGCAGACACACGGAGCTCATTTCCCACTCTGAGGCTCTGCACTCGCTGTTCACTCTGCCACGACACTTTTCCCCTTCATTCGGTCTCTGCAGAACAGCGCCTTCTCAGAGATCCTTCCTGGTCCCACATTCCATGAATGCCCCCAGTTCCTTCTCTCCTCCATGCCTCGCCCCGTGTCCATGTCTTTGCCATCTGGAATTTCCATGCTGTATCTGTTTGCTTATTTATCATCAGTACCCCCTGCCTGATGTCCCCATTGGGGGACTCAGCTCCTAGAAGACAGAACCCACCCCACAGCATAAGGCTTGGCAAGTCAGGGATCAATAGGTCCAGGCAGAGTGTCCCTTATCCAAAATGCTTGGGACCCGGAAGTGTTTTGGATTTTTTTTTTCAAATGTTAGCATGTTTGCCTAGATGTGAGCTATCTCGGGGACAGGCCCCAAGTCCAAACGGAATTCATGTACGTTACACATGCTCATCATTACAGACAATATTTTCAACAGCTTTGTACCCGAAACCAGGTTTCATGGTGTGGAATTTTCCACTTTGGGGGGTCATGTTGGTGCTCAAAACATTTTAGACTTTGGGGCATTTTGGATTTGGGATTTTTGGATTAAGGATGCTCTACCTGCCCTTGTGGAGTGATGGATAGGTAGATGAACGGATGGGCTGGTGGGCAGGTGGCTGGGTGGGTGGTGGGAGGGTGGACAGTGCTCTGATGGAGATGTGGCCTGCCCACGGGCACACAGCTGGCACCAGCAGCTGGGTGGGCTGAGTCCTGCCTGCCCAGTCTTGCAGTCTCGCCTTCATTCTCTAATTTGCTTTTTTTTTTCTTCCTTGCTTTCTTTCTTTTTAAATAAACATGTGCCCTGTTATTTCTTTTAGACTAGAAGCTGACTTGGGGATCTGAGGGCTGAAGACCCTCCAGCCCCACCTCAGCGTCACCTGCTCTGGTTGCTGAGTTCCCCTGACTTCAAAGCCCATTAAGCTGATCATCAGAAGGTCAATAAAACCCTTTCCCTGCACAGACACACTTCCGCCCTCGCCGGCTGCCTGCTGCCCATCAGCGGGGGCTGCCTGTCACTGTTGCCAGGAGCACGGAGAGAGCTCCAAGGCCCCTCCTGCCTGGCAAGTAACACAGGTGAGCTGAGCCCCCTGGTCCTCATGGCAGTCCCCAAGACAGGGCTGCCACCCAGGCTGTGCCCCTCCAGGGCCGTTCTTTGGGGTGGGAAATGAAGATCAGCATGTCTTTTTGAGAACTGTGCACCTGAGCTGAGTCGCACCAGGGGCCCAGGAGGCTGGTGGGGGGGCACCCTGCTGTGAAGTGCTCTGATGTCTCAGTGATGGAGGTGGCGGAGGAAGGGACACTGCTGTGACCTTGTCTCACTGCAGTCACTGAAGAGAGACAGAGTCCGGAAGCAGTCAGGCAGCAGGCGAGGAACCCTACTACAGCAGGTGCCCCTGTGGGCTGAGGTTCCATGTTCAGAGGATGCCTGGACGCAGGTCCCAGGCCATTCCTCCCCTCATCTGGAAAATTCCATCATGGTGAAATCTGATTGAAGAACACATCAACTTTTCATGCCATTGTTGCGTTGGGGGTAAGCACACTGCAGAGGGAAGCCTACGGTCAGACACTGTGTGTAAACACCCCGCAGTCAAGCAAAACTCTAGCTGGTGAGTCACAACATCCACACCTGTATACAGGCATGGAAAAGCCCAGAAGGCCACACACCAGACTCCCGCCAATGGTTCCCTCCCTGGAAAACCCTGGGATTTGGGGCTGGATTATTTATAGTCTTTTTTCTTTTTCTTTTTTTTTTTACAGAAAATAAATTATTCATGTTTTATATGTAAGATTAAAAATTATTTTTTGAAGATATTCACCATGTATATAATTGAAAGCATGAAGGTCACATCTAGCTCTCAAAGGAAGTGACATGAAGGTTCAGAAAAGGACACAAAAGGGTCCCAGCCAACATAGGAGGTCCCCTAAGACAGGCCTCCTGTGGACAGGGGTAGACAGACCCCATGGGGCCACCCTTCGCCTTGGTGAGCTCCCTGGGCAGGACATTCTCTCTGCCCAGTCACAACCCTCCTAGAGGATTCTTTGAAGATCCCACTCTGAGATGTGCCCAGGAACTGATTCCAGGACTCGTGGAGCAGAGAAGCCAGGCACAGAGGGAGCGGAGAACGTTCTGCTTGGCTGATTCCATAATGCCAGGGCTGCAGCGTCTCTGCTTCTATCCAGCAGAGTGACAGTATCCACATGCTCGTGCAAGGGGGGTTATTTTATTAACCAGATAGATTAAGCATCTCTCCTTCTAATTACTAGTTTAATTAACCTTGGCACACAGTATGTACCAACCCCCAAGGGACTGAGTCAGAATCGCCGTGCTGGGTGAACACAGCCCATCTGCTTTGTGCTGTGGGCTTCCGCTGGCCCTCTAGGGGCCAGGGCAGTGGACGTTGAGGGCCAGGGGTCTGGTGGCACACAGGAGAAGCAGAATAAAAGGTAGGCAGGGGTTGTTGGGGACCTCCCCAGAGGGTCTTGCCACAGGTGCTGGATTCTAACAGCACTGCGCTGCAACAGCCCTCTGCAAGTGACCCTGGGCAGGGTCAACCACAGAGAAGTCAACCTGGGCTGCCCCACCGGGCTCTCCTTCTTGTCTGCAAGGTAGTCAGCGTTCCCTAGGCAAAGCCTGGGAGCCAGTAGTCTTGTCTTCAACTACCACTGGCTGGCTGGTGAGATGTATGTGCTGTTTCCAATTCACCAAGCCTTAGTTTGCTCATCTGTAAAATGCACATAACGCTACCTAGGCCATGGGGCAGTTTATGAGGTCCTTGGTTGTGAGTGTGCACACACCTCCCAGGTGCTGGCACGTGCATGCTGCATGGGGACACCTTTCTCCTTCACAGCCATGAACAGTTCACCCGCCCACCTCAGAAACACAGCTACACCCACACAGGTGCATGATGTCCACGCATAGAGACAGCTGCGTGGCCCCTCTGTTCTCAAGCAGCATAAGGCCAGGGATGTCACTAATAAAACGTAATATAAGAAACAGAGCCCCTGGTAAAGGGGTTTTATATATTTATTTGTTTAAAATCTTATTAAGATCCTAACCTAGTCTCCTCTTCACTACTGCGGTGCTGCTGGATTCTCCTGATGTCTGTGTGGGCGGGTGAAGTTGCAAGTGTGTGTATTTGCATATGTGTGTGAGAAGATTGGGAGGCATGTGGGGGATGTGCCGGCACGCATGTGTGTGTCGCATGTATGTGTCCAGGTGTGGGGTAATGTGTCTCAACCGTGTATGTGTGTGTGCAGGTAGTTGCGTGTGCATATATTGGTGTGAGTTATGTCTCTGGAACTACGTTTGTGGGTGTATGCACGTCTGGATATGGGGTGTGTGTTTTCTTCGGTGCATGTATATATGTCCCTGGGAGTGGCTTTGTGTATGTGTGCGTGTGCATGTGTGCATATCCAGGTGTGGTGCATCTGTGTGTCCCCTGTGTGCATGTGTAGAGTTGTGTGCTTGTATGTGTGTGCATGTGCATGTCCAGGGGTGGGTTGTGTGTCCCTGGGTGTGGAGTTGTGTGTGTATGTGTGCATCCCCAGGTGGGGCTGTGTGTGTGTTGTATGTGTTGTGTGTGATCCCAGGTATGGGGTACATGTTGTGTTCCTGTGCTGCTTAGGACCTGTCAGTGGTGAGCAGAGTTTATCAACCTATTTTTCGCGTCACCCCCATTAGGAGACTGTGTAGATTTTTTTCCCTCCCCCATAATCACCTCCTCTCTGAAATTTTAATACTACAGATACACTATGTATCTGTCTGTGTGTGGTGTATGTATGTGAGCTCAAAATAGAGAAAGCCATTTCCCCAGCCTCGGAGGAACATTTTCTGTCCCTCCCAAGGGTGACACTGCCCTGATGAGAAGTCATGCTCAACATGAGTGTTTCTATACCTGCTCCCACCCACATGAGTGCAGCAGTCCCCATTCTCTAGGGCCCAGCTGGGAACCTCTTGAAATATAGACTTCCAGTCCCTCCCGCTAAAGATCTTGACAGTAGACCTGGGGAGAGGACCAGAAATCCGGTTTTAGCAAGTTCCCAAGGAGTTCTGATGCCTGGATGAAGGGGGGGGGGATCTAGGGCTGGAGGGAGTCTGGTGCCATCAAGGGATCACCTGGGGGGGTCTATCTGAGTCCACGCCTCATCCTGGAGAACTTGGCACCTCAGCCATGAAGGCTGAGAGCAGGCCAGCAGCACCTTCATATGCCAGCTCTGCCCTGGGGTTGCCCAAAGGAGGCTGGTGGCTGGACCGGAACATGACGCATGGCAACAGGCCTGCCATGGCACCAAGACCACGCAGCTGGAGTCTGGAACAAACCCTGACCCAGGTGTCTAGGGGCCATCTTCCAACTGTGTGATCAAGCCACAGATGCCTTCAGGCTGGCCCAGCCTGGATTCCGTGAGCTCCAATCTGCCCCCAAGCCCGGACTCAGTGTGCCGGGCGCTGGACAGAGGACAGAGCTTCCCCCTGCCCTGCCCCCTAGCCCGGCCCTGAGATTGCAATGGGAGCACCCATCCCCACTGGAACCCCCTCTGGAAGTTGTCAAGGATCTAGTAGCAAAATCAATAAAAAACAGAGAACCCCTTACTGACCCTCCCTCTTTGGGTGCCAAAGCAAAGCAGAGCCTCTCTGGAGGACTGGACCAACGCCAAGCCCCGGCCCCGGGTGTCTGAGTGATCAGAACACAGGGGACCAATTGATTCCGTGTGGGCAGAGCGCCAGCCCAGGCTGCAGCGGGGCAGATGGGAGCCTGGGAGGAGGAGGGAGGGGCCTCCAGATCGAGTGGGCTGGGCTGCGCTGGGCTGGGCATAAAGGTGTTTCCAGGAGGGTGCATCGCAGGAGAGGGAAAAATGGGATGAGCGTGAATGAAAGATGGAGATGGAGGAGAAGGGATGGGGAGACGCTGCGGTCTGGTGGGGAAGTGAGAAAGGCAGCCTTCTCCTTCTCTTAAGCTTTTAAAGCATCAGAGCATCTTGCTAATTGTTCATCTCCCAGAGACGCTAATGAAATTAACTCTGCGAAATGCTCATCAGGTCATCTGCAGAAGGCATGGTGCCAGGCTTCCACTTGGTCCAATCCCATCCTCCTCCTCCTCCTCCTCCTCCTCCTCCTCCTCCTCCTCCTCCTCCTTTCTCAGAATTCCCCACCCCCTCCTTTCACACAGGACCCTCTGCAGGGAACTGCTCACCTCCAAACCCTCTCGAGAATGACCAACAGGGAAATCAGAAATAGGGGCCATGTAGCCAGGGAAACCTCCAAGTCTGAAATGCTATGGCGCTCATAGAGCTGGGAAAGGTTGTCTCTGGGTGTGTGTTTCTGAGTGTGTGTGTGTGTGTGTGTATGTGTGTGTTTGTCTGTCTGAGAGAGAGAGAGAGAGAGAGAGAGAGAGAGAGAGAGCATGCATTATAGAAGCATGTGTCTCTAATAAAACCATTTGTCAGACGGAACCTCCTTTCAATCACTCAGCATTCTTGGCGCAGCATCTAGGTTTAAATCTCCATCCCCTTCTTTACCAGTTGAGGGGCACCAGGCAAGTTACATCCCTTCTCTGTGCCTCAGGTTTTGTATCTAAACAATGGGGATGATAATAGCATCTAGTTCCTAAGGGGTTGTGAGAAGTGAAAGAGAGTTGAATCCTGTCACTGGCACACAAGATTGCAGGGCGCTGTCCTTGGTCCTGGGAGGCTCCCCAGCGAGAGCATCCCAGTTCTTGTCCTGAGGCATAATCAGACAAGCTGAGCGTTCCAGCCACAAAGTTCCAGTAGCATGTGGTAGCAGCCTAAGGTGTGGCCGCATGAATATCCTGTGCAAGAACACGGTGGAGAGACACAGAAGTGTTTGTATGTGTATGTGGCTATATATAAAGAGCATGTGTCTCTGTATTGATTGTGTATAGTTGCTCAACGTGTATGGGTGTGAGCTGAGTGTGAGAGTGTGTTTGTGTTAAGTGTAAAGCATGAGTGGACACTGGCATGCTCTGTGTGTGTGTGTATGTGTGTGTATGTGTGTGTGTGTGTGTGCACCAGACGTTGCTGAGAGTCCTTTGAATAGGTTTTCCAGTTCTCTGTCCCCTCTTAACCCCCACACATGTTTTTTTTCTTCTCTTAGGAGCTGGCTGTCATCCCACCTTCACTTACAACTGGAAGGGCATCTGTATCTCTCCCATAGGATGTAGAACCCCCTCAAAGGGTAACATTGAGCTGTGCAAACAGAAGGCAGTAATAAATACTGGCCCTATCCTGGGCTCTAGAACAGATTTTTTACAAAGGATAATTATATATCATTCTTCCTAATGCAGATGATGGAACTCAAAAGGGCTAACAACAAAAGGGTGTTGGCTGATGTAACTGAAAACCCAGAGGTATGTCTAGTAGCTTCAGGAGTAGCTGGATCCAGGGGTTTTTGAATGATGCTCCAGGCTCTACTTTTCCCTGCCCGAACTTCAGGCTCAGGCATGGGCTCCTCATGTGGTGGCAGCTTCAAAGATCATTTTTTTCCTTCTTCAAGCCCACCAAGAAAAGAAGTTCTTTCCCTCCTTAGTTCCAAAATATGTCCCAGAAATAGCATCTGTAGGCTGCCTTGGGTCATGTGCCCATCCCTGAGCCAATCACTGTAGTTCAGGGAATAGTGCATGCTGATTGGCCAGGCCTGAAGTTTGGGCCATCTTTTGGATGTGGGATGGGGTAGCCCTACATGAATTTTGTGTGTGGAAGGTGGGGAGGGGTGACCCCTCAAAGAAAGACAGGAAGATCCTTCCAGAAGATGGAAGCTAAACGCTGAGCAAAGGGCAGATCTGAATGGGGCAGGAATCATCAAGAGCCAGCAAGAGTTCTCCAAGAACCAGTTCTGCTGGGAACCAGTTTCCAGTTTGGCTGGGTTATTGGCATGGTAGAACAGGACATAGCAAGAGGTTCATGAGTCTAGAGCTCTGTAGAGTCTTCCTGTTCATTTTTTTTTGTGTGTAGCAGTAAAAGTGACTCGATGACAGTGCCGTCAGAAACTTCTGGAGTGGATAAAAGAGTAACTGAATTTTTGCCCCACATGCAAAAATGCAAGGTAGTCCTGAGCAGGGGAGGGGCTGGGCTCTGTCCTCGCCTCTTCCTTCAGCAACCTCTTGAGTAAGGACTTGGTTGAAAGTCTATATGTCTTTCTGATCTCATCTAAGAATGACAGGAAGCTGAAGAAAATAGCAAGTGCTCTGCCTGACAGCACCCACATCCTGAGAGAGCTCCATATGGGAAAGAGGGATTAGATGTAATAGGATGGAATTTAATTGGGATGAATTTAAGTCTCTGCATTTAATTGCAGGAAACCAGTGACCCAAGGGTAGATGGCAGCACCTGTGGCAAGACTAAGGGCAGTGTTCTTCAAAGCGTGGTCAGCCTTCAGATCACTGGCAGCAGTAGGAACAGCTGGTGGAGAGTACCAGGGCCCGGTAAAAGCACGGATTCCTAGATGCCTCCCCAGACATACTGAATTGAGAATTGGGATAGGGCAAGACCTGGCCATTTGCATTTTCCCCAGCATCAGAAGCATTTTGGTACATCTCCATATCAAGGATGGCCTTAGCACAGGCTCTTGGCTCCCCTGTCCAGTAGGTACTGGAGTGCAATATCACCGGCCAACAGGGGATTGGGACCCCATTGCGCATCAGGCCATGTGAGCAGGAGACATGCCAACTCCCTGCAGGAGATGCCTTCAGAGGAGCAGCCTCACTGGAAAGCACCTGCAGTGGGGGTCAGAGTGGCAAGGACAGGGACCCAGGGTCTGCTGTCATACCAGTTACTGAGACAGAACCATTTGACCTGGAGGAGTAAGAATTCAGGAGAGATCTTTGCTTTCTGAAGTAGAAGTCGTCTGAAGCAAAGGAAGAGGCAGACATACCTGGTGTAACCTCAGAAGGCGAGCTCAATGAGGGGCAGCTTCATGCTTTCTATTTTTTTTTTATTGGTTGTTCAAAACATTACAAAGCTCATGACATATCATCTTTCATACATTTGATTCAAGTGAGTTATGAACTCCCATTTTTACCCCAAATACAAATTGCAGAATCACATCAGTTACACATTCACAATTTTTACATAATGCCATATTAGTGACTGTTGTATTCTGCTGCCTTTCCCGAGACTGTCCTGGCCAGCAGAGTGGTTGCAGGTGAAATCCGTGCCCTGTCGCTGGGATATTGTAAGCAGGAGTCTACAGACATTTGTTGGAGAGTCTCACCTCCTTCCCTTTGAGTCCAGGGCTTCTGGGAGGGCAAAGTCCTGAGGTCACAGTCAGCGCTTGGATCTGAACAGAATCAAGGGCAAAGGAGATTGCAGGTGTCAGGAGCCCTCCTCCCATCTGGCCGTCTTACCTTTGGGTCTGAGACAAGTCCTTCCCTGGCAGCCCTCCAACCTGGATTCATAAGCAGAATTCAGGTGGGAAATCTACTCCCCCCTCTCTGCAAGGCCATCCCTCCTCCTCCTGACATGGCCCTGAGCTGAGTACCACTTAGAAGGGGACAGCAGAGCTGAAGCCTGAGTAACTAAAAGAATGAGCCCATGTGAAGGTCTGAGGACAGTGTTCTAGAAAGAAAAGCAAATGGGGAATTTTGAAAGTGGGAAAGAGCTTGGGTGGCAAAGTTGTCAAGGTAGGCAGGGGCCAGCTCGTGCTGGGCCTGCAGGCTGTGGCTAATACCAGTGATGCTTTCTGTGTTTTTCAGCTCTCCTTTCCAGGAATACAGGAGGATTACATTTCTTGGCCTCCTTAAAATTGGAGAACCGGTTCTGACCCGTGAATTGTGAGTCAAATTGGCATGACCTTTCTCAGCTGAGCTATTGATCACTGGTAGGTGTACCTTTAGATTTCCCTATTCCTTTGTCTCCTTGGCCAACAGTGTTCCAGAAAGTACTTTTAGCTAGGTTTCAGAGTGAGAATCACCTGGAGCAAAGGACCCATGATGGGCAAATAAGAAATAACCTTTGTTGACTTAAGCCACTAAGATTTGGGGGACTATTTGTTATTATGACATAATCTAACCTATCCTGACTACTACGAGGACCATTTTACTCTGGCTAAAAGGAGAGGGGCTGAGAAGTGAACAGAGCCACTGAACTGAGCAGAGGATGAGAAAAGATTTCTTGTATCCTAAACCTTATTCCCAAATTCTAATCCTAGAGCAGAAACGGCAAGAGGAGGAAATGTAAGGAGTATGGCTACTAAAATCAGACCTCCCAGAGACCCATTTCAGCTACCTCTTCAGTCACAGAGTGACACTGGCTCTGGCAATAAGGCACTTTCCCTCCTCAGGCCTCAGCCACCTTATCCGTATAGTAGGAATCATGTTGACTTAACAGGATTGCATGAGAGGATCAAGTCAAATTACAAACACTCGCGAGGACACATTGGTATCCAGCAAATATTATAATGTCATCTTGTAACCCAGCCCCCAATCTCACTCCTTCATCCTCAGTCCTAATCATTTCCCTCATACTGTGGACCCTCAATGCAGGTCTGCCACTTTCCCCCCCTCCTACCCACCTCTGCTCTGCAAGTTGGGCAAGGAAGTTATGGTTTCCAGGGGAGCAGCCTGGGCACACGCTGCCACACTGCTGCTTCCAACACACAGACACACACACACACACACACACACACACTCCATATCATTGGTAGATCAGCCCCCTGGATACCACATACATACAAACAGCCCCCAAAGCATAGTTCAAAAAGCAGAAGCTGGTAAACATTTTCATCTGGGCTCACATGAGGTTATAGAAAATACGTTTTATTTGTTAAACATTTTAAATCAGGAGATTTCACATGTAATGGCCTGTATTGAAAATTTGGAAGATAGAGCCATACTGAGCCCCAATCCCCTCCCCCCGAAACTGGCACCTGGAGCAGAAGTGCCAGCTGCCCCTTTAGATGGGATCCTGTGCTCTGTCCCCAGTGCTGCCCATTGCCTCCCTGGCACTGAGGCCCAGGATCCGTAGGTGCACAACTGGAGCTTTGGCTGAGATTTTTTTTTTTTTAATAGTAGAGTTAAGAAGAAAGCAAAACATTTTTCATAACCCTTCTCTATCAAAAGTGGGAAACAAAAGACAGACCGAGAGAGGGCCTCGTGTCTCAAGAAATACAGGAGAGCTCATATCTCTTTGTGGAATCCAAGACCATTCTTATATCGCCTAGCCTGCAGCGCCAATTTATATTATTGACTGGCCCCGCAGGCGTTTAAGTTTGCTAGCCTGTCCTCACTCTTATATTTGCCCTCCCAACCCAGAGTAGGACCTTCTCTTTTTCACATCACTCGTCAGGTGCACGCGGAGCGGGTTTGTGGTTTCCTTTCTCCTTCAAGGCAGCCCTCTGTTTATTTTAACCCGATTAGGGAATGGGGGCGGGGAACTAAAGACTCCAGCAGCGGTCATTGCTGTAGGCTCCGAGAGACGACGACGTGACTTGCCCAAGGTCACAGGGCCTGAAGCGGGAGGTGTCTAGACCCTACCCCGGGACTTTCTAGCTCCATAGCCCAGCTTGTTCCTTCACGCCCTCGTCTCTGGAAGCCGTGCGCTCTCAGGGCGCAAACACTGAGCGCCCTGTCGGTTGCGCTGCGCCCTAAGGTTGTTTCCTTCTGAGGACTTCACCGTAGGGTTAGAGAAACCTTGGGTCACTCTGTTACGCGTGCCCTGGAGTCCACTAGGCTGTGTGGCTGTGACTGCGGGTGGCCCCGAATCTGACCTGCCAGTCACTGGGGCCCTGGGAACCCATGCGCGAGGGCCGGGGGCCCCAGAGCTCTCCCGCAGTACCCTTTCCAAGCCGCCGGCTGGCAGCTTACCGCGGCGCGCTGGCGGCCTCGGAGCGCTTCTGGGAGGCCAGGGGTGGGGGGAGAGGACTGCAGCAGAACCTGCCGGGGGCACCCCAGCCCTGGACCGCTCTCCGCAGGCTGGCGCCGCGCCGGGGTCGCCGCAGCCCTGGGCCCCTCCCGGGCCACCTGTGCGCAGACTGGCGGGCCCGAGAGAGCCCGGATCCAGAGAACTAATCCACTCCGGGTTTCAGACTCCTGTCCCAATCCCTGGAGACCGCGAGGGGCGGTGGGAGGCCTCCCCGCCCACCACCCCTACCCCTCCCTGGGGGAGCTTCAGGCATCGCCCGGAGGGATCCCCGGTGCTAGGGGCGGCCGGTGCGCGCAGCGCCCGGCGGCCCGGCCCCTCCTTTCTTCCCCCGCCCCGCCCCGCCACCGCCCCGCTCCTGTACTCCAGTCCGGGTTTTGTGGCGCCCGCCGGCCCGCTCCCCGGCTGCGGGCTCCGCGCGGCGGCTGGCTGGGTGCTCGGCGCGGCTGGCGCTGCGCTCCGCCCCGGCTGCATTGCTGCGCTCCCGGTGCCCAGGGGAGCCACGCGCCGAGTGCGCCCCACAGCCGGCCGCCCGGAGGCAGCGCAGTCCGCTGGCATGGGCCCCGGGGGCGCCCCGAGGTGGGGCTCCGGGCTGAGGCGCTGAAAGCCTCGCTCCCGCCCGCGGGGCCCCGCGCCCAGCTCGCCTGCCTGCGGCCATGGCCATCCGGCCCGGCCTGTGGCCAGCGCTCCTGGGCATAGTCCTCGCCGCCTGGCTCCGCGGCTCGGGTGAGTCACGCCGCGCGCGCTCTGGGGAGGCTTGTGGGGGACCGTGCGCGTGAACGCTCGCAGCTGTGTGTGTCGGGAGGTGGGGGGGTCTCTGACCCGCACTGCCGGACCTGGCTCGGAGCCCCCAGAGGCCAAACTTTGCGAGGCGGGACGCGGGGGCAGCCTCTCGCTGCTGCGTAGCTTCGCCGCGCGCTCTCCCGGAAGCCTGGGTTCTGCCAAGTCCAAGAGCAGCTGGCAGCGCACGGGGCTGGCGAGTATAGACGCCCCACGCCTCCGGGTGGGGGAAGTTTGCTGCTTGCTCGGCCCCAGAGCAGGATCAGGGTCTTGAATGAATCCCAGGGAGTCTGACTTTGAAGGTTCAAAGATTAGAGGGTTTTGACTACATGCCAGTGCCCAGATAATGGGGCGCGGGGTGCGAGGAGGTGGCTAAGATACCTTTTCCCGGTAGCATCTGCCCCAAAACAGCCACTCACAATTTCCCAGCTTGGCACCTGGCCTCTCTACCCACGTCCAGAACACAGTGTCCTCCTCTGTCCCCGCCATACACGCTCGCACACGCACACGCTCAGGCGTGGAGGCGCATACAACAGCCCCCAGCTCTTGCAGCCCGTGCATTCAAAGAGCCCAGGCCCCGTGGTCGGGCTTTGGCTGGGGGCCTCTCTGGTCCGTTGACCAGAGTTGTGTGCGGTTGGTAGGCGGGCTTTCCCTTCCTCCTGAAACTCCACAGCCTTTCCTTCTCCCTGCACGTCCTGTTGGCCCCTTAACGTGTTTAGTAACTCAACCCTTAGTCCACCTCCTTTCCCTTGGGTGAAGGGGCTTGTGGGGAGGAAGTTCCCCTGGCATCCTTTGTCTGGTCTCTGGGAGCCTCCACCTAGGCTGAGCTGTGAGGGCCTCCTGATCTCTGCCTCCCCCCCATACACTTAGTAGAGCTGAGGTTGTGGGAGGGAGGGTTGTCATTTGTGTGATCAAGGGGCTTGGGACTTGCCTGGTAATTCCAGATTCTTGATGGCCCCCAGAACGTGGGGGTGTGTTCCCCAATTTACCCAGGCCACAGTTCATCACCAGAGTGTTAAAAGGATCTTTGGGGTTCCTGAACTGCCAACCCAGATTGATCAGAGATCAATGAGTGAGAGCTCAGGGACCAGCCTGATGATTGAGGCTGATGGCTGTTCCTTAAAGGGTTTCTATGCGCAGCGCATCCTGCACTCACCACTGCCTGACCACCCACCCCATCCTGCCCTCTAATTCCTCCTCTACCCCATCCCACTGGTTCTATCTCCCTTCCCCCTCACCCACTCCCCCATTCTCACTTTAACAAGCCCTTCTTCTCCACAGTCCCCCTTGCCCATCCTGACCAGGCTAATAGGCTGTGCTGCTGCTGGTGTGTTCATGTTGCACACATGTGCATGTTAGAGGTTTGTGCAGATCCCCAGATGAACACTCAGGGGGCATGGGTTGCACCGTTGACCATGGTGAGCTGATGTGTTAACGCTTCCCCACACATGGGAGGGGCTGCCGGACATGGGGTAGGTGCCCAGGAAATGTTTACTGAGTTGGATGTGTGTATAAGAGCTGTGTGGCCATAGCTGCATGTCACCACATGAGCCCATGTGAGGGCTGTGGGTTGACTTGTGTGCCGGGTACATCGGGGGTTGGTGTGGCGTGTGCGGCACTGGTATGTGTGCAGCCAGATGCATTTATGTGGCCTGTGCACATGTGCAGCGGCTGTGCTGTCACACAGGTGAGTGCAAACACGGGTGACAGGTGCTGGTAAGTCAGGTCGCTGAAGCCAGGAATGGGGAATTGGATTCCTCTGGAGGCCATGGCTGGGGTGGGGGGGGGGACCTGCATCCCTGGGTGCTGGGGCACCTGTTGGGGCCCAGTTTGAGGTTACCTAAGGCTGGCAGGTGGGCATTGGTGACACAGGGCTGCCCAGGAGCAGAGCCTGCCTCCCGCATCAACTCTCAGGCCTATGAGAGAAGACGCTGAAGGGTACAGGGGTAGGGGCAGGCCCTATTTCTCATTTGGGGCCCTTTCCCTGCTGTCCCCCATGGGCTCTGGGCACATATGGACGCCCAGGCAGGCTGGCCCTTCGGTGACCCCGGCTCTTCCCGCTCCCGCCCAACAGCTCCTCAGCAACAGCAGCCAGTGAAAAACCGTCTGTGACTGGCTGAGGGAGGGATGGCCAGCCGGGCAGGCGGCAGGGGGCGCAGGGGGCCAGCACTGCCGAATCACTGCAGCCTCCTGCTTGCTTCCCAGGCCACACGCCCACCCTCTGTCACCCAACATCACACCCCACTACCTCAGATAAAAGCCTGTCCCTTCAGCACAAAAACACCTGGGCAGGCCCCTGTCTGTGCCTGGGCACCCACCTGTCTCACCAGATTGTCCCTTTCTACCTAGCCAGTCACACAGCTGGCACACATGCCTCCCCTGTGTTGGGGTCCTCTCCCAGATACCCCAACACTCCTGGAAGGGGGGGCATGGGGAGCTGGCTCTCCTGGAAGATGGGGGGAGGGGAACCAAGCTTTGGCATTGTCATCCTGACCCCAACAATCTGCCTTTGTTCCCCTTCCTGCTGCCTCTGTCCCCATCCCCGGGGAAGGCCTGGACCTCTCTGTACACCCTCCACCTGCAGGCTGGTTTGAGACTCGTAATAATCAAGGGGTTAAGAGATGCCCTGTTCTTGCTCACCTGACCTTGCACATGGGGTAGGCTGGGCTTTGGGGTCCCTAGGTGCCTCCAGGAAAGGGCTGATCCTCTGACCTACTGCCGCTCCCCGCTTGCCTGTGTTGGGAAGGACTTTGAGCCAGAAACCAAATTCCCAAGCAAGAGGCCTGGCTTTTAGGAGTGACCCCCTTTGGCCCCCACCAGGATCCAGGGGCCCCTCACGCCTCATATCCCTCCTTCCTGCCTGGTGCTGCTCTGAGCCCCAGATCTATAGGTCTAAGCCATCGGGTTGGGCCTGCCCTGAGTTGAGGCAGGAGACCCCTTCCTTGGGTAAAGACCCCAGCACTGGACTCAGCTGCCACCTGGAGTCCCTGAACACACAGGCCTTGCCTACTCACTGCAAGTCAACCCTCTCCCCTCCCCCCTTCCCAGGGCCCCTGCCACCCCCCTCCCCCTGTCCCCCAGCCTGGGGCTGGAAACCTTAGTGTCTCCCTTGGCTCTCCCTTCTCCTTCACGCTTCACATCTAATTTGTCACCAAGTCCTCCAGCTCAGTCCTACTTGTGACATTGCTCTGTGTCCCTGGCTAACTTTGCCTCCCCCCGCACTGCCCCTGAATTCCCTCACCTGGGCCACTGTGGTAGCCAGTCCTACTCATCCCCTCCCCTTTTACCTCTTCCCAGACTAAGCCCCCTGGCACTGGGCCAGAAACCTCTAAAAAGCTTTCTGTGGCTCCCCAGTGCCTGCAGGTGAAGTCCAGACCTGAGCCTGGGGGACCCAGAGGGAGATCTCTGCCCCCCGTGCCTCACGTCACCGGCTGCTCTGTGTGGACAGAGGTTGTGTCGTCCTGAGCTTTGACCACTTCTGGTTTTCAGAGTGTAGCTCCTTTGCCTACAGAACCTGGTGCCCCCTGACCCTGCCAGCATGCTCCCCACCTGACACCCAACCTCCTCGGCTCTGCCAGACCTAGGCCAGGCCCTCTTGCTCTTGCCCATCCCCATACCCTTCTCCTTAGCTTAGCCCCTCACCCCCTGCTGCATCCCAGCCTCTCCCCAGCTCCTCTCCTCCTCCGGGTCCCCAGCACACTGAATGAGAGCTGTGAATAGGCTAAAGGACAGAAGTCCTGCTTCCTCAGTCCTGGGGCAGCTACCCGCAGCCTCTGACTCCAGCTACCTCTTCCTCCAGGGCTTCCCACAAGTATGGCCAGTCCTGCTTGTGCACTGTGGGTGGCGCTGTGACCCTGTTGAGTGCTGAGTCTACCTGAGGGGGCCACTCCTAAGAGCCAGACCTCTTGGTTGGGGATTTGGTTTCTGGCTCAAAGTCCTTCCCAACACAAGCAAGCGGGGAGCGGGCAGTAGGTCAGAGGATCAGCCCTTTCCTGGAGGCACCTAGGGACCCCAAAGTCCAGCCTACCCCATGTGCAAGGTCAGGTGAGCAAGTGACCCTGTGACCCTGTGACCTGTTCTCCGCCCCAGCATGCCCTGAACCATAGCCAGCCAAGTGCTTGATGTTTTTTCATTCTTTTGGTTGGAGTTTGGTCCCCTGGCCAAGCAGGGAGGGACGCTGGGGCCAGGGAAGAGAGGTTTACTTTGCCCTCCTTGGCAGCAGTTCCCATCCTTGGTCCTGAACACAGACTGCCCTGCTCCAAGGAGGTTGGAAGTGACCTCCTATCCAGGGCGGGGATAGATAAAGCCAGGTCCATCGCAGGAAGGGCACTGTCCCCTGGCACCACACACATGGATGGAACCCAGCTCACATTAGGGCATTTGTGAGTGACCCACACAAACTGCATCCCTGGAACTGTTAAGAAGGCACCTCCCTACCCACCCCATCTCCATCCTAGCATAGATTTGTCCCCAAAGAAGGGGGTGTTTTCTTGCTGCTCTGCATCACCTGTGTGGGGCTCCTTTCTCCTGACGGGGAGAACCCTGGGTCCCTGGTCTCATCTGCCTGTGATCAGCTCTCACAGCCCACCTTCATCCCTCTCGCCAGCTTCCGTGGGGGGGTTCTCCTACCCTCCAGGGAGAGCCTCGGCTTCCTCTTCCCTCCTGGGGGAGGGAAAGGGAAGAGCTTTGGAGGAGACAGGGCTGGCTTCCACTCAAGCCAAGCATCCTTGCCTGTCCCCCGTCTGTAGAAGAGATCATGTCGGGCATAGTAGCACATGGATGGGCAGCACGAGAGAGCACCCAGAGTGGACCTGACATCCAGCAGGTGCTCACAGCCTGTCTCCTTCCTCCATTGTCATTTGAGGAGCATGAGCTGGGACAGAACTGGGGACTTCAACTGCATCAGGGCTGGGGCCCAGAGATAGGAGACAAAAGCTGCTTCACTGCTCCCTACCCCAGCCCCAGGCAGGAGCCCCAGGTGGGGTGATGCACATCTACCACTCCCTGGAGGGACATGGGCCAGTGCTTCAGGTGTCCCAAGGGCAGTTGTTTGGAGGTTCTGAAAATTATGATTGGGCTTCAGCCTATCCTGAGATTGTGCTGATGGTCAGCTCTTTCACACAGCAGCAGAGGGGAACAGGGGTCCTGTGTGGAAATAAGTCCTAGTCTTGGCTCTACTGTTTGCTGTGTGATTTTATACAAATTACTTGATGTCTCTGAGCCATTTGCCTTTTTGTATACTAAAGGGACTCTGCTGGGGAGAAGCTGCTACTCAGAAAATGTATCTTGGGAACCTCAGGTAGACTCAGCACTCAGTAGCAAGTTCCCCAGGAACTACTCACACCTGCCCAGCACCTGCCAAAGGCACCAACAGCCCTAGCAGTGGCTGCCTGCATTGCCTGGGAGGCAGGTGGCTGCTGGGGCACAGCCAAAGGTGGCTGAGAGGCAGAGCTGGGAGTTGAGTCTCAGCCCCCAGCCAGGCAGCCCAGTCCTGCTTCAGCTGATGAACACCCCCAGCAGACTTCTTAGGGAACCCCAGAAGGTCCAGGCGTCAGCATGGAAGGCTCACCCTCTCTCTTCCCAGGCACTGATGCCAGGGGCTACAGGCACCTTTGGCCCCCAGGACAGATGGAGGAGATGGTGGAGTGAGCGGGTTGGCAAGCACTGGGGTCCGGGTTTGGACCAGGAGGTCCAGGGAGGTGCTTAGGGTGTGAACTTACACCATGCGAGTGCAGGGCCAGCCTCCAAGAGTGGGAGCCTCTTTAAATTCTGTGCCCTTGCCACCTCCGACACTTCCACTAGTCCTGGCCCCAGATCCAGCTCCTCCTGCACTTCTTCAGTTTCATTGTCTGTAAAATGGACTCAAAACGATCCTCCTCACAGGGTGCTGGTGTGGGTTGAGGGGGGCTGATACATAGCCATCCAGCACTTGGTAGGCACGAAATGGTAGCGATTGATGGTGGTGGAGGTGGCAGGGGGCGCTCTTCCATCCTGTCTGGCACGGGCAGGGGGAATCTGGATGTCTTTGTGGCAAAGAGTGCTGCTGGGGACCAAGTAGAAGAGAGTTCAGATGAGACTCCCATTTTGCGATGTGGGACAGGCATGGCTTCTTTTCTCTGTCCCTTTTCGTGCCTAGGGCAGGGCACACAGAATTCCCCTCCCTCTCTCTTAATGTGGTTGTGGACTGGTCCAGCTCAGACCAGTGCAAGACTGGGGGCTAGGGGAGACTCGCACAGGTCTGGGGAGGCCCCATTGGCAGCTCCTCCCCACCGGAGAAGTTTTAGGGCCCATTTAGGTAGGATGGGGACTCTGAGTTGGGCCACTGTGGGAGCACCAGAGGCCAGTCATCATCCTAACTGGTGGGTCCTCCATATCAGGGCCCCTCCCCGTGCCTGGTGTCACTGCTGTGTCCGTCTGGAAGACTCAGGGTCACCTTGAGCTCCAGGCAAACATGTGGCTGAGATTTGGGGAGTGGATGAGGGGTGAGGGAGTCTTTCTAGATCGACAGACCTGAGGGACAGACGCAGGGGCCTTGGGGAGGGAAATTCTGATTCTGTATCCCACTTTCCCCAGCCGAGAGGCAGGTGGAACTCCCCGCGCCCCACCCTGCAGGTCCAGCCAGGATCCTGCAGGGGGTCCATCCCGAATTAGACTCCACCCCCTCCTAATTGGGGCGGGGACCAGTGGAGCCGAGGGGCTGCAGGTTTTTCTCAAGTCCGCATATTCTTTCCAACCACGCACAATACCAACTGTGCCAGACCCGGGCGGGTCCTCTTATCGCCCGCTGCGTGACCCGATCCGCAGCCTCCGCGCCCCCTCCTCGTCCTCAAGGTAGCTTGGCGGGCGGGGTCCCTCCGGCCAGCCAAGCTGCGAGGCACGTGAGCGGCCGTGGGGCGGCAGGTGCCTGAGCCAATGGGAGCCCGAGCCGAGGGGACTAGCAATTAGCCGCGGCGCCCGGCGGCCGGGGCTTGGGGAGGGGCGCGCGCCCGCCGGGGGCGTCGGGGCGCGGCGGAGGCGCTGCGCGGCCGCGGGATGGGCCCCGGCCCCGCCCCGGCGCAGGGTAATTAATGCGCGGTAAACTCGGGCGGCCGAGCCCGGGAAGGGGCGGGATCCCTCCGCCCGCCAGCCCGCCCGCGGCCGCCCGCCGGATTATCGGCTCTTTGTTCGGGGCCTGTTAACAAGTTCCTGGCTGAGCGCTCGGCTGCCGCCCGGGAGCCGGCGTCCAACCTCCCGGCACCGCCGCTCGGCGGCCTCCGCCCTCCGCCCTCTTCAGTCCTCGCGCCCAACTGCAGCGCCCAGCCTCCTGCCCTTTCCCCGACCACCTGGCAGGCGGGTGAGCGGAGCAGTCCAGTGCGCGGGGCATCCTAAGACCGGGGCTGATCTTGCTGCAGAAGTCTGGGGGGTGTCGCACCGCCTGAGCACCTCCTGCAGGCCAGGGGTTTCAGATGTACCGCTGTCCTCATTCCCATTTTACAGATGAGGTAGGGCACCCTACTTGTACCAGGACCCGCCATCCTAACCATGTTGGTGTTTCAACCTAAATGTTTAACACCCTACGCATTCTACCAAGTGGAGAGGACCCTGGAGTGGGAAGAGGAGGAGCTATGGATGAGTAGACTGCACATGGTTTTTTCTTTATTAACTTGGTGATGGTAGTAATCGTAATCCTGGCGAGTGCTGGCCTCTGCCTGCATCATTTCCTTTCAGGAGAACCCACGAGGTAGGCTCGCCCCATTAATTAGATGAGGACACTGAGGTATGGCTATAGGAAGTGGCGGAGCTGGGACCTCATTACTGCTCTGCTAGCTCCCCTACCCCTACCCTGTGGGAGGCAAAACCCTGCCCATGTGCCTGTTTACTCTCAGGGCTTTGTCTGATGCCCCAAGGACTTTATGGGAGGAAGCTAGGCGACCTTGATTCTTGGGCTAAGTCCCTCACCTCCCCGGCCTCTCCCATCTACAGCCTGCATGCAGACCCCGCCTGGTGTGTGGTGAGCTTGCTTCCTAAACCTGGAAAGGGATGTCCAGGCCACAGGCTGTGATTGTAAACACTCTCCACCCTACAGGTTGGTTGCGCTCCCCTGTAGCCTTTTAAAAACCAAAGGGAATTGTTCAAAACCACTTTCTCACAATGAGGTAGAATCTTTTCAAGTTAGCTCACCCAGTTGGTTCTTGGCTCTTCCTTCTGGGGCCACAAGATGGCTTCTTCACCTTTCCAGTTATTTAAGACAGGGCTCCTGCCTGGCCTCGTGTGCCCCTCTCCAGGCCAGTCACTCCAGTCCTCTCAGCTGTTCCTCAGTTCCAATCCCCCTTCCAATCCCCTGCATCCTCATTACCTGTTCCTCAGGATGTCAGCACAATAATTGCACCCTCCTTAGTCCCAGGAGCTTGTAACACTGACGCTGCCCCAGACCAGTATAACATAGGATACTAACATATCTGTTACAAATATTGGAACACCCAACCCTCATTGGCTTAAGGGGGTGGGGAGGAATTTTATGGTTCATGTAACTTAAAAATCAGGGGTAGCTCTGGTTTCAGGCATGGTTGGACCCAGGGAAGCATGTGTGCTCTTGCATTGGTATCACTCTCCAATAAACTCTCCCCTAATAGTCCCAAAGTGGCTGCCAGGAGCTCCCAGGGCTACTACATCCTTATAGGCCCAAGTCAGGAGGAAAGAGAGCATCTCTTTCCTCAAACATCCAACAGATGCCCCAGTATTCCCTCACTGGTTCAACTCAAGGGCTGTGCTCTGTGTTAAACAATCACCTCATAAATGCTCATAACTCTTCAGCCAGGGGTTATGGTTATGCAGATGGCTTACCATTTCTAGAAGCTTCTTATCCACCAAGAAGGGATGGGCATAACCATCCTCCAGTTTAACCAGTAAGTCATTAATACATTTTGCCCAATTGTTTAATAACCCAGCTGACTAACACCACGGATACAGCCTGCTCAGAGATACAGCTGGAGTCTAGACCGACATTAACTATTTAATCAGCATTGTTAGAAAACAGTGCTGGCTGTTCCACAGGTTTCCCTTCCTGTAACTGTGCTGTCATCTGGTTCATACATCTCCATTCACTGAGCCTAAGAGATTTCATCGGGTGCCTTGCTGAAATCCGGATATGCTTGGTTTCCAGTCTGTCCTTCATCTTCCAGGAGAGAAACCCTGTAATAAAGAGAAGCTCTTCTGGTGGGTGTGGTCTGTGGGGGTCCCGGCTTGTCTCTCGATGTCTCTCCTTCCTTGGGACACAGGCACCTGATTGAGAAGCTCTACTAAAACTGTGCCTGGAATTTTCATCCCGGTCACTAGCTGTTCAGTGGACATTTGCTGGTTGTACATGCTAGCCCTTTTTTAAATTTTGAGACAGGGTCTCACTAAGTTGCCCAGGCTGGCCTCAAACTTGCAATCCTCTCGCCTCAGCCTCCTGAGTGGCTGGGTTTTATAGGTGTGCACCACCGTGCCAGTCTAAAGCCTGCTTAGTAATCCTCTTGTTCCTTCTCCCAACACCCCAATCTCTTATTAATATCCTCCTCCCGCCTTTTGGGGTTTAAGTTCATGAGAACCACTTTCTGTTGCTTAGCCTCAAAGAACCCTAAGTGACACATTGACTGAGCCAAATGCTCTTCCTTTATTGTCACCTAGACCAAGACTCACGTACGCATCTCCCGCCCTGGACCACCCCGCTCCCACTTTCTCAGAGGTCGGCAGGACTTGTCAGTGCCAGGAGCCTTGAAGTCGTCCACAACATTCAGCCTCTCCCCGTCTCTCCTTGGTCTTCTGTGCTTTGTAACTAGCTTTGCTCTTGACCCTCTGATTCAGGGTCCTCAGGCAGAAAATGGAGGCCTGTCTTTCCTGGTCCTGCGCCAAGCACCCCTCCCACCACGGGCTGTGTCTGGGCCTGTACTCAGCTGTCCAGGCCCCTCCACGGTGGCTTTGTCCTTGGTTTTCAGCCATCTTCCCATGCTGGCTGTGTCTGGTCAGAATCTGTGTCTGCTTGGATGTCTTGCCATTGACCTCGCACTAGTCTAGAGATCTGCTTCCTCCTGATCCTTTAGGATCACACAGCCACAGGGCCATTTTTCACCCCAACCTGGTCTTCTCAAAACCCCTTCCCTTTCAGAATCCTGGCTCCATGCAGGAGGGGGCTGTCTGTGGTATGGATTTTCTGAAGCCCACCACCAAGGCCAGGACACCCTCTGGCTGTGGCCCGCCTTCCGTCCACAGCAGTGGTGCCTTGGTCAGTGCTTCATGGCTGGCTCTCTGGGAGGGCTGGGGATGCCCATCTTCGTGGTGTAAATGCCTCTGCTGTGGCCTATTTCAGCTAGCAGTGCAGGGTCAACTGGCTTGTAGAATTCTAGCAATTTTCACAACTGACTGTCCTGAGCCTGGATGCGCTGGCTTTGGTGCAGCATTGTATTTGACCAAGGTCACCCCCAGCCCTTCGAACTGATCACAGGCTGAGAGAGACTTTCCCCACAGGGCCCACTGACTCCCCAGACTTGAAAAGTGGCTACCTTCCAGCTCAGGATCTCTGGTGGCTTGAGGGCTGGGAAGTCAGATGTGCACTTAAGAGCAGCACTCTGGAGCTGATGGCTTGGTTTGGAATCCTCACCTGGGTGACCTTAAGTAGATTATTTAAGTCCTCAATGCCTCAGTTTCCTCACCGGGAAAATGTGGATAATGAAAAGTTCCTCCTTCGTAGGGTGTTTTTGTTTGTTTGTTTGTTTGTTTTTTGGCACCAGGGATTGAACTCAGGGGCATTTGGCCACCGATCAACATCCCCAGCCCTATTTTGTATTTTATTTAGAGACAGGTTCTCACTGAGTTGCTTAGCGCCTTCCTGTTGCTGAGGCTGGCTTTGAACTCACGATCCTCCTGCCTCAGCCTCCCGAGCTGCTGAGATTATATTTGTGTGTCACTGCACCGGGCCTTTACAGGGCTTTGAGGATTAAGGGTCATTCATTCAGTGTGGCAACTGTAGCCCATGCCAGCCACTGTGAGCTCACAGGTGTGAACTGTGTAGGTGTGAGCAGCCTGTGCTGTGGGACAGTGGGGGGGCACACTCGCCTTGGGTCTCTCTCCAGAACTGGACCTGAATCGTGGGTGGAGAGCAGGATCCTGAGTTGACAAAACCTGTAGAGGGTCAAGGGCGGGACCCAGGCTAGTGTCTTGGGACGGTGCTCATTCTGGGCGCTTTCATTCTGGGATGAGCCTTCGTGAGGGGGCTTGAGAAGAAGGGGTGACGTGGTGAAGGACAACTCACCCAGAGTGACTTGGCCAGGTACGACTCCTGGTGTGACAGTCTGAAAGTCAGAGTGGGCCCCCGGGACGTGCAGAGCAGAGGTGGCAGGAACACAACCTCCTTGGGGAGTTCAGATGGGTCAGAGTTCAAGCCTGTGGCTCAGGACTGGTGCCTGGCCACCCCTGACCTCTACCCCCACGGGGGCACTCAGGCGAGGGCCTTGGCTTGTAGCGGGGTTTGGCCGGATAGAAAGGAGGAGGCAGAGGGATGGGCAATCCCTGGTGACAGCCTGCTGGAGCAGACGGTGCCTGTGGGGGGCCAGCAAGTGACAGGGCTGGCTGCATCTTTGAACTGGGGAGTGACAGGCAGCGAGCGGTGTTTAAGGAAGATTAATCTGGCAGCACGTGGAGGATGGATGGGAGCAGGGAGAGGCTGGAGGCAAGGAGACCCGCCGGGAGGCTGCTGCGGTCACCCAGGCAAGAAATGATGAGGCCTCCCTTCGCAGCAGGCAGGCAGCGCGATGGAGCCAGAGACAGAGCTGAGGGGGACATCGCAGAGAGAGAGCGCTGCATCTGGATGGTGCGTGTGGGGGGCGAGGAGAGGGCGGAGGCAAACATGATTCAGAGCCCGGGGAAGTGATGTCAGGAACGGAAAATAGATGGGGATTGGGTGGGGGGAGAAAAAGCAAGAGCAAAGGGGCTCAGTCCTGCGAAGCCCACGCCACCAGGCTGTGTCTAGCAGGTGGACAGGGCACCTGGTGGTAAGCAGCAGAAATCGGGTCTAGCCAAGAGGAGCAAGGGCGTGGGATAGAGGGCTGTTGGGCCGGCAGGCACAGTGGCAGAGAGTCCCGACTTAAAGCCAAGTCCTAGGAGAGAAGCTCTTACAGCCCAGGGGGAAGAGATTGGCTCTGCTCCGCGCAGCCCTGAGTGGAGGCTCAGAACCAGGTCAAGGCTAAGAAAGGCCTTCCTAAGGGTCCGTGGCACGGGCAGCCCTGGCCCTGGAACTGCTGGTCGGGACCCCTCAGGGAGACCGTGGATGGGTGCCAGGCTGCCTCCGTGGGACCCCGTAGTGAAATGGAAAGGAGAGGGCTTTGGAACGACTTGGACGTCACTCCTAGCCCCACCCTCGTTGCCCTGAGGAGTTTCCTACTCTTTGAGAATTACTCTTTCTGGAGGGGGTGGCCCCTTCTTGTGGGGTTCGTAGTCTTTTTGCTCCCCACTGTGTGACCACTTAACATCCTGTCCCAGAGCACAGCGCCTCCACTCTTGGGTGACTTCGCACCATGATGTGGGACTGTCACCTAGAAGGACCCACACTCCCCTGGGATAAGGCGCCTGACCAGGCTGAGCAAATCAGAGAAGAGATCCTGGACCCAGCAGTTGGTCTTGTGTGGTGGCAACTGAGCCAGTCAGGATCCCTCCCCTGGCATTTCCTGCCTGGAGGGGAGAACTGTCCCCTGTGCCTCTCGAATTGGAAGGATAAAGATGCAGGCTGGGACCGTGGGCCAAGGCTGGTTCTCTCTTATGTGGAAGAATCCAACGGAGCAGCTGAGTGAGGCCAATTCATAGGAGATCAGGGACGAGCAGGAGGAGACTGTCCTGATGTCCCAGAATTCCCAGAGACGGGGCCTTTCTCAATCCAGGAGCTGCCTGGGCATCCTTCTGGCCGCCATCTAAGAATGTCCTGTATTCCTGTAGAGTCAGGTCTCAGTGCCCCGCACCTGGAGGAGAGCTGGGCCAGGATCTCAGGAGGACGAGGTGACGGTGTGGGCAGAGGGACCTCCCAGAGGTCGTCGGAGCACACAGGGCATCTGCCCCAAGCAGCAGATATTCTTAAAAATGGAGAATTCAGGGGCTGGGGCTGGGGCTCATAGGCAGAGCTCTCGCCTCGCACCTGTGAGGCCCTGGGTTCAATCCTCAGCACTTCATAAAAATGAATAAAGTAAAGATATTGTGTCCATATTTTAAAAAAAATCTTTAAAAAAAACTAGGGAATTCACATAAAAATCCAAATTTCAGGCTTCTCTTGAAACATCAAAAGATCTGGACTGGGCCCAGTGAGCCAGGAAATTGGGTGGGCTGGAACCTGGCCGCCACCTTGGCAGGCATGAACCCCCACCGCTCTGCACCCCACTGCCCGTGCAACCCCCGTACCATGAACCTTCAGTGCCGTGCTCCCCCAGCCCTGAGCACCCCTCCCACTCACACATACCTATGGGCCATGTACTCCCCGGCCCCTGTGCCCTCTGTCCTGCATATCCCTTTGTCCTATGCATCCCCACTGCCTGTGCAGCCCCTGGTCCCATGCTGTACCTCCCACTCACCCCCCACTGCCCTGCACGCCCTGCCCTGCTCACCCCACCCCCTGGTGCACACTGAGCCTGCATCCTCCCCTGTGTGCAGGGCTTGGTGTGTGTCCGGCTGGAGGCCAAACGCTGCTTCCTTTCCCCACCTCCCCTCCCACGCAGCTCTGAGAGCCAGTGTTGGGCCTTTGGTTTCTCCTGTTCAGTGGGAGACGCTGGGAGATGGTCAGGTGGAAATAGCCAAAAGATAATCAGGAATCCAAGACTACGACGCTGAGATGCAGTCAGGGTGGGACGTGCAGATGCGAGACCCATTGCAAGGAGCAGGTCATGGGCACTGTGAGCTAGAGCGCCATGCCAAGGGGGACATTGGGGAATGGCTGCCGTCAAGACGGAAGAAGAGGATTCCAGGGGCCATTCAGAGGGAGCCAGAAGGATGCCATCGAGCAAACGGGAAGCTGGGGAAGAATTTAAAGTTATGATGGGGATGGGGAGGCAGCCACAGGGAAGGCTGCAGAGAAAGGTCCTGCGTCTGAGGCCCGAAGGCCACGCTGGGGAGGCGAGAGGGGGCCTCTGGGGAGCCTGTGCTCAGAAGCAGAGCAGGGTGAGCAGGCGACATTAATGAGCTGGGAGACATGTGCACGGACACAGAGGCCATTTGGAACTTGGAGAGAATGAAAGAATATTAGGGCCAGAAAGGAAGGGGATCCATTGAGGGCTTCAGGGGAGAAACTTGAGAAAAGGGAGCGAGGGAAGGAATCCTAATGCTGGGAGTCTACAAAGTCCTTGCACACAAGCTGTCTGTAGGTACACTCAGAGGAGAAGTGACTTGCCTGGTGTCACATGGCTGGCTGCCACTGCAGAGCCAGGTGATAGCCCCAGCTCCATGGAAGTCAGAATGGGCAAAAGGCCCCGGACCCAGGGAGCTTTTGAGAGATGCAGAGAGGACAGACTAGGGGCCAAGGCTGGGTGAAGACGGTACACGTCAGCAGTTAAACAAGCACTTATTGAGCACCTACTGTGTGCCAGACACCATATTAAGCACCGCAGTAGTTCACTGAGCAAGCTGGACACTGTCCCCTCCCTAACAGAACCCACTTTCTGGTGGAAGAGATTATTTTAACCAAGCAGGTAGGTTAAGATCATGTGGGGTGCTGCTCAGTAGCTGGAAGGCAAAGAGGGCTGTGTGAGCACAGGTTGCTGGACGTGAGGACGCATGGGTAGCAAGTGAGACAGGATGGTCAGGGAAGGCTTCTCTGAGGAGGTGACATTTGATCTGAGACCAGAATGACAAGAAGGAGCCAGCTGTGGGTGCAGCCCAGGGAACTGGGGAGTAAGGTAAAGAGAAAACCTAATGACTTGCATCTGTCTGTGGTCATTGGTTCTTCTAGAAAGGCACAGTGGAGGGGCGTGTGGCTGAAATCCCCCTGCGGGCACATCTGATGCACCTAACTGGCTGGAGAACGTCAGGAGGCCTGACCCTGGGCCTGCTCTGTGTCCGCAGCAAGAGCCCAGGGCCAGACACAGTTCTGTGCCTCATTTATGAGATGGGAAGACCAGGCCGGGAGTGTCATGGATCCTGAGGCCCCAGGCAGGCCACTTCCACTCCTGGAGACCTGAGAAGCAGGTTGCTTCTCAGCCTGCTCACCGTGGTCTTCTTCTACCCAGTAAGCACTACCCAGTGGGTGTCTACTGACCCCCACTGTCTCCAGTGTCACATGCTGACTTGTAAGATGGCTCTAAAGAGACCCAATGAAGCAGGACTTTGATGCACATGTATTTTATAGTAATATGTGTTTTTAATTGAGGTAATAAACCATTGCAAAATGCACATTGAGTGTCATTTAGCTCCTCCACAGAGAGCAGCCATCGCCCCTATGTGATTCCAAAACATTTTCATCAGCCCCAAAGGAGACCCTCATTGGACAGATGTTTCCCATTCCTCCCTCTTCCTAGCCTCTGGCAAACTCCACCCTACTCTCCATCTCTACACACTTGCTTGTTATGTCCATGTAAATAGAGTCATACCATTTGTGGCCTTCTGTGTCTGCCTTCTTTCACTTAGCATAATGTGTTGAAGATTCATCCAAGTTGCCCCATGAATCAGCGCTTCATTATTTTTTTTCATGGCTGAATAATATTCCATTGTACGGATGTACCACATTTTGTTTATCCATTCATCCACTCGTGGACATTTGAGTTGTTTTCATCTTTTGGCTATTGTGAATAATTCCACTTTCAGTATTGGCATATAAGTATTTGTTAAATTCCTGTTTTAATTTTCTTGACTATTAACCTGGAGAGGAATTGGTGGGTCATACATTGAACATGTTGAGGAACTGCCAACCTGTTTTCCTGAGCAACTGCATCATTTTATATTCCCACCAGCCGTGTGTGAGGGTTCTCACAGCCTGATGCTTACTTTTCCCTTTTTTGACATTGGAGATTGAACCCGGGGCTTCACATATTCTAGGCAAGCCCTCGCCACTGAGCTACAGCCACAGCCCTTTTTTTTAAACTTTTTTCCATATGGAGATGTGTGACACATCAATGTGGTCACAAGGTTTGGAGGGAGGCCTGTCTCACATAATGGCAGGACCACTTCATCATCTCGCTTACCAGCCAAAAGGATCCTCCCCCTTTTAATTTTTTATTTTGGGACAGGCTGTCATCGAGTCGCCCAGGCTGATCTGGAACTTTCAGTCCTCCTGCCTCTGCCTCTTGAGGAGCTGGGGTTACAGACGGGCGCACCTCACCTGGCCTGATGCTTATCTTTGAAATATTACATTCTTGCAGAAATAGTTTCTTCTCATCTCCTGGTGCCTGTCCTTTTCTGGGACCTGGGTCTGTGGGTGGCTGTCTGTGAGGCCACCCAGCCCTGCCTGGCGTAGGTCTCGTGGTCCAGGATGGGCATCAAAGGGCAGGGCAAGGCCCGGGGGAGCAGTGGCCCTGCAGCTGGCAGTGGGTCAGGGATGGCTGTCAGAGAAGGTCTGGGCCTGTCCACCCCCTCAGGCCCCTGCTCCCCTCTGCCCCTGGCCCCCTCCCCCTCCCCCCTCCTGCACCCCCGTAGCCAGGAGCTGCCCTCCCCGCCCCTCTGCTCCGTTTTGTGTGTGCGTCTCGTCACCAGGATAAATGTAGCTACAAACAATGCGGCCGGCTGGGTGCTAATTTGTCAGACGCAGTGCGCGGCTGTGATTCCGAATACATTAACATTTTCACATGAAATCATTTCAATTTTTAGTGATTAAGAAGTATTTGTTTTAAAGCATCAGAGTGATTTGCTGCAGAACTGGGGGCAGAAGGAGCAGGGGTGAGGGAGCCCCCAGGTATGATGTCACTTGTGGGCTATGGTGCAAGCAGTCACTGCCCCACCCCCACTGGTGCCCCTCGGGCTTCCCTGGGCATGGGGCTGGAGATGCACAAAGCAGGGCGAGGGGTGGACACTGTAGACCCTGGGGTCCCTTAGGGACACAGAGCCCACTTTTCCCTGGCTTCTTCTCCATGTCATCCAGGCCTCACTTAATTTTCACCTCCTCAGAGAGGTCTCTCTGGACCCCAGCATCAGCTAGGGACCCGTCACCCTACGCTTTAGCTTCGTCACAGCTTTATCAGCCTCGGAGTGACTTTCTCCGTTGACTTTCCCCCACCCCCACCCTTACCTTAGCACCTAAGTTTCTTGAGGGCAGGGACTGCAGCCTGCTCACGCCCCCTGCCCACTCACGAGCGGGTGGACGGCTAGATGGATGGACAGACAGATCGATCGATTGATGGGTGGATCGACTGATGAGAAGGAGGGTAGATAATAGCAAAGTGAGCTCAGGAGAGCCCTTGCCATCCTGGGCATCCTGTCCTTGGGTCAAGCTCCCTCTGGGATTTGAGGGACCCCAGCCCCTCCCAGGCAGACCACTTCTGGGTTGCTGGACTTCCCAGCACCTAGGGGTGTGAGTTCATTACCACAGGGGTGCTCAGCAGCCTCCAGTCCCCTGCCCGTCTCCATCAGCCTCTCTGTCACCTTCCTCTCTGGGCCACAATGCAGGGTTCCCAGGGCTCGGGACAGGCTGGCCCCTGTGGGTCTCAGTTCCTGCTGCGCTTCTTGGCGATAGCCCCCCTCTCTCCCCTCTGAGGATGCTCTCAAGTCAGGGTCCTTCCAGAGCAGCTCCTAGAGCTCCAGGCCGGACACCCGGGACGAGCCTCAGGGCCACATGTGGCGTGTACCTGCTGCGTACTGCCCCACGTGGGTCTGTGCCAGGACGTGGTCAGACCTTTGTTGAGGGAGAATCAGCTCTTTCCTGCAGACCACTCTGCGGACCCCACAGAAGGCCCTTCCCTGCCTTCAGCACCTCCCCAACTCCTGTGGCCGGACCCCCACCTCCCCCTGCCCCAGGCCAGGCCCCTCCCCCCGACCAGGCCCCTCCCCCACCTGCCCCAGTGAAAGGAAAATAACTGGAAGCTTTTATCGTTCAGCAGAAGCAACATCAGAAAACAATTATTGTTTTAATTACCTGCTGTCGCCGTACAAGACAGGGAGGTTGTAAAGTGCGATAAAATCTCTCATGTTAATGGACTGCCAGCCCGGGCCAGCCACGATTTATGGGGCTGCAGCTGGCAAGTATGGTCAGCTGGTCCCCAGCCCCGTGGGCCTCCTCTTCCTGTCCCTGGGGCCAGGTCTCCAGAGCCCGGGGCCTGGGCACCCTTTCCGTCCATCACACTGGTGTCTGACGCAGCAGGGACACTTGCCTTCTCCTCAGGAATGCCCAAGGCCAGCACATCTGCTGCCCTTCGAGCTCCACAGAAGAGGTGCAGGTGCTGGCCTGGAGCTGGTTGTCCCTCCACAGGCCACTCCCCACTCTCCTCCCTCCATGACAGCCCCCCACCCAGCCACACCTGGCTGGCCCTGAGTACCATCTTGGGCTCCTGCTTTACCCAGAGGTGGTCCTGCCCATTCCTATCCCCCCTCCCCGGCCCACTGCACCTCCCAGAGCCTGACTGCTGGCCGCTGCTCCTGGCTGAGGTCCTGTCTGTCCTGCCCTCGTCCAACCCAGCCCTATGGCTGTACCTGCCATGGTCCCAAAGCCCTCGGTGGCACCATCCCTGCTCAGGAACTGGCCATTCTCTCCTGAGCACTTTCCTACATTTTCCCACCAAAGCGTCACGGTAGCTTTAAGGAGGTGCCATGATTATGCACCGCATCTTCTTATAGACACGGAAACCAAGACAGGTGTTTGCCTGGCTGTCAGACTTGTGTTTTGATAACAGGAATTGAACCCAGGGGCATTTAGCCATGGAGCCAGATCCCCGGCCCCTTTTATTATTTTTTTTTATTATTTTATTTTGAGACAAGGTCTCATATAAGTTGCTTACAGTGTCACTCAGTGGCAAAGACTGGCCTCCAACTTGCAATCCTCCTGCCTCAGCCTCCTGAGTTGCTGGGATTGCAGGCATGGGCCACCATGGGCAGTCTGATTTCTAAGTCCCCATTGTGAGGACTAAATGGGGTGACCACTGTGAAGTGCTAGGGAGATTATTCATGCTATTTGAGGGGGTTTTTGTTTGTTTATTTGTGTTTGTTGGTTTGTTTTAAGATGGGAACCTCACTAAATTACCTTGAACTTGCAATCTTCCTGCCTCAACCTCCCATGTGGCTGGGGCTACCGGTTCCATTTTGACTCTAATCATATTCTTCTTATTACCACTCAATCTGGAGCACATCACTTAACTGCTTGATTCCGTCTTACTTTTTCCATTAAAATGGGCCCAGCGATCACACATTTCACTCCTACAGGGACGAAGGCTCACATTACACAAGTCCCTTACTGCTTCACCCATGCCAGTCTTTGCCCATGCCAGAGAGGGTGGGGAGCTGCTGAAGACGACTTTAAACCTGGAAAGCAACGTGATCAGATCCGAGCTGTCGGAGGATCAAGGTTTCCAGTGGAAGAGAGAATGGCTTGGTACCAGGGGATCCCAGTGGGAACTGGTGATGAGGCTGGGCGAGGGGAGAGGTGGGGGCAGGAACAGAATCCAGAGCCGAGGGAAAGGTGGAAGCAGCCCTGGGTCACTCTTGGGGCAGAGGACTTAAGGGTCAGGGTGGGGCTGGTTCCCCCAAGACTCACCTCCCTTCCCTAGCACAGGCCTGGCACGTGCCACAGCCAGTCTTGCATCTAGAAAACAGGTAATGGCTGAGGCTGGGGAGCTCTGAGTTGAGGCTAAGCTGGGGTGGAGAGGAGCCCCATCAAGGGGATGTTTCTGCTGTGGCCTGGGCCTAGGTGGGGCTTGGAGAACCCTCAGGTACCAAGCTTCCTCTCCCAGACAGACTTGGGTGCAGGCTGAGGCTTTGCCCTGGACAGCCCCTCTCACCAGTCCCTTCACCCACCCTCCCCTCCGCCCGGCACCAACTCACACCTGCAGCAAGTGTTTGTCGAGGTGTGTCTGAGCCGGCTCAGAACCGGACCCAGGAGGTTGCAGGCATGCCCTCGCGGAGCTGGTGTTCAAGTGCAAGGGACAGGCAGAGCGCCCGCGAACAAACGAAGAAATGAAATAATCACAGGCTGTCAGGTGTGCAGAGGAGAACAAAGGCGCCCAGAAGAGATGCCCCTCCTCTCCCTCCTCCTCCTCCTCTCCCTCCTCCTCTCGGTCCCTGTCCTGTGTGTGTGTGAGAAGTGGCTCGTGGCTCCCCAGCCCTGCTGTGATGCATGGTTGGCATTAGAGGCCCGGCCTGCCCCATATGTCTCCTGCCTTCCCTGGATCACCTGTCCCATTACGGCCACCGCTTCAGAACTCTAATATGTTCCCCAGGGCCAGGGAGGGGCCATCCATTTAAAGACTTTTCTATGGAGTCTTCTCCTCTGAGGACCCTCGGACAGCGAGGAAAAGAATGCAAGACAGATCTGACTTGAGAACTCCAAGGACAGAGGTGGCGGGAGCAGGGTCCATGAGACCCATGGACCAGCAGTGTCCATCCTCTCCCTTTCCTCTCCTCCAGTGGTGCCTGCCTCCCTCCTCCCCTGCGCTTCCCTCTCTCTTTTCTCATGTTCCTGCAAGAGTGAGCCCACCCCACCCCACCCCATCCCCAGCCTCCCAGGGAGAAGCTGTCCCCAGGTGCTTAGAGATGACATCCCTGATTACAATTCAATCTGCCAGTGTTCCTCCCCATCCCTCCCAGTTCTCTGAAGAGCCACATGTTCACTGTCAGGGCTTCTGCAGGGACCGGCCTCAGTGTCCTTGTCCCCAGTGGCTGGGCTAGAGTGGCTGGTGGGCTGTGCCCACCCTGGGAAGACGTGAGCCAGTGTGGCAGTCACAAGACAGATGGAACGTGAGAGGTACATGGGAGCCTGTGGACTCTGGTTGGTGCCCGTGTGACTCTTGGGCTGGGCGTCACCACCATTTTGGGATTTGGGGGGGGGGTAGCTGCTGCTCACAAAAGTGCTTAGAGACCCCAGGGCCCGTGGGCAGCCTCTGCCTGCGCCAGACAGCATGGTTCAGGAGAGCTGGTCTCGTATGAATGTGGGAATGAAGGGGTTCTTACATAGCATGGGGGAGGAACAGGCCTCTGGCCAGGGGCTGGCTTGCATGCTTAGAGATGGACATTGGCACTGGTGTGACAGAGGAAGCATGGGTAAAGGTGACCTTGCCTCATGCTCAGAAAGCATGAACGCCTGGCCCTTGAGGCCAGCCCCTGAGGGCTCAGGGCCACCTGCCCAGCCTATCTGTCTTCTAAGTCTGAACAGAGGTCTCCTGCCAGTGTACTGTGTGCTCAGTGTGAGTCTCTGGTGAATGCTCTGGGGCGGGAGATGCGAGGCAGCTAGCTGGGCCCCTGTCCTTGGCTTCGAGAGGTCCCCATCCAGGCGTCTCTGATCACTATGGTCCAAATTTCAGGAGATTCCCTGATCCCTTCCCAACAGTTCCAGATGCTCCACAGCCTCTGATGCATTTCTCTCCTGTGCTGGCATTTCCCTGCCTGGCTCTATCCCCTTCCCTCCTGTCAAACATATGAAATCACTGGGCCCTTCAAAGGACAGCTTCCAATCCCTCCCAACCTGCAGGTGTGCAGCTGAGTGTGTGTGTGTGTGGGGGGGGCATGGCTGTGAATACCTGTGCACCTGAGCGTGGGTACAGAGGTGCCACCTCCGTCTACCTGGACACCTTTGATGGAGCGCGTGGGTGTGTGTCCCTCAACTGTCCCTGAGTGCTGTGGTGTGTGGTTCCCCCGTGTAAGTGTGTCTTAAAAATGGATTCATCTGGAATTTGAAGCAACTGTTTTCTCATCGATAAGGAGCCCACAAAGAAGAGAAACAAAAGGTGTGAATGAGTAAACAGCCGGCGGGAGAGAGGAGTGGAAGGAGCTGGGGCGAGAATTGGAACTAATCCTTTTCCTTTTAACATTTGAATAGAAGATCTGGAAGAGGATGTGTACAGTGAAATCACGAAGTTTGCAGCTAAATCTAAACTCTCCTGGGCGGTAGTAAAATGCCAAGTGGAGAAGGGGAAGCTCTAGGGAGAGCTGATCTTGAAAGGCAGTGGGCTGGGCCCAAAATGGCCCGCCAGTTGAGTTGGGTGGGGGATGACCGGGCAGGTGTGTGGGGGAGGGTACCTGGAGCTTCTCCCCAAGGAAGCTGGGCAGGACGGCAAGGGGACTTTGAAGATGCTGCTGATGCTCCCTTCTCCCCGCCCATGACTGAAGGCTCCCAGCATCTGTCCGTTGTGTGTGTAGTCACTTAGGGGAGTGCCGGCCTGAGTCTTGGGGAACCTGGGTTCCATCACAGATCTGTGTCACTTGGGTAATTCATTCCCCTCAGTTTGCCCATCTGTGAAATGGTGGCAGTGATTCCCGGGGGCTTGCCTCACAGAGGTGGGAGAGCAACTGAGATTGCACAGAGGTGACAATACGTAGGTAAGTGGGAAGTCCTGTACCATCGTGAATGGCTGTTGCTGTTGTCGAGAGAGCCATGATGAAAGGGGAACTGTCACATAAAACCAGACTGGCCCACCTGGGATGGTCTTCAACAGCGAGAGGCTGATGGGGAATGTGGTAGAAATCTATAAAATCAGAACGGGCACCGAGAAGGGGCACCTCGGGCTCCTTTGCTAATTCCCAGCCCAACAGAAGGAGCCTCGCCCCCCTCTCCCCGGCCCCCAGCAAAGCTCAGGAGAGGGGAAGTTAAAACCAATAACAGGAAATCCTGCTGCACTCAGCAGGGAATAAACTTTGAAAATCATTTCCCCTAGAGGTGATACAGTCTGGAAATATAAATTGCTTCCAGAAAGGTTTAGATAAGTTCATGGATGGCAGATCCAGAATGGTTCTTGAGCAAAATGAGAATGTGAGGCAGCCTCTGCCCTGCAGGGATGATGTCAAAAAGGAAGTCCCCACCAGGGCCCAATGCCTGGGCCAGACATCGCCACCCGATCACCCTGCCTCTGTGCACATGGGGATCTGTGTCTAGGAGCATCTCAGCCCCACCCTCACTACCCCTCCCACAGCCTCATGAGCTCCACGGAGTCTCCTCGCTCACAGTGCCAGCCCCTGTCTCCAGCTTGCCCCTGCCATCTCACCTGCCATCACATGGCAGCTGCCCCTCCCTCCACGTGCTGTCTTCTAGCACAGGCTCCTCGCCTGGCAGTGCCCATGAGCTGGCGAGGGCTGGGATCTCCTGCCAGGCCTCCAGTGAATGCTGTTGGCGGGCGGCCTGTCTCTCCGGCTGCCTGCCCGGAGTCTGTCTCTGCCTGGCTGCTTCTCCCTGGGTCTCCAGCAGAGGCTGGCTGAATTTGGGTTGACGTTCAAGTCCTTCAGAGACCCACAACCCTGGAGCGCTTGGGTGCCAATATCCACCCTGGGGACTGGGTCACTATCAGGAAACAGGCTTGCCTGGGTTTGTGCCAGGTTATCTGCCTCATGCAGAATGTCTTGGGAGACTGGATTAGAGGAAAGGCAAGGTTGTGTAGTGAGGTTCCCAAGATCCTTGGAGTCCTTTCCTAGTCGCCAGGGATGGACCACGGAGCTGGTCGGAGCTGGGAGAGGTGTTATAGCACCGCGGACAGCGGTCTTGGACAACTCTGTGCTTTCAGAACCACGGACAGCTCCATGCAGCCTTGCAGCCGGTGGTTGGGGATGTGCCCATCCTGGCTCTGCGACGTATTTTTTGTGTGCTCGCCTGTGGAGGTTCCCACTACCCCCTCCCCCAAAACTGCCTGAGAATTCATTTATTAATTTGCAAAGATTTGCTGAGCATCTACTATCTGCCAGACACCGTTTTGCAATCAAAAGTATATTGCTAAAGGAAACAAACGTTTAGTTTATGGAGTCTCCATTTTGGGGGGTGAGCACTCCTACCCCATAGATCTCCACTGAAATTCCCAGGGTGCATTCCAGAGAGAGTGGCTGCTATTTTCTGGTTACGGTTCGAGTGGGTCCCCAAGGGTTCATTTGTTGAAGGCTTGGTTGTCAGTGTGGCAATATAGGAGATCCTGTAAGCAGTAGGGTCCTGTGGGAGTTCCTTGGGTCACTGGGGACCTACTGTTGGAGAAGATTAAGGTAGCTCTCATGGAATCTCTCATAAAAGAGTTGTTAGGTCCAGCCGAGCCCTGCCCAGCGCCCCGCTTCTCTGTCTGGTGGCGCCACCCCTCCCTCCCGCTGTACTCCTGCCATCATAACACTGCGTGCCACGAGGGCCTCACCAGAGGCTGAATCAGTGGAGCTGCTGATATTGAGCTTTCAGCTTTCAAAACTATGGCTAAATAAATCTATTTTCTTTATAAGGTTAGCCTGCCTCGAGTATTTTGTTATAGTAACAAAAATGGACTAATACGATGGCCCCACAGAACCATGGAGTGTGAGCAGATTATGCTTTCTTACAAACTGATTCTGCTGCTTAACTCTGGTGGGAGGAAGCCGGCGACGTGGGGAGTAGGGATTGGTAGGGCCCGATTCCAGCAGTATTTTAGGATGCCAGAAGGCCACTCTCCTGCTAGAAAGCCCATTCTGGTTCCCCAGTGCCTATAGAAATAAGCCGCAGTTCCCTCATCTGTCATTTAAGTTCCCTCCTGATCTATTTTGCCAGTCAGTCTTATCTTCTTACCTCTCTTCTCATGTTTCCTATATTCCAGCCAAACCAGATTCTCAGTTAAGAATCTTTTGGTTGCAATATGACAGAAAACTCAACTCAAACAGACCCAAACAGTAAGTGGATGTTATTGACTCTTGTAACCAAAAAGCCCGGAGGTGTGGCTGACTTGGGGGGAAGCTGAGCGGCTCTCCCCGTTTTCTGCTCTGCCTTTTCTGGTGTGGGCAGCCCCCGGCTTCTCCACACCCCCTCTCTCTTGTGATAAGAGGACAGCGACCCGCACTGCACACCCTGGCCCCCACCAGTCGGGAGAGAAGGCCTCCTTAGAAAGCTCTAGTGGGACTTCACCGGCTGACACACGTGCCCATTCCTAACCCATCGCCGGAGCCCAGGCAGGAGACACAGTGGGCTTAAGCCAATGGGGGTTCGTTCCTGGAGCTGGCGAGGGTCACTGTCACCCAAACAAACCACATGGCTAATTTTATAACAGCAGGGGGTCCCCCAGAGGAAATGGGGCAAAGTTTGTTGGAAAAGGGGAGAGAGAGTCTGAGGTGTCCAGTCGTGGTCATGCTATTTCCTACTTCTGTGACTTTGTACTCTGCTGGACATCCCATCTTTTGTCATCCCACCTACTGTTACCCTGGGCCACCTGCAAGTCCCCTGTCAAATGCTACTACTGCCACCTCCCGATACCACCCCTGCCACTCATCCCCGGTGAGTGATGTGATCCCTCACAGCACTTGGGTAACTTGTCCTTGTTGTCCTCTCCCCATGCCTTGGGGACCTGCTCCTCCAAAGCACCTCTCACAGGCTCTGTGGCTAGTGAACAGGACGAGGGGGTGGGGGTGGGCCGGGTCGCTCAGCCACCAGGACACCAGAAGGAGATGAACTGGAAGCCAGGAGTCCCAGAGCTCTGTGGCAACAAGGTCCCTGATCCACAGACATCGAGGGGAGGGGACATGCTCCCCAGGGCATGTGTGCCGGAGCCTTCGTGATGGATGGCCACTGTCACATTGACTCAGTGGGGTGAGATAACAGCATCACTGAGCCTCAGGAAGGCCACTGGCCAGGCAGTCCCAGGGCTATCCCTGCTGCCCAGGTCACATGACCCAGGGTTCTCTTCCTTCGCCACCGGTGAAGGCCTGGACTTGCCTGGTCTGTGGGTAGCCCTTGCCCTGCGGCTGCCTGGCCTGGCCAGTCTAAACTGGCGGGAAGGCAGAAGATGGGTGTGGAGGAAGCAACCTGGCCTGAGAGTGGAGGCCCTGGGAGGAGGCCCTGGAAGGAATCCCGCTGGGGTTCTGGAGAGAGGCACGGGAGGCAAGGTAGACCCCGGCTCCTCCCCGCCCACCGCCCCCGCGGCTGCACTGCTTCCTCCTCCCCTGAGCGCAGCCTCCCTCCCCGCCCTGGCCCTGGCCGGGGTGGCGGGGGAGGAACCCACTAGGTCTGAGGGAGAGGGCCCTGGAGCCTGTCAGAAGGAGGAGGAGGAGCTCCGAGGTGGGGGAGCTGTGTGGGTGTAGGGTGGGGGAGGAGCCGGCAGGGTGCCAGAGTCATCATTCACTCCCACCAGCGAGTCTTGCAGCTCCTCTGAATGAGCTCACACGACATCAGCACTTTTCTCTTCCATCTTCTGGCTTAATAGCAAGTTGGGCTCCCAAGAGGGTCACCACCCTCCTGGTCTCTCCCCTCGAGGGCAGCCGTACCCTGTCTGGGAGCTGCTGGTTTGGAGCAGAGCTCAGGGTAGCAGAGGGCACCTGTGAGGAATTTCTGTCTCTACCCCCAGAGGCCCAAGAGCAGGGCAAAGGGAGGTTCCTCCTCTGCCTGGCCTCCCTGATGACCAGCTTCTAAGTCACCAACCAACGGGGTCCATTAAGGCCAGGCCATTTTTAGAGAAGCCTTTATTCTCATTGCTGGGAATTGAACCCAGGACCTCACATATGCTATGTGCTAGGCAAGTGCTCCACCCCGAGCCACAACCCCAGCCTTTTTTTTTTTTTTTTTTCCTGTTTTTGAGCAAGGTCTTACTAAATTGAGTTATTGAAGGGATTAAGATAGCATGTATAGGGGCTGGGGATGTGGCTCAAGCGGTAGCGCGCTCGCCTGGCATGCGTGCAGCCTGGGTTCGATCCTCAGCACCACATACAAAAAACAAAGATGTTGTGTCAGCACCACATACAAAAAACAAAGATGTTGTGTCCGCTGAAAACTAAAAAATAAATATTAAAATTCTTTCTTTCTCTCTCTCTCTCTCTCTCTCTCTCCCTCCCTCCCTCTCTCCCTCTCTCCCTCTCCCTCCCTCTCTCTTAAAAAAAAGAATATTTTAAAAAAAAAGATAGCATGTATAAATATGTGTAAAACATACGGCAGCCAGGTGGGGTGGTGCACACCTGTAATCCCAGCGGCTCAGGAGGCTGAGGTGGGAGGATCATGAGCTCAAAGTCAGCCCCTGTCTCTAAATAAAGTACAAAATAGGGCTGGGGATGTGGCTCAGTGGTCAAGTGCCCCTGAGTTCAATCGCTGATATCGCCCCCCCCCCCAAAAAAAAAAAACCATAACAGCAAAGACAGGGTTGAATTGAGTCTGGCCTCAAACTTGTGATCCTCCTGCCTCAGCCTCCTGAGTAACTGCTATTACAGGCGTGTGTCACCATGCCTGACCAGAGAAGTCTCATTCTGCAATGGGACAAACTAGACCAGACAAAGGGGAGACCTGTTCACATGATTCCAGGTGGATCACCCTGGAAAGGCAGGTCAGGTGTGGCTGGGATGGGCTTCCAGGCCTGCCTCCATCTGTCTTGCTCACGGGTGCCCCCTGGTGTCCGTAAGCAGCAAGGCCGGAGAGAGCTAGTGGGCAGCCTGTCTGTGATTCTGTCTGATTCCCTCATTCCCTCATCTTGGTTGTCTGAGTTTGGGTTCTTCCGCTGGCTGGGAAACCCCATCCTCCTCCTTCACCAGGGAGACAGGGCCTCAGGGTTGAATGGATGCCACGAGGCTCGCTCATGCTTTGAAAGCTGCAACAGGCAATGGGGGTGTCAGAAACGGTTCTCATCTCTTCAGCTACACTTGTAAGGTCTGCAGGTCAGGACCTCATGGTAATGATGGTGAGCTGGAGTTGCAGGGGGCACCAAATGTCGGCTCTAATTTGTTTCGTTCCAGCTGCAGAGCTGCTCAGCGACGTAGGTGACTGTGGATGCCATTTACAGAAAGGGAGGTGCCAGAGCCTGAGAGTGTGGTGTACAGCTGGCAGAAGCAGAGCTGGGACTTGAACCTGGACCTTTAGCTTCCAGATCAGAGATCTGCCGACCACCCAAGGGCCTCACCCAAGACTGAGTCTAGAGGAGCTGTGAATAGCAGATGGCCCTGGTTTTAGCATGGCTCTGCCATGTCTAGCTGTGTAACCTGGAGCAAGTTACTCAGCCTCTCTGAGCCTCAGTTTGTTGGCTGCAAAAATGGGGCTAATGCTAATACCTAACTGTAAAGTCATTGGAGGAACTAAGATAGCATATATAAATATGTGTAAAATATACAGCAAAGATAGAATTTCTTATCAGGTGAAACACACGCTTACCACCTGCCCTGACAATCCCACTCCCAAAAGGAGTGAAGACAGATGTCCACCAAGGCTTGTTTGTGAAAGTTCCCAGCAGCTGAATTATTCAAAAATCACCAAAATCTGGAAACAACCTGGTGAATGGATAAACACACTGTGGTAAATTCATACAGTGCAATGCTGCTCAGTAATCAACTAACTACTTATTCCAGCAAAAACATCCATGACCCTCAAAAGCATCGTGCTAAGTGAAAGAAGCCAGACACAAAAGACCACATACCATATATTCCCATTTCTAGAACATTCTAGAAAAGGCCAAACTGTAGCGATGGAAAGCAGATCTGCGGTTGCTGGGGGTGGGGAGAAGGGATTGAAAGTGAACGGGTTCAAGGGAACTTTGGTGGCGGATGAAATATTTCGTATGTTGATGACGGTGGTGGATACGTTTGCCAAAATTCATCAGACTATAGATTTAAAGGGGTAAATTCTATTTCACACTTTTTTTTAAAAAAATGTTTTTTAAAACACAGAGCCACGGGCCTAGTGTAACTGGCTGTGTAAGCTGCTCCTACGGTTGCTGATACCACTGTCCTTACTCAGGGAAGATTTACATCTCCATCCCACCTGGCCATGGCCCGGTGGCCCCCTGCCCAGCTTGTACCCCTGGGTGTGTGACGGGCCATCCTGGTGCAGCCCTGGCTCCTGGGGTTGCTGACAGGAGGCGCCCGGGGAGGGCTCTCAGCTGCTTCCCGAGTCTGGTTTCCCTCCTGCTGATCCTGTGAGGCGCTCAGCGACACGTTAGCAAGAAAGATGCCACAAGAAATAAAGTTTGTTATGAATTATTCTACTTGGAGCTAATTATAGGCACAGAGGAGAGGATTATTTACAGAGACAGGAGGCAGGGGTGGGGAGGGAGAGGGACCTGGAGGCGGGGAAGCAAGGTGGAGGGCGGGCCCCAGAGAGCTGGGCCGGAAGGCTTGCTGCACCCCCGGGAGGGAAAGCACTTTTAAAATAAAAGCTGCAGCTAACCTCAGGCCCGAGCTGATCAAAGTGTTTCAGGGGACAGGTCCGAGGTCCCCGGCCTTGACCGTGCTTCAGGATGGAGGTCGGGAGACCCCGAGGGACGCCAGGGTTCTCTGGGTAGGCTGGGGCAGTGGGGACGCCTCCTCTGGAATCCCAGGAGGCCGCAGGTCTGCCGCTGTGTCCCTGCCCAGTCTCGCTCTGCTCTCCCAGCGTCCCTTGCACCCAGCCTGTGCCCAGGGAAGGAGAGGCCAAGGGGGGGGTGGTGGTTATTTCTACCCAAAGAGTAAGGGTGGTGTCCAGACCAATCTAGAGGGGACACTGAAGATAACCTGGCCTGGGAGTGGGGGCGGGAGGGGCTGGTGGGACTTAGACAGATACGCTCCACCTGAAGCACCCAGCCAGTTGTGACCCAGGGGAGCACGGGCCTGGTGTGACCCCACTTCCAGTTCCTCAGTAGGAGGTAGAGACCCACTCCCTCGTTGTCAAATGTTGGTTACCTGCAGAACACATCCGGGGCCTATGGACCAGTGGTCAGCCTCTGAGATCCGCCTGGCCTGCTCTTACTCCAGCTGAAACAGGCCCAAGGCAGGACTGTGGCCCAGTTACCAACCCCAACCCCACCCTGACTGCAGGGGGCCCAGCAGTAAGACTTCAGCGCCCCCCCTCAGATGGACTCCTCTAGGAAGCCCCACCCACCCAGAGGGCACCAGAGGACCCCGCTCCCCACCCCCGAGGCAGCAGCAGGCCAAGACACTTCCGGTTATTTATGCCTGACTGCACCGCCATCTACTCATTCAACCAGTCAGGAAATGACAGTCACCCTCTGCGCCCTGCCCTGCCTCTCCCCTGGCCAGGACAGTCACCCTCCGCACCCTGCCACCAGGATGCTTTTCACATCCCTTCCCACTCTCCAGGGTCCAGTTCCAGGTCGGGCGGCTCCCTCTTCTCCCGTGGTGAGAGCCGCCACCCCACCCTTACAGCAGAGCGTCTCTGAAGCCCCCTGACCCCCAGCCCCGCTCCATCCGGGCCTCTCCCTGCTTTGCCGTGTGCAGGGTCCTGGCCTGGATGAAGTTGGCTAATCCAGGCTGCCACCAGATGTGTCCTGCTGCAAAGGCTTCCCTGTTCCTCCAGCCTGGGATGCCCGTCTGGCTTCCCCCTAGAGTGCCCCCTGGCTCCTGCCTGCTCCCCAAGGCCACACAGGACGGCACACTGGATTCTGTGTCTGCCAATTCTGCTGGACAGCGGGCTCCCCAGAGGCCCTCGGCAGCCCGGGGCTCTCAACCTGGCATGGGTACTCCAGGGACCTGCTCGTTCCTCCTTTCAGTGTGGACTGAGGACCCATGGTGTGCCAGGCCCGGTCCCAGATGGACATGACAGACGGCCCTCTACTCCTGCAGCTTCCCTTCCAGATGGACAACAAAGAAACAAGTCTGGGTCTGGGGCTCAGTGGCAGAGCGCCTGCCTCGCACGTGTGAGGCACTGGGCTCAATCCTCAGCGCCACATGCAGATACATAAGTAAAATAAAGGTCCATTAACAACTAAAAAAAAAAAATATATATATATATATAAAGAAACAAGTCCAACAGGGACCTATATGAGGGGATGAGCACAGGAGCATGACAAGGACACATGCAAGGCAGGCCTTGCTGAGGAGGAGCCTGAGCTGAGGTCTGGGTAGTGTGTGAGACACAGCAGCTGTGGGAATGGCATCAGGGCAGAGGGAAGAGCAGGCACAAAGGCCCTGAGGCAGGACCAAGGTTAATGTGCTGGGAGAGTGACCTGTGGCATTTGAAGGGACAGGAGAGAAACAGAAGGGCCACATTCAGCAGGTTTCCAGTTGGGGCCAGGGTGATGCTGTTCATGGGGAGCTGACCATTTTGGGGGCTGCCCAGGAGGGCCGTGGCAGGGCTGGAGTAAGGATTTGGAAGTCTTTGGCCCCCAGGCTCTTGTTGGAGCCTGGCATTCTCCAGGATGGAGGAGGGAGCAGAACGGGACAGGAGTGGGGAGGAGCCTCGCAGAGCCCTGAAAGCTGAGGCCAGGAGGAGCCTGCAGTCAGAGGCTCCTTTAGCAAACAGGGAAAGGCGTTTTGGTGGCAGCGAGGTGGGGGCGGAAGCCCAGCTGTGTTGGTAAAGGAACAGAGGAGAGGGGAGAACTGGGGGGGGGGGGGGGGAGGAGAAAAGGAATACAAACCAGGGGGCAAAAGAGCCCACCGAATGGGTCTTTGTCCTGGATGCAGGACAGTGGAGGCCCTCCTGCACGCTTGGGCCATTGCATTGACATTCGGTGGACACCTCCTCCAGGAAGCCTCCTAGACACGGCAGCCAGGGCCCCGGTTATGTGCTCTCAGGCCACCAGCGCTTCCCTGGTTGTACTCTGTTGGTTGTGACCTTGGACTTACCATTGAGGATCACAGTGACTGTCCCCACGAGTGGGTGGGCTCCCGACGGGGTCAAGCCTGGGTTTTCCCTGCGTGGTAAATCTCCGCTGCCACTCAGGCGCACACTGGTTGTAGGAGAGGCTGAGGACACCAGGGGTTGGGGGGGGACAGACACAGTCCTGCTGTGGAGGCCCCAGAGGGAGACAGGGCTGCCAGGCGTGAATCAGTCCAGAGGAGGTCACACCGACCTTGAAGCCAGAAGGCCTGTGGCTGCTCCAAGCGGCAGGAGCGCATCTCAGCAGGGGGCGGACGCGCTCAGTGCTCCTGAGCCCAGGGACAGGAATGCCCTGTCCTCCCAGGGCTTCCACGGGGAGCCCCCACCAGACCCGGAAGAATGAGGGAGCCACGCAGCCCCCTCTGCCCTCTCTGCCCTCGTCCCCTCACTCTCTTGTGGCAGTGCCCACGTTCTGCTTTGGGGACAGACGAAGGCCTGCCCCGTCCATGTCCAGTGGCTTCTCCACACACAACATGCCCTGGTGGGGCCCATGTCGGAGGGAGGATCCAGCTGCCCCCTTTCTATCCGCCACCTTTCTCTGGGGTGAGAGTTGGGAAGAGAGGGTCAGGGCCAGCCTCAGGGACTGCCCGCTGTCCTAGGTGGGCCAGATGGCCTCTGTGCGTTGGCTGAAGCACCCTGACCCGGGAGCCCTCCCGCCAGGGCCGCCTCCTGTCAGTGGGGACCCCGTCCTGGGGACAGGCTGCTGAGGGTCCCAGGCTGCTGAGCCGGAGGGGGGCTTAGCATCCTCTTATTTCCCTCGATTCATTAAGACCTGTAAATTTTCTCATTAATATACTTAAAGTTCGTTTTAAGGGGAACAAGCGCAGAGATAATTGATAATAAACCCTCCACTAATGCCCTTGGTTTACTGTATGTGATTTATATCCACTGATAGCGTCTCTCACTCCCAATTACCCATTTAGCTGGGGCGATAACAGCAGTTCAATCAGACCGATACCAACTTTTATATATTCCAGCCCAATAGCCATAAATACCCACACAGGGAGACTTGCTGGGCCACTGTATTTTTTTTTATTAAGATTTAAATATTCATGCAATTATTGGTGATTTATTAGAGCATTAATGACCTCTTCGAGAGACTCTAAATCTTCACCCAAAGAGGCCCTGGCCCTTCCCTCCCCCTGCCCCCTTCCTCTTTACCCTCCCCTGCCGAAACCAGAGGAATGGGCTGCTCTTCTGCATCCCAGATGACATCACGCCATGGCAACGTTTCTATGGTAACAGCGGGCAGGTGAGGCGGAGGCCAAGGATGGAGGTCAGGCGGAGGGGCAGGGCCTCTTCAGGATCCTGGGGGACAGGATCGCCCACCTGCCCTGACACACCCCAGCTGATGAGGGACCTTCACCATTCGGCCTCATGTTGGCCGCCCCTCTCCAGGTCCTTCCCACTCTCAGCTTTGACTTAGTCTCTCCAGTCCCTTCAGGGACTTTGGGAGACAGCACATCGGCTTCTCTCACCCTTGCTACTCTCTCTTATTTCTTTCATTTTAAAACATTCCACCCTAATCACATCAAAATAAGAGGTGTGCGGGGAAAATCTAGGGTGCTGGGACCCAAGGCCAGAGAGGGCAGCCGCTCTTCTCAGGCTGCACAGCAAGGCTGGGCCACCTCTCTCTTCTTCCTCCATGTTTTCTCAAACCCCCTTTTCCTGCTCCCTCCAGCCCCCTCTTCTCCACCCACAAGACCTCAGAGCCCATCAAAGGGGCAGGAAAGATAATGAACAAACCAGGAAAACACGAAATCAATATCAGGAGAAAAAAGTACGGCTGCCATTAAGTGGAATAAACAAGATGGTAATTATTTGGACAGTGGGTAATTAAAACGGGGTGAGCGCTCGTTACCGTCTTGTCAAGGGGGGTGATGGGCGCAGCCAGACACCCTTTCCCCAGCTGGAAGGTTGCAGCCAGGTCTGGGCTGCTTCCTTCCCAGACTGGGCTAGAGGGGCCTCCTCACGACGATCTCTTCTGTGGGGTCCCCCGGCCCGACTGCCCTGTGCGGGTCTGCAGCAGCCTTCTGCAGCGGGCTCACCCTGGGTCACTCTCCGAGGCCCAGAACAAAGGCGGCAAGGCCACCGTTCCCTGCCCACTGCTCCTGAGTGCCACCGCTTTCCCCAACAGTTACCTTTCAGCCAAGGTGGGCACCTGGTGCCAGCACTGAACCCCCGCCAGGGGGCATGAACCCTGCAGTCTCTGCCCAGCCCCAGGGGACCTCCTTCAGGAGGCTGTGATGCAGGGGGCCAGGAATGATGCGGTGCTGGCCAAGACAGGGCGATCAGGGGACAGAGGAGACAGAGAGGGCTGAGTAGTGACAGAGCTGGAGTCCCTGGAAGTCTCCAAGGCAGGAGGAGGAGGCCCCCCCAGCCCTGCTGTGACCCCGATTTGTAAAGCTGGAAGAGACGTTGGCCATTGTCCAGCCTGGCTCTGCCCTGCCAACTCGTGTTTGGCTCATACAGCGTTTAAAATGTTTAAATGAGTTGTCAACGTTTTAATATGGGATGTTTCACACAAAAATGGACATCAAAGTTCTCTCGGAAGAAAAAAATCCTGCCCATCTGCCCATCTTGACCAGCCTGGCTGGGGGGCAGTGGTCCGCTCACCCCTCGGAGGGGCATCTTCACTCTCCGCTCCTCCTGGCCCCCACCCAGCCACTGAAGGCACCCAAGTTTGCCACCCTGATCCAGTCCAACGCCTCTGGGACCCAGAGAGGGGAGTGACTGGCCCAGGATCACACAGCTAGTCGAAGCTGGGTGGGGCCTCCCTTGCCAAACCTTCAGCTGGACACACTGAGAAGAGTGTCCCGCCCGAGGGTGCACAGTGGGATGGAGGGATGTCAGGGATGGGAGTCGGGAGAGAGCCAGGCATTCGTGGATCGGAGCTGGGAGGCGTGTCCTGGAGGAAGTGACATCTTGAGTTATGAATTAACAGGCCGGGGGCATTGGAAGTGGGCAGGTGTCCTGCAGGGAAGTTGGGATGAGGACCTCAGTTTGAGTGGGCGCGTGGGGCTGAGCAGGCTGCAGGGCGTGGGTGGGCGACGGGGATGAGCTGCTGAGGGTTAGCAGGGCGGGGTACGGGGTGCGGCTGCCCGGCACAGGCTGCTCTGCCACCCTGGGAACCGTCCTGGGAACCGGGGCAGGGATTTGAAGTGGGGTCAGATTTTCTTTCTAGAAACAGTAGCATCATTGGGGACGGCGCCAAGGCCAGGCAGTGGTCCAGGGGAGGCATGCTGCAGGGGCAGGGCCGGGGCTGGGCGAGCCAGGTGGCCGAGAGGCAGGAGAGGAGCGGGGAGAGCTGGGGGCTGAAGGGCGGCCAGGGAGCGGGTCCTGCTGGCTGGGAGACGCCCTGGAGGAGGAGAGAGCAGCTCTGGGGCTCCACTGAGCTGAGGTGGGCGAGACCAGAGCAAGGTCCCAGAGGCTTCCAGAGGCAGAGGAAGGGTCGGGATGGAGCCCAGAAGTGAAGCAGGGGCTGGGGAGAGCCAGTGCAGTGGGACCCCAGGGAGGTCCCACAGGTGGCTGCCTGGATGAGGGACAGTGGGAGGTCCGGTGAGATGGTTGACAGATGAGGATCTGGCTCTGGGTGACTGTGTTTTCCTGTCGTTCCTATATGAGGAGGGTCCAGGTGGGCTCACTGCTGAGAACGGTCTGTGGGTGACCTATAGTCAGCGTCATATTCCTTGGTCCCGCCAGTTAGACTCAGGCCGGAGCACACTGGGCAGTCACATACCCATGACCACCGAGGCCCCGGCCCAGCACGGGTGGTTCTGGGAGCTAGGCCCAGGGCTTCTGGTGGGGCTGTGGCTACCAGACCCGCCCTAGGCGGGGCCCTGAACCCACCTTGGGCCCGTTAGATGGGCCAGCGCCTGGCATGGCCCCGGCACATGGTATTCAGCCGACATTTGCTGGATGTTGTACCCTGGGCAGGAAGCTGTCTCACACTCCCTCATGCCTCAGTTCCTTCACCTGTAAATCGGAGATTAAAAATAACAGTTCTTGGCTGCACATGGTGGTGCACATCTGTAATCCCAGCAGCTGGGAGGCTGAGGCAGGAGGATCACGAGTTCAAAGCCAACCTCAGCAACAGCGAGGTGCTAAGCAACTCAGTGAGACCCTGTCTCTAAATAAAATACAAAAAAAAAAAAAAATAGGGCTGGGGATGTGGCTCAGTGGTCGAGTGCCCCTGAGTTCAATCCCTGGTAACCCCGCCCCCCACCGCCAAAAAAAACCAAAACAGTTCTTGGGCTGTGGCTCGGTGGCAGAGCGCTGGCCTGGCATGCACAAGGCCCTGGGTTTGATTCACCAGCAGCACAAAAATAATGGTAGTTTTTTGCCCCCAGAATCTCTACTAGGGTTAGGTAAGAAAATCCTCATGAAGTTGGTCTCCTGATCACTGTGGCTGTGGTGTGTGTGTGTGTGTGTGTGTGTGTGTGTGTACTCGCACGCGCGGTGGCTGTGGTTACGGGCAGTATGTCCACCAGCCAAGGGCAGGGACTGTGTGACCTCCCCCGCGTCCCCAGGCTCTGGTCTCTGCCCTGCATGCCCCAAGCTCTGCAGATTCAGGACCACCCCTGGCCCCAGCTCAAGCCAGACTCACATTAAACCAGTGAGATATGAAATGTCACCATATCTGGGACAGGGTCTTTAATTAAATTAATTGCCAGCAACATTGTAAAAATGCTGATGGGGTCATAAATGGCCGTAGGCGATGCTGTTCATCATCCCCACGGCCCTGCCAGGGGCCACACCTGCGCTGGGGGTGGAGCTGGGGGGAGCCAGGCTGCAGGGAGCTCTGTGCCCACCCCCTCACTCAGGCCAACTGCAGGAGGCCGTGATGAAGAGGGCCCTGCCCTAGGTGGGGCAGCTCCTGACTCCGCCCTGCTGGGCACTTGTCCTCAGGATGCGTTTGTGGAATGTCACACCATTCTGACTTAGCCTCTAAGTTTACCTGGTAAAGGATGCGGGTGGAAATGGGGAGGGGTGCACAGGGAGGGGCCATCATCCAGTGCAGTAACCAGTGCAGTTACCCTCAACATCCATGGGCAGTCCAGGAATCTGGCCCAGTCTGCCACCGATTGCTGTGTGACCTTGAGCAGGTGCTTCCCCTCTCTGAGCCCCAGTTTGCTTTTAGGAAGGCAGGAAGACCCCTCCCTGCCTGCCTGCCTTCCTTGTGTTCCCAGTGCCCTCCTGGCCACCATCCCGTGGCCTCCTGCCCTTCAGGGAACTAGGCCAAGCATTCTTTTATGTCTCACTCAGCTGGGACCACCACAGGCTCTGGCAAAGATGGGAGCCTGGGCGCAGGCCTGTGTGAGTGGTGGTGAGGGGCGGGGCCCACCGCTGCCCTCTGCCCGGTGCCAGGTGGAGGAGGCCACACCTACTGCCACCACCACCAGCAGCCAGACCAGAAGCCCTCGGCAGCCCCACACACGGCGCCAGCGACAGATTCAAAGCAGGAAAAGCCTTCCCAGCTCTCCCTGGGCTCTGTGACCACATAATTACCCCAGATTCCATTCTATTTAATTGCAGCTTATTAAATTCTAACCAGCCAATTATCAGCCACAATTACAGCTTAATTCGGGGACACAATAGCTATTTTATCGTTTGTTAATCAAATGCTTATTTAGACCTCAGCTTTATTAACTATTTCTCTGGCCTGAGGCGAGGCCCCTGACAGGAAGGGGCCCTGGGTGGGGCCCCAGGAGGCTGTCCCCCAGTCACAGCACGCCCCCCTCCCTGGGAGTTTCTAAATGCCATTTGCTGGCAGGCTTGGGGGCTCCTCGTGACGGCAGCGGTGTCCCTTCAGGTGGGTGCTGGGCACAGGGGAGACCCCGTTGGCATAGCAGTGCGTTCAGCCCATGACCCGTGGTGACATGCCCCCTGTCAGGCCCTGTGTGGGAGCTGGGACTGTAGCAGTGAACAGACAGACACCGTCCCCACTGTCAGGATGCATGGGGGCCGAGGAGAGCCACAAGCAAGCAGGATGACCTCAGGTAGTGCTGGGCGCAGAGGAAAACAGCCAGGGAAGCGAGGCGGGGGCTAGCAGGGGCTACTTCATACAGGGGGCCAGGTGGACTCTCCAAGGAGGTGACATTGGGGATGAATTTGAGGTACCAGAGAGGGGCAGCTGTGAAAAGAGCAGGGGCAGTGAGTGGCAGGCACAGGAAGCAGCAAGTGCAAAAGTCCTGTGGTAGGAGGAGTTAGGAGAGCTTGAGAGAGCACGAGAGAATGGACGCAGGTGCAGAGGGGGAGGTGCACACCCGCCCTGAGCCTGGCCCCAGCTCCGTAGCAAGTCCCGAGACCTGCTCCTCATCTCCAAAGCAACAGGCGGGTAGAAGGAGCCTGAATGCAGAGGCTGCCAGATCATGTGGCCCTCAGTGGACAGCATGGCCTGGTCATGATCCCGCTTGGAGTGACTGTCCCCTGAGCTGGTGAAGTGGTGCCATCCCCACTCTGCCCCACTTTGTTCTTTGTGGTTCAGCCTCTCTGCATGTCCTTCTCCTGATGCCTGTCTGTCCTTGTGACCAGGCCCCTGGAGCCCACAGGGAGGAGGGTGACATTCCTCCAATCTTGGGGAGGTGGCTGCTGCTTCTGTGACACTTTCACGCACAGGTTACCATGGAAACCAGAGTGCTGCACACGCATGTGTATGAGCGCAGGTCGGGGGAGCAGCCCTCCCTTCTGAGAGACTGTCACCCCCGCCTGGTCACTTTTACCTCCTGAGTGCTCCTGGATGGAAGAAACTGTCATTGTCCCCCCCCTTGTTCATTCAGCACACCCTGAGCCAAAAGAGGCTGGACCCTGACCCCTCCCTGCCCTCTGGGGCGCCCTGTGCTATTGGGAGTGATAGACAGGAGACAGATGATTGAGGGATGGACAGGGGCCAGAGGGGGGGGGGAACCTCACCGCCCTGACCACCTCGTCCTCGTGCAGGGTCAGCTGTATTTGTCCCATTCCACAAAAGAAGATGACAGGCTCTAGAAGCATGTGGTTTGCAGCAGGGTCTGGAGTGGGTCTAAGGCGGCCTGAGAAGCCGCTGGTGGCCACGCAGAAGTCTTTAAGTTTGGGGTTAGAAAGGATCCTGTTGCTGTCCCCACGTGTCCCACCTTCGCGGAAATCCACAGCCCTGAGCTGCTGCCTGGACCCTCATGGCTCCTCACGTGCTCCCCACCGTCTGTGGTCTCGGGCAGGGTCTGGATTCTAGCCCGGGTCATGCATTTCCCACCTCCACGTTTCATAGTCTCCCCAGCATCTCCCTCTCCCTCCCTCTCTCTCTTCCTCTCTCCCTCCCTCTCTCTCTCCCTCTCTCCCTCCCTCTCTTTCCCTCTCTCCTTCCCTCTCTCTCTCCTTCTCTCTCTCTCTCTCTCTCTCTCTCTCTCTCTCTCTCCCTCTCTTTCCCTCTTTTTCTCTCTCCCTCCCTCCCTCCCTCTCTCTCTCCCTCTCTTTCCCTCTCTCTCTCCTTCTCTCTCTCTCTCTCTCCTTCTCTCTCTCTCTCTCTCTCTCTCTCTCTCTCTCAGGAAGTGCCCCCATATATCACACATCTGAGCCCCCTAGTGAACCCCACTCATCACAGAACTCTGATGCCTGCCCACAACCTCAGCTCCACAGGAGGCTGAGGCAGGAGAATCCCAAGTTCAAAGTCAGCCTGGGCAACTTAGCAAGACCCCGTCTCAAAATAATTAAAAAAAAAAAAAAAAAGCTTAGGCTTCAATCCCAAGTGTCAAATAAATAAATAAATAACAACTCATGCAGCCATCTCAGGGCCGCAGGGTACAGATGGCCGGCTGCTACAAATCCCCATTCCCCTGGGTGTCTGCAAGCCCAGCTGAGCCCCCTGGGCTTCGACACCCCTTTGCCCGCCTCCTCTGTGCCCTGGGGTTCACTGCGTCATCTACCATACCAAGAACAGGGTCTCTGCCTCCCCAGGGCCCTGCACTGACAGTTAAAGAACCCTCTTCCCTTCCCGGTGAGTCCACTGGTTTAGTAGTGGGCTGGACAGTGAGCGCTGGTCTCCCGGCCAGGCCAGCTTGTTATCCACCCCAACCCTTTATTATGGACTCTGTCCCAACCCAGGGAATGAGGATCAACGTTCATGCCACAAGCACTCTCGGGTACTTGCCGTGTGAGACTCTGGCCAGGCTCTGGGGGTGGGTGGGCGCCGACGGTTTGCCTGGGAGACACCCGTAGATGGTGGCAATATGGCCAGCACAAGCTCGCGGTCAGGGAAGGCCTCCCAAGGAGGGGCTGTGGGGGCAGACTCTGCAGTCTGAGTAGAAGCCCCCCAGGCAGGTAGAAGCTGGGCAAGTGGATCAATGGGGTGAAAGAATCCTGACTCCAACTGGCTTCAGCCAGAAAAGGGATTCTTTGGGCTCATGAGGTAGAAACCCACCTCCATCCACCATTGAGCTTTTAAGAATTTTTATTTGGAGACGGAGTCCGAGAGGAGTCAGCCTCTCTCTTCCCCTGGTTGAATCCCTTCTCCAGTCTCCTGCTTCAGACCCCTCATCGCCTCCTCTTGCTCTTGGCCTCTCCATGGCCACCAAGGCCTGCAGGACTGGCCCTTCCCTAGTGGTGGCCTCACCATCTCCAAGGCCACCCTCAGCTCCAAGCCCAGCAGAAAGATTCCCCTTTCCTTCAGCCCAACCAAGAAGTGGAATCTGTCTCTTCAAAAGGGGGACAGCCAGGCCTCGGGAGGACCTCCCAAGGGCAAACCCCCACCGAGAGGCCACTGTGAGCTCCCCAAGGCAGGGGGGGCGCGGCACCAGGTGGAGGGGTGGGACACTGGGCGGGAGCCAGGACCCAGCAGGGTGGAGAGCGACAGGCTGCCATGCCCACAGCCCCTCCTCCACCCCCCTCCAGAACACATCTCAGGAACTGGACAGCAGCCTGCCATCCTGCATGCCTGCTCTCTCCCCGTGTGGGACAACAGGGCCCACCCCACCCAGGGGAGCAGGCAGAGGTGGGGGCCGGCAAGGGAAGAAGTGCTGGCCTCTCCCAGCCACTGAAGCCCTGCACCCACACACCCCACCCTGCTCCAGGGATGAAGGCCTCACTCGGTAAACACGAGTTCATTAATAGCCTGATTAATCACACCTCATATTTTCATGGTGCTTTTAAAAATAAAACATTTGAAAGCAAGTTCACACCCACCCTGGGCCTCCAAGACCTCCAGGCAGGTCTTATCCTCCCTGGCTGCAGGTGAGGAAAGAGCAGCATGGCCAGGTGGCTGGGGGCATCCTGGAGTGAGGGCCTTCTCCCTGCTTAGGACTTTGCCTGTGGACGACTCTGCCCTGTCTCTGGGTCTCCCCACAGAATAAGAATGAAGGGGCCACCCTTGGGCAGATCTTCTGAATTCCTGGGGAGAAGAATCAGGGGTTGTTCAGTCACTCAACAAACACTCCACCACATGGGAATTCAGGGTCTAAGGAGGGACACAGCATGAAACACCCCCACACACTGTTGTGAATGTGGCATCCACCTTGGAGGGAGGTCCACCCAGGTGGAGCAGGTAGGGTGGGTCCACCACAGTCCAATCCACTAGCTGCCCACAGCAGCTTCCCATCTGTGTACCGGCTGCTGCCCCTCCCCCGCTGCTGCCCCTCCCCCACTGCTGCTCACTCAGGGTCATCTCATTAGGTCCCTGCACATGGCCCCCAAAGCTTTCCACCGCCCATGCAATGAAGCCCCAACTCCTTGCTGGACCCTAAAGCCTGTCCCTCCAGCACCAGCCAGGAGAGGGGTCCAGCCCTGTTCCTCTGTGACATAGGAGCCTCCTCCGGCCCCTTCCCCTCTGCCCCTCGGCCTCCTCGCTGGCCCCAGGCAAGCCATCTGCTTCCTGTCTTGGGGACTTCACTGTCCCTTTTCCTAAACCTCTGTTTAGCCCGGCCTCAGAGGTCAAAGCATGGCCATGATGTCACTTCCTGGGCCCCCGCACCCACACCCTTTCTGAAACATCACCCTCCTCACTTCTTACCAGAAATGCTCGGTTTGGGGGTTCATTTCCCCCGAACTCCCAAGAGCCGGCCCTGCGTCTGTCTCGCTCATGGCTGGACCCGGGACCCAGGACCATTCCTGACACTCGCAGGCCTCACTAAGTATTTGTTGAATACGTTTCAGGTTATGGGTGGCATCGGGTGGCATCTGTCCCAGCTCAGCTCTGGCCGAGGCCCCTTCCCTGGGGTCTCTCCCGTGTTCTTGGCCCTGGGGCCTCACCTACTTTCCTGCCCTGTTGAAGCCTCCACCCCTTGAGCCCCAGCCTCCGGACACTCATGCACACTCTTCCTGTCCTCGCTGTCCGTGGGAAAACCCAGGGGGTGGGGCCTGCCAGGGTCATTGCTCCTGCCCTTGCTGGGGACAGCCCAGGCAGGGGTGCCAGCTCCAGCTGACTTGAGCAGCTGGCGCTCTCCTGAGAGAGGCAGGGGCCAGCTGGCCAGCCCCAGGGCTCACCGCAAATAGGGTTCTCACTTCGGGGCCTGAGCCGTCTGCACAGCCCCTCTGCATTTCCTGGTGGCCAAGAACCCATCAGGAATCTGCTGATAAATGAAAGGCGTCTTCTAACGGATTCCAAGAGGGCAGCTGGGCAAGTCCTGGGCCAGCAGGAAGCCTTGGCTGCAGGCAGTGGAAGGGCCTCTGGGAAACCAGGGGTGAGTGGGACTCAGGACATAGCAGGGCCGGGGAGCCAGTGGGCCCCGTGCCTGACCACTGTCCTGCAGCGATGGCACAGTGATGGCACCCGACTCCCAGTGCCCAGCGCCTGCACTTAGCACCTTTCAACTGGCTGGCAGGAGCCAGGGCTGGGTAGTCTGATGGTGGGGACAGAAGCCTCAGCACCCACTTGCTCCTCCTGTGGTAAGAGCCACAGCACCAGTGAGGACAGGCCCCAGGTGTAGAGGGTATGATGGGATGTATGGGTGTCTGGGTGTTTCAGAGAGAAAAGTGTGGGAGGGGGAAGCTAGTGCCTAGGGATCAGTGGGTGCCTCTGCAGAGGAGAGCAAGAGGAGGGGGTGGGGCCAGAACGCAAATCCCAGGGGCGTTAGACAAAGGTATGGATTCCATCCTGGCACCCCTGGAAGCCAGGCAGACACGAAATAGGTCCAGTGTTCAGCAATAGGGAGTGGTGGGGACTGTGGCAAACTAGAGCACTCTTGTGCTGTGTTGCAAATGTCACAGATCATTTGGCACTTAGTGTATACTGCTGAGTGTTGCGCTTGATAAACAAGCACAAGTTCCTGTAAAAGAGAACTCCAGTAGCCTAGGACACAGGAGGGGAGACATCTGAAGTTCATGCTGTGCCTTAGTTCAACTGACCCTGGGGGTGCAGGGGAGGTCAGGCAGGTGCTGACCACAGGGTAGAGGTCACATGGTAAACTGGGGACCAGGTGGAGGGGAAGCTAGCCTGACTACCCAGGCAGTGTCCCATGGTTTCTAGAGTACATCCTGTAGCGTCTGGGCTTACCACCTACCCATGGCCTTCTGTGTCCTTGCTAGAGGGCATAGCTGCCGCTGGAGGGTGCCCCCTGGGGCCACCTAATAAATACCCCCTCCAGAGATGGGGGGAGGCTGAGCCCGCATGGCGTGACAGAGGCCCTGGAGAAGTGAGCTGTGTCCCTTATTGGTCACAGTACATTTATTTTTCATTAGCAGTTAAACGCAGACATGAGGGATTGTGCAGGGTTCAGCGGGTGGCTGGCGGGAGCGGTGCTTGGTGCGCTGATCGATAGGGAGCTGCAGGAGTGAGCCTGCTGCCCGCGCGCCCGGCCAGAGGGGCACCCTGCCCACATAGCTCCAGGGCAGCAGACAGGCTCAGGGCATCTCGCTGGGACTCCGCCTATTAAGGGGTGAGGCAGGAACAGGTGGAGAGCCTGCCCTGGGGCTCCTTGGTGCCTGTCCTCCCACCCCTCAGGGCCTTGCACTGGAGCCCAGCTTGGCCCTGTCTCGGTGTGGCCCTGGAGTCTGCAGAGACGCTATGGCTTGTCCAGGTACATGTCTGCAGAAACCACTGGGCCTCCTGGTACCGGCCCATACTCACCCTCCAGAGCCACCTCCCAGCTTCCCAGAGTCACCGTTCTCTAGACCTCAGGAGGCCTGGATGCCGCCCCGCACCCCTAAGCCCACCGCCTGGGTCAGGGCTGGGCCTGCAGCTGGGTGGTAGAGCGCGTGCCGGGAATGTGCGAGGCCTTGGCTTCCATTCCCAGCACCAGCAAACGGGTCATGAGGTGGCCATCACCGCGCAGTCTGAGCCCAGGGACAGGTCTGGGGCTCCATTGCAAGGGACTGCTCCTGGGCCTCACATCCTCCATCTGTAAGATGTCTAGATGGTCTCCTCTCTCTGCCTGCATCCCCCACCTTCCTGAGCCTACAACAGGAGGGTGGCTCAGGGCGGCTGGGGCTGGGAAGGGCGGCCTCCATTTCGCTCACTGCAGGTGTACTTGGCGTTCATTATGGAGCTGCAGGAACATGCAAGGGGTGGGCAGCCACTGAAGGGAGGTCACCAGAGGGAGAAATAACCCGGGGAGAGACCAGAGTCTGCACAGGTCGGCAGGGGGAGGGGCGGGGCCGGGAGGAGCATCAGGGCATCCAGAGGAGGGGTGGAGGACTAGCCTGCTGCTGGCAGCTCTGCCCGGCCACATCAGGAATGCCCTCTGTGCCTCGCACCCCACAGGGGCACAGCTGTGGCCCTCCTAGGACAGGGCATCTGCCAGCTCTGGGCCTCAGTTTCCTCAGTGGCCTCACGCCCGAAGCTGGCGGTGGGCACTCCTGAGCTGGGCTGTAAGAGCAAGGCCCCAGGAGCTCGGCTACACGCACCTCCCATAGTACCTCGGGGGCCCTCTTCATTTCATCCTCACTAACGCGAAGAACCAGGCACCATCTCTCCCATTTTACAGGCGAGGAAATAGACTCAGGGTGGCTGGGGTGGGCATCCCACCAGGCTCTCTCAGCCTCTCGGCAGCCTCAGGATGTCTGCAGGACACACACGTACACCCTGGCAAAGCCACAGGCTTGAGGCCGAGGGCCACATCCCCACCTTGGAAAGAGAGTGTCCTGTGCAAGTGGGACAAAGGGGCAGGCAGCCTAGGCCTGGTGCTCCCGGGGGTGGGGACAGGTCCAAGGAGCCAGGCTTCCCCCCTGGAAACCCTTGGTAGATTTTAGACCACCTGGGGGAGATGCCTTCAGACTCCCCTGCAGGCTGAGGTGATCCCCATTCCCAGACTGAAAGCCAGTTTCCAGAGTCACCACCTAACTCCCCAAGGTCACCAACGCCGTGGATCTTACAAACCCACATTTTTTGTGTGGTTTTCCCCTCTTTATGCTGAGGCCCCTATTAATTGTGAATGTCGGGGAGGGGGGATCACTGCAGCCCTAGGGGGAGGCCAGGCTAGTTGGGAGCCTCTTTGGTGGGTAGCTGGGTGGGCGGAAGCTGGGGGTGCCCCCAGCCCCTCTCCCCACCTTTTCAAGGGTCCTGCTGGTTTGCAGACGTGTCAGACTTCTCTGAGGCTTTTACCTCCGCCGATGCCTCAGAGCCAATTACCTGTGTAATTAGCAACAAATGACTTGTGGGATGGTTGTGGGTTTTGGTTAAAATTAGAAGGAAACCCATATTTAGGTCTCCTTGAAGGCATGGGAAATAGCCCAGGTCCCTGGGACTCCCAGACAGACTGCCCTGGCTCCCACCCTGCCGTGCCCACCCAGCAGCCCTGCCTCGCCAACCCCGTCCCCACACCCACTCTCCCTCCCCGCTGCCCTCTGTCCTAGACCACTGCCCCCCAGGACTCCCTCCATGGCCCCTGGAAACCCATCCTGGCCACCAGCCCTCCCTCCATTCACTTTGTGTTTTCTGAGCACCTGCTACGGGCAGGGACACACCAGGAAGAAGACCCCAGAAGCAGCCAGAAGAGACTCCCACCTGCCCTGCCAGGGTCCCCTCCGCTCCTTCCATCCGTCCCCTAGACCTGCTTCACCAGACCCCTGAATGTCCACTAGGGTGACAATTCCTGCTGCCATGTGTGGAAGCCTCCTAAGTTCTGGGGCCTGCACCCCAACCTCAGCGCATCTCACCATGGTCTTCAGAGCATGCAGCTGCTTCTTCCCCCCGCCCCCCGTTTTGAATGCTGAGGCTCAGAGAGAGCATTCAGTGGCCTGGGTTTGCCCAGCTGAGATCAGCTGAGCCTGGCCTCTCTCAGCCCTGCTCTGCGCTGGGCCTTTGCCGAGTCGGCAGCCCAGGGAGGGCCCTGCTTACCTTCCCCATCTGCCTCCACTGCAGGTGCCCAGCAGAGTGCCACGGTGGCCAACCCAGTGCCCGGTGCCAACCCAGACCTGCTTCCCCACTTCCTGGTGGAACCCGAGGATGTGTACATCGTCAAGAACAAGCCAGTGTTGCTGGTGTGCAAGGCCCTGCCCGCCACGCAGATCTTCTTCAAATGCAACGGGGAGTGGGTGCGCCAGGTGGACCACGTGATCGAGCGCAGCACCGATGGGAGCAGTGGTAAGGCTGGGCTGGGCCAGCCCCGTCAGCAGCAAGGCCAGGATGGAACTAGCTCTGTGCCCACCACCTCCTGTGTCACCAGGCAGGGCAGGATTCCCACACCTGGGACCCATGTGTATATGCAGATGCCTGCCCTGGGAGATGCCAGTCCTCACCAGCTTGGCAGCAGAGAAAGAGGGAAGTCCCCACGGACATGCACAAAATGCCCCAGGGTCTCAGATCAAGAGATGGCACAAGGGGCTATGCCTGAGCCGGGACTGGGCCAGGCAGGGCCAGGGGCAGCCTGGCAAGAAGGTGCCAGCAAAGAAAGGGGACTTGGGGGAGGTGGGTCCCAGATAGCTAAAGAGCTGTCGGACCCCACGTTCGTTTCCGCGTGCGTCCATTCATTCATTCATTCATTCACTAGTTGCTCTGTTCATTCCCGTGTTCCCTAAGCAACCACACCCTGCTAGGAACACTACCCCCAAAGAGAAGCAGATAGAAGGGAGAGGAAAGCAGGGTTGAGGCTTCCCGGGACACACAGGGAGGCTCCTCAGCAGACATAAACTGGGGAAGGAGTAATAATTGGTCAGGGAGAGGAAAAGGGGAAGGGCACCCCTGGCAGGGGTCACGGCACAAGCAAAGGCCTGGAGACAGACAGCGCATGCCAGGCAGGCTCGGAAGTGAGGGCGCGGGGCTGCAGGGAGACTGAAGGGATGTGACCGTCCTGAGGGATTTCAACTTGTAGAGCTATGGGTGACACTCAGGGGCACATGTGGGGGCTGACAAGACCCAGAGACACAGAGGAAAGGGAGCCAATGGGACTCTTCTGAAAGGTGCAGAGGGGGCTCCAGGGCGATAGGCAGACTCAAGAAGTGCCCCTTCCGTGGGACACCACAATGCCCCACCACCAGTCCTGGCCTCAGGCAGCAGTGGACCACAGGGCTGTGTGCAGAGAGCCCTCGTTTTGGGTTCTGTCATGCCCCAAGAGCAGGACCAGCAGGCAGACCCAGAGGAGGTTCCAACAGCGCCCCTGTCTCCTCGGCCCTTTGCAGAGCACTGCATACATGAAGAGCCCTCAGAGTCTTCCCACCTGAGACACACAGCGCACATACTGTGGCGGACAGACCCACAGGTGGCCAAGATGAGTCCAGAGACATGCTGCCACTGGGGACAGGCAGGCAGCACCAAGGACTCACACTGATGTGGAAGGCACGCAGGCACCTTGTGTCTGGGGGGCAGGGGAAGGTTATGCCCAGGAAAGATTCCCAAAGAGTGGGGTAACATTTGAACTCAGGTCTTAAAACCACTTGGAAAGAGCACTTTGCAGGCCAAGGGGACAGGAGGGGCAGAGGCCTCCAGGGTGGCCGGGGTTTGGGCTAGGAAAGTGAGCCTGCGGGACAGACAGAGGCTCAGAGAGGCCTGAGGGAAGGCACTGTGGAAGGATCACAGGGCAGATGGGGACTGCAGGGTAGCCGTGCTGTGGCCTGGAGAACTGTTTGGGAGCCCTTGCAATCATTTGAATGGAGTTGAAGAGCCCTGCATCTAGGCAGTGCATGATCTAGTCCCCAGCAGCAGCCCGGTGTTTTATAGATGAGATTAAGACCTTAGGGCTGGGGACATAGCTCAGTTGGTAGAGTGCCTGCCTCGCATGCACAAGGCCCTGGGTTCAATCCCTAGCACCACCAAAAAAAAAAAAAGAAAGAAAGAAAAAGACTTCAGCTATGACCTTCTCAGGGTCCCCAAATGATTCCAACCAGGATTTTCTGGCCTACAGAAGTCACACTGCATCCTCCTCCTCCAGGCTCCACAGGAGCTGGTCTCCTTCCCACTAAGGGTCAGCTCCGCTCCACCAAGAGGAGCCTCAGAGGACAAGGCTGTCCCTGTACTCCGCCTGCCACCTCCCTGCGTCAGTGATTCCCAGCCAGGCCCTTGTGCCCTGCACTGTCCTGGCAGCCTCTCTCCTGCAGACCTCAGACATCCAACATGGACCTGCTCTGCCTCCCACCCTCAGGAAGGAGGGTATCAGTGACCAATATTGCCCAAGAAAGTTCTGGGCACCAGCAGCACTAGGGCCTCCTCCTGTCCCAGCAGAGGTGCCCAGAGGTCTTCCTGCCTCTGAGGACAGCTGTAGGGCCCCCGTGGTCCTGAAAGGGTCAGTTGCAAAACCTCAGGCAACTCCTCTCCCCTCTCTGGACTTAATCTGTAAAATGGGGATGAGGAAAGCCCCTTGCTGGAAAGAAGCCCCGAGGTCTCATAAGCCCAGCGGGAGCCTCCAGATTCCAACCAGGATTTTCTGGCCTACAGAAAATGGGCCCCACCCCACCCCAGGGCCCAGTTCCACTTTGTGACATGAGTTCTCCGACTGCTATGGCAGGTTCCCCCAGAGAAAGGACAGGGGAGGAGGAAGCTGCAGCCAAAGAACTGCTTTACTGCCTCTTTGAAGACCTTTCCCAGAGCCTCCTGGAAGGCTCCAGTCTGCCCCCATCATTAAAAACACCCCTGCCACCACACGGTCTCAAGTGCATAGTTTGGTTGGGACTCAGGCCCTTGCCTGAAGGAACCGTCTTGGGCCCACGCCAGCGCCACACGGACAGCCTGCAGCCTGTACTCCCAACAGGCTCCAGGGCCTTGCTCCATTCAAGTCCAGCAGAGAACAGCGCACAGAGACACATCCCATTCTAACCTCCAAGGCCCTGTCCTGCCCTGAACATCCAACCTCAGGCCTCCCAGGGCCAGCTCATCTGAATGTTCATTGATCTCATTGATTTCTCAACCCAAAGCCACTGAGTGCTTTGAGGCAAGGAGAAAAGCTTTCCTTACTGATCCACAAACATATCATGGCAGTGACACTGTGCAATGCACAGACCAAAGACCCTGAACCAGGACTGGTCTACGGTCAGACAGGAAGGGCGGGGATCAGGGCTCTGCCTCAGATCTGTAGCCCCTCCTACTCATGTATGGGGTTGGGGTGGTTGGAGGACGCCCTCAGGAGACAGTGCCCATCTTTTGCTTTCATTCCCCATCAAGAAGCCTGGAGGAACAGACCAAAGCCAGAAAGTGCTAGAACCCAAACCTGCTACCCCTATAAGAGCCTGAAATTTGAGAAATCAAGCATTGGAGTGAGATCTGGGAGTGTGGTTTATTGTGCATTAAACAAACTGGTTACTCGAAGCAGATTGAGAAGGTGAGAATCTATGCCCAGCTTGGCCTCAGGGCCCCAGCCAACCCTCTGCCTCCCACAAAACTCAGCACACCCCAGAGCCCCCTGTGTGCCCTCAGCACTCACATCCCTCCCTCCGGCTTCTTCCCTGTCCCTCCCCAAGGTTGGCACCAGCTCACATTTACCAGACAGAGGCAGACAGCCATACCCAGAAACTGCTCCCCACAACCAGGCCGCACGGCAACCTGCAGGAGAAGAGGGCACCGTCCCTCCCATCAAGGACCAGGCGGGGCAGGGCTGGGCTCCCCACCTCTCAGAGCTTGTGGGGCTCTGGGGCATCCCTTGCAGAGGTGCCCTCTGGGGCTGGGACACTGTGGATAAACTTGGCCCTCGTTCATGGCAACAGAAAGGAGAAGAGGAGGTGATGGGACAGAAGTGGGAGAGAACAAAAGGAGAAAGGGAACGCTTAAATTTAGTGCAGCTGTCCTCAAGCTGGGTCGCCTGGGTATGTGAGGCTGCTGAGGGGGGACGGGGGCTCCCCCTGCGTATGGGGGTCAGAGAGAGCCATCAATAGACCCGTCCACCCAGGTCAAGTGCCTGGTTCAGAAGGTTCTGGAGGTCTCCACGGCTAACTCCAGAGGCAGAAAGGAAGAAGACAGGGAAAGACACCACCCACAGTCCCCTCTCAGACGCCCTAGATCTCCGTGTGCTTTGCAGGTAGCTGGTGCCCAGGGGCCCCCTCCTACACGTGGACCCTGTGAGGGACCCGTGGGCAGCAGAGTAGGAGAAAGTGCCCAGAACGGAGGAAGGAGCCCTGCAATAGTAATCCCAGTCACAAGTGACCCCCCCTACACACCTCCTGGCAAGAGCAACAGGGACAAGTGAGGAAAATCTGGGGGCCCAGTGAGAGAGCGGAAGAGAGTCCACAAGGAGGGGCATGGGAAGGGGTCAGGGAAAGACATGTCGGAGAAATTAAGAAAGAAAACAGCCTCCACGCCACTCAGCTCAGCTGGGCGCACTGCTCCTCCTGCGATGCTGCCCTAATTGAATTTCTCTGTTAACAATGGAAACACATCGGCTGCCTGGCCTCTCTCCCTCTTTCTGATAAGCCAATGACCCGAGGGAAATTGGGGTCAGGAGGAGGAGAAATTGGAAACAAACAGTCTTTTCTCACTCTGGGGACACTGGTTTTGGCTGAAGACCAGGGGAAGGGAGGAGGACTGGCATCCCCTCTTCCGTGTGGACAGGGCCTTCCCAGCACTGCCCGCCATCGGGGTCCAGGCGTGGCAGAAGGCAGAGCTGAGTGCACCCCAGAGAGGGGTCCCCCGCCCCCCACCCCCGGCGCAGTCAAGCCAGGCAGAGCAGGTCTCTGACCTCTAATCATTGGCCAGCTTCCGCTGATGGCCCCTCACCCTCTTCCAACCTTTCTCCCTAAGGGATAGGCACCCCAGCCAATCCCAGGGTGACAGCAGAGTCCTGGACTTTGGGTTCACACAGCCCTAGGTGCTTGTTCACTACTCTGAACCTCACTTCCTTATCCATAGCGTGGTAACGACTCCATGGAAGGGAGTGAATTGAGGAGCCCCCCCCACACACACACACATACACGGGAGACTGTCACTAAGTCCCAAGGGCCTGTGACCATACAGCTGCAATTACATTGGTAACAGCTCTTACCACAGCATCACCTTCTGAATCTACCTGCTGCCCTCCAGGGATGGGGCAGCCCCTTCCTCTCCCTCTTCCACCCCCAAAGGCCCCTGAGCTCAACTGTCTCCCCACCCTTTCTGCCTGGGATTGTTGGAGGTCAGAACTTGTTGCCCAAGCTCCACCCGAAGCCCCTTCAGGGACATTTCTGTTAGTGACTCCAGAGAAACAAAGTAAAATGAACGAAAGTTCTAGAAACTCCACTCCTGACCTTCAGAAGATATAAATCAACACTCCTTTGGGCCACCTGGTTCCCTCCAGGTTGAGGGTTACCCCCAGAGCCCACTCTTCTGCCATGGATGAGATGAGGAGGCTGAGTATGGCCCTGTGTCCCTAGGGCTGCCTGCCATGGAGGTCCGCATCAACGTGTCCCGGCAGCAGGTAGAGAAGGTGTTCGGGCTGGAGGAATACTGGTGCCAGTGTGTGGCGTGGAGCTCCTCGGGCACCACCAAGAGTCAGAAAGCCTACATCCGCATCGCCTGTGAGTCCTGGGCCCAGCCCGTGGCGGGTGTCATCAGGAAGGGGGGTGACGGGCTTCCTGGAGGAGGGGAGTCTGAAAACCCCACAGTCCTGACTTGATGGATGGAGGAAGTGCCTGGGGACAGCCCTCTCCATGTCCCCCCAGACTCTTGGCGTTTCCTTCTGCCATGTGTCCTGGCCTCTGAAGGACCAAAGAACAGAGCTGTGCAGGCTGAGCCAGGCACGTAGGCAGGAAGACTGTCTTGTTCTTTCAGATTTGCGCAAGAACTTTGAGCAGGAACCGTTGGCCAAGGAAGTGTCCCTGGAGCAGGGCATTGTGCTGCACTGCCGCCCACCAGAGGGCATCCCCCCGGCCGAGGTGAGAGGGGGCCCCAGTGCCTACTCCACAGGTGGCGGGCTCCCAGCTCCCTGGTTCCCCTGCCTTGCTCCCCACCCAGATTGCCCTCCTGCAGGGCCGCTCTCTCTCTGGGCACTGCCAGCAGGGCTAGCCATGCAGTGGGTCGCTTCCCCCCAGGTGGAGTGGCTCCGAAACGAGGACCTGGTGGACCCATCCCTGGATCCCAACGTGTACATCACGCGGGAGCACAGCCTGGTGGTACGGCAGGCCCGTCTGGCTGACACGGCCAACTACACCTGTGTGGCCAAGAACATTGTGGCCCGACGCCGCAGCGCCTCAGCTGCTGTCATTGTCTACGGTGGGTCCCAGGCTCCCCAGTCACATGGGGAATTACTGAGGTGACATCGGGGGACAGACATGTGGCTGGCAGGGTGGAGAGAGGTCATGGAGCTAGGACCAGGTGGGCCAGACGTGGCCTGACTGGAAAGGACAAGGTTCCCATGGTTGTTGGGGAAGACAGGTGTCTGGGCAGAGAGCTGGGACAGGTCGGTGGTCATCTGGTGCAGGGTACAGTATGCAAAAGGAGATAAGGGACAGGAGGGGATCTAGGGAAGACACCGGATCACCTCCTGTGCTCCTGAGTCCCTAGATGGGCGAGAGGCTGGGGCCTGGACTGACGGAGCGCGGGAGCACCTGGCAGGAGAAGGGTGTTTCCTGCAGCAGTGCTGCCAGGCCCCGGAGCCGCGGGCACAGCTTGGCCTCCCCTCCAGGCCTCCTCTTCCTGCACAGCCACAGCCCAACCACTTCCAGCTCATGGTTCCTCTGCCCTCACGCCCTGTCCCCTGGGCCAGCATGTCTGAGGAAGCCCCCGCTCCCTGACCCCAGTCCTTCTCTGTCCGGCCAGTGAACGGTGGGTGGTCGACGTGGACCGAATGGTCCGTCTGCAGCACCAGCTGTGGGCGCGGCTGGCAGAAACGGAGCCGGAGCTGCACCAACCCGGCGCCTCTCAACGGAGGCGCCTTCTGTGAGGGGCAGAATGTCCAGAAAACAGCCTGCGCCACCCTGTGCCCAGGTACCAGCGGCCACTGCCTCCCGCATCGCTCCTCACCACGCCATCTCCGTGCCCTGGCTCCATCGTGCCCACCAGCCTGTCCCCCCATGGCTCCATCCCACCCGCCTGCCACACAGGGCCAGGCTCAGGCTAAAGGCAGGGATCGGGGTCCAGTGTGCAGTTGGAGTCAGGGCTCAGCGTCCAGGCTTGGGGTTCAGCATAGGGTCTCAGTCACAGGGTCGAAGGGACAGTCTGAGGACAGGGTTGAGGGCTCAGCCTGGGGCTATGGAATCCACCTGTGCCTGGGACCAGAAGGGCCATCACATGACTGAGCCCTACTGCCCCAGGACCAGGATGGCCTCCCAAGGGTGGGGAGAGCCAGGCGGCCCCTGGCGTCATCCACGCCTCCCTGTCATTAGCATGTGTCATCCAGGCCAGCTGGCACTAGAGGGTGTGCAGTTCGGTGGGCCTGGCTCTGGCATCGCACCTAGGTCCAGGCCAGCCCGCCCTGCCTGGCCCACCTACCCAGCGGGGCCACCCCGGCAGACCACCTGGGGCTGGCTTCCCGGGCTGACTGCGCTGCCTCCTCTCTGCCCGTGTTGTCTCATCTAGTGGACGGCAGCTGGAGCCCGTGGAGCAAGTGGTCAGCCTGCGGGCTCGACTGCACTCACTGGCGGAGCCGGGAGTGCTCTGATCCAGCGCCCCGCAACGGAGGTGAGGAGTGCCGGGGCGCTGACCTGGACACCCGCAACTGTACCAGCGACCTCTGTGTGCACAGTGAGTTCTCTCTGTCCCCGGGTACACCTCTGGTTGCCAGGAATGGCCCTGCCCATCCCTGGGGAGGTGTGGCTAAGGCAGGTGTGGCCTCTGCCACAGGCTGCGTTCCTCTCCAAAGCTCAGGGCCTTGGGGATACTCCTCATCCCTAACACACCCACACACATGCCCACGCATGCTCCCACCTCCCATGCCTCCAGAGACAGGCATGTATTTGGCTCATTTAGCCCTGTTTGCTCACCCAAACACCTTCCTGTCCCACAGCCTCACATCCACCCCATCCCCCAAGCGCACACACAAGTCCTGAGGGAATGCCAAGCTTGTGAGGGCTGTTAATTACAAGGCCATAACTAACAATTAAAGATCTCTGTTGGATTTTTTTTCTCTAGAACACACCCTCCCCCATTCTTTCAATTAAAAACCTAATTATCTGTGTCAATTCTTTTCTGATGGACATTTCTTCCATTATGGCAAAACCCTTCTAAAATCAATATAGTTTCCTCCAGGTAGTCGATGCTCCCTACCCCTGCCCAGCTCCAGAACTGGGGGAGGCAGATAAGGAAGAGGGGCCCGGGACTGAATAGGAATCACACAGTAAGCAGATCCATTGTGTATTAATCTGTTTTCCATTGCTATAACAAACTACCTGAAGCTGGGCTCTTGGTGAAGAAAAGAGGTTTGTGTAGCTCCAAGTTTTGAAGGCTGAAAGTCTAAATAACACAACACTGGCTCTGACAAGGTCCCTTTTAGCTACATCATTCATGGTGTATGGCGTAGTAGAAGTGCATGTGAGAGGGAGAGAGTACATGGCAAGGCAGGAATCCAGAGAGAAAAACCATGGAGGAACTGGTCTTGCTCTTTTATAACAAAACTCTACTCTCACAAGCACGTACCAGGGTCCCAGAAGAACTTCCTCCACTCTCACACCACCACACTGGGAACCACCATTTCTAACATATGAACGGTTGGTGGACATCTCAAACCCTGATTTGGGAATCCCAGGAGCTCCCCTTCAGCCCGGTTGGCGAGCAGCTCCCCAGAAGAGCAGGTAGCAAGCTCAGCCTAGCAGCCAAGCCCCAGGCCACCTGCCCTTTCCTCCTCCGTTTTCCCTAGCAGCCCCCTTGGCCTGAGCCTCAGGCCTGTGAGGGGTGAGTTGCAAGCCAGGTCGTGGTGGGTGCAGGGCTGGCACACACACACATGCTGGCACCAGGCTCCTTGCCACAAGTGTGCTAACGCCCAGGAGTGCAGGAGTGAGTACCACTGACCTCTCCTTCCCAGCCCCTGTCCCCTGCATCTCCCAAGGCCACACTCTCTCCTGCAGCTGCTTCCGGCCCTGAGGATGTGGCCCTCTATGTGGGCCTCATCGCTGTCGCCGTGTGCCTTGTCCTGCTGCTGCTTGTCCTCATCCTCGTGTATTGCCGCAAGAAGGAGGGGCTGGACTCGGATGTGGCCGACTCGTCCATCCTCACCTCAGGTTTCCAGCCCGTCAGCATCAAGCCCAGCAAAGCAGGTGAGGAGGCCCCGTCCCCAGCGCTCCTTCCCGAGCCCCTGTGCCAGTTGCCACTGAGGAAAGCCCCCCGCGCTGCGCCCTGAGTCTGTCTTTGTCCCCACAGACAATCCCCACCTGCTCACCATCCAGCCAGACCTCAGCACCACCACCACCACCTACCAGGGGAGTCTGTGTCCCCGGCAGGACGGGCCCAGCCCCAAGTTCCAGCTCACCAATGGGCACCTGCTCAGCCCCCTGGGTGGTGGCCGCCACACGCTGCACCACAGCTCACCCACCTCCGAGGCCGAGGACTTCGTCTCCCGCCTCTCCACCCAGAACTACTTCCGCTCCCTGCCCCGCGGCACCAGCAACATGGCCTACGGGACCTTCAACTTCCTCGGGGGCCGGCTGATGATTCCCAGCACAGGTAGGAAGGACCCCGAGTGCCCCAGGGAGCCTCCAGTTCCCTCCTGGGGGCAGGACAGCCCAGATGTCCTCCTGGGCCACTCAGCTCCGGGAGGCCCCTGGAGCAGGCCTGCAAGGAGAGGGGCAGGCCGGGAGAGGACCCAGTCATGGCTGTCAGTGGTGCCAGGCCAGAGCTCTGTCCCTTCTGTTGCCTGTGGACACAGTGTTGTCCCTTCCTCTGCACAGCCAGCCAGCCAGCCTGTACACGCCTGCCCTTGGACCCAGGGGTGGGCCAGGCATCCGCCCCAGGTGGAGAGACGCGACGGCAGACCCAAATGAGAAGAGCGCAGGCCGAGCACAGGGCCCCTGAGAGCCCGGCTGCTCCTGGCTTCTGCCTGTCCCATCACAGAAACCCCGACAGGGTCGCAGAGACTCCTTGTTAGAGAATCCATGGACCCTCCTGTGGCCATCTTGGGGAGACGGCCACAGCCTCCAGTGAGGCTGGCAACTCCATCCTCCATCTAGTCCCTCAGCTTAAATGACCCTAGGTGCCCCGGATTTCCTTGCCCCTCTCTGGCTGCTCCTGTTGCCTAAATGTAGGTGTGCCTCAGCACTCCTTCCTGGAGCCTTTCTCCGCTGAGCAATCTCACCCACTCCATGGCTTTAATCACCGTGTCTCTGCCGATCACTCCCACTCCTCCATCCCCAGCCAGAACCATACACCCAGCTGCTTCCTGGGCAGCTCCATCTGGATGTCTCACAGCACCTCAGATTCCTTGTGCCTAAAACAGAACCGTCTCCCACCCTCCCCCAGAGACATCCTCTTCCTTGGCTTTCCCCAGCTCATGGACAGCACAATCTGGCTGCTCAAGCCAGGAACTGGCTGGGGGTCACCTTGACCTCCTGCTCTTCCTCATTCACCCCCTTGGACCTATGCCAGCCTCAGTCATACACCAAGTCCTGTGCTCCTGTCCTCCTGTTTCTCGGCTTTCCCAGATGCTTCTCCTGGCTCAGGCCACCACACCCCTTATCTCAATGCAGCTCCCATTTATCATGTCCCTCCCCCACTCAAACAAACCCCTTCTGGGGCTCCTCCCTGCTCCCTGCAAAGCGCACATGACAAGGAAGAGATAACCCATCCCCTTCTGGCTAGAGCTGTGGCTTCTTCCCCCCCACGTGCACGGTCAGCACATTGCATAGCGGCTATGGACCATCAGCACCTCAGAAACACCGTGTGACCTTTGCTCATACGGGTCCCTCTGACCCTTCCACTGGCTCATCTGCTGCTCTCCCTTGAGTCTTGGCCTGGTGGCTCTTGTGAGTACCCCTCTGGACAAAGGATGATGACGAACCCCTCAGTGGTGTTAGGGTGAGGAGGTGAGATGGCACCTGTTGGCTCCAACAAAGAGGCGAGCAAACGGGGGTCCTCCGTGGCCCTCAGCCCTTCACCCCTGGCAGAGTATGTAGGTGCCACTGCTCCCTTCACCCTTCCTGCAGTCTGCTTGTCCTTCTCCTGGCTGGGCTGAGGGCTTTCGTGAGAGGACCTCTGTTGCTTTCCCTCACCTTCCCGAGCGCCTGGCTTTAGTGTTCAGCATTAGCATTTGTTGAGTGCATGTGCAAGTGTTTGTGCCTCCATCACAGGGAGCATTCATACCGGGATGTCTGGGATTGTCACCAACTCCAGCAACATTAGGTACTAGGGGACAGTGCAGGCTAGTGAAGAGAGGCAATGACTGTATATGGGATCAATGGCTTCCTTTTTCTGGCTTCAGTTTTCTCTGAAATACAGTCATGCATCACTTAATAACAGGGCATATTCTGAGAAATGTGTCTTTAAGTGATTTCCTCAGTGTGAACATCATAGTGTGCGCTTATGAAAACCTAGGTAGCAATGATGTCACTAAGCAATACCAGCTTATGGGACCAACATTGTAAATGCTGTCTTTCATTGACAGAAATGTCATTATGCATCAAGTGACTGTCCAGCCACCTCAGAGCTGCCCACTCTTGAGAATATCCATTTGCTTTTGGATTTTGTGGAATAAAGTTCTAGAATGTTTCCCTTTCCCCCTGTCCTGAGCAGGGCGTCCCCTCTTGATGTAGGACTCCTTATTCTGTGGCAGGGCCACTCCTCCAGCCCCCTAGAGTGACTCCCTGGCCCTGTTCTGGTGGTATCCTGCCCCGCTCCATCCTTAACCACCCCTCTGATGGTGCTCCTGCAAGGTGCACTTGACAAGGCTCAGGAGGCTGTTGAAGGACCAGTCCTCAGAGGGGGCCAGGGCTGATGGAGAGGGGAGGAGGGTAGTGGTTCCAGAACCACTCCAGGCTGGGCTGGAGAAATTGCTGGAAGGAGAGCAGAGGTGAAAGGCCTTAAGTGCCAGGAATCTGAACTTTATCGCAGAGGCAGGGATATGCCCTGGTCCCAGCCAGTCCCTTTGGATGACAGGGGAGATAAGGTCAACATCCCTGGCACCTTCTGTTCCAGAGTTTTCTATGCCCAGGCTAAATAGGCATGCTTCTCCCACCCAGGTTCCCTCAGCTGTTCTTGGAATCTCCCTGACTCATCTTCATGCTAGTGTGGGTGGTGGGACAGCGTGGTAGTTCTTGCAGCACCTCTGTCCCCAGGCCGGTCCTCAACGGGAGACTCATGGAGGCACTACTGGTAGAGTGTGCATGTCTTGCAGCTGGTCAACCTGGCCTCTTCCTGTCTGTCACAGGAATCAGCCTCCTCATCCCTCCGGACGCCATCCCCCGAGGAAAGATCTACGAGATCTACCTCACACTGCACAAGCCAGAGGACGTGAGGTGTGGGCTGAGTCCTGCTGCCGGGCGGGGAGGGTCCGGCTTGCTGCTTTCTGTCTCTGGGACGCCCCTGCCCACTCACCCCTGTGCCTGGCCTGAGGGAGGGCAGAAGAGCCACACCCTAACCCACCAGGCTCTGTAGTCCTCAGCCCTGGGTGCTGCTGCCCTGCCCGAGGCCCGGCGCCCTGGCCCCTGGTCCCCAAACAGGCCACTGACTCCTTTCCCTCCCCACCCATATTTCCCCACTTGAGGTTGCCCCTAGCTGGCTGTCAGACCCTGCTGAGTCCCATCGTTAGCTGTGGGCCCCCCGGAGTCCTGCTCACCAGGCCCGTCATCCTCTCCATGGACCACTGTGGGGAGCCCAGCCCCGACAGCTGGAGCCTGCGCCTCAAGAAGCAGTCGTGTGAGGGCAGCTGGGAGGTGAGCAGAGATCAGCCCCAGCCTGCCCACCCCCAGCGCTGGCCTCGTAGCCTCCTGCTGGCTCAGGCGAGGCCCTCAGCAGCCAGTTGGCCCTGAGCCACCTCCAGAGCCCTCCCTAGTCTCTGGCTACTTCTCAGAGCTGAGACTGGCCTAAGGGCTCCCAGATTGGGTAGAACTGACCATTGGGCCCACCCGCAGGACGTGCTGCACCTGGGCGAGGAGGCACCCTCCCACCTCTACTACTGCCAGCTGGAGGCCAGCGCCTGCTACGTCTTCACCGAGCAGCTGGGCCGCTTCGCCTTGGTGGGAGAGGCCCTCAGTGTGGCTGCTGCCAAGCGCCTCAAGCTGCTTCTGTTTGCCCCCGTGGCCTGCACCTCCCTCGAGTACAACATCCGCGTCTACTGCCTGCACGACACCCACGATGCACTCAAGGTAGGGCCCTCCCCCGGCTGCGGCCCTGTGGGCTGACTGCCCAGGGCTCTCAGCATGGAGTCCCTTGCTTCAGGGGCAGTGGAGAGGGGCTCTCCCAGCCCCCAGGCCCTGCTGACGGCCTGGACACTGCAGGAGGTGGTGCAGCTGGAGAAGCAACTGGGTGGACAGCTGATCCAGGAGCCTCGCATCCTGCACTTCAAGGACAGTTACCACAACCTGCGCCTGTCCATCCACGACGTCCCCAGCTCCCTATGGAAGAGCAAGCTCCTTGTCAGCTACCAGGTGAGGAGGAGCCCACTGTCAGCACTCAGAGGCTGCCACAAGGCACACCTGACGCCTGCTGTCTGCCTTCCCCCAGGAGATCCCCTTTTATCACATCTGGAACGGCTCGCAGCAGCACCTGCACTGCACCTTCACTTTGGAGCGTGTTAGCCCCAGCACCAGTGACCTGGCCTGCAAGGTGTGGGTGTGGCAGGTCGAGGGTGATGGACAGAGCTTCAACATCAACTTCAATATCACCAAGGTGGGCAGAAAGGACAATGTGCTCCCACCACCGTACCCCAGAAACACCTCCCACGTCTGCCCTGCCACCAGTCCCCCTCACTGCCCCCAGGCCCACCTCCTTCTAAAAACCACTTGGCGCCTTCCAAGTGTCCTGGGGTGAGAGGTTCACAGGCAAATGAAACTTGAAGAGTGGTGTCAAGCAGGGTGTGGGAGCAGGGCTGGGGGTGCTGCAGGGGTTTCCTCAGGGAGGGCTTGGTACCGGGCCTTGAAGGTTAAGCAGGAGTTGACAAGCAGCAGGGTGGGGAAGGACATTTCCAGCAGCAGGAGCTGAGGAGGGAGGACTGAAGGCAGCAGGAGCAGTAAGTGCTGGGTGGTGGCAGGGCTGACCGAGGACTCAAGGTAGGGGAAGGGGGCCGGAGAGCGCCTCTGCTCACTGGCTGAGACTTTGGGCAGGTTGTGCACCTTTGATCCTGGGGTCCCTCTGAAGTCCAGAGAATAGGGCTTGGCACCGAGTGAGGGGTGCTCAGGAAGCCCCAGTGCCCACGCCACCTCCACGTTCTGGGATGTCTGGGAGCTGCCCCAGCGGAGGTGGCAGTGAGAAGCATTCTAACACCATGTCCTCCTCCTTCCCATCCCCAGGACACGAGGTTTGCTGAGCTTCTGGCTCTGGAGAGTGAAGGGGGGGTCCCAGCCCTGGTGGGCCCCAGTGCCTTCAAGATTCCCTTCCTCATTCGGCAGAAGATCATTACCAGCCTGGACCCGCCCTGCAGTCGGGGTGCCGACTGGCGGACTCTAGCCCAGAAACTCCACCTGGACAGGTGGGTGGGACCCAGGCAGGGAGGGGTTGTGGAGGCCCCCAGCAGTCCAGGTGGGGCAGGCGGGGCAGGCGGGCAGCCTGCAGGGCCCTGCAACTTCCACCAGTGACTGGGGCTGAGGGGTGGTCCTGTCCTTGGTAGGCTGCCGTGTGAGGTGGCAGCCCGGGGTGAGGTCAGGCCACTGATGGGCTCTCCTCCTCTTTGCAGCCATCTCAGCTTCTTTGCCTCCAAGCCCAGCCCCACAGCCATGATCCTCAACCTGTGGGAGGCACGGCACTTCCCCAACGGCAACCTCAGCCAGCTGGCAGCGGCAGTGGCCGGACTGGGCCAGCCAGACGCTGGCCTCTTCACGGTGTCAGAGGCCGAGTGCTGAGACCAGCCAGGCCCATAACGCCTACACTCTCACCAGCTTTGGCACCTGCCAGGGACAGAAGCCGGACAGGGGCCCTACCCCCGCACCAGGGAGAGCTGCTTGGACAGGCCCCCTCCCGGCCGAAGTTGTCCCTTAATGCTGGCCCTTCAGACCCTGCTCCAACTCCCATCCCTCCCTGGCCTGCCTGGCCAGCCTGGCCCAGCCACCTGCTCACACTATGCCTGGCCCCCGGGCCCAGGGTGGACAGTGCCTGGAGCCCAGGTTGGGCCCAGCCCATCTGTGTATGTGTGTGTGTGCGTGTGATGCTACCTCTCCTCCTGCCCCTCCCAGGGGCCCGCATACACACGGGCACATGTGTACACGCTGGGCTCGGAATGAGGCCCCTGGGGCTCCTGCCTGAGCTGGGCCTTATGCAAACATTTCTGTGCCTGCTGGGTAGGGGCACGCCTGAGGGGCCTGGCTCCATGCCTGCCGGACTGAGGACCCCAGCCAGACGGGCTGGCCCCTGGATTCAGGCACACAACCACCACACGGGCATGTGCCCATGCATGCCTTGTGTGCCCATCTCACATGCACCCCTTCCCGGGTCACGCAGACCCCCACCACCACCACACGCATCTCATGCTGTACACCCAGAGGTCACTCACGTCTCACGCCTGGTGTCGGTACACATCTGCCTCACATGCTGCCCTTCTCCCACCCACCCAGGGACACCCGATGGCTCCTTCCCGACCCTTCCCCTGATCCCAGCCTCGAGGTGCCCTGCCCGGCGGGGCGTGTGAATATGCAATGGGAGTCCCGGGCTGTACAACGGCGAGTGTGTGTGCTGTGGCATGCCCGTTCCTAGGGCTGGCCGGTGCCCCCATGTGGGGCCTGTCGTGTGAAGCTTGTGTCCTGACTCTGTCTTAAGTGCATTCATGCACTTATACTTGGCCTTATGTACACAGCCTTGCCCGGCCGCCGGGGCGCATAGGGATTTTAGCGGACGTGAATGTAAATAAATTATATATATATATTGCTAACCCATGTGCTACCTCTCTTGGGAAAAGCTATCGGGGAGGGTAGATGGCCATAGAGGTATCATACATGGACTATTCTGAGAGTCCCTGGTGGCTGGTCTGGCTTGGAGACGGGCTGGGCCCAGGCCCTGGTCTGGCAAGACTAGGGCTGAGATCCCAGGTTCCTGTGGATTTCTTCAGACACGGGTCTTCTGAGCAAGGCGACAGGCAACAGCAGTGACCAAAGCTGCACCTTTGCCAGATCCATCCTCTGACTGCAGGAAGGTGACTTTACAGCAAGGGGCCAGTTCTCGTACTGTGGCTGCCACCAGGCTGGAGAAGCTGTGAAGAGGAGGAGCTGAGATGAGCCCGAGGACAGCCAAGCCCCGCAGCCATGCCTCCCTGCCTGGCTCATGCACCCAGACTCACTGGGGATGCAGCTTGTAGAGGGTCCCATCCACCCCCACGGAGATTGTCAATTCCTCCAGGCCACGGTTCTCCCGGATCTTCTCCACCACGGCAGCTACACCTGCCCCACAGAGTTGAGCAGCTCTCTGGGACACAGCCTGGCACACCTCTAGGACCATCAGGGCATCGTCTGAGGTCAGGGGCAGCCCCAGATCCTCCAGGATGGCTCGGACCTGTCGCAGAGCCAGGCTGTCGCTGGGGGACAGGAAGGAATAAAGCACAGAGTTGGGATCTGCATTAGCTGCATTAGCTCCCCCTCTCTCAAGATTTTTCCCACCTCATCCTCCAGAGAGGACCCAGCCATCACCAGCAGGCAGCATTCCCCCACAGTGGACGGATAGACTCCTTTGGGGAGTAGGAAGCCAATGCTGGCCTTGGGTACCTTTCAATCTCAGAGAGAAACTTGGTCTTGAAGATGTCCCTGGTCTGAAGGCACTGGGTCTGCTGGCCTCGGAAGAGAACTCCAAGGCTGGTCAAATGCAAGAGGATGTGGCGGACAATCTCCCCCAGGTACATACCACTGATCATCTTCTCAAATCTGCATGAACATGTGTGTGTCTGCCTGGGGCAGGAGGGCCTGGCAGCTCCTATCCCCAGAGCCTGCCACTGCCAGCCATCACTGCCCAGCCCAGCCCGCACCTCTGCTTGCCAGGATTGATGGACGCCTGGTCCACACTCTCATCAAAGCAGGTGCTGAGCATGCCCAGTGAGCCATCATCCCCAAAGGCTCCCCACTCCATGTTGATGCACATTTGGCCTGACTCGCCGGCCATGTCCACCACATTCGGGAGCTCTTCCATGTAGCAGGCATTGGTTCCAGTTCCTGCAGAGAAGCCAGATGGGGTGGAAAACACTTTTTGATGCAGACAAAACCCCTCTGAGCCCTTCCCACACCAAAATGACAAAATTCGTGCTCCCTCCCTACTTCTCCATCTTCCCACATTTAAAACCTGTCCTAGTCCTCTTCCTTCCTTCCTGACATCCACAGTGCAGATCCTGTCTGCACCAAGCCCTTGGGGCCTCCACTACCTCCCCTACCAGTACCATGATCAGGGCATCTGCCATGCTGCCCAAAAGGGCCCCTGCAAGGTCCATCAGTCACATTATTCCCCTGGGAGATGTGATGGCCCACTGCCATCAGCTGGTAAGAGGCTAGAGAGCTCCCTAGTCTTGGCTTTCTAGACCTTCAGTCAACTAACTGGTACTGGGCCAGGCCAGGAACATACAGGGAAATCCAACACAAGGAACCCCACCATCTGGCCATAAGTTGGATAATGAATGGCCATCTCTGATGGACATATACAGGCCCTAATAGAAGTACAAAAGGACGGCATCATAGGAGTCCTGGAACTCAGGGTAGGTCTTGCTGCCTACAAGGTAAAGAAAAGCTACAGAGAGAAATCGATGTCTAAATTGGGCTTTGAAGCCAAGAGGCATGGAGAGGGAAAGGCATTCCAGGCAGGAGGCACAGCCTGGTCAAAGGCATTTCCCCTCTCTCCCTCCATATTTCAGCCCTGGGAAGATGGGCTTCTTGCCACCTGGAATTCCTCTATTCAGTACATTATTCCCATAGCCACGTGGATACACCTCTCCTGAGCGCCTGCCGGTGCCAGGCCCTGTGTTCAAGAAGCTCCAGTCCACGGGAAGCTGCTGTGTGTCTTGCACCTAAGAGACTCTTAAGGAGCTTGGGGAGCCCTCCTTTCCTTCAAGACTTGTAAGTCCCACCTGTCTCAGGGCCCACTTCTTTCTGATCTTGGCCTTGTACCCACCCATGTGTAGAGTTAGAATCAGTTCTCTCTCACCCATGGGCTGTTCTATGCTCAACCCCACAGGCTGGTCAATTCTGAAAATGCAGAATTTCCTTCGTTTATATGTGCTTCGATTCCAGCTGGCCTCAGTGTAGGTGCTTAATAAAGACATCGAATCTTAGACAGTCTGAAGGACCCATATAGCTCCTGGGTCCTTCCCCCATGCTCCTTGCTAGTTCCAGAATTGAGTATGCAGTACAAGTCAGGCATTGGGCACACTTCCCCCTCACCCCGTATTTCATCTTCACTATTATTAGAGGCACTATTATCTGCTTTATACAATAAGGAAACTGAGGGTCTAGTGACTTGCCCAAGGTCATAAGGTAGAAGTGACAAAGCTAGTATTTTCACCCAAATCTATGTGACTCCAAAGCAGAGATTCATTTATCAGATGGGCAAACTGAGGCTTAGAAATATTTAATGACTGTGTCAGTAACTGAGGTGGATGAAATACTCCAACTCCAGACTCCCAGCCCTATACAGTATCCCAGGACCCTACTGGGTCAGACAGGAACAATTCTTCATCCCCAGGGCCAAGGGAACATCCAACCCAAGGAATCAACAGGAGGCAGCAAATTATCAAGCAGTAGGGGCACAAAAGGGCAGGACCCTCCTCACCGACAATGAGGCCTATCTCGCAACGGGGATCCTCATAGCCACAGGACATCATGGTCCCCACCGTGTCATTGACAATGGCAACAACATTCAGCTCCACTGCCTGCATACAAAAGGATGCTGCTAGTTGCTGGGCAACGCGGTCGTCACGGCAACCAGCACTGGACCCAGAGGTCTCTATTGCAGAGGACCCCCCTCTCAGAAAGCAAGAGACCCTTGCTCCCTTCAAGGCCTCCTGCAGCGCAAAGCACCCCTCGGGGCAGGCTCTTACCTGTCTGCGTTTGATGGCTTCCCGCAGCAGATGCACAACATCATGGCCCTCACAGTCTGATGCATTGAAACCCTTAGTCCAGTTCAGAAGGATGCCCTGAGGTGGGACCAAGAGGAGACGGGAAACTGGAGGTCCCTTCAAATCTCACTCTGCCTCCCCAAAGCCAGCATCCCAACAAAAGCTACAATTTCTGCTACAGTTTCCTTGACCACTTTGCCCTATGGTCAAAAGCCTTGACTTCTGCTCCCTCCCAACTTCCCAGGAGTGAAGAAACCTATTATTAATAGTGATTTGACCTACATCTTCCATTATTAGTTCTAGAACACACAGACAGTCTGAGGGTCTGGCCATTTTAAGACATTTGCCAGAAGGAATGGCCCTTTGTAATTGAGTCAGGACTAAACAGAACTGGTAAAGTGAGTGCTGTAGGTGAGAAAGAGGACAGAGAAAGCTCAGAAGCTCAAATGCCAGCAGATCCCACCTTCTCTGAGAGAAATCAAAAGTCACTCGAGAGGAAGGAATACTCAGAGTTAGGGATGGAACTGTATCAATGTCAGATTCACTCGTTTGTCCCAGTTATGGGTAAAGGACAAATGGAAAAGCGAGACACTCTGACAGGATGAGAGGGGGCAAGACAGACACACTTTTATTGTGAGGAACTGGACTTAGATTAGTGACAGGGAACTTGACTGTACCTGAAGAGGTTTGTTCTTGTTAGCCCCCTCTGAGGGAGGGGCAGGAGGAGTGAGTAAGGCCAGTGCCATCAGGGGAAAATGACTACTCTGCCCAAAGAAGGAGGCAGGGCTGGAAATTTTTGGAGCAGATTCTATTATTTTGTTTTGTTTTTATGAGATGGGGTCTCACTATGTTGATCCCTAGGCTGGCCGGGAACTCCTGACTCAAGGGAGCCTCCCATCTCAGACTCTGGAGTAGCTGAATCTGCAGGCACACGCCACCACTCCCTGCTAGTGCAGTGGATTTCAGAAATAGTGAACATTTCCCCCCAGTCATATTGCCTTACGTCCCTTTCCCCACTGTACAGCAGTGAGACACCGTGTGCTCATTGTCTCAAAAACACAAACCAGAGAATGTGAGAGACTAGAGGGAGAAGTAGTTTGAGAGAAATCAAATGATGGGAAATAATAGTTTCCCTGCCCCAGACAAGATGGACCCCCTGTCTGGGGAAGTGGAGGCAGAGGGGAACTCCGACCCAGATTTTTGGTGGTTTCCTGAATTAAACTTGTGTGGTAGGGGGTGGGGGAGAGACAGAAGGGATTTGAGTGACCTGAGAACAGAAGAGGCTTCAATCTTCATTCCCCAAGTAAATCCTAGGGAAGTATTAAGATTCAAGAGAAGTCTGGGCATGGTGGCACAGGCCTGTAATCCCAGTGGCTTGGGAGGCTGAGGCAGGAGGACTGCGAGTTCAAAGCTAGCCTTAGCAGCGGACTTAGTAAGGCTCTAAGCAACTTGGCAAGACCCTGTCTCTAAATAAAAAATTAAAAGGGCTGGGGATGTGACTCAGTGGTTAAGTGCCTTTGGATTCAAATACCTGGTACAAAAAAAAAAAAAAGACTTAAGACAGAAATTGGCAGAAGGAGATTCCCAGAGAGCTGGGACCTGGACTTCTCTGAGTTTCCCCATGTCTGTAAATTTTGCACAGCAAAGTTTGCTATGGAGCTAAGAGAAGACCCTACCTTGGGAAGGGGATCCCCACATTGACTAACACTAAGTTTTAACCTCTCAAAAGAATGTGGGCTCCACACAAAGTAAAGTTCAGTTATAGAAATTAATCAAACTGTACTGGGCATGGTGACACATGCCTATAATCCCAGTGGCTTGGGAGGCTGAGGCAAGAGGGTCGCGAATTCAAAGCCAGCCTCAGCAAAAGCGAGATGCTAAGCAACTCAGTGAGACCTTGTCTCTAAATAAAATACAAAATAGGGCTGGGGATGTGGCTCAGTGGTGAAGTTCCCCTTAGTTCAATCCCCAGTATCACACAAAAAGATTAAAAAAAAAAAAGAAATTTATCAAACCATGTTTCTTACATGCCTGGGTTTATACCTGAGTCATACCTGCTTCTCACATCTTGCAAAGAATAATCAAAAGCATCAAGCATGCTTAGCCTGGAGCCCAGCAGACCAGTCGAGAGATGGCAGCAGATTGTGCGGCTGTCGTGCATGTGGAAGGACACACTGCGGTGTGTTCTGAGTGGGGATGCTGGGTCTAGACTTGTGCCTGTTACTCTGCCACCCCCCTCCAGCACCAACCCCCACCCTACACACGGCCCTTTCCCTGGCTCATGTACACTCTGTGATGGATGTACGGGTAGGAACCCCTTGGGGATCACTTTTCCTTACTCTCTCACCTGGTCCAGGCCAACCTGCTTGCATGGGAAGGAGAAAGTGAAACCCAGGGGGAGGCTCTGTCCACTCATGCCCTGCCTCTGCTGGAAGTCCACGATGCAGTCCACGATGTGGTCAAAGAGCTGCAGGGTGTGGCAGGTCAAGACGTGGACTCCACCCGTGCCCCCCCCGCAACCCTCTGATGGGGCCTTCTGTCAGTACCTGCTGCCCAGAGCCCTGGGCCACACACTCAGGGATGGAGTAAACCTGGTTGATGATCTGCACATCTCCTTCTGTCAAACGCACCAGGAGGACCCGGAAGTTGGTGCCCCCCAGGTCCAAAGCCAGAAAGTCTCCTCGCTCTGTGGGACAAAGACACTCAGTACCAACACAGTGCTGGCGGCTCCAGCCCCAGCAGACTCTGTGACTCCCAGACCCACACTCAGGCCAGGTCCTCACCACTGCCATCGGGTGTGGCTCGCACGTAAGTGGGTAGCATACGGAGAGAGGAAGCCTCCCCTCGGAGCCCCTTGGCCATGGCCTCCCGCATCTGCGCTTGCACGGCTTTCAGCTGCTCCAGGTTCAACCGGAAAGGTGCCAGGGTCTCCTCCAGCAGGCGCCGGTGGGCGGCCAAGCGGGCAGCCACAGCTGTCACCATTGCCACGCCCCGGCCACCTCCATCCACAGAGGGGATAAAGGAGACATCACATTCCGGGACCAAGAGCATCACTGTCTCCTGCAAAATGCTGTGGAACCTACACAGACATACACCAGGTGCACCCAGCTTGATATCTGAGCCCTTTGCTGAAGCCCTGGGTCCTATAATTTTAAATCAACTCAATCCTAAATCAGTTCTGTGCACCAACAATACATCTAAGTGTCCCCAGTGACCCCCCTCCATGGCACAAGCAAAAAGAAACATTTCTTCTCTTGTTGGCTGTCTCCTGGCCTCCCACAGCCCAGTCTGGCCTTCAATCTGCTTAGGTGCCATTCATATCCACTGGCTTACACATGTGATCCCAGGTGCCCTCTGGGTGTCTATCATAAACACACACATGTTCAGGCTATGTGTCCATATTCTCACAGTACCTGAGGTGCTGCTCAAACACTTGACCTCCTGTGGCCACAGCAACCTGGAGGGTCTGCTGCTCCCGGCTGTGCTGCAGGCGGGACAGGACTGCAGCCAGGGCCGCCGCACAAAGCTGGGCAGCCCTCGTGCACACAGCCGCGCACACGCGCTGCACAAGCTCAGCATCTGAAGCCTCCAGGCTCAGGCCCAGGTCCTGCAGGATTGTGTGGACACGGGCTGCCCCAGTGGAGGGGCTGGGGGCAGGTAGACAGGATAATTGTTTGGGGCTCAGACAGCCCAGTAGCTCCCCATCCCACAAAATCCCCATGGCCACCTCCTGTTTCCCAACCTGAGAATCCCCTTGTCTGAGCTGCCAGCCTCCCCCACTTACTCCTCCATCTCAGCCACATGCTCCAGACGGATGCTGCCTTGGCTCAGCAAAGCAGGAGAGGTACAGCCACCAAAGAGGACGCCACGACGGGCCAAGTGGGCCAGCACCAGTCGCACCAGCTCACCCAGGTATAAGCCCCCAATCATCTTTTCAAACCTGCAAGTGGAAAAGGTAGCTGGACAGCCCTGCTGAAGCCCTCAGCCTACCTGGCTCCACCTCCAAAAGCCCCCAAAGAGGAGTCACTTTCTATACCAAAACCCCCAACTGGAGGCTCCCAACTGGAGCCTCCCAGAGGACAGAGCATGTTGCCCCCTCTGACTTAGGGTAAGTTCACGGGCCTCCTGGAGGCACAGCAGGATCTAAAGAAGGCAAGGCACACCTGACTCAGCTATTCTGAACCCCCAACATCAGCCATCTATCAGGGCTGATGAGAGTCAGGAATAAAGGAGTGTCCAGGGTTGAAAACTCTGGGTTCTAGAACCTTGAGACCTTTTTTCTTTGAACCTTGCCAGGATCCCCCAGGGTGCAACTGGGAACCTTCAGAGTAAGAGGGAGGAGTGGTAAGGGCCTGAGTGCAGGGATAGCAGAAGAGGTGGGTCAGAGCAGCAATAAGGCCTAGACCAGGGTCAGGACCCCCTGCTAGGTCACCTCTGGGCACCAGGATTCAGGGACTCCTGATCCAAGGCATGGTCGAAGGTGGTCATCACTGGCCCCAGGGCCCCATGATCATTGAAGGATCCCCATTCAATGCTGACGCAGGTGCGGCCCCGGTCCTCATCCAATACGGCCACGTGCCTCGCCTCCTCCATGTAACATGCATTGGTGCCAGTGTCTGGCAGGGATAGCACCATCAGGTCCTGCCCGCCAGGCAGCCACACCCACCACCCCTCATCTAAAAAGGTCTGCGGCTCACCTACGATGAGCCCAATCTCACATGGCCGGGTGCCTGGCTCACAGCCCATCATGGTGCCCACTGTGTCGTTCACCACAGCAACCACATCAATGCTGTAGGCCTGGGCAGTGGACAGGGCAGAGTTGGGACTGGCCTGATAGCCAGAGTGGGATCCCAGGGGCAGGGCTTTGATGGAGACATCCAAAGTCCACGAAACGCAAGTGTTTGCATTCCCAAACACAACACCCAGGGCCCCTATAAAAGGTTTTCCTCCCATCCCATCTTCAGCTCCTCCCTTCCCCAAATCAGGCCTCAAGGTCATGGGTTCCCACCTTCAGTCATCACATCCAGAGCTCCTCAAGATGACGGTCTCAAGACTGAGCCCTTCTTGGGTTGCTCTCCTCACCTGCATCCTGGCCTGGCTCCCCAGGCCCTAGTTACTGCTTGCTCTAACACTTTGGCCTATGCCCACCTCTGAACTAGATCCTCCTCCCCAGCCTCACCATAAACACCAGGCAAATTTTTCCTTCAAGTGCCTGCTCCCTCCGCAGTCAGAACACAGAGACAATCTTTTATTAGAATGTGACACAGGTAGACTGTAAGAACCTTGAGGACATAATCACAGTTTTCATTTTTTGTCCAGTACCACCACCAGGGCCCTGAACATTTCTTTAGCCCAAGTTACCTTGCCTATACAATGGGAATGGTGGCAACCAGGGTTAAACCGGATAAAAGCAGTGAGCAGGAAAGAAAGGCAGGCCCTTTCTGAAGCACAGGCACAGCCCACAGATGCAAGCCCAGGCCAGCCAGGGCCGCCATTCCATCACCTCTACTTCCACTCACCCCCTGCCTCTGAATGGCATCTCTCAGCAACTGGACCACATCCTGGCCTTCCACACCACTGCACCTAAAACCTTTGGTCCAGGAAATGAGGGTGCTCTGGGGGGCAGAGAAGTGGAGTCAATCCTCTAGTGGCTTTCATGGTGCTGCAGCCCCTCTCCACACACTGTTCCCAGGCCTGCTCCACCTCACCTTGTCCAGGCCTGTTTGGTGGCAAGGGAAGGAGAAGCTGAACCCAAGCTGCAGGCCCTGATTTCCTACAGGGTGTGCATCCAGGAACTCAGACAAGCAGCAGGCGGCAAAGTCAAAGAGCTGTGAGACAAGGAGTCAGGGCACTTAGCTCTGCCCACCTGAGCCCCAGCCCCCCAACCGGGCCCAGGTCCTAAAGGCCATGGCATTGATACTCACTTGCTGGCCAGTGCCCAGTACCACCTCTTCAGGAATCATGAACTCCTGGCTCCTGGGCTCCACCCTATGCCCCTCGATGCCTGTCAGAGTCACCCACAAGACTCGCAGTGAGGCCCCTGTGGCCCCTAGCTCCAGCACCAGAAAGTCTCCTTGTTCTAGGGGGCAAGCAGGTCATAGAAAGCCATGTAGCCAGCAAGATCGGTGCCCTCTGCCTCCCAGAAAAATTCCCAAGGCCTGCAAAATCTGGATAAAGGGACCTTAGAGATGGAACACAGGGATAAGATCAGTATTCTCTTCCAAGCCTGGTCACTCATGTTAGTCTAATGCCACCCACCAGTGCCATGTGGGGTAGACCCCACATATGTGGGCAGCATCCGGACAGCAGGAGCAGGGCTGGCCTGTCCCTTCAATGCCTGCTCCATGGAATCCAGGAGGCTGGCTTGGATCTGCTGCAGCTGTGTCCTTGTCACCTTGAATTGCTGTAGACATTCCTGTACCTGGGAAGAAACAAGCCAACATCTGGAAAGAAACCCTGTTGCACTAGCCAGATTCTCCAACAGGAGCAGAGGCCTGCCCTGCTCATCTCGCACCTGTCTTTCAGTCCTTCAGCTTTCCAAGGGGCTGGCTTGGACCCAGTCCCCAAACCCCTCTGAACCTTGCTAGTCTAGCACCTGCCCATCCTACTCCTTGCCTCTTCATACACTGACTCTTATGGTCTACACCCAGCTCCTGTGTCCTCAGAAAATTCTGCTTAGGAGAGAGAAACCACCCACCTCCTCCTGCTCCATGTCCTGGTGGTTTCCTCTCAGCTCCAACATCCTCTTCCCTGCCCGTCTACTCATTTGGATGCAGGGTTTGGAAAGACCTCCCTCTTGTCACTATGACTGATTGCCCTCTGGCCCCCCAGTATCCAGAGCAAAAGCCTCTCAGTGAGTTGTTGAGATGAACAAACGTGTGAACAAATGTCAAGTGTTTGCCTTTCCTAACCCATTCTCATACTCTAGAACCAGAACAAGCTCAGCACAGGAGAGTTTGGAGACCACGGGAGATGGTCTTCCCTTCATCCTTCCTAACATATCAACCAAGGCCAGCACTACTCTAAGCACCATACACCACATAACTAACCAAGTCCTGCTCTTGTAGAGCTCTGATTCCAGAATGAGAGACAGAAAATAAGTAAATAATAATATGATTGTGGTAGTTTAATAGTTTAGTGTCTATTAAGGGGGAGGGGAGCAGGATTGGAAGATCGAGAATGACTGGGGAGGAAAAGATCTCTTTAGATAGGAATCCAGGAAGGCCTCCTTGAGGAGGAAACCTAAATGAAGGTTAGAACAAGCCATATGAAGATCTGAAGGATGAGCACAAATGGGCTTTCTCTAGAGTATGTGATGGATTTGGGGGAAGACCAGGAGTGGATTGGAGCCTGAAAGGAGGGCTGAGCAGGCAGGGGAAGGCAGAGGATGTGACACCCCAGGTTCCCACTCCTCCAAAAAGAAGAGCCCCAGGAGCCCCAGCTCTGTGTGCAAAAACCTCTCTGGATTAATTTCTTGAGACTGGGAAACAGAGTTCATGAGGAAGAAAATATACTAACTGGAGGGCTCCATGACATTGGTATGTGGCAGCTGCCAGCAACCACACATGCTTGGAAAGTTTACTCCTATGTTACAAATGAGGAAACTGAGGCTCAGAGAGGGCAAGTCATCTGCCTAGTCAGAGAAGGATATGAAGGAGCAGGGTAGATTGTGAACCCAGGTCACATGGACTATAGAGATGTTTCTATATCAATGTGAAGACTTGTAAAGACTAGCAACCACCCCTGAAAAGAATTTAAGGCAGGAAGAAAACCCAAACAAAAGAAAACTTAATCAGAGTCCTTGCCCTGCCCCTTTTCAGCCATGTAATCCTGGGAAAGGCATACTCTTTGTGAGCGTAAGTCAACTCTTAGGAGAAACAGAAAATACAATATTACTAAGTCCCCTGGTGTGGAGGACTATGTCTGTTCATGGCTCTCAGGGCCATGCCAAAAAGGCTCTTGGGATTTGTTGATTGAATGGTTGTGACATGAGATAAATGGGAACAATGTTTGTGAAAGTGTAAAGTGCCATTCAAATGGGAGAAGAGACAACTGTGGAGTTATGGAGAAGTCAATGGCTTGGGCAGATTTATTTTTCTGCCTTTTCCTCCTGGGTACAATAAGGTTCAAGTGGAGAAACTAGGAGATGACCAAAGCCACAAGAAAGAACTTCTCTGGCACTCTGGTGGGGTGCACACCAGCCTAGAGAAACTTCTGGAGCCTCCCCTCCTATCCTATCCTTGGTTAGGAAGCAAGGAGCAAAGCATTAGATAGCCTGCAAAGTCCGTATGGCTTCCATGCTGGCTCCTTTAATTAACTCGCGTGTTAGTGTGGAGCCATCACCTCACTTCTCTGAGCAAGTTATCTCCTCTATCAGGCAAGAACAAGAATAGTGCCTGCTTCTCAAAGAATGCTGTGAGGACGAGATTACAGACGGGCAGCAATGGAGCAGTGTCCGACACAAAAGAAATGCCTGGGGAATGTGGGTTCCCTTTCTTCAGAGCATGAGATACAGCTAGCCTAGAGGGTCTTATATCTAGATCTTCTCTAGTTACAAAAAAAAAGACTTTGGGGAAGGGTCTGGGAAGGGTTTATGAGACAAGTAATTAACTTTTTCTCAACCCAAGGCTGTGGGCAGGGAGTCCAGGGTGAGACCTGGGTGCTGAGTAGGAGTCCAAGGCCACAGGACACTGGGTATCCCTGTGAAGTTCCCCAAAGCCAAAGGGAATTACAGGTGCAGAGGCAGAGGGCAGATGTGGGATATGCATAGGAGGGAGGGGTGAAAAGGGAGTCCGATGGCAGGCCCTAAAACAAGCCCTAGAGAGCAGTCATTGCTCATTCCTGGGACCCAGCTATGGGTTGGACGCAGAGGAAATGTTTACAGCAGAGTCTAGGGTAAAAGTTGGACAAGAGAGGAGGGGGAACGTGAAATGCAGTGAGGGGTGATGTCTTCACAGTTGGACAAGAAGCCTAGTGAGTAGATCTTAGAAGGAGTCAGAAAACTTCAGAAACATGGATGCCTCCACTGCGCACGCAGGTCCTTTATCTCCATGAGCTCATTTAACCATTCAGGAAGTGGAGAACATTTAGCTTTATTCTCCTTCATTTTACTGATGAAGAAACAAACCAAGATATATGAAACGATTTACATAAGTGTTTCCGGCTCAAGGGTGTGGTAGGCAAGAGCTTATGAGTCTTGGTCAGATGGTGGGGGAAAAAAAAGAGAAATTCACTTCTGAACAAACCTTGGCCATACGGACTATGCCACATAATAACTTCCACGTTCAGTTCAGCACTACAATCAACCCTGGGTGCGAGGAGAGAGAGAGATGCAGGTGTGACTGGAGGAGTGGAAAGGGCTCAAGAATACAGCAATTTACAAGAAACTCCTGGGAGGGCCCATTTTGGATGTATGGACTCACTTGGGGTAGGGACGGTACCCATGTGGAAAGGTGGCAAAAGCAATACTTCTGGAGCTGACACACCTCAGCTCAAGCTCCTGTCAGGCCTTAAACTTGAGTCATTTCACCTCTCTAAGCCTGTGAGCTAATCTTGCAGTTATTTGGAGCCACAAAAGAAAGAGGTACTGGGTTGGAGAAAATAGCTTGGTAAACTGGAAAGAGGTCACACAGGTGTGTGCACAGGGACCCTTAGATCTCCAGTCTTCCTGCTCTTCACATCCTTGGAATAAGCATGAAACAGGCCCCCAGCACTGAACTTACCAGCTCTGAGCTGTCTGAGGGCAGGGGTAACCCCTCCTGGGGACAGCCCAGGGCTCTTTCCCCAGGCTGCAACCCAGCAGGCCCAATGGAGTCCATGTGATTCCACAATGGGAGTGGGTCACCTACAGGAGAAAAGGGACAGCCAGGGTCAACCACATAATCTTTAGGCCCTAGGAGGCTGTAACTCAGACCTTCAACTCCCTTCCTTCTGAAAGGGACCAAGGAGGAGATTGTGGGCAGAATTCAGAAACTCTAATTATCAAAGATCCTTTAGCAATTAACCAGAAGGCAGTTATTTTCCAGAAGCATGTGTTAACAAGAGAGATTGGGAGGCTGATTTCATGTTCAATTGTCATTTGTTTATTCTGTCATTCATTTATATCCGGAGGCCTTCTGTGCAGGATGCTGGGGTGTAGATGAAGTAGATGCAGGCCCTATCCTCAGAGAACTCACAGCCTTACCAACAATCACAGCAGGGCTGGCACAGACTGTGGTATAGATGGACATATGTACTTAATGGTTGAATATACTGCTATGATTGGAAGGTCAGGGATGTGCTAGAGGTCAAACGGTGTGAGAGACCAAAGATCTGCCAAAGAAGCAGCCAGGCTGGACTGTGGATAGCCTTCAAGCCAGTCTAGGACGTGTGAATTTCATCTTGAAGGTGACAAGGAGACACAGAAAAGGGTCTGTACTTCGGAAACTGAATCTGTGCTTTAGAAAGCAGCTCCCCTGATGGTATGACTTTGGACAAGTCATTTATGACTTAGAATTTTGGCTGCATCATCTGTAAAGCAATAATATTTACGCTTGCAAGGCTGTTATCAACACAAAATGGAATAAAACCTGGGGAAATGCTTTGTGAAATGCAGGGTTACAGAACTGAGAAAACCCTGGACTGAGAGCCCAGGACCTAACTCTCCACCAGGACATGGCACCAGGTCTCCCAACATCAAGGCCACATTTTCTTTTTCTGTGAAATGGGGACTAACATGGAACCAAAATGTCAAAATGCTATGTAGGGAAAATGAGACAATGAGAGCAGAAGATCCTTGCTTGGAATGCACATCCAGATTTATTTAACCAAATCTGAAACCCTATGAGCCTCAATTTCCTCTTTGATACCATGGGAAAAAAACTATGTTCTTCTGAGGATTAAAGGAGTTCATGTACCAGTGATTCAGGTACCCTTCAGGGTGGAGGAGAGGAGAAGCAGTGGAGGATCCAAGAGGGCCACAAGGATTCTGTCCACTGAGCACTCTACCTCGCAACAGCAAAACTTCTGGAAACATAGTACCTTCCCACTACTGCAACTCCTTCTTACCTTCAAGCCCCATACTCCTATGAATTTGCCCTCTATGTGGTTAACTAAAACCTAATTTGACAAACCCAAACCCCTTCCCTCAGTGCATTTGCTGCTGTGTTCTCCCCTTCTTTGGCTCCAGCAGCCAGTCTCTCCTGGGTCTGCCTTTAAACAGTGGGGTTCCCAAGCCTCTGATCATGCATGCCTTTCTTCACAATCCCTCTTTATCTCAGTCATCCCCAAAGTTGAGTAAAACCTGTGCAGGGATCCCAAAATCCCTGACCTGAGCCCAATCCTATATGCCAGTGGTCTGTTAGATCTTACTTCCTGGGTGCTGGAGAGACTCCTTAAGCTCAAAAACCAAAACTAATTTGTTTTCCTACTTTTCACCACTGAACTCCTATCCTCCACCTTGGCTGGAAGCATCAAGAGGTTTGCTCATCTACACAAACCATTTGGGTTGCTGGTATACGTGCCTTGCCACCTCTGTGTGCTTGATCTTGGGCTCTGGGAAAAGAGCTCTTCCAGTGTCCTCTCCTCCCTACCCCCACAACCACTGTCTGATTGTTCTAACAGCCTCTTAAGTAATACTTCTGCTTCTAGTCTACTCATCTTCTTGCCCAACTTGCTGCACATCACCAGCAACTGTGCTAAAATAGATTTTATCTTGTCATTTAAGGGAAGTTCTATCTCCCTTAGAAAAGAAAGCAAATATTCACACTATGATGGCTTCCACTGCAGTAGGGAAAGTCCAGAATTCTTTATAGTGGCATTGCGAGCCTTTCACAAACCCTCAACCTAAATTTCCTCTTGCTATTCTGCTCCAAAAACCAGCCACATGGACTACAAGCTCCCTAACTCTTGCTTGACAGGCTTTGTTCAAATTGTTTCCCAAGTTTGGAGAGTTAAACCCTGCAATAGCTGAGTCTGCATCTTCAATGCTAGCACATGTTTGGGCATAGGATGTGCTAACACAACTTTATAAAATTGGAAGCAGAGGAAGAGGTTTTTATTTGGTGAAGTCAGTTTCTGACAAATCTCCCCCAAATCTCATATACCTACATTCAGTTTCCAAATCTCTCAAATGGGATTATAGCATGTTCATTCTATAAATGTTATAATGTGTTTTAACAATAAAATGAGGTAACTGTGGCAATTACCTTTGGAAAGGGTTGAAGGCTACAAGACATTCTCCATTAAAGGCCCATCTAGCTCAATCATTCACTCACTCATTCAACATTTATTCATCATATGCCAACTATGAAATTTCCCCCCAAAACTCTAGTATTAAACTCTATCTCCTGTGGGGAAGGACAAGTCTCCTTCAATACTGTACCCCAGAACCCAGCCCAGGGTCTGCAAATTTGAACCAAGGGCTTCTTGGCTTCCCTTAAGTGAATCAGCTACATTGAGAGACCATTCCTTCTAAAACGTAACTCAACTGAGGGTGGGAGTGGCCCTCACCATTGAGACCAGTGGCTTAGCCTTTTGAGCTTCTACTTACCTCTTGGTGTGGGCCAAGCAGAAGGGATGAGGATAATAGGGCTGGGGAGCAGCAAGCCAGAATCACAGGAAGCACTCACCTGGGAGATACAGCAGTTGATTACCCTCCTCAGGGCTAAGCTCTTTTCTCAATGTGAGGCACACAGTGACCTGGTCTGTGTTCAAAAGTGAAACTCAGGGTGACCCAAGTTATATTGTCTCCAAGCCCCACCCTTTCCCTCAGCTACTGCTTACCAGACATCCACTAATTCAGGAAGGTCAACTTCCTTCCCAGTTTGCTCTAAAAAAGGAACCCAGGGTAGCCAGGGCTATGGTGCAAAGTAAAGTAAAATGACCACAGGATGCTGGAACTGTGAATGGACTCAAGGATCCTGTGACATCCCTACTGCAATGCTAGGAATTCTGCTCATTTTATAAACACTTTGGAGTTTTGAGGTGGTAGCTCATCCCTGGAAAGGAGTGGGAGCTTAGCCTGGGAAATATGCAGTGTAATAAACAGCTTTAAAAAATGTGGTAAGAGGCAATGTAGAAACACAAGAGGAAGGGACTGACAGTGAATGAGTGCTGGGCAGGCTGTGGAAGCCAAGTCTTGAAGAAAGAACAGTGTGCTGGCAGAGGGGATCCTTTCACAAAGAGGAGCGCATACCTGCAATCACACACACATACACACAGGTGCCTTCATGGAACTGTGTGCAGCTCCCAGGGCCTCCAGGGGACATATGGTAGGAGAAGAGGTGACAGCCAGCCTGAGGAATCTAGCCTTTGTCTTAAATGGGGAGAGTAGGCTCACACCATGCGTCTTTTTACTGGAAGGAGAAGCAAAGTCTAAGGCTGCTGGCCACCAAGCTGTTTTTCCGTTGAACTAGTCCTGAATGCACAGAACCCTGGGGCACCACTTAGGAGACTAAGCACACTGCAACAATCTGTGTTTCAGGAAAATTGGTGGACATTTTACCACTACCTCATCAGCAGTTCCCTACCATATAGGACAAGGCTTCCACATGACACTAGACGAACACCAGGGACAGTGACTTTTCTATCAGCTTTTACACAATTAGGTCTGGAAGCATGGCAGACATCAGCCCTGCTGTAGTACACTGGGTACCAACCAGGCTCTGAAAGGCAATGGAAGTGGAGGATGCACTGGGGAAGGCAGAGTGGCTGTCACCCACAACACAGCATTCTCCCTAGCCTGAGCTTCCCATTTCTCAACTTAGTTTAGTTGAATGCAAAAAGCTCTAGCTATGATTTATGCTGACAACAGCATTTGTACCTTTTCCCCCTGCTGTATTGGGAGATTAAACCCAGGGCCTAACATTTGCACTCTTGAACCAGGGTGAGGACACACATGACAAGCGTTACCAGAACTCCTGCCAGTGTTTCTTAAAGTGCCGTGCCCATTTCACCAGGCAGTGGGTGTCCTGATCTCTAGTTGTAGTGCCAGGGAAAGTCTTTGGGTCAGTCAGTAGAGGGATGCTGTGAGCAGCTGGGACAGCCCTGGCAGTAGCAGAGGCAAGGCAGATGCAATACTCGGGCAGATACCAGATGGTCACTGACCAGCAAGGAGAAGGACAAATCCAGACAAGCTGCCCTCATAGTCCCTTAGTGTAATCTTAACCACCAAGAAGGAACTGCGGAACAGGGATAGAGTACAGCTACTGGGCTGAGAGGCTAGGCCCTCCCTATTCTGAGCTTACTCCCTCAGTGCCTGCAGCCAGGGACACAGGCCCTCATAGGCTCCCCAGCATGGATGCCCTTTATACTCTGAATGTACCTTGCAACTCTCCCACAGGCATCAAGCTACTTCTTTTGTGCCTTTGTTCATGCCGATTTGTCCAGAATGACACCCCCTTTGGACTCTCCCACCTTTTCACCTAATTTCCCCTCATCTGTTAAACTACAGTTCAGTCAGCAATGGTGGGAAGTTCTTCCTTGACAGGCTCCTCCTGGTCCTAACCCCAGCTGGGAGCCTGCCCACCCATTCCCTATTATCTAGATTTTGCTAATTTCATTGCATTTACAAGTTTATTAAAATCATCTATATATGTGTTCATTTTACCCACTGCACTATGGGCTCCCAGGTAATTTTCCTTATTTACCTTTGGAGCCTCAAGTTCTGGTTCTAGACCTGATACAGAATAGCTATCAGCTAATTTTTATTAAACAGGAGGGCCCTCCCATAACCTCAACAGTCCAGGGCTTTTAAAATGGAAAGGAAATAAACAGCCACTTCCTGCCTTGCTGGTGCATATGGCACTTTCCACTTGGGTGTCCACATTTTCCCATCTACCAACCCTCCCGTCTGTTTTCTACCTCCCTTCTCCACCAAAGCTGCCCTGCCCCACAGGTGAGAATGAGCCCACCAAGCCTGAAATTTCCATGGAGTCATCGGCTGTGTGAGTCAAGTGGGAGGTCAGACATAGTACAGTACAGGCAGTGTAAGTTCTGGTATCAAAACAGACCTGTGTTCAAATCCCATCCCATTTACCAGCTGTGTGATAAAAACTTTTCTGAATTTGTTTTCCATGTATAAAACGGGAGACTAATTTCTCCATAGTTAGGTTGAGTCCCCCCCACCCCAAGTGGATGTAACTTGAGGGCAAAAACTTTATTTGGGAAGATCCAGAGCAGGGCCAGGACTAGGGTGATGCAAGTGAAATGCCTAGGATGCAGAAATGTAACAAGATCCTCTCAAGTTCTAACCCTGCATTTACATGAAACTGTTACCTAGTCCTGGTCCTGACAGGAGAGTTGGAAGCAAGGTAGCAAGGGAAAGATGCCAACAGAGAAGGGTACATAATTAAGTCGTTGCTGGGAGCTACTGACACTCAATTCAACAGAAAGAAGAGTAGAATACACCTTATTCCACCTGAGGGGTAAAGAAGATGGGGTATTTATCATTCAACTTTCATTTTCACTGGCTGAGAGCTACCCCAGGGCACTGCTCCCCTGGAACTTCCAGCATGTACCAACATAAGCCAAAAGAAGTCCTCAGGCAGGGCATCATAGGTACTTCCAATAGGGCCCTGCGGGAATGCAGTAGAAGGGTGAATGCCCAAGGGAAGTGGGCCAGGCACATCTTTTGGAGGGCTGTTGTAAGGATGAAATAACACAGCTACAATGCCTGACACAGAGCAATCTCTGTCTTTCTCCCAATTTATGGCAATAGCTTGTGAAGCTCATGAAGCTTCCCACCTTTCCATGAGTTGGCAACACCAGCATTACAGCTGCTTCCTGTCTTTCAGAAGAACCACCCAGGGTCCCCAGGAGAGCTCCAAATGTACAGGAACCAAGCTTTCTGTGGCAGGCTGGTGGTTGATGGGGCTGTAGTAGATCCTCTGAGTGAGTGCTCAGTCCTCTGAAATATCTCCTCTTGCATCTGCACTCCATCTCTCTCTGGTCCTTCCACCCCTCACTGCAACACCACTTATGACACACAAGACTTATGTCAAATTAGTAACAACTGCTGCCACTAACTCCCCATCTTCTATGTGACAGACACTGTGGTACAACTTTTATATACATTATATTAATCCTTAAGAAATCTGTAAACATAATTTTTCTTATTTTGTGGGCAAAGAAAACTAAGTACAGAGAGGCTGGGTAACTTGTATCAGAAGCAGAGCGCAGACTTGGTTTGGTTTGACACACTTTCCACTTTGTCTCTTGTACCTTTTTCACTAATCCTCCCCCTGTAAGACCATAGCACAGGGAAGGAAAAAAAAAAAAGCAGCAGCCCTTATTGAAGATAGCTGGGGGAGGTGTGTTTGGGGTGGGGGACAGTGATTATTCTTCCCTTCATTCTCCATTAACTAATAAATAAGCCTTTGGTTCCTGGTCTGGCTGATCCATACCATCGTGCCACTGAACCAAGTTCTATGGCAACTGCTCAAATTTAAGTTAAATAATTTACCTTTGAGAAACAGCTCTTTCCCTTTTCTTCAGGCAGAGAGAGAAACACAGTCCCCTGTTTATAGAGCTCTACCTCCAATAAAGTGCCATTTAATGAGAAAGATGATGAGCAAGGGTTAAGCAGTTGGGACTTAACTGATAAACTACTTTTCCTTAGAAGGAAAATAATCAATACTAGAGTTAAAATAAAGCATTTTCTTTAGAACTGAAGAGTAGCAGCACCACAGTTTTACTGACATGAACAAAGAGTGGCTTTATTTGTTCCTCTGAGCCTTTGTTTCCTCATCTGAAAATGGGTTATAATACCTATTTCATAGGGTTGCTATGAGGATTAAATGTAATGAAGGTCCATTCATTACCTGGTCTATGGTAACCGCTCAAAAAAAATAGCTATTACATATGTGATATAGCTGCAATGTCAGTGCCATCCAACAACAAGACATCATCTATGGATGGCAGTAAGCAGCCTGCCTTCTAACTGAAGGAGCTCGTGTGCAAATGTCCCTAGAGCAGGATACAGTGCCTTAACATCTGTGCTAATTCTTACATTCTAGCTACCTTCCCCAGGCTAACTCATTTTAATTAAAATAAAGGAAATGGTAACTTGGGATATAATAAATCAGTTAGAAGAGTCTGCATTGTGTGCCCATTTATCACGACCCAAGATCTCTTCCTGGCCAACAGCTCCCTCCTACAATCTCTCAAGCCATCTTCAAAGCAGCTGGTGCCAAAGCTAGCTTTCTTAAGATACCTGTTTGTTCATCTCCCTCAGGTAGCTACCTCTGCCATTTCACAACCTCTCATTTTGGAGTCTGCTTACACACTGAGGACAGACCATATTTTGTTCTGCAGTGGAAGCTCCCAGACAAAGTGATGGAAGAATATGCACTACTCCAGTAATGTTAGTGGAATAACAGTCACTATTGCTGCTATGACCTTTGACAGGAAGAAAAACCAATATTATTTTGAACATATGACTATGCCTGGCATCCCTACTGGTTAATCTATTTTGAAAAAATAATAATACCAGACTGCATACCTAAAAAATCCTAGGGAAAATGGCAGGGCACTTCTCTCAAATATTCTATGCTCTAAGAATTTTTTTTTGTAGGGCGGCTGGGGTGGGGGGTACTGGGGATTAAACTCAGGGGCACATAACCATTGAGCCATATCCCCAACCCTTTTTTATTTTATTTTTTTAAAATTTTGAGACAGGGTCTTGCTAAATTGCTTAGGGCCTCACTAAGTTGCTGAGGCTGGCTTTGAACTTATAATCCTCCTGCCTCAGGCTCCCAAGCCTTTTGGATTACAGGCACGCACCACCATGCCCAGTTTTTGGCTGAGAATTATTAACTGGGGGAGGACAAGAAGAAGCGGCAGGTCACTGAATCAAAGGGAAAGCAGAATAACTCTGGTGTCAGAAATAATAATGGTAGTAACCACACAGTATTCAGAACTGTTCTATAAGTGATTGTAAGTGGGATGTCAAAGATTACTAATGAAATCCATTCAGAAACACATAATTTATGACAATTACCTCCACAATTAAAATATCTTCACCCAAACCCCCCCCAAAAAGGAAACTCTTCTCTATTGAAATAAGATTTCATACATAGATAAATATATTTAAACTTTCTTTTAACTATAAGTAAATTCAAACAGACTGTTATAAAACAGAATACTTTACACAGCTGTCTGTATAGATCATAGAAAACAAAAAACCAAGATGTTGAGTGAGTGGGTGCTGGTGGTGAAAACTGCAGAGTCAAAATTTGCTAAACAATGAAATGGGGGTTACTATGGCTTATGAACATGGCCCACCCTGATTACTAATGGTTTGTCAACCTTTGAACTCTAGAAATTCAAGATTTTCTCCTTCTTCCTCTGCCTGCTTTGGTCCGTGTCCGGCTAGCTGGTCGGACAGTAAGTTGCTTTTTGAAGTCCACTAAGCAATCTGTGGCTTCTGAAATGGAAACAAAAGACTTGATAGGAGACTCATTTAAGCCAAGCTGTGTGAGGGAACTCTGCATCTCTCTGCTGCAGCCTGCCTCTTCCACACCTGGTGAGGGCAACCTAGAAGGAAGGGGAAATTTTAAGTTCAATATACACCTACTGGCCCCCAAATATGTGCTATGCACTTTATGAGGGGCTTTTACATATAATAGTAGTACACATAATCTTTGTAACAATCCAACTAGTTAAGTACTATCATTGTACAGATAAGGAACTAGGTGAATCACATAACCTAAAAGCATTGAAAGAATGAGGATTCAGACTCAAATTCCCAAGCTGCCTGAAATCTAGGTCCAAAGGATCAGGGTTGGATGGGGATAGAGAAGTCAGGTAAGTAGGACCATAGCTTCTGCTCTATTTGTTTTAATACCATAAGTGAAAGAAGCTATCCATGCCATTCTTAGCTCAGATGTATAGTTATTATAGAGTTGAGAGAGAGAGACAAAGACAGAGACAGAGACAGAGGCATCATACTACTTCCACAGTGATTTATATTTTCAACAGTTTGACTATCACACTCACACAAAATCCAGGACCAGGCCTATACTTTTCAGAACTGCTGACAGCTACATTTCTGTGTATACCTCAACTCACCTGAAGGTTCCTATTTCTGAAGACTTGGTTTTTATCTCTGCATCTGTGATAGGAAAGAAAAAGTAATAATGTTGGTAATCATAACACTTGTCACCGATCTGGTATTTCCTGTATTCTAGGCGCTGTTTTTCATCAGGCCTATTCAAGTAGCTCAGACCCCCAATCCTCAGACCAACGGAATGTGAGCATTAGTATCCAACAGGCTCAGCGGCAGAATTATCAAGGTGAACACTTTTCAATGAACCACCTCTGAATAAATCTACTTCAAATCTGGACTTGAGCAATAAGGAGTTGCCAAGGGAAATCTGCCACCTGCAGAGATTCACAACCTGGTGATCTAGAGGCAGCAGGATGTAGAGCTTGGAAAGGCTGCCTTCTTTATAGTCATCAGAAGGCACAACAGATTAGCTTGGTGGGAGTGAACTATTAGAACTACATGGTAACAAATCTTACCAAGCTTAAGCAAAAGCTCCTCTTTCATCTACATCTGATGAATTTGAACAATAGTGACTAATAGCAACAACAGTAATAATAGCAGCTAACATTTATTAAGAGCCTTATTTATGCCAGAGAATACAATCTATAAAGTTGGTATTACTAACATTCTGCAATACTCTTGACCAATACATTCTAATCTCCCTAAAAAAAAATAGAAAGAGAAAGAGAAGGAGCTACTTCCTCCAATCCCCCAGAAGCATAAGTTGGGAGGCTAAGCTAAAGGTAATATATGAATGATGAACAAAACATCAAGAGGAGGCAGTAATGTCTGCATGTCTAGTTTTCCACACTAGTTTCTTTAGAAAGCTTACTCCGGTATTGTGTCATTCCCCTATGATTTGAACATGTTTCCCAGGTCTGCTATCAGGCCTTTTTAAAGCCTGAAATGAATCACATGAATAAGATGAGTTATCTCCTCATCTTCTTAGGGAGAGATGACCTAGACTGAGTCTCAAAGGTCAGCTGATCAGGCCAAAAATGCACTCACATAACTCCCAACATATAGTTAGGAGTTGACAGTGGCCCTGGAAGGCTTTAGACAGAAACTCAGAAAACTAATCCTAGGATTCTCACCTTCAGTCTTATGCTCAGACTGTTCCAAGAGACTGAGGAGTCGCCCTTCATTGTGGCCTTTTTCCTGTGACAGAGAGAAACAGATGAAAGGGTTACTTCGTGGAAGAGTCTAAAATATATGTGCCTTAGCCCAGATAACACCTATTTTCCAGAAAATAAGAGGTGTGGCAAACAGCTCTAGGGAAGTCTTTTGCTTTCTAGTAAATGAGGGAAGACAAGAAAAAAAAGTAAACTCTAATACACAGAATACATCTCTATGTCAAGAACATAATCCAAGAATGGATACTATTAGCAAGCCAAATCAGTCCACTAAAATCACATCAAAGAACACCTGCCTCAGACCTATGATAGATTTGGGGAGATTTAAAATAGAAAATAAGTTTCAAGGTAGCTTCTACAGGTAGCAATACCAAAAGAATAAAATGGCTCTTTGGTATAAGTAAGCTCTCACCTATGAACCATAATTTCAAATCACCACATCAAAAAATTACCCATTCATAGAAAGATCCCCTTCTTCTTGCATGACAGAGAATGGCTTCCTCATTGTGAGTTCAAAGCCAGCCTCAGCAAAAGCAAGGTGCTAAGCAACTCAGTGAGACCCTGTTGCTAAATAAAATACAAAATAGGGCTAGGGAATATGCTCAGTGGTTGAGTCCCCCTGAGCTGAATCCCTAGTATACCCCCCCAAAATATGTTTAGAACTATTGTCCCAATAGTTTCATTTCAGGAAATCTATTTAAAGAAATAATTGGTGGTACAAAGACAGACTAATATATTTAAATGCTTTATAATACAAAAGGACTATGAAAATAACTAAATGTCCAATGGTTAGGTGACCATGTGTGATACAAACATTAACAGTAATTGTTAAAAGTAGTTTAAAAATAAACCCAGAAAGACGTTTATACTACACATTGTTTTTGTTTTTTTTTAAGAGAGAGAGAGAGATAAAGAGAGAGAGAATTTTTTTCATATTTATTTTTTTTTTAGTTTTCGGCGGACACATCTTTGTTTGTATGTAGTGCTGAGGATCGAACCTGGGCCGCACACATGCCAGGCGAGCGTGCTACCGCTTGAGCCACACCCCCAGCCCTTACACATTGCTTTTATAAGTCCTAAAAAATTTATACTATTATATACTGTAGGATTATAAAGCATATATAATCCTATATGGAAGAGTCTAAAATATATGTGCCTTAGCCCAGATAACACCTATTTTTTATATATAGCATGCATGCATGTGTGTGTGTGTGTGTGTGTATATATATATATATATATAAAATATTATGTATGATGTGTATATAAAGAGTGTATATGTACATGTAGTATATATATCTTGTGTGTGTATAAAGAATGGAAGAAAATAAGCCAAAATATATAAAAAGTTGCTATCTTCAAGTAGCAAATTATGGGTGATGACTTCTCCTGGTTTTTCATACTTCTATTGAACTTTCATTGTTTTCTATAATGAACATGTATTACTTTGGTTTTGGTTTTGTTGTTGTTGGTGGTGGTGGTGCTAGGAATTGAATCTAGGGTTTTGAGCAAGCTAGGCAAACACTCTATCACTGAGCTACATCCCTAGTCCAAATTACCTTTTAAATTAAAAAGTAATTTAAAAAAAGCACAAATTCTATTTCAAGATAACAGGAAGGAAGGGGAGAGGGAACAGGAAGCCCAGAAAAGAACTATTATGGCCTCTTAAAATTAAGTAGGGTTAGGTAGGCTTTCCCAAAACACTCCCCACATACCTTTGGGTTCCTCAGCCACTTCCCTTCCACAGTTGAACATGCTCTACCACTTCCTTCAAGTCCATTTCCTTGGTTACTCCTTGCAAGCTGGAGACAGGAATCTACATGATATTGATACTCTCCAAATGGGACCAGGGATTTACAAAGATAACACTTTTCAACCCTAGCCAATCAGAAGAGAGAGAAAAAGCAGTTTTAAGATTTGCATTTGCCTCTGGGCTCCTGGATGTCTCAAATTGTGTTTTTACATCTTGAAGTTATTCTGCTGAGGAGATACGTCAACCAATGCAGATTTGCTCAGCGGGATTACCAATAAAACTAACCCCATGCCAATCAAACGGACTGAGTGATTAGCATTTTCCCTGGCTGTTTCTATGTATCCTGCTGTTGCAGCAGTGGGATGGTAATGAAATCAGCTCTTCTAACTATCTCAAACAATGCTGATTGCTCCACCGACATAAAATATTCTGTCAAACTCTTCTGAAATTAAGTGTAATCTTTTTTTTTTTTTTCAAAGAGAAGTTAAAATTTTGACAGAAAAGGGAGTACCAAGAGCATTAAATCAAGATAACATCTTTACCAGGTTGATGAACTCAATCTGATTAGTAAATCTAGTCTGTCTATATGCTAACTTCCTTACTCTACAACCTGTAACATCAACTAGGAAGTTACTAAAACATGTGGGCTTGCCAGAGGCTTTTGCATAATTTCATATACATGGTTATTCTTGTTTTTTTATAACAACATAGTTTGGAAAGAGAGAGGAAAGTATGCCCTTGAAGTAATGTTTACTGGATATCATTAAAACCGGAATTATTTGGGGCCAAAGAAAAAAATCAATACATTAAGTATTTCTCTGTAGTCAATACCTGTGGAAGGCCCTTGAAACATATTTCTCAATTAATTCTTCAGCACTATTAGAAAAGAACATTCTTCCCAAGGTCTTATATCTCATAATTACCAGAACGTACATACATCTAACTTCATAAGATCATTTTAGCTTAAGAAGCTGAAGAAAACTTTCTGGCACATGCTTAAATTTCTCTCTCTAGTCATTACTATTCAGTAACTACAGTAAAATATTAGCTCTATGGAAGAATTTCTCCAGAAGTCTTTAAACAAGTACTTAATTATCTGGAAGAATGCAAACAAATCTCTGCATTATAAGAAAAGCTAGACCAGTGTCCCTTTCAGGATTTATCAATTAATGCATTGATATATAAACACTGAAATTAATAAACTGCATTTATAAATTGATAACTAAGCATTTATTTGTCAATTATCTACTATATATGAGAGATACAGCACTGCAGAAGGAGTTGACGTTTTAGAGACAGATAGGCTTTGCCATATCTGGCCACATGATCCTAACCAATTAATTACATATATTTTCTCTTCATTTCTTTATTTAAAAAAGAACAACTATACCTTTTCCACTATTATATAGTTACAAAATAAATAAAGCATCTAGAACAATGACTGGCACATAATATTTGGTGCCCAATAAACAGTTAATATTATTGCTGTTGCAGTCACATTTTATTAGATGTTAGGGACATAAACATAAATGAAAGCAAATATCTGCCTTCAACTCACACCAGCTGGGGACACAGAAATTTTTTTTAAAACTGCAATACGATCCTAAAGGAATATTACTAAATAGAATTCCAAAGGATGAAATGATCAACTCTGCTCAAATGAATTAGGGAACACAGCTCTGAAATTTGGAGTCTAAAATTTTTATTTTTTAAATATTAAAGTTTCTAGGAAACTATCACCAAAGAAGACAATCTATAGAAAGGGAGAAAATAAGCTATACATGTAAAAAGGAGTTATTTAAAATAAGAATACATAAGGAACTCAAAAACCTCAATATTAAAGAGTTGCATACCTTAATTAAAAATGGGGAATAAACCTATATAGACATTTCTCAAACAAAAACACACAAGTAGCCAACAAGTAGATGAGAATATGCTCAACATCACTAATCATCAGGGAACTGCAAATCAAAATCACAATGCAGTAGCACCTCACTCCAATAGCCATGGCTATTATCAAAAAGAAAAATGATAACAAGTGCTGGCAAGATTGTGGAAAAAAAGGAATCCTTGCTCACTGCTGGTGGGAATGTGAATTAATAAAGCTATTATGGAAAACAGAATGGAGGTTCCCCAAAAAATTAAAAATAGAAATACTATATGATCCATATATATGTACACTATATACACTCCTGGGTATATATCCAAAGCCAGTGAAATCAGTATGTCAGAAAGACATCTGCATGCCCACCTTTGTGGAAATGGAAACAACCTAAGCATCCCTCAGTGGATGAATGGATGAAGAAAATGAAAAACTATTCAACTATTAAAAAAAGATTGAAACCATGTCCTTTGTGACACCGTGGATGGAACTAGAGACCATCATAAGTGAAATAAGACAGGCACAGAAAGACAAGTAGTACATGATCTCACTCATATGTGGAATATAAAAACACTGATCTCATAGATGTTGAGAGCAGAAGAATGATTTCCAGAGACTGGGACAGGAGGCAGGGATGGGATGAGGTTGATCAGTGTCAAACTAAGTTATAGTTAGTTACAGGAATAGGAAATTCTGGTGTGCTTTTGCACAGGAGGGTGACTATGGATAAAGTACTGCTTTTAGTTCAATGTTTTCACTGTAAAAGAATGGTGACTGTTGGAGAAAATAGGTATGTTTGATTTGACTCACACGCTACACAGTACATACATTTGGGACAATGTATGTATATCAAAACACATGGGACAGCATTAATATGTATAATTTTTATGTGTTATTTATTTATTTATTTATTTTTGAGAGAGAGAGAATTTTTTTAATATTTTTTTTTTTTTTTAGTTTTCGGCAGACACAACATCTTTGTTTGTATGTGGTGCTGAGGATCGAACCCGGGCCACACGCATGCCAGGCAAGCGCGCCATCACTTGAGCCACATCCCCAGCCCCATGTGTTATTATTTAAAAAAAAAAAATTTGTTTAGTTGCAGATCGACAGAATACCTCTATTTATTTTTATGTGGTGCTGAGAATCAAACCCAGTGCCTTACACATGCTAGGTGAACACTCTACCACTGAGCCACAACCCCAGCCCCTATGTATTAGTTTTTAAAAATAAAGAAAAAAAAAAAAAAGAACCTGAAAAGCTCATTTTCTGCCTAGTGACTCACTGGTAATGTAGTGTTGATAACCTCTTTGTTTTCAGGAGGCAGCACCTATATATACCTGATCCATTCCTTAGAATGAACTTTTTTTAGTCAAACTGCAACCCACAACCCAAGGAAGTCTATATTACCCAACCTTTTGCAACTCAACTTGTGTACTATTACACAGCAAAATGTTCGCTGCTTTCCCAAACCACCAAATACCAATTTACAAATTAAAAGAAAACAGAAACCTAAGAGCAACGTGGAAGTGCAGTGGGTGGCAGGATCATTTTTAGTGTACTGAAAGGGGATGCAGGTATGACTTATATTGACATAACACAGAAATAAGAAAAAGTCCAAGCATCCAAGCAATGAAGTGATTGGCAAGCCAAAGAAATACAGAGTAAGGAACTGGTCTCTTTATTTGGTTCAAGCAACGGCATGTTAAATAAGAGCTCTGTGAATGCAGCACACCTACTTACTTGTCAATGTCTAGGGAAGCCTGTGCAGTTGTCCTGCTGTCACTCTTGTTCTTGGCCTCTCTTTGTCTCCGAGTCAACACTTTCACACAAGAAAAGGAAAAAAAAAAAATGTTAGCTAGCAGTAGACTCTAAGTATAAAAAATAAAATATATAGGAAGAAGCAAAGTTTAATAATCTAGTCTGGGGGAAGAAGTGCAATATTTGGGAAGCCTCAACCTTTCTAGTACTGAGAATAACACCCATAACATGTACCAAAACCACCAGCCACAAGACATTCCCCTAACTATTTGCTAAACCCATGAGGACCTGAGATCTAGTTCACTCCAAGAAAGGTTTTTGTGTATTACACCACCTTGAAGCAATCAAGGGAAGGATCTACACTTTCCCAGCCACAATTCCCAACCACTCTTCAATGAAGTATACTATGAAATACAGTAATGACAGCTACAGCTGAGTACCTACTATAATCTCCAATCTTTACAAAATGTTTCATTTATAAACAAGGAAACTGCCCCTTAGAACAGTTAATACAACCAGTCCTTTCCAGTGTACCTGGACCACATCCCACTTCCAATGAGTATAGATGGTTTTAGCTCAGGTGATGTACAAATATTTTGTTACATCAAAAGATATGTTTATAAAACCATAGACCCTTAAGGAACCTTGTAAATTATTTAATTAAGTGTTTTGCAGTTTAATTCTTTGCCACAACAAGAAAAACAATGATCAGTTCACTCAAACCCTGCCTTCCTTTCTTTTAACATGTGAAATCCCTATAACGAAGAATTTATAAAGGTTACTAGTTCATGAAATAACTTACATTGTGAATTATTTATCTAGTTCATGGGTCAAACGTCTTCTGTGGGTCCAGATGGTAAATATTTTAGGTTCAACAGGCCATGTGGTCTCTATCACAACTATTCAACTCTGCATTGTAGCAGGAAGCATAAACAAATGGGTGGAGCTGTGTCAATCAAATTTTATTTACTATAACTGGTATTTGGCTGGATTTGGCCCACAGCTGGCCATAGTTTGCCTACCCTTTGAGTCCAACTTACTACTCACTTTCTATAAACACCCCTCATAAGTAATCACATGGTCTAGTCTTGACTGTAAGGGGAATGTACTTCTTCCTAGGGAAACTCATTCTACTCCTACATAGCAATCTGATGGAACCTACATTTACTGGGGAATATGAATAAATTTATTCACCTTTTCCATAAGTCAGCATTATAATGCAACCTAACAAGTCGTATTATAATCTTGGATTTACTTGCTTATCTTCCCCATTAAAATGTAGCCTCTTTTAAAGGAGAGACTACATCCATTCACTAGGCCAATCCCTATTAAGACCTAGATTCCAGACTCTTTTTTTTTTTTATATTTATTTTTTAGTTTTCGGTGGTCACAACATCTTTATTTTTGTGGGGCTGAGGATCGAACCCAACGCCCCACGCATGCCAGGCAAGGGCGCTACCGCTTGAGCCACATCCCCAGCCCGGATTCCAGACTCTTTTGAGTGCCTCCATTAGTGCTAATTTTTAGTATGACCCTCCAGATTGTTATTATTATCTTCATCCCTTTTTGTTGTTGTTGTTGCTATGCTAGGGATTGAACCCTGGCACTTTATCACAGAGGGACATTTTACTACTGAGCCACAACATCAGCCCTTTTTATTTTGAGACAGGGTCTCACTGAGTTGCTGAGGCTGGCCTCGAACTTGCAATCCTTCTGCCTCAGCCTCCCCAGCCACTGGAATTACAGGTGTGAGCCACCACACCTGGCTATCTTCATCCCTTTTTAAAGGTATAGAAACAAAGTGAGATGGTTGACTTTGTCAAACTTTCACAACTAGTAATCAGTAAAACCAGACCTGACTCCTACATCCAAGCTTTTAACTTCCTACTTATGTTCTTCTAGACAGATTGCAATTTGTCAGTTTTTCTCTACATGTATGACATTCTCAAACTGTCTCCAACACTCAACAGCCTGACCAATAAAAAGAAGAATAGAACCATGAGCTATTCTATATGGATTCATATTATACTAATATAGTCAAGACTCTTAACTGTTAGGCTTTACTGACAATCCTGGTATACTGAACTTAAAGGCAATTAAAATCCATCCCCTACCCTCCCAAATAATCTTCAAATTAAATGTTATCAATATAGTTCTCTTAATTCTATATCTAATGAAGTTGCTGAGTATTTTTATCCCCTTAAACACAGTAGTGTATGTTTGTCCCTATTCTTTTCAACTGAATAGTCTGCTATGTTGAGATCATCTGCAGTTTTGACTGTCATTTGATGTCATATTCTCTTTTCCAGCTTTGTGTCATTTGCATATACAATAAGCATGATTTCTATATCTTTATCCATCAGTAGGGAAAAAGAATACGTCCAAGGACTGTGGCACGTTATCAGATAAGCCTGTCTTTTTACCAATCCAACTTTCTTTTAAATGATAAATCAAGAAAATGTTTATTGCGAATCATCAATGTGCAAGTAATTTGGGAAAATATAGAAAATTTGAGGCAGGGTCCTTACTTTTAAGGAACTTGTAGCTTACTAAAGGAGACAGCACATGCACTCAAATAATTGTAACACAGGTGTAAAGAGGTATGCATAGTAAAACAACATCACACACATAAGCAACTTCATGAAAAATTCATCAAATGCCTTGCTAAAATCAGTTCTCAAAGGTTGACACCTCAGAAAGGCATGGTGGCACATGACTATAGTCCCAGAGACTCAGGAGGCTGAGGCAGGAGAATCACAAGTTTGGAGCCAGCCTCAAGAAACCTAGTGGGCCTTAAGCAACTTGGTGAGACCCTGCTTTAAAAAAAAAAAAAAAGGCGGGGTTTGGCTGGGAAGCTTGGGGATGCAGCTAGCACCCCCCCCCCCCCCCAAAAGAAAGGTTGGCGCATCAACAATCAACAATTACTGAACCTTTTTTTAAAAAAATATTTATTTTTTAGGTGTAGATGGGACACAACACAATGCCTTTATTTTTATGTGGTGCTGAGAATTGAACCCGGGTCCCTCCCGTGCTAGGCGAGCGCTCTACCGCTGAGCCACAATCCCAGCCCACTGAACCTTTTTTTTCCTCCTCCTCTTTCTATTTGTCCCCTCATCTTGACTACCATGCATTTTTCTAAGAACAAACAAACAAAAAAAAGAAACTTGGAAATCTCTCCACAGATAGGCCTGGAAAAAGAATTAACTGCTTACAGCACTTTATATATACCTCTATTAACTGAGCACATTTTTGTTCTAATTCATTTATATTGTCCTTCTTTCAGGCTGGGGTTGTGGCTCAGAGGTAGAGTGCTCGATCCTCAGCACCACATAAAAATAAAATCAAGATATTATGTCCACCTATAACTAAAAAATAAATACTAAAAAAATAATGTCCTTCTCTCTTCTATACCATGCAGTTTCTGAATACAGAGACTCTGAGGACTTTTGTTGTGTTGTTAATAAATCTGATCAGTATCCTTAGCAGAGTCTAACACAGATTAGATGCTAATAAATATTTGCTCAATTACATTGTATCAACAGATTCTAGGGAAGAAAGAGCTCACTTTTACAAGGATCTATTCTGTGCTAGGGACTTCATAAACATGACTTTTAATCTTTACAACAATAATATATAACGATATATGCAAGGCATATATTATATATGATATATGCCTTGCATATATCATTATCTCTTTTATAGATAATGAAATAACAAATAATCTGATCAGGGTCAGAAAACTAGAAACAAACCAAAAAATGGCACAAGGAATGCAAAACAATTCTAATTAGTAGGAAGCATATATTCTTCTACAAGACAAGGCTGCATCTCCTGGGAAAGAAGAGGATAAAAGGTAAGAGGAGAAAAAGTGATAAATAGTAGAAAAAAAATTGAGGGAAGACACTTGGCAGATGGCTGGGAACTATATGGCAATTCTATTATTCAATATTAGGATCAGAGTAGACTTGACCAGACCTTACAGGAACAGTTCTCCTTTGGGAACTCTGGCCCCTTCAAAGGAGCCTCTTAAAGGGAGATGACAGAGCCAATATTTTAAAAGGGGTATGAACACAATCACAGGACAAGTTAGAAGAGGGTGGGTATCACTGAAAGCTGAGAGAGCTGCCTATAAATAAATACATAGCCATTAACAGCTGTTTCTATTACTGGACAGGAAATGCCCTAAGGAATTGCATTTAGGACTGTAGCTTGGCACTGTTAAGATGCAAAGAAGCAGTACTGTCTACTGGCTTTGGAGTTCGAAAGGTGTCCAAATTGGGCCTCTACTAGTTGTGGGGTCTTAGGCAAGTTCCATAACCTCTTCATGTCAAGTTTCCTTGCTTTGAAAAATGAAATTTTAATAGCATAAACTCTCATGTGTTTTGGTAAGGATCATACCAAATACTCCAAGTTGTAAGAGTATCTGGACCACAGAAACCCCTAAGCAAACATTACTTGTTATTATCTGTTTATAGAATTTTCATTATTCTTCAAGATTTATATTTTAGCCTTACCCAAAAACTTAAGCCAATGTTTAAAACCAACATCCACCAGCTGTCTAGCATTTAAGTCTTAGTCTTAAGCGGTTTTCATACTAATTTATACAAACAAAATGGACAAATACATAGCTCAAGCATTACGGAATGATTATCAATACTATGTAAACATCAGCACATTTGTTCCCAAAATTCAAAGAAGATAAGCCATCAAAAATAAAAACATATGCCCTAGTACTGTAAATAGTGAAGGAAATGGCTCCTATGAGAAGAATAGAAATTGTATATACAGAGAGAAAGAAATATCTATCTATCTGGCAGAATGACAGTGATTAAAGTCTCCTCAGTTTTTCTCCCTTAACCTCAAAACCATGGGAAGCCATAAAGCTGTGTATATTCTTGCTAAGCCCACCCTTCCTAGGGAAGAACAGAAGTTCCCGGGATCAGACAAAGGGAAGAGAGGCGGGGACTGGATTAGGAAAGACAGTAGAATGAATCAGATATAACTTTCCTATGTTCATATATAAATACACAACCAGTGAAACTCCATATCATGTACAACCATAAGAATGGGACCTAACTTATTTTCATGTATGTATAATATGTCAAAATACACTCTACTGTCATGAATATTTAAAAAGAAAAAGAAAAAAACAAAAGACCACCTTCCTCTGCCTAGCACAGAGGCTGTAGGACAGAAGGGGCACCATGGTGTTTTCCTCAAGGCTACCTGCCCCTCTACAACACAGGCGCTAAGAGACTAGTCCCATAGGAAAGCTATTATAAGAATTAACTATCAACCACTTTGAGACTAGTGGCTACTTAAGTTTAAATATTAATTAGAATTAAGTATAATTTAGAATTGAACTCCTTAGTCCCATGCGCTACATTTCAAATGCTCAATAGCCACATGTGGCTACCATATTTGACACCCCAAGATATAGAGAATTTCTAGCACTGCAGAAAGTCCTAATAGATAGTGCTTCTCCTTTAAGAGATATCCAGCACTAATTTGGTCTGCTTTAAATCTGTTTACCTAGGGCACTATAAGAAATCCAAGGGCTGGGGTTGTAGCTCAGTGGTGGAGCACATGTCTAGCTTATGTGAGGTACTGGGTTTGATCCTCAGCAGCACATAAAAATAAATAAATAAAATAAAGGTATTGTGTCCATCTACAACTAAAAACAATAGAAATCAATTCAAAGAAATCCAAGCTTTCTGTGGCATGCCTTCATCATCTGAATTCTCAGGCCTTGAATGGTTTCAGATGTTATCTGAAAGAATAGTTTAATTCTTCCTTTCAAATCTGATTGACTTTAGCCAGTTACAGTGGTGCACACCTGTGATCTCAGTGGCTCAGGAGATTGAGGCAGGAGGATCAAGAGTTCAAAGCCAGCCTCAGCAAAAGCAAGGAGCTAAGTAACTCAATGAGATCCTGTCTCTAAATAAAATACAAAAAAGGGTTGGGGATGTGGCTCATTGGTTGAGTGTCCCTGAGTTCAATCCCCAGTATCCCCTGCTCCTCCCCCCAAATCTGAGTGACTTATATTTCATTTCTTTCCTAATTGTCCTGGCTAGAATCTCCAGTGCCATGAAGAACACAAGTGGCAAGAGAGGACATTTTTGTCTTGTTCCTGATCTTAGGGAAAGCTTTTAGTCTTTCACAATTAAGTATGGTGTTAGCTGTGGGTTTTTCATAGATGCCCTCTATAAACTTAAGAAGTTCTTGTCTGTTTCTAGTTTGTTGAGCATTTTTTATCATGAAAATGTGTTGAATTTTGTCAAATACCTTTTCTGCATCCATTTAGATGATCACATGGTTTGTCCTTTGTCCTACCTTAACTAATATTAAACCAAACCCTATGACATTTTTTTGATGACAAAAAGTACTTGTGAGAACTTTCACATCATTCTACCACCAAAACTATTAACTTGACCCACCTGCATGGTGGGCCTATCCAGGCCCAGGGTAGGCAGGTCCATCCTGCCACCGGCAGACCCCTGTCGGAGCACAGGCCCAGCCCAGATCTGCCTACACTGACCTGTGCTGGACCCAAGCCCAGGGTAGATCTGAGTGCCCCCCTCACACACACAAGCCCAGGCCTAACCCACTTCCATCTTGGGACACTGCAGATATCGCTATAGCCTTCCCCATGCAGTAGCCTCTACCTTTCGATAACAGACAGGGCCTAGAAGCAGCTATATCTTGGAGCAGGCATCCCAAAGACGGTTTTAAGCACCCTTTCAGTCCCATCTCTGAAAGGCATTGCATCCACTACTGTCTCGAGATACCTCCACTATTGCTGCCACCCCCTTTAATTGTAGTAGCATACCACGAGGGATACCTGCAGGGTCTGGAAGCCCAACATCAAGGTGAGGTACAGATAATCTGCATGGATACTACAAGATTATAGGGTAGAAACTATAATATCTCAGATCCACGCTGCAAGAAAGAGAGACACATAGACAACATGCAAAAACAAAGGAAAAAAGTGCCCCAAACAAACTAGGATACTACAATAACAAAACCTATGGACAGCAAAGTTGATGAAATGTCAGAGAAGGAGTTCAGAATGTTCATAATTAAAATGATCTGTGAATTAAAGAATGACTTAAATGAGCAAATACAGGCAAAAATTGATCACTCCAACAAAGAGATAAGCGAGCCTATAGATAGCAACAGATTACTTCAAGAAAGAGATAGACTGAAAAAAAATAATCAGAAATCCTTGAAATGAAGGAAACAATAAATCAAAAAATTCAATAGAAAGTATCACCAACAGACGAGATCACTTGGAAGACAGAACATCAGATAATGAAGACAAAATATACAATCTGGAAAATAAAGTTGACCACACAGTAAAGATAGTAAGAAACCATGAACAGAACATCCAAGAATTATGGGATAGCATCAAAAGACCAAATCTAAGAGTTATTGGGATAGAGGAAGTCACAGAGTTTCAAACCAAAGGAATGCACAATCTCTTCAATGAGATAATATCAGAAAACTTCCCAAGCATGAAGAATGAATTGGAAAATCAAATACAAGAGGCTTACAAGACACCAAATGTACAAAATTACAACAGATCTACACCAAGGCACATTATAACAAAAATGCCTAGCATACAGAATAAGGATAGAATCTTAAAGGTTGCAAGAGAGAGGAATCAGATCACATATAGGAAGAGACCAAATTCAATTGTATCTCAGCAGATTTTTCAACTCAGACCCTCAAAGCCAGGAAATCATGGAACAATATATATCAAGCTCTGAAAAGAAAATGGATGCCAACCAAGAATCTTATATCCAGCAAAATTAAGCTTTAGATTTGATGATGAAATAAAAACCTCCAATGATAAACAAAAGTTAAAAGAATTTAAAACTAGAAAGCTCACACTACAAAACATCCTCAGCAAAATATTCCATGAAGAGGAAATAAAAAACAATGATGAAAATCAGCACAGGGAGGTATTACACTAAGGGAAAACTAATCAAAGGAGAAACCCAAGTCAAGTTAAATTAAAAAAAAAAAAAAAGAGCAAAGTGGCTGGGAATACAAATCATGTCTCAATAATAACTCTGAATGTCAATGGCCTAAACTCACCAATCTAAAGACAACAGACTAGGGCTGGGATTGTGGCTCAGCGGTAGAGCGCTCGCCTAGCACGGGCGAGACCTGGGTTCGATCCTCAGCACCACATAAAAATAAAGGCCTTGTGTTGTGTCCATCTACACCTAAAAAATAAATATTAAAAAAAAAAAAAAAAGACATAGACTAGCAGATTGGATTAAAAAAAAAAAAAAAGACCCAACAATATGCTGCCTCTAAGAGACTCATCTCATAGGAAAAGACATCCACAGACTGAAGGTGAAAGGTTGGGAAAAATTATACCATTCACATCAACTACAGAAGCAAGCAGGGGTTCCCATCCTCATATCAAATAAAATAGACTTCAAGCTAAAGGGATACATACTGCTTAAGGGAACCATACACCAACAAGATATAACAATTATAAGTATATATGCCCCCAACACAGAGCATCTACGTTCATCAAACAAACCTTTCTCCAGTTCAAGAGTCAAATAAACCACAACACAATAATTCTGGGTGACTTTAACACACCTCTTTCACCACTGGACAGATCTTCCAAATAAAATCTGAACAAAGAAACTATAGAACTCAATCAATAACAGACTTAACTGACATATATAGAATATTTCTTTTTTTCCCCAGAGCTTTCTGTTCTTTCTTTCTTTCTTTTACAAAATCGACAGCTTTATTTCACATATATATTTTTAATTATTACATACAGAGATATGAAAAAATGTGCTCTATCTCTATATGTGTAATAAGGATTGTAATGCATTCCACTGTTGCCGTGTATTTTTAAAAAATAAATAAAATTTTAGAAAAAGTTAGATTTCTAGTCTCATATACAGAATATTTCATCCTTCAATGAGCATATACACATTCTCCTCAGCAGCACATAGATCCTTCTCTAAAACAGACCATATATTATGCCACAAAGCAACTCTTAGCAAATACAAAAAAGTAGAGATACTACCCTGTAGTCTATCAAATCATAATGGAATGAAACTAGAAAACAATGATAAAATTAAAAGTAAAAGCTACTCCAACACCTGGAGACTAAATAATATGCTATTGAATGAACAATGGGTTGCAAAAGACATCAAGGAGGAGAATAAAAAATTCTTAGAGGTAAATGAAAACAGATACAATGTATCGAAATCTCTGGGACACTATGAAGGCAATACTAAGAGGAAAGTTTATTGCATGGAGTTCATTCTTTAAAAGAAGAAAAAGTCAAAAAATAAATGCCTAACATCACATCTAAAAGCCCTCGAAAAAGAAGTACAAACCAACACCAAAATCAGTAGAAGATGGGAAATAATTAAAATCAGAGCTGAAATCAATGAAATTAAAAGAAACAAAAAAATTGACAAAACAAAAAGTTGATTCTTTGAAAAAATAAATAAAATTGACAAACCCTTAGCCATGCTAACAGAGAGAAGGAGAGAGAAAACTCAAATTACTAACATACATGATAGAAAAAGAAATATCACAATAGACACTACAGAAATACAGAAGATAATTATAAATTATTTTGAAAACTTGTACTCCAATAAAATAGAAAATATCGAAGGCATCAAAAAATTTCTAGAGTCATATGATTTGCCCAAATTGAATCAGAATGATATACACAATTTAAACAGATAAATTTCAAGAGATGAAACAGAAGATGCCATCAGAAGCCTACCAACCAAGAAAAGCCCATGATCGGATGGATACACAGCTGAGTTCTATAAGATCTTTAATGAAGAACTAATACCAATACTCCTCAAGTTATTTTGTGAAGTAGAAAGAGTAAGCACTTCCAGGGGCTGGGGATGTGGCTCAAGCGGTAGCGCGCTCGCCTGCCATGCGTGTGGCCCGGGTTCGATCCTCAGCACCACATACAAACAAAGATGTTGTGTCTGCCGAGAACTGAAAAATAAATATTAAAAAAAAAAAAAAAAGAGTAAGCACTTCCAAACTCATATTCTATGAGGCCAGTATCACCCTGATTGCAAAACCAGGCAAAGAAACATCAAAGAAAGAAAACTTCAGACCAAAATCTCTAATGAACATAGATGCAAAAATTCTCAATAAAATTCTGGCAAATCAAATACAGAAACATATCAAAAAGATAGTGCCCCACGATCAAGTGAGGTTCACCCCAGGGATGCAAGGTTGGTTCAACATATGGAAATCAATAAATGTAATTCATCACATCAATAGACTCAAAGAAAAGAATCATGATCATCTCAATAGATGCAGAAAAAGCACTGGACAAAATACAGCACCCCTTCATGTTCAAAACACTAGAAAAACTAGGGAACAGGAATATATCTCAACATTGTAAAAGCTGTCTATGCTAAACCCCAGGCCAACATCATTCTAAATGGAGACAGTGACAAATCAGTTACAAATCCTCTGAAAGGGAAATGAAGAAAACTACCCCATTTATAATAGCCTCAAAAACAAAAACCTGGGAATCAACACTGAAAGAGGTAAAAGACCTCTACAACAAAAACTACAAAACGCTAAAGAAAGAAATTAAAGAAGACCTTCGAAGATGGAAAGATCTACCTTGTTCTTGGATAGGTAGAATAAATATTGTCAAAATGATCATACTACTGAAAGCATTATATAGATTTAATGCATTCCAATTAAAATCCCAATGACATTCCTCATAGAAATAGAAAAAGAAGTCATGAAATTGATCTAGAAAAATAAGAGATCCAGAATAGCTAAAGCAATCCTTAGCAAGAAGAGTGAAGTAGGTGGCATCTGTATACCAGACTGTAAACTACACTACAGAGCAACAAAAACAGCATTGTATTAGCACCAAAATAGACTTGTAAACTAATGGTACAGAATAGAGGACACAGAGACAAACCCACATAACTACAGTTATCTATTTTTTTTTTTTTAGTTGTAAATGGATAGAATGCCTTTATTTTATTTGTTTATTTTTACATGGTGCTGAGGATCAAGCCCAGTGCCTCACGCTTGCTAGGCAAGTGCTCTGCCGCTGAGCTACAGCCCCAGCCCTACAGTTATCTTATATTAGACAAAGGCGCCAAAAACATACATTGGAGAAAAGACAGTCTCTTCAACAAATGGTGCTGGGAAAACTGGAAATCCATATGCAACAAAATAAAATTAAACTCCTCTCTCTCACCATGCAAAAAACTCAAAAGTGGATCAAGGACCTAGAAATTAAACCAGAGACACTGTGCCTAATAGAAGAAAAAGTAGGCCCAAATCTCCATCATGTTGGATTAGGACCCAACTTCCTTAATAAGACTCCTATAGTGCAAGAACTAAAATCAAGAATCAATAAATGGGATGGATTCAAATGAAAAAGTTTCTTCTCAGCAAAAGAAGCAATCAGTGAGGTGAAAAGAGAACCTACATTTAGGAAGCAATTTTTTACCACACGCACATCAAATAAAGCACTAATCTTTATATAAAGAACTCAAAATTTTAACACCAAAACCACAAATAACCCAATCAATAAATGGGCCAAGGAACTGAACAGACACTTCTCAGAAGATGATATACAATCAACAAATATGTGAAAAAATGTCAACATCTCTAGCAATTAGAGAAATGCAAATCAAAACTACTTTAAGATTTGAGGTGGGGTTGTGGCTCAGCAGTATCGAGCGCTTGCCTAGCACATGTGAGGCCCTGGGTTCAATCCTCAGCACTACATAAAAATAAATAAATAAAATAAAAGTATTGTATCCAACTACAAATAAAAAATTTTTTTAAATATTTTTTAGATGTTATGGACCTTTATTTTATTCATTTATTTGTATGTGGTGTTGAGAATCGAACCCAGGCCTCACACATGCTAGGCAAGTGCTCTTACCATTGAGCCACAACCCCAGCCCCCTAAAAAATATTAAAAAAAACCCAAAAAACTGCTCTAAGATTTCATCTCACTCCAGTCAGAATGGCAGCTATTAGGAATACAAACAACAATAAGTGTTGGCGAAGATGTGGGGGGAAAGGCACACTCATACATTGCTGGTGGGACTGTGAATTGGTGCAGCCGATGGAGTATGGAGATTCTTAGAAAACTGGGAATGGAACCACCATTTGACCCAGCTATCCCACTCTTCGGTCTACCCAAAGGGCTTAAAAGCAGCATACTACAGGGACACAGCCACATCAATGTTTTTAGCAGCACAATTCACAATAGCTAAACTGTCGAACCAACCTAGATGCCCTTCAGTTGATGAATGGATAACGAAAAATGTGATATATATACACAATTGAACACTATTCAGCATTAAAAGAGAATAAAATCATGGTATTTGCAGGTAAATTGATAGAGCCGGAGAATATAATGCCACATGAAGTTAGCCAATCCCAAGAAACCAAATGCTGAATGTTTTCTCTGATATAAGAATGCTGATTCAAAATGGGTGGATTAGACAAATGCTAGAAAAAGCAAAGGGGAAGGAGGGGAGGGGAGGGGGAATAGGGGTAGGAAAGACAGTGGAATGAGATGGGCATCATTACCCTAAGTACATGTATGAAGTACACAAATGGTGTGAATATACTTTGTATACAACCAGACATGAAAATTGTGCTCTATATGTGTAATATGAACTATAATGCATTCTGTGTCATACATAACAAATTAGAGTAAAAAACGATTAACCTACCTGCATCTGTACCCATATACTTTGCCTATGTGCATATCTACCACAGTACCTCTCATACAACCTACTAATTACTACTTTACCTATTTATGTCCCCCAGCATCCTCTCTCTTTAATTACTTCTGTATTCAGTTCTTGGCATTAAATTGGCACTTAATATAAATGTATACTTAATGAATCAATCTAACAAGGTAGTGTTTTATTCAGAAGTTTGGTGTAGTATTTTTTCTTATTAAGAGCAACAGAATATTTTTATAACTTAGATGAAAATGCCTCCAGAGTCCAATTCAAAGCATAAAGGCCGGCCCTAAGTGTGCCTCATTCCAATCAATAAATGAATTCTTATTCTCTCAGGTACCAGACTCAATAATCTTATTCTACTAGAGATAGCTTCTAAGTTAAAAAAAAAAAAAAAAAAAATTCTATATGATTACATTGGTACTTTCTAAACCTAAATTCTTACAACAACCCTTAAAAAGTAGGCATCACAGTGTCCATTTTATATATGTGCAAATAAAGGCTCAGAGGCCTCAAGCCTGTAAATAAATGCCCTGGAATATTATTTGAAGTCCGTTAAGACTGCCAAATATCATTCTTTCCTGCAGAAAAGCCACACATGGCCTCTTATCCCTAACACAAGTTGTAACTAGCAATTTCCTTTCAAATTTAGAGATGTGTTTGCTTTTTAAAAAAAAAAAAAACAAAACTTTTTTTTAATTTCTTACATACATGACAATAGTGGAATGCATTACAATCATAATTATCTATTCACAACACCATTTTTCATAACTCTGTATATAAAGTATGTTCACTCCAAATTATGCCATTATACATGAGCTCTATTATTATTATTATTATTATTATTATTATTATTATTATTTGCATTACAATTCTTAATACACCTTTATACCACAATTTATCATATCTCTGATTGTATATAAGGTATGTTGACACTTGATTGTTGAGTTCTTGACCTTAAGGTACAGTAATGCTATATTTAGCCCCTGCAACTGAAGAGTTAGCACAGTTTGCTAAACATCTTTCTGCGTAAAGAATAAAGTATCCATAAAAAATATTCTTAGTGATGCTCTCACGTCAAAGAAAAACAGAAAAGTCCATACCAAGAAAAATCCTTGAAGCACACCACCCTATTAAGGTTACAAAAGTAAAAGTCTACAGTCATATATGTATCATATTTATATGTATAAATATTTATAAATGTTATATTTATAGCTCAATATTTTTCTTTAATAGCTGGAAGTTTACTTAGGGTATTTGACAATATATATCTAAATTTTTTAAATGATTCATATCTTCTGACCCATGAATTATTGTTAGGAATCTACTATGAGGCAGTCATCCAAATTTAGATGAGACTAAAGACAAAGATGTTTTGTCAAAGCACTATTTATAACAATGAAAAACTTAAACAACCTAATGTTCAAAGCAGAATTAAATACTTGTAAAAATACAAAATATATATTGAAAGAGAATATATTAAAATATTAATTTTGGGGAAGAGAGGCTGGGTTTTAGTGTGATTATTTTTACCTTCACACTTTCCAATTATATTGCCATATTTTTCAATGAACATGTACCACTTTATTATTTTTTAACTTAAAGCATTCTTTTAAAAAAAATTGTAGTTGTAGATGAACAGCATGCCTTTATTTGTTTATTTTTTATGTGGTTCTAAGGATCAAACCCAGTGCCTCACACATGCTAGGCAAGTGCTCTGCCACTGAGCTACAGCCCCAGCCCTAATTTAAAGCATTCTTAAATTAAAAATATATATATTTTTTCACATAATTGCAGAATCCCAATGAAATAATAAATTTCAGCAATGAGCAAAGCTGGTATGGAGCTTTCTAGTGGATGGATTTGGTTGACTTCATTGATCAATCTTAAAATCATATAAAGAAAGATAACTAGACAGGTCATGCCTCTCAATCTAATGCTATATGAAGAGGTAACAAACAAACAAAAATACACCTATGAAGCTCTCTTGTCAAAAAGAACAAAATTAAAATGAATCTAATCAAGCCTCAAATTTAATTGGTAGTTTCCAAAAAACAGTGTCTAAAACAGACAAACATGTTAAAGGTAGAACAGGAATACAACCAACAAAATACAGGAACGTATTTCTAAAAAGCAAAAAGGCAGTACCTTTAACAAATAAAGCATAAAGGAAAAGGTGGGGGTGGAAATAAGTGAGGAAAGATACTAATGAGAGACATCAACCAAATGTAATATGTGAACCTTGTTTGCATCCTGATTTGAATCAACCATTAAAAGAAATTATGAGCTTATTAGGGAAGGGAGGATTCTGACTGGTGTAACAATGGTACTAGTATTATAATGACAAAATACAACCCTGGTTGTATTTTTTAAATAATCCTTATCTTTTTAAAAGGCATACTGAAGTGTTTATAGAGGAAATGATGTGCTTGAAAACAGCTTCAAAATAATAGAGTTGGGTTAGGGGTGAGAGATGAGAGTGTACATGAAAAGAGATTGCACATATGATGCTAATTGTTGAAGTTGGAGATGGCTCATAGGGATTCATTACACTGTTAAAAAGATAAGTTCAAAATACTATCTATTAATTGTTAAAATCTAACTATGAAAAACAAAAAGAAAGGGATTCACATATTATGGGCTGATTTGAAAGTTAAGTCAGACTGACTCCATTCTGCTCAGACATCTCACAGAAAATTGCTGCCCCCCTTATCTCATAAGCCCACTTGCATAGAAGCTGACACCCTCACTCACTTGCACCCTTAATACAATGACTTTAAGTATATACTTATATAAGCTGTTTTGAGTATATACAAGAAGTGTGAATTCTTAGAATGTTCTGTTACTTGGTACTTTCCACTTTTTTATGACTTATGATTGTACTTGCCTTACCTATTCCCTCTTTTGTTTTTTGGTTGTTTTTGTTGTTGTTGTTCTTAAAGTTTGATTCTTCACCTGTACCCTTTGTCTTGGGCTGCAGAACTGTCTGCTTTCTGCTTCCTTGGCCCTGGCCAGAATAAATCCTTTGTCTTTTCTTCAAAAAGACCCAGAGTTTTATTTGGATTTTGGAATAGCACCTTAACACACACACTGAACTGTAATAGTTACTTGTATAAAGTTAGATCATGAGTGAATTTTTTTTCCAACTAAATTTTCCCTAAAACGTGCCATAATAAATATTTACTATTTTAAAAAAGAATAAATTAGGCAGGCATGGTGGCACATGCCTAAAATCTCAGCAACTCAGGAGGCTAGGGCAGGAGGATCTCGAGTTCAAAGCCAGTCTCAGCAATGGCTAGGCACTAGGCAACTCAGTGAAACCCTGTCTCTAAATAAAATACAAAAAAAGGGCTGGGGATGTGGCTCAGTGGTTGAGTGACCCTGAGTTCAATCCCCAGTACCCGCCCCCCCCAAAAAAAAGAATTGTATTAAATTTTTAAAAAATGAATTCATGACCCCACACTACATTAAAAAGAAATACTAAGATGGGGAGAAGAGAAAGTTCGTCAGAAGAATATCAATGCAGAAGAAATGGCAGAACCAAAAAACTATCACTTTCCACCATGATAATAATTTAAGAATCATCAATGGATATTAAAACCATGTTTTATAATAGAATGTTCATAAAGCCTCAAAATATTAACCCAGAGATTTCAAAAAGAAAAAATACCTTCACAGAAGAAAATCCAGTGAAGGCCATTGTAACGAGGGAATTAAATTTAACGACCCCATTAATGCAAACTGATAGTATCCTGAAAATACAAAAGACTATTTTCCTTCTGATTTCTTTAAAATACATAGGACTTTTACTTTTTGAATTTTTTTTAGTTGTAGATGAACAAAATATCGTTATTTTATTTATTTATTTTTTTATGTGGTGTTGAGGATGGAACCCAGTCCAGTGTCTCATGCATTCGAGGCAAACGCTCAACTATTGAGCTACAACCCTAGCATCGACATAGGACTTTTTTTTTTTAAAGTTATAGATGGACACAATATCTTTATTTTATTTTTATGTTGTGCTGAGGATCGAACTCAGTGCCTCATGTATGCTAGGCGAGTACTCCACCTGTGAGCCACAACCCCAGTTGGCCTACATAGGACTTTTAAAGCAAAAACTATAACATTGTTTCCTCGGATTTTTAAATACTACAATTTAAAGAATTGGCTCTAAAATTTACATGAAAATACAAAAGACTAGTATATCCATTGCAATTCTGAAAAAGAACTGAGAGCTTATGCTATCTGGTTTTTTACCAAGAAGCTACTGTAATCAAGATAACAGGAGTATGGCAGAAGGATAAACCAATAGATAGATTAGATATGATAAAAAACCTGGAAATGAACTCCTTGATTTTCAACAAATGAGAAAGGGATTCCAATGACAGAGGGAAATCTTTTCTATGAACTGAATTGGAATAACCAAGATATCCATATAGAAGAAATAAACCTCAACCCCCTACCTTAAACCACACTCAAAAATCAATTCAAAATGCATCATAAACCTAACAAAACAGGGCTGGGATTGTAGCTCAGTGGTAGAGCACTTGCCTAACATGTGTGAGGCACTGGGTTCAGTCTCCAGCACCACATAAAAAAATAAAGATATTGTGTCCATCTACAACTAAAAAATAAATATAAAAAAAAAACACCTAACAAAACAAAACCAAAAGAGAACAAAATCGGTATATTAGACCATCTTAGAACTTCTGCTCATGAAGACATGATTAGAAAAATTAATAGGCAAGACACAGACAAGAAGAAAATATCTATACAATATATATTTGACAATAACTGTTGCTCAGGACATATAAAGAAATCCTATCTCTGGGCTGGGGTTGTGGCTCAACAGTAGAGTGCTCCCTAGCACATGCGAGGCCCTGGGTTCGCTCCTCAGCACCACATAAAAATAAATAAATAAATAAAATAAAGGTATTACTAAAAAATAAATATTAAAAAAACCCTCATGTCTCAATAATAAAAGTCAATACAATTTAAAGAGATAAAACATTTGAACAAATACTTCATAAAACATATAAATAAGTCAATAATCTTTAGTGTTCAATATCATTGGTCATTAAGGGAATGCAAATTAATACCACTCAATGTAGGGGCGTGGAAATTGAGAGAATACCAAATGTTGGCAAAGATATCAAATAACTAGAATGCTCATATACTGATTGTGAGAATGGAAATGGTAAAATTACTTTGAGAAAAAGTTTGGCATTTCTTATAACCTAGCAATTCCATTCCCAGCTACTCATTCAAGCAAAGTAACTCTTATATTTACCACACAACTTGTTCTGAATAGCTTTTTTCCTAACAGTGAAAAAAATCTATTCATAGGAGAATAAATAAAGAAACTGGCATATTCACATGGTGGAATATTACTTGGTAATAAAAAAGGATAAACAATTATACATATATTATGAATAAATCTCAAAATCATTATGCTAAGTGAACAGAACATTAGAAAAGACTACATACTGGGCTGGGGTTGGAGCTCAGTGGTAGAGCACTTGCTTAGCATGCTTGAGGCATTGGGTACAAACCTCAATACCACATAAAAATAACTAAATAAAATAAAAGTATTAAAGAAAAATAGCTACAAAAATAAAAAATAAAAAAGACTACATACTGACCCTTATCTCACCAATTATAAAAATCAAGTCAAAATCAATTAAAGACTTAAATGTAGGACCTGAAACAAAGAAACTACTGCAAAAAAAAAAAAACAGGGAAAACGCTTCAGGGTTGTAATTTGCAAGGGTTTTTTTTTGAACAAGACCTCAAAAGCACAAGAAACAAAAGCAAACATAGACAAATGGAATTACCTCAAACTAAAGTTATGTGCAACAAAGGACACAATTATCAGATTGAGAAGACAATTTATAAAATGGGAGAAAATATTCACAAGCTATACATATAAAAAGGGGGTTTATGTTTAGAATACATAAGGAACTCCAAAAATCCAATATTAAAAAGTTATATAACTTGGGTTAGGGATATAGTTCAGTTGGTAGAGCACTTGCCTCCCATGCACAAGGCGCTGGGTTCAATTCCCAGCACACAAACACACACACACAAAAAAAAAGTTATGTAAATTGACTAAAAAAGGGAATAAACCTATATAGACATTTCTCAAACAAAAACACACAAATAGCCAACAAGTAGATGAGAATATGCTCAACATCACTAATCATCAGGGAACTGCAAATCAAAATCACAATGCAGTAGCACCTCACTCCAATAGCCATGGCTATTATCAAAAAGAAAAATGATAACAAGTGCTAGCAAGATTGTGGGAAAAAAGGAATCCTTGCTCACTGCTGGTGGGAATGTGAATTAATAAAGCTATTATGGAAAACAGAATGGAGGCTCCCCAAAAATTAAAAATAGAAATACTATATGATCCATATATATGTACACTATATACACTCCTGGGTATATATCCAAAGCCAGTGAAATCAGTATGTCAGAAAGACATCTGCATGCCCACCTTTGTGGAAATGGAAACAACCTAAGCATCCCTCAGTGGATGAATGGATGAAGAAAATGAAAAACTATTCAGCTATTAAAAAAAGATTGAAACCATGTCCTTTGTGACACCGTGGATGGAACTAGAGACCATCATAAGTGAAATAAGACAGGCACAGAAAGACAAGTAGTACATGATCTCACTCATATGTGGAATATAAAAACACTGATCTCATAGATGTTGAGAGCAGAAGAATGATTTCCAGAGACTGGGACAGGAGGCAGGGATGGGATGAGGTTGATCAGTGTCAAACTAAGTTATAGTTAGTTACAGGAATAGGAAGTTCTGGTGTGCTTTTGCACAGGAGGGTGACTATGGATAAAGTACTGCTTTTAGTTCAATGTTTTCACTGTAAAAGAATGGTGACTGTTGGAGAAAATAGGTATGTTTGATTTGACTTACATGCTATACAGTACATACATGTATCAAAACATTACATGGAGGTTATAATATAGCTCAGTTGTAGAGCACTTATCTCATATGAACAAGATAAGTGCTGGGTTCGATTGCTAGCACTGGGAAGGGAAAATAAAACACATGCAGTACCTTATTAGTATGTACACTTTTGCTGTTTTTACTTATCAGTTAAAATAAATTTAATTAAAAAAATGTATACTGTATGATTCCATCTATATTAAATTCTAGAACAGATTAAAAATAGAAATTCTGTAGAAATAGAATCAGTGATTACCTTTATTGAGAGGTGGCAAATGTCTAGGAATGGGTCTGAGAGAACCTTCTGGAATAATGCCAATATTCTATTTTTCTGATAAATGTGTAAAAACTCAGCAAATTTACATATAATATTTGTGCATTTCACACAAATTTTGTTCATGGTTTGCATACTTAAGTATTTTAGGGGAAATAAATGCATTTGTAACTTACTTGGAAAAGCACTGAAAAAAAACCTGAATTAAAGGACAACTAGAAAAATAATAATTATATATGTGATACTATATAATAAAATACTAATGGTAGAACCTAAAATAAGTTTGTAACAACATTGTTGTGCCTTTGAAAACTGTCATAATAAAATATTGGGGAAAAGAGTCTGGGGAACTTTTAGACTAAAGATGACTGAACAGATACAATAACTAAGTACAATGTATGATCCTTTAATGGATACTTAGCCAAAAGGTAAAGGGTATATTGGGACCATCAAGAAAATGTGAACATGGGTTGTGTATTATAACACTATTTGCATTAATGTTAAATTCCTTGAGTATAATAATGGTGTTATGATTTTGTGGAAGAATGATCTTATTCTTAAGAGAAACAAGCTAATTAATGTATTCAGAGCTGAAGTGCCATGTCAACAACTAACTCAAATGGTCAGGAAAAAGTATATCTATGTGAATTATACATATCTATATATTTAGATATATAGCTATAGAAATGTATGTATGTATGTTAGAGAAGAGAAACAGGGTACAGCAAATAAACTATTTGTTTCTTGTATTTCTGAAACTGAAACATTTTAAATTAAAAAGGAGGAAAAAAAGCATTGGCTCTGAAATAAATAGATCTGAGTCTCAATTCCCACTCTACTAATTATTAGCGTCGTGATTTTCGAGCAACTTATTATCTACTTCTCCCTAGGGGGATGACAAAATTTAACTTAAAAGGTTGCTGCAAAGATCAGATGAGATAAAAGTAGGAGTACTGAGTGCATGGCACAAAGTAGTAATAGTAACAGTCACAAATATTATTTTATAAGGACCAGAAATGTCTCATAAACCCATGAATTTCAATTTTTTAAAAAATGAGAAATCCTGTTTTCAAAGAAAATCTCATATAAAACCCAATAACCAACATATAAAATACATAAAAGCAGAGCTCTATGTAAGGTGGGCAGTAACAGTGGAGTGTTACTAGTTCTTAGTTCTCATCCTGATCATCCTCCCCTCCCCATTATTTCACAGAAGGCTAGTAATCTATAGAACACATTTTGAAAAAACAATGCTATAAAATAAGAATGAATAAACTATGGGCTGGTCCTGTTTTCACAGGTAAACTTTTATTGAAACATAACCACCTTACTCATTTCCAAATTGTCTATGGTTGCTTTTGTGTTATAGGGGAGAGTTGAATAGTTGTGACAGGCCTGAATAGCTGTGACAGACTGTATGGCCTGCAGAGCCTAAAATATTTACTATCTGTACATTTAAGAAAAAACAAAGAGTACAGTTTTTGCAGGCCTACCTGCGCAGTACTGAGTTAGATGCTATAGAAGAAATACAAATGACAATGCAATAATATTAACATTATATTAATAATATTATTAAGCTTATGTGTACAAATCATGAACAGTCAGTCTTAAAAAGAACTTTTGGGGGTTTGATTCTTCTATAAATTAAAAGAGCCTGAGACACAAGTATCAAAACCTTTGCAATGTGCAAACCATATCTGAATCCTAATTTCAACAAACCAACTATAAAAAAGAATTGAGACTCAGAGAGATTTGAACAGACCAGATATTTGATGATATTAAGGAACTATCATTTTTTTAGGCACAACAATAAAATTATGGTTAGGTTTTTTTTTTTTCCCCCAAAGAGATCTATCTTATATTTCAGGGATATACATTAATGAAATGAGGGTGTAGTGGTGTACACCTATAATCCCAGCAACCTGGGAGCCTGAGGCAGGAGGATCACAAGGTCAAGGCCAGTCTCAGCAACTTATTGATGACCTATGCAACTTAGCAAGAACTTGTCTCAAAATAAAAAATAAAAAGGGTTGAGGATGTGACTCAGTAGTTAAGCATCCTGGGTTAGGCCTTCCCAGTGTGTGTGTATGTATGTGTATATAAAATGATGAAATGATATTTGGGATGTGATTTGAAATAATCTGGACAGGGGAGGTTATGAATTGAATATCCTGTAGCCATGAGTTAATGACTGTATTCAAATTTTATGATTGAAATGTTCTGTAATGAAAAATAATACACACGCCCATACACCACACAAACACACACAGTATCATTTTACAAGGTAATAATCAAAGTTATAGGACTACTGTCTTTTTAAAAAACTAATATGAAAGTCAAGTGACAAAGATATAAGTACCTAGAAAAAACTCCAAGAGGCTTCTTTATAAAGAATCATTAATGATACTCAAGTCAAATCAAATCATATATTGTTATTAGAGCCTAAATTAAGACTAAGTGAGTTCCATATGGAATTTCTCTGAATTGTACTGATTGATAAATGCTTCAACAAGTTTCCTCTGAAAATATACCTGACAGTGGTACATAACAGAAACATGCTTCTATTCTTTAAATGTTTTGTAATATGCACAGAAGACTATATTTGTGAACCCATCACTCAATTTAAGAACTAGAATATTACCAAAACTGATTAGTTAAACTGTATGTTTCTTCTTGATCCCAACCTTCTGCCTCTATCCCACCCTCAAAAGGTAGCCTTTATTCACAAAATGTTTATCCTTTCTTTGTTTTTATACAAATGCAATTTGTGTAATTCGTTCCTGCCTCCAGTACTGGAGATGGAACCACTAAGCTACAGCTCCACCCTTTTTATTTTTTATTTTGAGATAGGGACTTCTTCCTTAAGTTGCCCTGGTTGGCCTAACTTGGAATACTCTTGCTTCAGACTCTGGAGTAGTGGGTTTACAGGCATGCACCACAGCAAACAGCAAATTTTTAAACAATATATTGACTATCATATTGCATTTAATATTCTGAAAGTTGCTTTTTTAAAAAAATCTGAACATTCCTGGATCTTTCTACTTTTTAGGTATGTGACCTCAGGAAAATTATTTCCCTGTCAAATATCCATTTCTTTGTCTAAAAAGCTGAAATATCTGTTTCAAAAGACTGTGGGGAAGATTAAAACAGTTTCTGGTATACAGTAGGTGCTCCTAAGTGATAGCTATTGCTGGTTAATTAGCAAACTACATTCTTTTACTTAATGGAAAAAATAATATCAAGCATTTCCTTTTTATCAGACCCTCAGAAAACTCCTCAGTAACAAATCAGTCTGCATGCTCAACCTTCACAGCTACCACCAAAAGTTCATTGAATCTTTTGATTTTGCATATATGCTTTCAAAAACAGAGGTGACATGTAATATGAATTCTGTTCAACAAGAAAGAGCCTAAATCCACCTAAATTTTTCTTCCAAGTAACTGAAAACTAACAAGCCCAATTTTGATGAGATCAGATTTCAAGTTTTACTCAGAGGTGAAAGATTCCACTTCTCTGCTTTCCTGAAACTGAGGGAGGCTTCCATGGTCTCCTTACACTTTCCCATGTGTCCCACCTCTACACCTGCAAGGCAGAGCAATGAACAATAATGAAGAATGCTAGCTTTGGAGTCAGGCAACCTGGGCTTGACCCCTGGCTCTGCTGATACCAGCCTAAACCTGGTGCCACTTTCATCAATGGTAAAATGGAGATAATAATACATATACTCTGGGGTAATGAGAATATGTATTATTATGTGGCTCTCAGATAATTCTATAAAGATCACTGAACTAGTATTAATTCCTTGAACTTTTCTCTTTCTTAAAATGCCTGAATTAAAAAGTGTGACTAGATTCTGAAGTGAGAGAATTTCTCTAAAATGGTTTTCAGCTGTTAATATTCTTTTAACACGTAATGCTTTGGGTATTAACTCGGGTGTTAAAAAGAGCTATTTTATTTTTCAAGGAAGGAATAAGCATATCCGGCAGAGAAACTGCTAAAAGAAATCCTGAGGCCTGGCTCTTCAACATCAAGGCACAATGAACAGGGATAACTGAAGCAAAGGAGGCCAATGTTAAAAGGAAGAAGATGGGAAGAGCAAAGACACCAAGAACTCGAGCAAACATGGCAGTCAGGCTACCATTTCACATGCCACATCAAACTTTATTAATGCACCAGTGGAGCTAACAAGAGGAAATATTCCACAGAAAGTTGTTAGAAGACAACTGAGACCATGATGAGGAGTGGGAAATCACTTCTGCATTATTAATTCAAGAAAAGAGGATTACATGCAATGTAATGTAGTCTGGATTGGAGGTACTGGTCTAAGAGGTCATTCTGTATCTAAGAGTTATGATGTATTTCTATGTCCAATAGCATGGTCATGTGAATAAGAAATCACCAAATAGGTCTGGGGTAAACCTGCTAAAGAGGAATATACTTTATGGTGGAAATAACTGAGTGCCCAGATTTTGTTCTAAATGCCTTTCCATTTTGTTATGTAAGTTGCTCCTGTCATTGTGGTTTTCTCTGTCAAAAAATATTTCCCCAATGAAGACAAAAAATTAAGTATGTTTAGACAATTTGTTGAATTTAAAAACAACCTTGTAAATCTAATAAATTTCTAACAGCATGAGATGTCAGATAAATACTTATAATACTGGGGGTGGAAATAATGTAAAAACAGTATGTGAGTGCATGCACATGTGCACGCGCACACATGCACACGCACACATGCACACACACACAGACAAGTTGAACATCTCTTTTCCAAAATGCTTGGGATCAAAAGTTTTTCAGATTCCAGATTTTTTCAGTCTTTGAAATATATCCATACACATAATGAGGTGTCTTGAGGGAAGGACTCAAGTGTAAACATGAAATTCATTTAAGTTTCATATACACCTTATACACATAGCCTGAAGTCATTTTTTAAAAATATTTATTTTTTTAGGTGTAGATGGACACAAAACAATGCCTTTATTTTTTTTAGGTGGTGCTGAGAATCAAACCCGGGTCCCGCCTATGCCAGGCAAGGGCTCTATCACTGAGCCATAACCCAAGCCCCCTGAAGTCATTTTATATAATATTTTTAGTGGGCCTGCAATTGGGTTGTGATCAGTCAGAGGACACATGACACCAGGTGTGGAATTTTCCATTTTCCACTTGTACCATCATGCTGGTGCTCAAAATGGTGCATTTAAGATTTTGGTGCTTTAAAATAGGAATACCCAGGGTTGGGATATGGCTCAGTTGGTACAGTGCTTGCCTAGCATGCACAAGACCCTGGGTTCAATCCCCAGCACCTCTAAAAAAAAAAAAAAAAAGGAATATTCAATCAGTATGTGTGTAACAGAATTCCAATATTAGAGAAGAAAGTGCTTGCTCCATCAACCCTCCCACATCACTCTACAAAGGAAATACTTCAAAATAAATACGATGGCCTCATGGCCTCACTAGTAGACTTTATTTCTTTTACTTTTTATATTCTGGGGTGGGGGGGAAGTATGTTTTTAAATTCCTAGTTGCTTTGGAAATGAGGTGGAAGTATGTCACAATTCCTTTAAATATATCATTGTGGACTACTAGTTCCTATTGATCCCTGGACCAGACCACCTCCTCTTCCTCTCACTTCTTTAGCTTTCTCCTCCCATCATAAATAGCAACAAATTTTTTATTCCTTCTACTTGCTGCCCACCCCACCCCCCCTTTAATTCTACATAATTCCAATACTCTTTTCTCTGTTTCAGTGCCCATTCTATTCACAGAGATTCTTTCTACAGGATCAGCACTGCTTCTGCTTCAAGAAAAAAAGCTTTGACAGTCTTCACACAAGAAGGGGACTGCTGTCCCAGGCTGCATTAATCTGGTAACTTGGTGAGAACTGATGAGTGAGTGGAAGAAACCTGAAAATCACCTTTGTGGCAAATACTCAGATCCCAATAGATGCAAGGGCAAACTTCAGAGAACACTGCTATTTTAGATGTTTACGTTTAATAAAAAATAATAATAAAGCTAAGTGTGGAGGCACATGTCTGTAATTTCAGTGACCCAGAAGGCTAAGGCAAGTCTGAGACCAATCTCGGCAACTTAGTGAGACCCTTAGCAACTTAGCAAGACCTTGTTTCAAATTTTAAAAAGAAAAATAAAGGGGGGTGGGAATGTAACTCAGTGGTAAAGCATCCCAGTGCCACAAAAATAAGTGGATGGATGGATGGATGGCTAGATAGTCAGGCAATCAGATAGGTATTGTTTTGTTTTTTTTTTTTAAAAACCTATGTCCAATATGAGGTGAACAATTAAGAAATTTTTCCTTATCCTACTAACTGGAATTAAAACCTTCTTCCTCTGAGTAGCTAGTTCCTCTATTTTAGCATTTTAACTATTTTCCCTATACTTAGTCATGATGCCCAAGTCGTTTTCCTCAATGGACTGTAAATTTCCTAAGTACAAGCTTGAGATCCTATTCAGCTCTTATCAAATCCCTTACCACCTCTTGAGTTCCACTCCTCACTCCTAGCATCTCATACAATACTTCATCAAGAGCAAGATATGGAAACTTTTTAAGTTGAATCACTGTAAAAAGTAATTAGTGACTTCAAAGATAGAATAATTATATAGGCAAAAGACATATAAACACACATGAAAGTATACTAAACTTAGAACTGGCTTAATTGAACCATAATTTAGAATAGGCCCTATTCCAATGGGACTGAGGAACAAGTATTAGATCTAAGTAGTCAGAATCAGCAATCATACCCTTTTACCGATTCTCCTCCTTCCTTCCTGGAACAGAGATCGCTATATGAGGTCTAGAGATTCAGCAATCATCCTGAAACCATGAATCAAGAAGTCTCAAACTTAGGATTGTGAAGTCAATGGACTGTCTTCAATTATATAAGAGAGCCACTGTCTCACTCCAAATGTTTTTTAAGAAAAATAAATCCTATGTGTTAAACTCATTGTTAACAGTGTTGTGACTACCAACAAAATTTTCCTGTAGATACTAATAGAATTTCTGATAGTATTAATAGGATTTTCCTTTACTTGTTCTGACTTATAAATGATACATACCCATCAACTTTATTACAGTGACCAGACCAGGGAGTAGACACTCAAATCAAGTAAGGGGTATTGAAATCTTCCTCTAGACTGACCTATGGTCTTAGGAGAAAGATCTCCTTCTTTCCATTAAAAGCTAAAAGTTTGAAGACACAAACTGGTGTGAATATACTTTGTATACAATCAGAGATATGAAAAATTGTGCTCTATATGTGTAATAAGAATAGTAATACATTCTGCTGCCACATATAAATTTTAAAAATAAATTAGTAAACAATCAAACAAAAAAAGCTAAAAGTTTGGCTTGGATTGTAGCTCACAGAGTGCTTGCCTAGCACGTGTGAGGCGCTGGGTTCAGTCCTCAGCACCACATTAAAAACAAATAAATAAAATAAAGGTATTGTGTCCAACTACAATTAAAAAAAAAAAAAAAGGAAGTCCAAGCTTCTAGATCCAGTTCTGTCTGAATGAACCCTAACCAGACTTCCCAATTATGCAAGCTATATATTTCTAACACTTGCATCCAAGAGGCTCCTAAATACCACAGTGGGTATAAACACACAAATAACTCTTTTAGGGTTTTAAAAAAGTGCCCTTTGTTATTCCACGTAATTCAAGTTACATTTGTCCTTCTCCAGTTGCCTACTATTTCCTTTCCCATATTACTACCACACTGAATTGCTTGCTCTTTTCTATATACACTTCACATTTTTCTATTTATGTGATTTTTGCCTACTATTCTCTCACAATAATGCCCTTCTCTCTCAATCTCTAATCACATTTCCTCTAAAACACCACAGGATGTTTTTTGTATCCCTTAGAAGTTTTGACCTTGTATTACAGTTATTCTTGTGCATGTCTTATCTACCCAACTGAACCACTCTAATAACACTAAGATATGTGATCAGAGCCTTTGTTTGATTTGTATATCTCCCCACAGGTCAATTTGTCTCCAGAATCCATGTTATGTGTATTAAACCTATCCTATTTCAGAACTGTCAACACCTCAGTAGCTAGGCACCAATAGCAATATAACTTAATCTAATCATATTGGGTACCACAAAAAGCCATATTAATACAAATGAGAAGAATGAACAGTATTCAAATTATATTCAGGTAGGCAAATACAAGTATCTAAAACAGAAAAGGTCCAACTTTGTCTAATTTGAGAAATGTCTTACTTAGATATGTTCAGGTATTAACAGACTTTTGCTGAGCTACCCCAAAAAAATCTATTCTAGACCTCAGTCCATTTTTGTTACCTCCCAGGAATATCTACAAGAAAGATCTCTACCTCCCCCAACCTATCCAACATTATTTTTTGGTTTTTATTTTTTTGGTACTGTGAATTGAACTCAGGGACATTCAACCACTGAGCCCATCCCCAGCCCTATTTTGAATTTTATATAGAGATAGGGTCTCACTGAGTTGCTTAGCCCCTCGCCGTTGCTGAGCCTGGCTTTGAACTCGCAATCCTCCTGCCTCAGCCTCCCACGTTGCTGGGATTACAGGTGTGCACCATAGCACCTGGCCCCTAACATTATTTTTCTGGAGATCTTTCTGAAGAGAAAATCCCCTCCAACCAGTATCCTAACTGTAAGCCGCACTTGGACCTCTATCTAGGTCCAAAATGTATATAGTTAATGTCTTCAGTTTCCCTAACTCTCCTATGATCTATTTTTTACTAATTTATTCTTATCACTTTGACTTTTAGGCCTTTTATCTTCCCTTTAGTTCTATCCAACTGATAGCTTATCCTTTATGTACTAGCACATAGAAACACAGACCTCAGAAAAATTAAATATACAGGAAAAAATAGTCAATAATAATAGCAACATTTATTGAATATTTAAGCACAGAGCTACATACTTTATAAAGTGACTCAGATTCTCATGACAATCCTGATACTGTCGAACTAATTTTAGAAATATGGAGTCTGGTCCTAACACAGTTAAAATTTAAGTCCAGCTCTGTCTAGTCACACAGCCCACATTTCTTCCACTATCATACTGCCAAATATGAGATGTTGACTCTGATCTCCTACCTTCCAGCCTTGTCCCTATTCTAATAATCTATTTTCTATTCAGCAATCAAAGTGATCCTTTACTTAACATTACTTCTTTGCTCAAATCCCTCCAATGGTTACTCCCTTGTCCAGAGAAAAAGCCAAAGATCTTATTAAGGCCAAAGAGTACCTGGTCTGCCTACCCCTCCCTTCCCCAATTCTCTCTCATTTTTCTCTCTCATTTATTCAACTCCAGCCTTACTCTAGGCTGTTCAAACCCCAGGATCTTTAAATTTACTGGTTTCTCTGCCTGTTACACTTTCTCCTCCCTGTCTCAAAATTCCTTCACTTCCTTTAGGTGTCTACTCAAATGCCATCTTCTCAATAGGACCTTCATTGACCACCAATTTTAAATTGCTACTTCCTAACCTTAGTACTCCCTATCCCGCTCTTCTGCTGTTATTTTTTTCTCTAAAATACTTATCACTGTGTGACATACCACATATTTATTTTCCATTATTTGCTCCCAGTACTAGATTAAAAACTCCATGGAAATAGGAACTTGAAATATTCTGTTCACTGTATCTGGAATATAGCAGGTTATTAATACATACATATTTATTGAATGAGTAAGTACAGAGCTTTATTCTTCCCAAATGATCTCAAATACATTTTGAGTAAAAATGATCTCAAATACATTTTGCAGAAAGTGAAAGCAAAGGCAATCTGCCTTTGTTCTAGTCTAGGTCAATTCAGCAAATCTTACCTCTCAGATGATGCCTTTAAACAACAGTCCTCAATTTTTTTCATAGTGCTCAATATACAGCCATGTCATTGAGCAAACTGAGCAGACAAACCAACTTAACCAGAATGCAGTATGATAATCAAATAAAACTTACAGCAAAGTTAATCAGACACATATTTAATGATATGCATAATTGTTATTGTGCTGCATGGTAACTAGGCATAAATGGTAGGTGCTTCATGTAAATGACTCTAATTACTATTTCTCTTACACAACCAAATCAAGCATCTCTAGGATCAGCTTCACAGAAAAACAGGAGGGGTAAACTGGATACCTAATTCTGGGTTGAAAGTCGTCTCTTATTCCACCCCTTAGACATGGCGCTAATGATCTCTCAACCTGTTAGGTCTTCAAAAGAGTAACTTTTCCTTCTACAGCAGGAGAGGTTTCCTTGCACTGGCAGCCAGGCCTTGGTCATGTCACAAAGCTGAACAAAATCAATCACTAATTTACATCTGGCAAGAAAATGAGGACAGGTAAGCTACTGGGGAAATCAAGTTAAGAGGTCAAATTTACTAAGGACTGACACAAACATTAATAGGTTCTTCACACAATTCCTCTAATCACTTCTCCAGCCTACCTATACCCCCAAACTCTTTCCCAAGAAAGTAGAGGAATAGGGTGGTTCTAATGAGGATTCCCTGCTCCAAACTCTCTCATTGGGCCTAAAATGTCACCAAAAAGGGTAAGTTTGGTTAACAAGTTAACACTATTAGAATTATTGATCAGTGGCCATTGTCTTTGCTTCTTATTTAAACTCACAGGAGGATAAAGGGCCCCCTACTCTCTTATAGGTTTATTTAAACCTACCCAGATTTCACAGTCTAGACTAAATGATGTCTCTGGGACATCATTCCAATTCAGTGGCACTTTTCTCTGATTATACTTACTTTCAGGGACATTCACTTGGGTATAAACCATTCACTCTATATCACTTTGTAATTAATCTTCTTAGGTAAATGCTTATTTCCCCAAAGAGACTGCAAGTTCCTTGATGGCAGAAATCTTATCTTAAACTTCCTTAGCAAACTCCATAAGTAAGGCCTACCACAATTTAAAAAGTATTTCATAAGTATTGGGATGAATTAAAAGGTAAATAAGAATCAGTGGCAAAAAGGATCTAGATGAGTTGACACTGAAAAGAAGAATGTAATGTTCTAGATAGCTCAAAACAAATGTCCCTTTGAAAAAGAAAGATTGACTGTTATTCAGGATATAGCAGAGAGCTCCTGAACTTCCTCATGCTGAGAATTAAAAACTTCCTCATGATGCAGACAGATGCCAAGAAAGCTAAAACTGACATATTCTCTGGATAAGCACAGCCTAGCTATATCTACATATGTATATCACCAGCTTTTGTTTCTATAAATTGTAACTGCTTCCATGGGACCAATAGAGAAACAATCTAGCTGCTTCTCCCCAGTTTGATCAAGCTATGTAAAAATCATTTTCCCTTTTTACATCATTTACTTATTTCTTATGCAGAGGAATGACCAAATCTGGCCACCAGGGTTCCAAGCAATTTGCCTGGCTTGGCTGCCGGTAACAACATCTTCAGACAGAGGTCTGAGACATTAGGATGACATATAGTATCAGGGCTATTAGAATATTAGGACTTTCTATTATGTCAGAAAACACATTTATACCCAAAATGTCTGAAAGTCCACAAGACCCAGAAAGCAAATCCAATTGAGCAGCATCAGACTGAGTCACTGACCCTGGACCCAGTAAAATAAGAACCTGAAAGGCTCTGCCTGAATGATGAAGACAGTTAGTTAGTCTCAGTCTATTTTGTCCACCTGATCGTATCAGCTTAACAAGTTCAATAAGAACAACCTGGTACTGGTAATACAAGTCTGCATTTGGTTTGAGAAAATTAAAACACAAGCCCAAATTCTTTTACAGCAAATATTCCCCTGCCATACGCTAGTAAGGAAAAGGCCTGAATGCAAATACCATGTAGCTTATAGATATCTGACAGTAATGAATGCCAGAGGTTCCTATTGAAGCACAAAATAGCAAAGTTTGATGTGGGAGATACCAGTAGGAGATACTCTATATTCTTCTTCTTCTTCTTCTTTTTTTTTTTTTTTGTTAATATTTTTTCAGTTGTTGATGGGCTTTATTTTATTTATTTTTATGTGGTGCTGAGGATCACACCCAGTGCCTCATACATACTAGGTGAGCACTCTACCACTGAGCCACAACCCTAGCCTCTCTATTTTACTCTTTACCTAATAATTAGGACTTGAAGGAAGTTATCTACTCTTAGAGTTCACAGGGACATTCAGCTTCTCAAACTCATTTATTTCTAGACCTCAGTACTGAATAAGTGATTGACTCAGATGACCAATACCAGTGAGTAAGCATGCATAGTAAGACAGAATCATCTCTTCCCTCTCTGGACACCAAAGGCTTGGCCCCAGAATTCTTTTAGTCACTGAAACTCTCAGCTTAAAAAAAGAAAAAAGAAAAAAAAAAATCAGACTAAAGAACTGTGTCAAATTGAAACTGCAGCTAGACTCCATTCCTTTAGTACTCTTCTGTTAAAAGGAGTTGACAGCCAGATTTAGGTCTGCAAACTTCATTCTAATTGAAAGACTACAATGCTATATATAAAGCTCTTTTAAAATGACCACAAAATCTTTGACCTAGGAATTTCACTATTGGGAATAATAATAGCAGCTAATGCTTCTTAAGTACTTACTGTGTGCTAAACACTGCTAAGCCCTTTTCTAAAAATGTCTCATTTAGCCTCCTATGTATGAAAATAATGCCTGAATACTCACTTTTAATTATTCAATAAGTGTAAGCCATTCTTATTATTACAAAGAACATGTACTACTTAATAATCAGAAAAATCCACAAACATTAAATTACAAGTTTACATACTTTCTTATTTAATAACTAAGATGTATAGTACTTCAGAAAAATTAAATACTATTCATTTATTTTTGGAAATTTTAATTTATAAAATACTTCACAACTATACAATTTCAGATTTAAATACATCTATTATAGGAATCAAGCAGAGAATGTTGCAACACCTACTATATAAGGGTTACATTCAATATGACAGATCACAGAAAGGTAGCTATGCTAATGCTACTATATTTAGAGGTAGAAATCATAGAAAGGAAGGATCAGGATGATATTTCAAGGAGTGTGATTAATAAGAAGATTTTCTTAATCAATATCTCACACTGGCCAGACATGCCTATAATCCCAGCAACTCAGGAGGCTGAGATAGGAGGATCACAAGTTTAAATCCAGCCTCAGCAACTGAGCAAGACCCTGTATCAAAATAAAAAAATAAAAAGGACTGGGGATGTAGTTCAGTGGCAAAGCACCCTAGGTTCAATCCCCAGTATCAACACACACACACACACACACACCCCTCCAAACTACACCAAAACTCTGGCTTTTGGTATACTCTCAGAGATATAAACCAATAGCTCCAGGGTAACTCAGCAGAGACATGTGGGATACGAGTATAAATTAGGGTTATTTTTCAGCTGCTATCTCCAGGTAGAATTTCTATCTTAAACAAACAAAAAAGCCAGAAGAGACTTATTTTGAATAAAAAATAGGTAACACTAGACTTAGATTCTCAAGTTCTACCAGAATTTCAATATTTGAATATATGAGTTGGGATTACAACTACTGCATTGTACTGGTCTTTGGCCTACCTATAGCAAATAAGTTGAAACATTAAAAGAGGAAAGGGTTTTTCCTTCCCCACTCCTAAGGTCCAAGTAACAACATACTAAAACAAATAAAAACCATGAAAGTACCAGAAAATTAACTACAAAAAAAAAAAAAAAAAGCAACTTTAACTTTGAAGAGCGGCTTTCCCTACATTGAATTGTAGAGGATTACAAAACCACATACAAATAAAAGTAAGAGTCTGGCTGTCCTGATGAGTCTTTACCTGCTTCTTGCTCCATCAGACCATTGCAGTACATAGCATGTCGCTCAATCTTTGTGGATGGGAAGCCTTGATCACATAATGGGCAGGATACCTGGGTACTAGATGAGAAGGTAGAAGTAGGCATATCCTTCTCAGCATCTTCCCTGTTACCAACCTGAAGAACGTGACAAACAGGAATTGTAACATCTTTAGCTTATCATCTATCTTTCCCACTAAAGATTCTATCCCAATTACTTTCAAAGAGACAATACCAATCAACGTATCAAATTCAGGGCTAAGGCCTGGGAGACACTACTCTTATAGTTAATACTTAAATATACTAAGTTGCCAGCTATACACTAAGCCCTATGTATGAATTACTTATTTAATTCTCACATTCTTACAAAGGCATAGACATGAGAAAAGTATTGCCCCAAACAGTAAGGGAACTTGCACAGTGTCACACACAAACAAATAGATGTCAGAGTTGAAATTCAAAACAAGGACTATCTAGATAGCTCTAAACCTTGAGGACACTGGCCTCTATCTACCACACTGCATGGTATTCATTGCCCAAGTATACTGTTTATCTCTTGTGTTTCACATTTTATATTTCAATAGCATCTTAAAGATGCTTTTCAATCTCATAAAAAAGAAAACTGTGGTCATTGAAACTTTAAGATAAAAGGCATTAAAAAACAAAAGATTCTAAGCCAAAAGTAGCACGATTAGAATTTAACCTAAGAGCCTAGGTCTGTGCTTATACCAAAAAGATATAACACCTTGTGTTTAATTTGTGACTTTTTGGACTGAAAGGGGACACAAAGACCCAAAGAGCCATAGAAAAGTCATTATAAGATAATCAATTCTTTTGAAGCCACACTTAAACTTTCTTTACTCCTCAGTGTTTTATAGTCATCATTTCTCCTATAGTTGCCAGTGTCTCTCAGAGGCAGTTTTATTTTACCTACACAGGTTAGTCAGAGCCAGGGACTCTGCAGTGATTAATTCAACAGTATGCGTGGGCACTGCAGCACTACTGCCTAACTCTTGCTTCAAAGGACAGCATGTCCTATCCAATCAATGTGTAACAGTCCTGCACAGCTACTGCTTCCACTTAAGACCAAGGAGCATCTGGGCTGTCATTATACCTTACTACAGGGTGAAAAAAAGAAGTCCTCATCCGGTATAAAAACAAAATAGGACCCAAATTGCAATGTATAGTTAATTTAACCTCTGAATCAACTGTGGTTGTTTTGGTTGTTGTTTATTTTTTGGTTTTGGTTTGTAAATTTGGACCATTTCTAAAATCTACTGTTTGTGAATGGAATCCAGCAGAGAGGGAAACAGACCTTCTAAATACCAAGCCAAAAAAAAATAAATAAAAAAGTAAAAAATAAATACCAAGCCAAACACACTTACTTGATATTAAAAAGACATATTCTAGATGGGGAAAAACAGAAAGATGAGAAAGGAACTAACAGTGGTTAAGTTCTTACACTATGCCAGGCTCTGCCACGCATTTTCCATATCCATCCCTCACAATCCAACTGGACATAGGTATCACTAGCTCCAGTAGTATAGAAAGGAAAATTGAAGCTTGGAAAGGTAAAGTAATCTGCTGAACACAAAGTTAGTAAGTGAATAATCTAGACTCAAACCGAGGCCTAATTCACATCAAAACTTTCAGTATTTTCATTAATGAAAATGGCAGAAGCAAAAACAGCCTCCCTTCTCATTTGTTTTTAGAAGTTGAACCCGAACATACCAGGGAGATTACATGATTTTATTATTCTCTTGGAGGTACAGAAAGTCAAGTGGGTCTGGAATTTCTAGGTGCTGTTATTCTAAGCCAAGTCACTGAGCTTCTCAAAAATTCAGGTTCCTCTGTTCAAACAACTCATAAGAAAAAGTTGTCTTGTACAGGCAAAGCAATTTGAGCAGAGAGGGAAATCAATAAATCCTAAAATTTACAAGCATTCTTGAGTTACTGAAAGTTAGTGGTGATTGAGCAGTTACTTGAAATTCTAAAGTTCACTAAGTACAGAGATAATATGAGTGTCACTGGTGCTCACAATAGCACTACAACACTCCTTTTGTATTCATTGCCACTCTATAAAGTGCAGAGAATGTACCCAAAACTATTAATATATTTGAAAGGAAGTAATCTTTATTATTATTTTATGGATATGAGACTATTTCCAACCACATTCACAGGAAAACCAGAAGCTTTCTGAAAATTTTTATATTAAAAATAAGATATTTTCCCCAATGCCATTAAAAAGGTCTATTTAAATTAACTACTACAGAGGAACCTCAAAGAGGAAAATACAAGCAACACAGCTTTTATCTGTGTAGATTCTGCAGAATGATTTCTACTTTTTTAAAAATACTAAACAGCAATTTCTTAAAAGTGGTACTCAGACACTGATTCTTAATCCCTTAAAGGGTTGGTTCTTACCTTTTGGCTTCAAAAGGAACCTCACCTCAAGAAAAGAACCCAGTGGAAAAAAGGCATGTTCTACAAATTACCAAACCCTCTAACCTTTCCCCAGTTTAGATGTAGTTTAGAGAGTCATTTATTGAGATCTTTCTCCTTACCATTTAGGACTCTAACACAAGTTACCTTTAAAAAAATTACTCATTAAACTCACCGTTTAACTCTGAATAATTTCTATTAACTCCTCTGAAAACAGAATATTTATCTGAGAATCCAACTAAGGGAAACAATCAGGTATGATATTGAGAAACCATTATTTTCAAAGAAACCTGACTTCTGTGGGAAATCAAATCAAGAGGGGCTGCAGTTCTGCCACAGCTATTCCACAGACTTTAGCAGTGCTGAGCAACTACCCATCACTGGTAAGCTAATATCACTGAACAGCCACAATACTCACAAAGCAGTAAAATAGTAACTGTTTCCACATGTACACTTCTACTTGTACCAAATCTCTGCTAAGTGTTTTATAATCCTTATCTAATTTAATCTGAAGAGCAACCCCCAAAAATAAAAATATTTTGCCTCCAATTTTTATATGAAGAGGTGAAATTCAGAAGAGCGGTCCTCTTCTGTGCTGCATTAATACCCTAGGAATCTACTATGACATTTGTCAGACCACATTATAATTATCTGTTTATGTGTCTATTTTCTCCCTTATCAGGACCCTGTGAAGGCAGGAACATCATTTTTTATTTTTTAAATTTATCTTGGCATCTCTAAGAGTCTTAAAACAATGAATAATACAAAGTATAAAAACCTGCCTAATAAATGAATAAACAATGAATTTGTCCAACATCACAAAGTGGTGGGACTGGCATTCAAACCCATGTCTTCTAATTCCAATGTGCGAGAACCTTACACTATATCATACCACCTTTCAATAGAAGACAAAAAACTGTATTCACAGATTTCAAAGGCAAGAGTCCACCATCCTTTTTATGCACAGAAGATATTCAATTCTATCTTTCTTGTAACTAATAAGTGATTATTCAATGACTTAAAAACCACAGTATTTTTAACTTCTTTTAATGGAAACTTCTGGCTACTTAGGAATATCCAGATATCAGCTAACAGAGATAGAAAAAGAGGACATTTAAAGTGAGAAAGGCTATACAACTCTACTGTTTGAGGCAGAGTAGTGCAGAATGCACACTATAAATTCCAAATAGGATTCACGTTTTTTGACCCCCAAAATAGTATCCTTTGCAATCACGGATGGGTAAGAAATCAGCCTTGATGAACTAATTAAAGGCTTCTATAAGGCTTTTTCTGTATGTTTGGAAAACTATGTTATTACTACTCTGACCCCCTGTTCCCATTTAGAAGGCCGTGTCCTTGCTAGGAAAAGGACCTAGAGGCCATTCTGACATTATCTAGCAAGATGTGTCCTCAGTACCTCTGAGGAAGGAAGTGTCATCATCTTTCCTACCCTCACTCGTATCAGGAAATCCTGGTCTATCAGTTGTGACGGATCAGGTTTCAAGGAACCGGCAGTGTGCATGATTCATGAAAGCAGAATTTCTACCCAGTTACCTGCAGTACTGGGAAAGGGAAGTACTAAGGAAGAGATTTAACTTTTAAGGTAAAAACTGTTTTCAAAAAAAAATCGAAGGATGCAGCTCGGTGGTACAATGCTTGCCTAGCATGCATAAGATCCTGGGATAGATCCTCAGCACGACACACACACACACACACACACACACACACACGATAAGGAGGAGAAACCTAGAGAATAAAAAGGAATGAGAATTAAGTATTTTTTAAGGTGCCATTTCAAGATAGTAAACACAAATATAACCAAAATCTTTATTTCCAGAGAAGAATTTGCTTAATTTTTAAGCTGCTTTTCATAGCAATAGATTAAAACCTTAAATTCTTTAAAAGAATTCCTGGTAGTTAAATTGCTTTGTCAGACTCAACATGAAAAATATACACTAAGAATCTTAATCAGAAGTATGAGTTTCTACCAATCAGCTTTACGGCTCTTGCAAGATATGTAATGTTAGCTACAAAAGGTAGTAATGAAAATATATTTTAACTTGGGTTTGTTATTTCTACTAACATTTTAAAATTAGGACTGAAAATTTATTTCATATAGTTATTTTTCCCAAGATTGTTCATCTCTGTTGTATATCAGTATGTAAGAGAAAATGCCCTAGAACTTCGGAGACAAACCAATATTCAAATTCTAGTTCTATTATTAATAGCAGTAAGAACTAGTGCAAATTAAACATCCTAAGCCTCTGTTTCCCCATCTGTAACAGAAATAATGCATATAAAAATATTCAAGAAATAGCAACTACTTTTATTTTTAGAAACAGTGCTAAACTGATCTTAATTATAAAAATTTCTCCATGAGATAAATGTCCCCAAAGCTAAAATCCTATGCCACCTAAATCTTTTCAGCCAAAGTCAACACTGCATTAGAAAAAAGACAACCAGCAGGATTAAACAACTAAGAAAAACTATAGAGGAGAATATTCATCTCCTTGTCTCCCATTATTATTCTTACTTCATCCAGCGTTTCTCTGCTACCAGGAGAGTCTTCTCTTTCAAGGTCAAGAGTTTCAGGGGAACTTAGCTGTGTCTCTGTAATTAAAAAAATTAAGATTCCATGAATTTTCATTTTGAGTTTTAATAATTAAAAAACCAAACACCTATTTTACCCTTTGTTTATTGTAATGGCAATACAGATCTAGTCTGTTTCCTCTTAAAGCTTTATTGGCATAATTTACATATAACAGAATTCACCAATTTTCAATGTACAATTTGGTGAGTTTTAACAAATATACCAATTATACATGGTACAATTTATATCACATAACTACCACTACAATAAAAATAAAAAACAGTTGGGCGCGGCAGTGCATGCCTGTAATCTCAGCAGCTCAGGAGGGTAAGGCAGTAGGATCATGAGTTCTAAGCCAGCCTCAGCAACTTAGCGAGGCCCTAAGCAACTCAATGAGACCCTGTCTCTAAATAAAATATATAAAAAAGGGCTGGGGATGTGGCTCAATAGTTAAGTGGCCCTGGGTTCAATCCTCGGTACCAAATAAATAAATAATAAAAATCTTTCCCAATACCCCATTAAGTTAATTATAAGTATCTACTTTATGTTCCTATAGTTTTGCCTTTTCTAAAATGTCATATACATGAAATCACATAGTATATATAGTCTTGTGTCCAGCTTCTTTCACTTAGCATAATGTTTCTGAAATGTTGTCCCATGTTAGTTGTTCACTCCTTTTTACTGGTTCTCCATTATATGAATATTTCACAGTTTGTTTATCTGTTCACCAGTTGATCCATTTAGCTTATTTCCACTGTAGTTCTAGTTCCAAACTATATTAATTTTTATAAAAAACAAAAACATGCCAACATTAGGCTGGCATGAGGTTAAAGAGGTGATTAGGAAAAACAGAAATTGGGACCAGAAATAGAGTATGCATTCTGGACAAAGATATGCCTTTCTTCAATACATTCTTTAAGCAGCATCTATAAATTCAAAATTAATTTAACAAATATTAATTGAACAAGTCCCAGACACTCTACTATCTATAGCTAGTATGGAGATGCAACTTGTGAGTCCCTTATAGTCTGGTTTAGGGGCTAGGAAATTATACACAGCTCTATGGGTCAAATCCAGCTGGGTGTCCATTTTTATAAATAAGGTTCTATTGAAACATAGCCACACTCATTCATCTATGTATTACCTATGGCTGCCTTTGCACTAAAACAACAGAGATGAGTAGTTTCAACAGACCTCATGTCCCAAACAGCCTAAAATATTTACTAGTCTTCTTTTATTTAAAAGATGGGAGGTGGGAGGAAAAAATGTTTTAAGTCTGCTAAACCTCTGCTAGCCTCTGCTAACCTCTGCTCTAGACAACTGTCATTTAATATAACAAAAGCATAGTAACTGCTGGGCACAGTGACACACGCCTATAATCCCGACAGCTTGAGAGGCTAAGGCAGGAGGATCGCGAGTTCAAAGCCAGCCTCAGCAAAAACAAAGCATTAAGCAACTCAGTGAGACTTATTAAAAAATACAAAATTGGGCTGGGGATGTGGCTCAGTGGCCCCAAGTTCAATCCCTGGTACTCCCCGCCCCCCAAAAAAATACCACACAGTAATTATACACCAAATGACAACAAATCTATAAAAGAAATATCAGAAAGTGAATTTTATATCCCTCCCAAACTCCATATGTTAGGTTGAAATCCTAACCCCCAATGTGATGATATTTGAAGTAGATTGGGAGGAAATTAGAATATAAGGGAAAAGACCTCAAGAATGGAATTAGTGCCCTTATAAAAGGGAGTTCAGAGGGCTGGGGTTGTGGCTCAGAGGTAGAGCACCCAACTAGCATGTGTGGGGCACTGGGGTCGATCCTCAGCACCACATAAAAATAAAATAAAGATATTGTGTCCATCTATAACTAAAAAAAGAAATATAAAAAAAAAAGAAAAAGAAAAGGAGGTCAGAGAGCTCTTTCATCCTCTTTCTGCCATGTGTGAACACAGTGAAAAGGTGCCATCTATGAACAAGGAAGCAGGCTCTCACCAGACACAGAATCTGCAGAGGCCTTGATCCTGGACTCCCCATTCTACAGAACTGTGAGAAATAAATTTCTGTTGTTTACAAGCCACAGTGTATGTATTTTATTGTTTCAGCCCAAACTGGACAAATAATTTATCTCAGAAGGCAAATCCTGTAAGTTCTCTGTTATTTGATACTGTACTTACTATTTCTAACTGATACTTTTGTGCTTCACAAATACAATAAATAGCCAGTGTTAGGCAAACAAACTATCTACAAGATTCTAGGACTGGAGATATAGCTCAAGTGGCTTGCCTGGCACATCTGAAGCACTGGGTTTGATCCTCAGAACCACATAAAAAAGAATAAAATAAAGATGTTGTGTCCACCTAAAACTAAAAAATAAATATTAAAAAAAAGATTCTAAAATATTTTCTGAATCATTAAAAAAGAGCTAAATACACTTCTAATAATAAATGTATTTTAATACATCATGATTTTTTTGAAATTGGATACACAGATTTTTATCCCCTTGATGGAAAAAGGCTTATAGTGCACATACTTCAAAATCTTCTTTAAGTTTCCCTGAGAGAGTGTATTATAAAAGACATTTAGTCTGTTCAAAAATAAGAGCTGCTCACTACTTGGACTACTGCAATAATAAAAAGTTTTTAATTAAGCTTTATGTGAATAGCTGAATGTCCAACTACAAACAACTCAAGAGGGTGTTAGCTCCTCAGAAATAAACAATGCTACCAGCATGTGCAATGTGGGCGCAATATGTCTATAATCTTGCCTCTTCAAACAAAGTAAATAACACTAGAAAGATAATGAATTTTGAGTATCAGACCCCTGAAACTGTCAGAAATATGAGACAAAAGGAAACAGGTAACAAACTATCTATATTCAATTTGTGCTTCAACCCATTTAGAACAATTTTTTGGTACAATTTAGATGCATAGCTTAAAAATTCTATATCAAAAAAGAAATTCAGGAGTTTGTTTGGTTTCATGGAGAACTAGTTCTACTTTCTTAACAAAGGGAACATTAGTATTTTGAAAACCTTTTGCAATCTCATTTAGAAGTAGTTTATATCAGAAAATATTTGGACTTCATTTGCAGGCTAATGACAGCAAGTCATGATCATAAAAGTTATTTAACTTCAGTCATTAAGGGCTTGCTTTTCCTTCTCTCACTAACTAGGACTTTCAAGATCATTATATTTGGAGGTTCCTCCGACAATATCCTATGTGACATCACATGCCATATCCAAAACAGGTAGACTAGATGACTTCACAGAAAGATGGCATGATGCAGGAATCCCAGACAGAGATTAAGAGATTAAGCTTTCTTTTCATGAAGATAGTACATAGCTTTCTTGAATGCTCCTGCCAAAATCTCAGCACTTTGTAATGGGGTCTCCTAATGGGTATTATTAGGCAATGATCCAAATACCTTTCAAATGAACTAAGGAACTACTTTCAATAAAAATCAACATAAATGTATTTTTAAAATAAATAAAACTTCATGATAGGCTAACAAATATTTTAAAATATTTCCAGAGCTTTCCTTTGTTTCCAAGTCTCTTTGGGGAAAAAAACACTGAAGAAAAGAAAACTGACTATCTCTAATCCTGACAGACTATATAAGACCTGAAGGAAACCCAGATGACTGATAGAAACATCCGTACATCACTTGCTGTTCAAAGAATTTAAACATTAAGAAGTTCCTCAATCTCACATGAATGAAATTATTGATAAATATAATGGGCTCCACTTTTTTGGGGGGGGAGGGGGGCTCCACTTTTTAAAAAGAAAAGTTTCTTAAAAAGTAGTGGTTTACGACTGAGGCTGTAGGTCAGTGGCAGAGCGCGTGCCCAGCATGCGTGAGGCACTGGGTTCGATCCATAGCACCACATAAAATAAAGGCATTCTGTCCATCTATAAATATAAGAAAAAAATTTTTTTTTAAAATGTAGTGGGTTTAGTCAAGCCTGTAATCCCAGTGGCTCAGGGGGCTGAATCAGAAGAATTCCAAGTTCAAGGCCAGCCTCAGCAATTTAGCAAGGCCCTGAGCAACTTAGGGAAACCTTGTTTCAAAATAAAAAAACAAAACAGTGGTTTAGTGCTCCTGGGTTCAATCCCTGGCACCAAAAAAAGGTAATGATTTACATCACAAAAAAAATTCTTTATATCATACAGTGATTCAACTCAAGAATTCTATTAGATAGTAGGTATTTCAGTTCATTTAAAATTACTTTGTATATGTGACCTGGGGTTGTGGCTCAGTGGCAGAGCGCATGCCTAGCATGTGTGAGGCCCCGGGTTCAGTTCTCAGCACCACATATCAATAAATAAAATAAAGGTCAATTAACAATTTAAAAAAATTAAAATAAATTTCATTATTAAAAAAATTACTTTGTATACGTAAATACATCCATATGCAACTTTGAAAGAGTTCCTCTTATGCCTAAAAGCAAGATAAGTACCTTTTAATTTCTACAATTAACAAAAAGCAAACTATCACACTTAACCAGGGTATCCTGCTAAGAAGCTGATCACAGAACTGTGTGCAAAATTCAATTTCTGGACCCACTATGCAAAAAATGCAAACAAAACAAAACAATGAATGGCCATGTCAAAACTAGTTAAAGGCTGAGAGAAAAATCTGCTTAATGAAGCAGACAAGAGGACAGTCCAACTTTTAGAGCACACATAACCAAAACATAAAAGCCTATTGGCTCTGCATGTACAGTTAAGTAAGGGTTATTCCTAATTCTTTGCTGCCATTTCTGTTAAGTAGACAAAAAGAAGACCAAAAAAAGTCATATGTTAATTTCAAAAGCAAATTACCCCTAGAAAGAGAAAAGATTGAGAATCAGAGCCAACAATATACCATTAAAAATATAAACATATATAAGGATGCATCTATATGTATGTGTGTGTGTATATATCAATCACACATATGCTTTCTGAGAATGGTCTGAACAGTCAGAAAATGGTTTAAACAGTCAGGAATGAAAAGATAGTTAGCAAGGTATCAGAAATCCAGTAAAATCATAGGAAGGTGCTTACCAGGACAAACAGTGATTTCTTCTGCAGAACTCTCTGGCATAAGGACTAAGCTTCTCTTACTGGTCAAAGCAGCAATGCTGAAAAAGAACCAAACTCCAGGTGAATTCCCAGTAAAATAAATCAGAATACCAGGCCAAAACAACAGTGAGTCATTCACAAAGCCACAAGCAATCTGATACCTGCTGTCCAATACCACAAAGGCACAACAGGGAAGCAAGGAGTCCATAGTGAAAACTCTAGGCCAGAAACAGGGAAAATAAACATGCTTATAACTTTGGTTCCAGCGAAATAACTGAAGGAAAAGAAACCCCCTTTTGGAGTCTTCACAAAGGAAGGTGGAAGGATAAGCATTATCTGCAAATATCACAGAAGACAAAAAATTCCACTTCAACAAAAAAAATGTCAAAGGTGTTTTATAGCCTCCATTTCAGCCTTCTGAAGGCTAGAGACATGTAAAGTAGACAGAGATTCTCCCGACAGCACATTAACTTTTCCATCACCTCACAGTTACATTTCCTCTTTATCTCAAGATGTAGCTTTCCAAACAACAAAAATGAAATACAATTCCAAACTATCTCACAGCAAAAATCTGTCCATATAAGTTCAACCTCTCTTCCAAGGAAAACTTAATTATGAATAGCTTCCCTCATCCAACCTTCTGGTTTTCCCTGCCTGTTCATGGAATGCTAACTCCTCCTGACACAGAAACACATGGCTCAGAGATCTGAGCATCTGAACTACTACTCTCATGCTTCACAGAATTTTATGATTAGTTTGATCAAGTATGCAAGAAGACGCTTAAAAACACAAATTCTCATATCAACCAAGAACCACAAAGAGAGAACAGCCATCACTGACTCAAGATAAATAACTAAATCTTGACAGGAAACCACAAGTGATTTCTCTCTCTAAATAAAACATCTCATAGCATTTGTTACAAACCCAAGCCAGACAGTTTACTCTGCATGTAACATTAGGGCTCTATTCAAAGGGTCCATCACAAAACAATTTGCTGACATTTATAAAATGGGCTAATCAATTTGAAGTCGAACCACATTGCCTGCAATTTCAACTCTCTCCTGGTGACAAAGTGTATAATCATTTATTAAAAACCTACATCTGCTCTGCACAGACTCACCACAATAAAGCAGAAAGGTCTACAGGGAACAGAAGGCCTACTCCAGTTAAAAACACTTCCAAAACTGTCTTAACCACAGGAGAATCAACCAAAGCCATATTCTTCAGCCCAAGAAGAAATACTTAGTACTGTCCACCAAAAGCCTAAGAAAGAACACTACCTACATTACAGCAAATGGCACTGGGCCTCAACTTCTATATAGGAGATGACAATCACTTAATACAAAACTACATTCTTGAGAAATTCCCAAAACTCAACTACCAAACAAAGGGAGAAAGTGGTTGGAAAACTGATCCAGTTAATACCACAGTTTATAACCAATCAATCATCATCTATTATTAAAATAAGAAGACTTAGAAGGTAACCCTATCAACAAATCATCAATAAAAATTAATGGAGGAGGTAATACAAATAAAACCATTTGTAGAAAAGATGAGATACAAACAAATTAAAAGTGGCATAGGATCTATGTGGCCTGAATAATATAATTATAGGCATCAAAGAGGATGTAAGTCTTGAGAGTAGATTTAAAAGATATACAAGGTTTGGAAATAAGCATAAGAAAAGTAACAAATGGAGAAATAGATAAGAAGAATACAAGGCCCATAAAGAAATCAATCTAGAAACTTCAAATTGGTAAAGGAAACTAGGGTTAGTTAAGAGAAGCAGGATGACCACTTTTCAGGAATAAGATAAATGGGATTTATGCCAAAATAACTAGGGTGGACAAGAAAACCTCTAAGATCTCTTCCAGACTCAATATTCTAGGCTTTTATGAGATGAATATTTGAAAACTTGGAGACAGTAATGATTTCTCCTAGTCTGTGCTTATATTATAAAAGAGCTAAAAGTTCCCTAGCAAGTTTTCCAGATGTAGTCTCATTGATGTGGTTCATCTTCTTTATGTTGATACCATCAGAAGAGACTGGAACTCACAACAACGTGCAATCTCACCTTTGTGAGGCAGGTACAGAGTTTCCTTCTTCAGAAGTTTCTTCAACAAATAGCCCTTGGGAAGACTGCAAAGAAATATGTAACATCCTAAATACACAGGCACAGATGAACTGGTTTCTCCTTCTTTAAAAAAAAGAAAAAAACAGGCCTAGGATGTAGTTTAGTGCTTGCCTAGCCCATATGAGGTCCTGGTTATATCCCCAGCACAATCCCCGCCTCAAAAATAATAGTAATCGTTCAACATTATCACTCAGCAATAAATATAAAACATTTTTCTTAAGTCATTAAGTTTCAGTAAAAAAAACATACCCTGTGGAGATGAAAGACTGGTATTTGAATCAGATCTAGATCACCTTCTAACTGTAATTTTGGGTAAGTCATATCTGAATCTCTTTTCTCATCTTAAGTATTAACACAGATTATTATTATGAGAATTAAGCAAGATAATTATGCAATGTACTTTGTAAAATGCAAGACCTACATAAATATTAATTAGTAAGTCGAATGTATTATGATACCAGAAAAACAATTATAAAGCTTCTGTTGTGGGAGGGAAAAATAGAAAAGTCCAGTTTTCAACAGAAATGCTAAGCTGGGAAAAACACTGTGACCCATGAAAACTACCTCTCTGAGCACAGCTAGGACATAACATAGGACATTCCAAAGGGAAAGCTATAAAGATTCTTTTTGCTATAAATCTGCCATTAAGGTATTGCTACCTAACTATAAAGATACCTTTTAAGAAATACAATGGCCAGGTGGGTGGTGCATGCCTGTAATCTTGCTGACTGGAAAGTTGAGGCAGAAGAATCACAAGTTTGGGCCAGCATCAGCAACTTAGTGAAAGCCTATCTCAAAATAAAAAATAAAAAAAGGCTAGAGATGTAGGTCAGTGGTAAAGTGCCTCTGGGTTCAACCCCTAGTAGGCAAAATTTTTCAAAAATAAAGAAACAATAGAAAAAAAAAAGCAATGCAATGATTGGGACTGAAATAAGAAAAACACATTTGCATTGACTCATGGTAGAATCAGTGCAAATATCAACACATTGAATGTTGATGTACAGAAAAAGCAGCTACTTTTACCTTAAGTAGACTTCTGAGAAAGTACCTTGTCTGTGAAGTTTCTTCCAGTAGATATAAAGCTACTGGCTGAAGTATTCAGAGTTTCCTAACAGGATAAATAACCTAAACAAATCAGTCATCTTTCTACCACTCAGGTAAATGATGAAATACACCTTTTTAAAAAGGGAAGGGAGGGCTGGCAATATGGCTCAGTTGGTACAGTGCTTGCCTTGCATGCACAAGGCCTTGGGTTCAATCCTCAACACCCCAAAAAAAAAAAGTTTCTGGGGAGGGGGTGGGGGTGGGGTAGCTGAATCAAGTCTTCAGTCAAGAAGAAGGCATAGTTGTACAGATCAAGAATGTAGTTATTATGAGAAATGAGCTGAATAAAACTATCAAAAGAACTAACATAAAACAGCAATCAATACTTAGCCTGATTTTGTTTGAACTTACAAGTTCCTTTTTAGAATCTTTAAAAAAAAAAACAGTGAACACTGACACCTAGTGTCCACTTAATAGAATTTTGCTGACTTAGAATTACTAGATGACTAAGCCCTAGGACTTTAGAAACAATCATGAAAAAATCAGTTATAAGACACTTCCATATCCACCTTAGGTTGAACATATCTCCAGCTCTGCCAGTGCAATTGTTTTAAAAATTATTGTTCACCTTTTAAGTGCCAGGCCTATTCATTTTACATCCATTATCCTGAAATCTCCACAAGAACCTTATGAAGCAAAAATTATTATTTTAGAAATGAGGGAAATTAAACTTCAATGTTAAATAATTTGCCCAAAATTAGACAACTGATCAAAAGTGGAGCTGGCACTTTCCTGAACCCAAAATCCATGTTTGAACCACTACTGTTATGTCGTTTACATAAATGATCATCTTCCCAACCATTTCAACAAGAAATCCCAAGAATGTATTCATTTGAGTAAACTATTTTAATTTCTAAAGTTATACCTTAAATGGAAGTAAACTGAATTTAGCTGTACAGTGAGGTTTTTTTAGACTATGAAAATAAGATAGCAAAATGTGCAACCAAATTTGATTAGACTACCTAAATCTAAATAAAGTGAACAGGAAAATGTAGAAATAAAGCTCTAAAGAAGCTGTGGCCTAATCAAGATATTGCATTTTATACTTAAAGAAATAAGTTACAGGAATGGGATAGTTTGATTGAATCTTAAAGAAGAAAAATCCAAAGATCAAACTCAAGTAGTGTTTTCGACACCATGGCCCGGGAAATGAAAATGAATTAAACCATCAGCCAGTCATCACAGAAATGGCCTCTGTTGTAAGGCAATGATAGCTTATCAGGTCTTTCCATAGACTAGTTAAACCATCTCTTAAAGTTTCCATTTTCTGATTATTATTTCAGCTTTCTAGATACACTCATCATAGAAAGAGGTACAATATATGGTGGATCTGAGTAGTCTGGTCACTAAAAATGTCTTTATTCCATAAGAAATGTGTCATTTGGTGTACATACATCAGCTTGAAGTTTGGCTAAGTGACAGTCACAACTCCACATAATGTGGTAATTTCTGGAAATAAGTTCCAGCACCTAGACTGAAAAATTAAGGATCAGACTCTGAAAAGTAGTGACCACATCAACATCTCCCTGCCATAATGCCACTGAGGTGACCTCTTATCTTCATTAACAACTTTCCTTGTTGCAGCAATGCCAGAAATGAGCTATCATCTGATTATAAAGTTTTAATAACCTTCATTACAGACTATGCCATTTGACCAAAGGTAAATGTTTTTTCTGAGTCTCAATTCCTGAGACCCTCTTGCTATCTCTATCAGCTAAAGAGTTACACATGTGGGCAACTCCAACAAAGTCATGTTCAACAGAAAATATAAACACACAAATTCCTTATACACACAATTCCTGAAAGCAAGAGATCAGGATAAAAGGGAAAACTATGAAAATAATATTTTCATTATTTGCCTGTATAATCAATAAGTTTGTTTTTTTTTTTTAAATGTTAGCAAGGCTGTAGTGAACCATGTATTTTCATATACTGCTAGAGCGAGGAAATACAAATTTGAACAATCTTTCTGAAAAGCAATGTGGCAATAAATAGCGAGTCTGTATGTTCACAATTCTTTTTTTTTAAACAAATAATGCAATTTTTTTCATATTTATTTTTCAGTTGTAGTTGAACATATTACCTTGTTTCATTTATTTATTTTTATGTGGTGCTGAGGCTCAAACTCCGGGTCTCTCACATGCGAGGCGAGCACTCTATTGCTGAGCCTCAACCCAAGCCCCCTTCTTTAATACAGTATTTTTCTGGCTCCCTATACCCAAGGGCACTGATTTTGAATGAAGAAAAGTTTCACACAGATCTAACTTTCACACAACCAAAATATCCAGTGATAAAAAAATTTTTAAAAATATATAATATGGTAAACTCATAAGCCAGAATATGTCATTAAAAATGAAATCTAGGGGGCTGGGGTTGTGGCTCAGAGGTAGAATGCTCGCCTAGCATACATGAGGCACTGGGTTCGATCCTCAGCACCACATAAAGTAAAATAAAGATATTGTGTCCACCTATGACTAAAAAATATATATATATTTTTAAATGAAATCTAGGCGGGGCATCATGGCACCACCTGTAATCCTAGCAGCTCAGGAGGCTAAGGCAGGAGGACAGCAAGTTCAAAGCCAGCCTCAGCAATTTAGTGAGGCCCTAAGCAACTTACTGAGACCCTGTCTCTAAATAAAAACTAAAAAAGAGCTGGGGATATGGCTCAGTGGTTAAGTACCCCTAGTGCAATCCCTGGTACCAAAAAAAAAAAAAAGGGAAAATCTATAGATAATTTTAATATAAAAAAATGATTACATTCATATTGTAAGTTAAAAATTCAATAATGTACTAACATAAGGGCTGGGATTATAAACTCAGAGGCAGAGTGCTTGCCTAGCAGGTATGAAGCCCTGGGTTTAATCCCCAACACTGCAAAAAAGTAAAAGGAAAAAGGACTACATTGAAATACCTTTTTCATCTCTCAGATTGGCAATGTTCAAGAAGTCTGATAATGCTATACTGGTATAGGTACAAAGAAACTATATTCATATATTGCTGGTGGTCGTGTAAATGTATACAACTTCTAAGGAGGGAAGTTTGACAATATCTAACAAAATTGTAAATGCAGATATCCTTTGATCTACCAGCTATATCAACATGAGATTATCCTACAAATATCTTCCATGTGGATGAAATGTTTAAGAAAAATCACTGCAGTGCTGTTTGTAATAGGAAATACTGGAAGAACTTAAATGTTCACTAATAGACCATTACTGGATAAAACAAACTATGATTCATTCACACATGGTATATTCCACATCCAAAAAGAAAAAAGATTAACAAATGAAGAAATTCATTATGTGCTATTATAACACAATCTCATAGACATTAAATTTAAAAGGCAAGGGCAGAATAAAGTGTTTAGTATGCTATTGTTTGTGTAAAAACAGTGGGGAAAAGAATGTGTATAATACTTATAGTATATAAATTCCTTGGAAGGATGTACCAGAAACTAGTTAACACAGATTGAGTCCAGAGAGGAGAAATGGTTGGCTGGAGGGTAGAGACAAGATTTTTAAATTTACATCTTTTTGAATTTTTGTCCTTGTGAATATTACCTAGTCAAAAGTAGCTTTTTAGAAATAAAATTTTTAAAGAATAATAAATTATGATATACCCATATGATAGAATGTTTTCAAGTGTATTTAATAAATAGGAAAAGACCTAGAATAAACCATAAGGTGGGGGAAAGGAAAAAAGTTTACACTGAACAGTCTTCGTTTTGTTCAAAAATTAAGTAGAAAATTATATTTTATATGTATAGAAATAGTGATGATTGCCTGTTGGTGGTGGGATTATAGGTAATTCTTTATATTCTGTATTTTACTAATTTTCTTTAGAGAGCATGTATTACTTTAATCATTGGGGGGAACCACAAAAAAAAAAACCAAAAAGCTAAAATAATCCTTGTTTAATCTGTGAAGAAATCATCCTTAATTACAGCATCACTGACCCTTACCTGACCATGACTGGTTGTTGGTTCTTCCTCCAACAAAAGTTTCTGTTTCAAGCTTTTAATTGGGCTTTCTTGGAAATCCTTGGGTTTTGAGTGCCAGACAGATGCCCTAGACTCCTGCCTCTCCTCTGTGTCTTCATCTCCCATATCTTCTGAGATGCCTTCATTTTTTTCACTAGCCTGATCTCCTTGGCCACATTCATTCTGGATCAGAGAAGGAGGGCTAGGTAACACTGGTTCCCCAAACCCTTTTTTTTTTAAAAGCTGCCTCTGAGCCATTTTTAAGCTCTTTTGATAAACCTCCAACTGGCAGAGAATGACCTTGGTATATTGATTAGGGTCTACTCCAGCAGGGCAGAATGGAATACCCCAGAAATAGTGCACATTTCCCCCAGTGTCCTGAAGAACTTTGGCATCTGCTGGGGTAGGCAGACAGTGCCTAGATGTGTCCCCCCTACCCTGGGCAACTTTGAGAAAAGCACAACCCCTCCCAGTACTTTCCTGTGGCTTCCCACACTTTGTGTGCTCAGCCAAGTGGCCAGTACATCTGTCAAAACATTTAACGTTCTCATTCTCAAACACTGGCTGGCTTGACTGGTCCCAGCTTCCTGAGCTGCCAGAGACCGGCTCCTCTTCAGTGTTTTCAGTGTGGTCCCAAGGCTCCTCTCTTTCCTCAGCCTCGTTTCCCTGACTGATATGTGAGCCTTTAAACAGTGATGGAGGTACCAGCTGCCATATGCCTGTAGGTATTTGAGAAAAAGTAGGGCTAAGGACAAACTTTTTAATTAAGAGGGGTTGGTAAGCTATCACTTACCAAGAATTATAAAATGTGGGTAAGAAAAGCTCTTCTTTGGGTTTAACCAAAGGTTGGTTTTTCCTTGGAGATAAAAGTACGTTGGATATTAGTGAGATCTCAACTACTTTCTGTTTGAACCTCTTTAACATCACCAAAGGGATTCTGGGCATTTCTACTCTCAAAATGAGATCCCTGTGATATGGTTATAGTTGATGAGTAGAAGGAACCAGAACATGCCTTCAGTGGTCCCAGAGTCTGTGGTTTTCTCTTGGTGGGACTGTGAAGATGGTCCAGTGGCCAGAGGTCGAGATCTGGTAGCAGAGGCATCAGAAGGCCGGCAAGTCTGAAACAAGTGATCCCACACCAGACCAGGTTTATTATTAAAACAGCTATATATGAAGAGTCACAGGAAGGACAATAAGGGGAAGCCACTGCCCCTAGGAGTTTTTCTTCTCCAACATGTAGATGCTCAATTCAAATGAATTCCATAACATGTACTGAATGCCTATGTGCAAAGTGCTATACTAGATCACTATACTATTCCCTTTTCAAATACGAGGGGCGAATGGCATAAATGATGGCTTGGGCTGGGTGCAGTGGCACATGCGTACAGTTCCAGCTACTTGGGAGACTGAGCAGGAAGACCACTTGAACCTGCAAGTTCGAGGCCAGTTTAGGTAACATTTCAAGGCCCCATCTCAAAATAACAACAACCAAAAAATCAAGGATGGCTCAGAACCTGCCATTGGCAAGTATCTTAATATTTAAAATAATTTGAATTGTACATATTCAAATCACAACATTATTTTAAAAACTACCCATTCCTTTGTTCTCCCCACAAATCAGGGGAGGTAAACATCTAATCTTGCTTCTTTTGGAATTCTTGGTGTTCTCTAACTCTTTTTGGGAGCTGTCAACTTGCTATGGTTCTTTTAAGCGACAGACTCAAAAAAGCTGTGGGTAGAAGAAAACTCAAGTATTTATGAAATATTTCAATTTGGGTTAACCAACAATTCAACATGGATATTAAAAATTATTATGGGAAATATCTGTTAGTTGAAAACTCTATAAAATACCACAGCTAGTTCCTAATGCAATTATAACAATGTAGAAGTCAAAAAACATTGCTGATAAATCCCACAAACTTTTTCAGCATAGCATATTTACATTCAGGCTTTCAGCAATGGCTTTTCTCAAGAGCTCCTCTTCTTCCTCCTCCTGGCTGTTCACCTCCCTAGCTTCCTGCTCACTCATTTTAAGAGCCAGAGCAAACTGCTCTTCTTCTGTCATCTCTGTAAGAGGATAGGGAAAAGAGAGAAAAGGATACCACAAACAATGAATTAGCCTGGAAACAAAAAATAAACAAACAACAACAACAATAACAAAAACAGAATCCTTAACTTTTAAACTAAGGACACTAAAAGCCATTGAGTACAATTTTGTAATCTAATAAATGAAGAAAACCACAAAAGGTGAAGTGTTGGTCAAGATCATTAGCAACAGTTACAAGAACCCTGGGTAAGCTCCTAAAGATATTGTCTTTGCCTGTGTTGTTCATTATATCTCCAGCATCAGAGAGAATGGCACATGATAAATAATTAATAAATACCTGATGAATGAATAAATACCATACTGCTTTATGCCCAACATTTAACCAGAATAATTCTACTCTTCAGAACCCTCTGATATATCCAATAATGGAGAACATTCCTAGTAACCGTTTTCCATTAAAAATCAATTGTAGTATACTGAAGGAATGTTTGATTCCTAGTCTAGAGCATGAAATATACAAGATGAGCTAGAATATTTTTCAAAGCTGTGAGCAAGATATTCATCAAGACACTACAAGAGTCATATCAAAAGAATTCAGGAGCCAAACTTTACAAAAAAAAGAAAAGAAAGAAACCCTCACTGGAAGTGGAACATCAATAAACAAACACAATAGATATATGCTGAATATATCAAAGAATTGAATAGGCATAATTTGGTTGGGGTAGGAAGAGGTGATTCTGATTTAGACAGTTCCCCAAGTTTATAAGTCAAGAGTTGAGGTCTAATTTAAAGAGCCATTGGCCCCACTGTTTCTATGAGAAGTCTTATACATCAAGATATTCAGTGGATCTTGCCTCCCAAGAATCAATTTTTGTCACCTTAAGGATGATATCACTTCCATTCAGAATGCATGATCCAACCTGTAGTATTTATTGGTATCAAATAAATTTACGGTATTCCTTTATCATTCTTTCTGTGAATGCAGAATCTGAAGTGTTGTCCCCTTTTACAATACTGATGCTGTTAATGTGTTATCTTTTCTTTACCTTGATCTGTCTAGTTAGAGGCTTATGCATTTTATTGAACTTTTTAAAGAACCTATTTTTAATTTTTTTCTCAGTTGTATGCTATCTTTTATTTCATTGATTTTTTGCCATATTTCTTTCTTTTCAATAATTTTGGGTTATTTTACTCTCCATATTATCACTTCTTAAAATGGGAAACTTGGATCACTGGTTTTAAGCTTTTCTTCCTCATATAAAGCTATTAATTTCCTTGTAAATGTTGCTTTTGTTGTATTCCACAAATTTTGTATGTTTCCATTTTCATTAAGATCATTTCAAATTCAATTTGGGTATATTTTTTGTTTGGATCCAACTTTAGGGATTCCTTTATCTCTGTTAATTTTGTATTTTTTAAAAATATGTTCAATATTTATATCATGACCTAGAATGACCCGACAATACCCTTCTGCTATTTAAAAGCTATTTCTGCTTCTAGAACCCCCTTTTCTGTTCTCTTTGCCTGGCTCATTTCTATTTTCCCTTCAGGGATCAGCTGAAATAGCATTTCCAAACTACAAATTTCTCTAGTTCTCCAGATGAGTTAACTTATATTTTTTTAGCACCTATCTAAATTATAACAACATAATTATTATTAAGTAATCATTTATTTAATGTCTTTAGTGACATAATATATATTCATTTAATATAACAAACGTAACATTCTGGTGCTAGATGTTGACAATGGTGGAAGCTTAATATGTGAAGGGGCAGGAGATATACAGGAATTCCCTGTACTTTCCACTTATTTTTGTTGTGAACCTAAAAAATAGTCTATTAATAAAAAAATTTTAAAGGTTACCTGGCTAGTTACTCAATAAATATTACTCATGTCTGTCATAAAAGTTATTTGCATTGCAGATTCAATTAAACCTTAAAATTCCTACATGCTTTTTCATAAAACTGAAAATAATTCTGAAATTCATATGAAAATACTAAAATTTATATGGAAATGCAAAAAATCTGGAATAGCCAAAGTATTTATTTATATTTATTTAATATAAATACTAATCTTTAAAAAGAATAAAGACAGAGAAATTACTCTGACATCAAAACTTGGTATACTTACTAATCAAGATAGTATAGCTGTGGCCTAAGTATCAAACAGATCACTGAAACAAAGTTGACAGGAAACACTCATACAAATAATTTTCTATAAAGGTTCCAAGGCTATCTCAAAGCACAAAGGAAAGTTTTTTCAATAAACATGGCAGAATAACTGAAAAACTATGGAAAAAAATAAAACTGATAACTATTTTAAACCACATCTGAAAATTATTTTAGGTATATACCTAAACACAAAAGTAGAACCTCAAATTCATAAAAGGAAGTTTTGCAATCCCAGGGTGGGCAGAGATTTCTTAGACGAAATCCAAAAAATAGACACAGAAATTAAAATCTTCTGCTTATCAAAAGACACTACTGAAAAAAAAAATGAATAGGCAAGTCACAGAATTAGAGAAACTATTTGTAATACTACCATAAAAAACTTTATAACTCACTAATAAAGACAGATGACCCAATTTTTAAAAAAAGGAGTAGACGCTTCACAAAGTAAAATATGCAACACAGTGCAAGAACACATAAAAAAAAGTGCTCATTATTCATCAGGAAAATACAAATTAAACAAGAAAGAGAGATTGCTACATACATAACAGAATACATAAAAAAGTCTGACAATGGGGCTGAGGTTGTGGCTCAGTAGTAGCACACTCACCTGGCATGCGTAGGCACAGGGTTTGATCTTCAGCACCACATAAAAATAAAATGAAGGTATTGGCAAAAAAAAAAAAAAAGACAACAACATCAAATGTTCTTAAGACTATAGAGCAACTGGAATGTTCATAGACTGCTTCAGGGAGTAGTCAGTTTGGAAAACTGGCAATTTGTTATAAAATTAAAATACACCTACACTACGACCCAACAACAAAAAATATGTCCAAAAGATGATTTATACAAGACTGTCTGTAGAAGTTTTACACATAATAGGAAAAAACTAGAAATACTGCAAACTTCTATCAATGGGATAACAGATTTTAGAAACTAGTAGGTTTGGCTGGGGTTGTAGCTTAGTGGTAGAGCACTTGCGTAGCACATTCAGGGCCCTATATAAAAAAGTACCACATTAAAAAAGTTGTTGTTTAAAAAAAAAAACTGGTAAAAGAGCATCCACACTGGGAAGTGGCCTGGTAGACAGTGTTGGAGCCCCAGGGAGATGAGGAAGGTATCCACATAGGTGAGGAGGTGGCAGAGGAGATGGAGAGTCAGTAGTATATGAAGGGACTAATGAAATAATAAATTAAGACTAACAGAAAACAGGTTTTTGTCTTCAGAGGAGTGACATATTTAGAAAGAATCACAAGTAGTGGAATAAAAGAATCAATATAAACTCATTCTTTTAATATAAATATAAAAATAAATGTAGATATAAATACGGTTCTACATATATGTAGGTAGGTATATATGTATTTACATGTATCTATACCCTAGCTTTATACGCTAAGAAGGACCAGGAACAACAACACTCATACCAATGAGCTTTCTTAGAGCCAAATCTTGGCTTCCAGATATCATTTTTCAAAAAAAATTAAGGCTCTGAAATGGCTGATTCCAAGGGTGAAGAAAGGAAGGCTCAAAATAAGCCTAGAACATCTTCTTGTACCAGAAAGCAGGATGAGTGTTCAAGAAAGATGGGTTAGGTCAAATGGGGACATAAGCTGGCTTCATTCTAAATGGCCTCCATTGGCCAAATTGCGGACAGTTTAGCATTGTATAAGTTGGACCCTCCAAAAAACAGACACTGAGATGGAGTAAGATAGAATATACTGAGGTAAGGGTTGTAAGGACTGTAAAAGAGAAAAGAAATTGGAAGCAGAATTAGGCAGAAAATCCAGTATCCATAAAAGAAAAGAGGAAAGGAAGTAAGAATAGGCAAGGAGAGCCTCAGCAATGCAGGCCTGATATATAGCCAACTCAGCAGGGAGCTCCAGAGCAGACTGATCACTAGAAGAATTTTATTTTGGAGAGAAATAGCCTGACCCTAGTTTGTGTGTCATGCTTAGTCACTGCCTACTGGCTGCCTGGTAAGAGCCTAGCCTCAGCTCTGAAGTTGAAGCAGATCCTAAACATGCTGAAACCGGAAGCTATCAACTAACTATACTCTTTGCAGCTGAACAGCAAGCTCCTTCTTGAAAGGAAATCCATATAGCATACTTCTATGGCTGCCACATGCATAAAAATAATGATAATAAGAGATTATCACCCACTGACTAAAATAAAGAAAAACATGAATCCAAAACAAATATAAATAAAAGAACTGAAAATTTTATAAGGAATGATTTATTTACCTAGATTCAAAATAACTCCTTACAAAGTACATATTAATTACAAAAAGGAAAACAGTAGCTCTATAGTGCAGAAATCTGATAAAACTACCTTAATCATGTAATCACAGTGAATACCATCAGTAAGACAAATTGAAAGTATACACCACCTTACAAACTATAATAAAAAGCAAAATAGTAGCCAGGTGTGGTGCATACGCCCGTAATCCCAGCAACTCGAGAGGCTGAGGCAGGAGGATTGCAGGTTCAAGAACAGCCAGCCTTAGCAACTTAGCATGGCCCTAAGCAACTTAATGAGACATGGTCTCAAAATGAATAAAACAGGTTGGGGATCTGACTCAGTGGTTAAGTACCCTTGGATTCAATCCTGGTATTCCCCCACACACACACTCCCCCTGGAGTAGGGGGAACAGCATCAGTTCTGTGAAATAACTACCAAAGACCATATCCTGAGTTTATATCAATAGTTTACAAAAAACAATTAAGGAGCATCTTACAAGATAACTGGCCTATCATCTTAGAAAGAATCAAGCTCATAAAGGTCCAGACTGAAGGAGCAACATAAAAGAAAACATGTGATTGCTATGAAAGATAACTGGGAAAACTTAAACTGGGCTGAGGATTACATGGTAGTAATATATCAATGTTAAATTCCTGATTTTGATGTTTTTATTATGAATATGTAGGGAAATATTATTGTTTACATAAATACCCACTAAAATATATACAGAGAAAATAGACTATTATGCCTAAAGAAGTTCAACACACACAAAAAAAAACTACTTGCATGATTTCATTTGCATCAAGTTCACCAACAATGAACACACTAATTAATGATGGAAATCAGAAAGTGGTTGTCTCTGGAGATGTACAGGGTAGGAGGTAAGAAAATTATTAGAAAGAGAAAACAGAGAATTTTGGGAGGTGACAAATTTTCATATCCTTGATTTGAGTGATGCTTATAAGGGTATATATGACTGTCAAAACTCACTAAATAATACTTTTTAGGATATGTATTTTTATATAAATTATAATTTTTAAGAACAGTCAAAAACTAGTGCAAGAAAGACACAAAATTATTTTTCAATTCAAGGAATATTTCATTTCCTCTTACTTTACTATAAGAAGTAGAAATAATTATGTCTCACTGTTTTTTCCCTGTGTTTTTTTCCTTTCTCATTCTACTTTACCTTGATCGGCCTGGATTGGTCTTTTTCTTTTTAGATCTCACAACTTATCAACATTCTAGCAGTAATGAATTTAAAATCAAATATCCCTGGAAAGACTCAATCATGTATTATAATGAGAACACTATTCCCAAACATTCTCCAGCCCAGGTGTAACACATTGAAAGACTGAGTAACATTAATCATATAAGTATAAACAAAACTTAACAAGTTAGATGGTTTCTAATAAAATTTAAATAACGAGAAGAAAACACGACAATTTCTGATATGAAAACCCCTCACCTATAATTAGGTGGAAATAATAAGTCTAAAACTAAAACAAATAACAAATACTAACCCGAAAGAATATGAGCAAAGCAGCCTGGGAAGAGAAGTAAACTAGAAATTTTTTCCTGGGCTGGAGTTGAAGAGGAAAAGAGTCTGTACATTTCAGAGCAGAAGGACCAAAGTTTTGCTCCCTAATGCCCTGAGGCAGGTTCAAGGGCCTGAACAAGAATGGCTATGTAGGGGCTGGGATTGTGGCTCAGTGGTAGAGCGCTCGCCTAGCACAGGGAGACCCGGAGTTCGATCCTCAGCACCACATAAAAATAAAGGCATTGTGTTGTGTCCATCTACACCTAAAAAAAAAAATAAAATAAAATAAATATTTATAAAAAAAAGAATGGCTATGTTGACATATCTGGGAGAAAGAACCAAGTCTCACAAGAGATCTCTCTATGGCAAGAATAAAGAGCAGACAGCTTTCAGATCCAAAGAGAACTTATGGATAGATCCCATGGATGTCTCAGAGATTGCCTGAGTTTTGACCAATGCCCCAAGGGGTCCCCCTCTGATACCATGTTATAGCATAAGACTCTACAATTGTGACTCAAGCTAGGAGAAAGGATACAGCACTCTTAGGAATGAATGAGGTTAAATTTCTACCAGTCATATGAAATGTGGTATGGAACTGTAGATTAAATTTAAATACTTGATAATTCTCCAACAAGTTAAACATACTTATATTATGACCTGGCAATTCCACTCCTGGATGTATACCAAAAAGAACTGAAAACAGATGTTCAAATAAAAACTTTTACATATATGTTCACAGTAGCATTATCCACAATAACCAAAAGGTAAGGATAAAAACAAATGTCTCAGATTGGGGTTGTAGCTTAGTGGTAGAGCCTTGCCTAACAGATGTGAGGCACTGGGTTTGATCCTCAGCACCACATAAAAATAAAATAAGGTATTATGTCCACCTATATCTAAAAAATAAATGTCAAAAAAAAAAGAAGTATTACAAGTTCAAGGCCAATATAGTTGATTTAGGAAGACCCTGTCTCTAAATAAATAAATAAATAATGAAGATCTGATTCATATTACAATATGAACTATAAAAAACTCTTCAAAGTGAAAGTTAGGCACAAAATACCACATTTTTGTATGTTACATTTAGATGAAATTTCCAGAATAGGCAAATCCACAGTGACAGAAAGGGGCTGTGACTGGGAGAAGAAGAAATAGAAAGTGACTATTTAATGGGCAGTAACAAAAACAGTTTTATCAATTAGATTATGCTGAGGTTGGAAAACACTGTGGATGTACTAAATATCATAAATAGTATACTTTAAGGTTAAAATGGTAAGGCTCATCTTATGTATATTTTATCAAATTTTAAAAACTTACTGATTAGAATAAATTTTAGAAATTTTTTTTTAAATTGCTATCATTCAAAAAAACAAAAGATAAATAACTAAGCAATCAATGGTGCACACTTGTAATCCCAGTGACTCCAGAGGCTGAGGCAAGAAAATCTATAGTTCATGGTCAGCCTCGGCAACTTAGTTAGACCCTGTCTCAAAAAATTAAAAAAGCCCAGTGGTAAAGAGCCCCTGGGTTCAATCCCCAGTACCAAAAAATAAAATTAAAAAATAAAGAACTAGGACTGGGGTTGTGGCTTAGAAGTAGAGCGCTCGCTAGCACACAGGAGGCACTGGGTTTGATCCTCAGCATTACATAAAAAAGAAATAAAGATATTACGACCACCTATAACTAAAAAATAAATATATATTTAAAAAAATACTAGGGCTGGGGATGTGGCTCAAGCGGTAGCGCGCTGGCCTGGCGTGCGTGCGGCCCGGGTTCGATCCTCAGCACCACATACAAACAAAGATGTGTCCGCCGAAAACTAAAAAATAAATATTAAAATTCTCTCTCTCTCTCTAAAAAAAAAAAAAAATACTAAAGAACTAAGCAATGAAAAAATCAATTATACAGCAATGGGAAAAAATAATGTAATGGGGAGAAATCAATCCTCCACTTATATATATAAATCAAATAATATTACAGTGAAGATTATGGGACAAAATGTAATAAGCATTTTAACAAGGCACTAGCAAAAATATTTCTAACAAAAATCTATGTGAGTGAAGGGAAGGAAGAAAAACTGTAAGAATATTAATTGCTTCATTTTTCTTATTGTCAATACTCTTATTTTTCTTAACCAAAAAAGGAATTTAAGAATCTATTGTTGGCAGGGCATAGTGGCTCACACCTGTAATTCCAGTGACTCAGGAGGCTGAGGCAGGAGAATGGCAAGTTCAAACCCAGCCTCAGCAACTTAGTGAGGCCCTAAGCACACAGCGAGTCCCTGTCTCTAATAAAATATAAAAAAGGGCTGGGAGGGGACCTGGGGTTGTGGCTCAGCGGTAGAGCACTCACCTAGCATGTGCAATCAATCCTCGGCACAGCATAAAAATAAATAAATAAAATAAAGGTACTGTGTGTTCGACTATGACTAAATTTTATATAAAAAGGTGAATATAAAAGGTGAGGGTGTTCGGGGTGTGGCTCAGTGGTTAAGTGCGGCTGGGTTCAATACCTGGTACCAAAAAAAAAAACAAAATTAAAAAAAGAATCTATTGTTTCATATGGAAAAAAATTATCTGTATTTTCAGCATATATGCGTCATTAATTCATTTTTCCTCTATAAAATCAAACTCACAACTTTTGCATTGGACAAAATGCATAGATACTTGCTATTAAGGATGGCAGACTAAGCATAAACATCTAATTTCATTCTCTGCCCCAAATTCCTAACATTTAAGCATTAAGGGAGGTCTTTTTGTTTTGTTTTTATCTCTTTTTTTCCCCAGAAAAACTAGTACTAATCCTTCTCAAACTTCTCAAAACATTGAAGAGGCAAGAAAACTTCTTAACTCATTCTATTAGGCCAGTTTTACCCTGATAGCAAAAGTCAGACAAGGTAAGGTGCAGTGGCACACGCCTGGCCTGTAATCCTAGTGACTCGGGAGGCTAAGGCAGGAGGATCAAGATTTGAAAGCCAGCCTCAGCAACTTATCAAAGCCCTAAGCAACTCAGTGAGACTGTCTCTAAATAAAATACAAAAAAGGGCTGGGACTGTGTCTTGGTGGTTAAGTGTCCCTGACTTGAATCCCTGGTACCAAAAAAAAAAAAAAAAGACAAGGTGGACACAAGAAACCACAAGCCAATATCCCTTATAAACATTAATGTAAAAATCCTCAACAAAATACCAGTAAACCAATTCAGCCACATAATAAAAGATTAAATACCATGACAAAGTGTGATTCATTCCTGAAATGAAAGTATAAGTCAAAATGTAAAAATTGACCAATGTAATACACCACAATTAACTGAAAGGAAAAAACAAAACACACAAGACAGAAAAGGGATCTAATATAATTCAACACCCTTTCATGATAAAAACACTCAACAACTAAAGAAGGAAACTACCTCAAAATAATGAAAGCTATATCTGAAAAATCACAGTGAATATAATAATAAAGAGGGAAAGATTATAAGGCTTTTTCTCGAAGACCAGGAACAAGGCAAGGATGAATGCCTTTACCACTTCTATTTCAACATAATACTAAAGATTCCAGCCAGAGCAATTAGACCAGAAAAAGTAGAGACATCAAAGCTGGAAAGGAAGGAATAAAATCATCTCTGTTCACAGATGCTATCTTATATGTAGATAACCCTAAAACTTCCACAAAAAAAAAGTTAGAATTAATAACTGAATCCAGCAATGTAACAGGATACAAAATCAACACACAAAAATCACTTGTATTTCTATATACTAACAACAATCATAAAAAGAAATTACAAAAACAATTCCACATATAATAACATCAAAAAGAATAAAATACTTAGGAATTAACTAAGGAGGTAAAACTCTTGTTTAATGAAAACTACAAAACATTGTTAAAAGAAATTAAAGGCAGCATTAATAAATGAAAATATGTCCCAAATTCATGGATTAGAAACCTAATAATGTTAAGATGCCACTACAATCCAAACAATCTGCAGATTCAACACAATCACCCCTTAGCAGAAAACCAATTACACTTTTTAGAGAAGTAGAAAGACCCATTCTAAAATTCATATGCAATCTCAGGGGACTCTGAATAGCCAAAACAATCTTTTTAAAAAAAAGGACAAATCTAGAGGATTCAAACTTCTTGATTTTAAAAAATTACTACAAAGCTCCAGTCAAAACAGTGTGGTCCTAGAATAAAAATAGGCATGTAGTCTAATGGAATAGAATAAAGAGCCCAGAAACAAACTCTCATATACATGTCAAACAGTGCCAAAACCATTCAGTAGGGAATGGTCAGTTTTTTCAACAAATGATGATGGGTAAACCAAATAGCCATGTATCAAAGAATGAAGTTGAACTCTTACCTAAAAAATATACACAAAAATTAACTTGAGCTGGGGTTGTGGCTCAGGAGTAGAGCACTTGAGTAGCACATATAAGGTACTGGGTTCGATATCCAGCACCACATAAACAAACTAAATAAAATAAAAGTATTGTGTTAATCTACAACTAAAAAAATATTTTAAAAAAAATTAACTCAAGAGTTGGGAATGTGGCTTAGTGGTTAACACCTACCTAGAGCATGCAAGGCCCTGGATTCAGTCACCAGTACTAAAAATAAATAAATAATTCAAATTGGACCAAAGACTTAAATGTTAAGACCTAAAACTACAAAATTCAGAAGAAAATATGGACAAAGCATCACAACAATAGATTTGACACTATTTTCTTGAGTTGATACCAAAGGCACAGGCAACAACAACAAAAAAATAGATAAACTTTATTTTATGAAGGTTAAAAACTTTTGTGCATCAATAGTGTAAGAAGACAAGTCATGCTGGGGACATAGCTTAAAACTGGAAGACTTAAAGAAGGATCCAGTCATTGTCCTGACTGACTCCATTTTATCACTCTGACCTGTTCTCTTTAAGATTTTTCTTCTTTGCAGCTTCCTACAGGCAATCATCTCATGATGGGAACAGAAACTGCCTGGTTCAATCCCTTATGCTAGGAGGATGCCAGCAGGGAGCCAATAGGACCCTACAACACCAGACCTGCCACCAAACTGACCAAGACTGTTATGCTTATGCATACCTCTTGTCCCCCTGGATTAGTCTCTCTCCTATAAAATCCTGAAGCTGTTATCAGACCAGGGAGACAGTTTTCTAAGTTTTAAAATGGGCTATAGATACAGCTCAGTGGTAGAGAGCCTGCCTACTGTGAAATCCTAGGTTCAATTTCCCATACCACAATGAAGAAGGAGGGACTGGCAACTTAAAACTGTTCCCTAATGGCAATTTAAAAATATTCCATGGCCAGGGTTATAGCTCAATGGTAGAATGCTTACCTAGCATGCGTGAGGCACCGGGTTCGATCCCCAGAACGACATAAAAAAAATAAACCAATAAAATAAAGGCACTGTGTCCATCTACAACTAAAAGTATACATTTTTAAAACAAATAAAATAAAAATATTCCATAATGTGTTTATGCCATAATATATTGTACCCACTACTCTACTATAATACAATCAGGTTGTTTTCTATATCTAGTCATTTTTAAAATGCTACAAATGGGCTGGGGTTGTAGCTGGTAAAATGCTTGCCTCACACATGTTCCATCCTCAGAACCACATAAAAATAAATAAAATAAAGGTATGCATCCATCTACAACTTTTAAAAAATGCTACAATATTTTTTTTAAATCTTCAAAGATCATTCATTAAGATAATGCTCTACACCCTCCCTCATACACACATATAGGGGCAGATAGTGATAGTTATGTGTGTGTGTGTGTGTGTGTGCACGCGCGCACACACACACACACACACACACAAAGTTCTTAAACCTTAAGCAGTTAAGAAAAAGAAACTACCAGATATCAAAGAAAGCCCTCTAATGTGAAGGACTAAAATTTGAAAAAATAAGTTGAAGGAAAAAATAGCTTCAATAATTATTAATATCCTCAGGCAAATAAGACATTATTATATCTATGAGACAAGTTTAGGATATCATTAATGGGGGGGAAAAGAACATCAGGAAACAATAAGGAACTGCTAAAATTAAAACTGGAAGTAGAATTTTAAAAACCACTGTATGTATTGAATGATAAAAATTGAGGATATATACTGTGTTTCATAACTGAACTTATAGCCAACAGCACTATAACTCATGTCTGAATGAAGTTTTTACTTAACATACCTTTTCTCCATAAAGTACATCACAGTTTCTTGCACTTTAGGAACATTTGACAGCATTACACTTAAGGATCATTTCAAATAGTGAAATCATCAAGAAAAAACATGAAAATGCAAAAAATGTGGCACTAAATAGACTGCAAAAAGAACACATTGACAGTCTTAAGAACTAAAACAGAGGGTACAGCATCACTCTGCTCAGCCTCACCTGGGGAATGTGCACATCAGACAACTCAAAAAATCTTTGCCTAAGCATGTTCCCTAATGATCACAAGAACCAAAAGTACTAATTTTAGGTTTCTAAATAAATTTTAGCAAATAGGCAAATTTGCAAATGCTAAATTTACAAATAATAAGGATCAACTGTACATATAAACCTATCTTTACAAAATTACTTACATCCAAACTATCTATATCTATGCATACATGTCAGAAATAATCACCTGACTAATGTCCATTAAGTTATTTCTAAGGTAATGGATTTTGCATGGTATTCTTTTTTACTTTCTTCTTTGTGCTATATTTATTTATTGGTAATGGGTACTAGGGATTGAACTCAGGACATTATGCAGGCTTCTACCACTGAACTACATCTCTGGCCCTTTTTTAACTTTAGTTTGAGACAGGGTCTCACTAAGTTGTTCAGGTTGGCCTTAAACTTGCAATCCTCCTTGCCTCAGCCTCCCAAGTAGCTGGGATTACAGATGTGTGTCACCATGTCCAGTCTTAATAAATTTTTTTAAGTTGAAGCTATATCATTTTTATTAAGAAGAAATATTATATCAATATTATATTTTTCTGTAACATGTTCATCTCAGAGCTTTAAAAAAGTTCAATAGTTCTTTCTTTTTCTATGTAGGAAAATACACATTTATATGCTAGTATTCAAAGATATGATATCGTTAGTCATAACAGTAAACTATATAATAATGAGAATATAACCACTGACTCTGAAAAACATTATTTTGCTATATTAGGCTCCTAAAAGAAAAACTGACATTAATGAATCCTTATTGTCAAAAATGTCATTATTTGATTAACATTATTTTTGCACAGTTGTACTTATTTTGAATCTAAGTTTATCAACCCTAACACTATTGACATTTTGGGAAAGGCAATTTTTTTTGTGTGGAGACTACCTTTGTATTGTGGGATAGATAGTATAATGCCTGGCTTCTTCCCACTAGAGGCCAGTAGCACGCGCCATCCCTCCAAGTTGTGGCAACCAAAAATATCTCTAGATTACCACGTTTCAAGTGGGGGGCAAAACAGTGAGTACCACTGTTTTAAATAAGTTACTTAAATCCAGATGGATTATAATAGACTCTTTTAAAAATTCTACTTGAGGGCAGGGGTTGTGGCTCAGTGGTAGAGCGCTCACCTAGCATGTGTGAGGTCCTGGGTTCGATGCTCAACACCACATATAAATAAATAAAATAAAGATATTGTGCCCAGCTAAAAAATAAATATTTTAAAAAAAATTCTACTTGAATAAAACATCTCAGATATAGGATCCAACGAATAAACCAGCTCTGACTCTAACTGAGTATCAATGAGGGGACATAAAATTCAGACCGGCAACCAAAATATGTAAGTATAAACCCTACTGTTTCAGTTAAGTTTGCATCACTGTGACCAAAATACCTGACAAAAACAACTTAGAGGAGGGAAAATTTATTTGATGATACCAGTTTCATTGGTCTCAAATTCAAAATAAAAAATAAAAGCTCAGTGGTAAAGAGGTGGTCCTGGTTGTTAAATCCTCAATACAAAACATATATATATATATATATATATATATATAAATACACACACACATATGAATATATTCATAGCCACATTAGTCACAATAACCCAAAAGTAGAAACAACACCAATATCCATCAAATCATGAAAGAATAAACAAAATGTGGTATAGAAATGTAATGAAATATTATTTGGCAATGAGGGAATGAAATACTGACACATACTAAAACATGGATGAACCTGAAAACATTATGCTAGGTGAAAAAAATCAATTACAAAAGACCTCATATGATTCCATTTATATGCAAGGTCTAGAATAGCAAATTTATAAACAAATAATCTATAGGAAGTAGACTGGAGTTGTCTAGGGATAGGAAAGATGAAGAGTTTTGTATGACTGGCAAGGATACAAGGTTTCTTTCTTGGAAGATAAAAATTCTAGAATTAGATTGTGGTAACAGCAGCATAACACTGTTAATATACTTAAAAACACTGTATGCTTTAAATGGGTGAATTATATATGAATTATATCTCAATAAAGAAGTTAACCCAAAATAGAGAAATGAAGACATTTTCAGACAAAGAGAATTTTTTTGCTAACAGAACTATACTACAGTAAGTGTGCAAAGAAGCTTTTGTGGCAGAAAGACTATGACACAGGAAAGAAACCTAGATGTAAATAAGGAAATAAACAGTTCTTAAAAGGGCATAAATAAATGGGGCTAGGGTCATAGCTCAGTGGTACAGCACTTGCCTTGCATGCATGAGGCCCTGGGTTCGATCGTCAGTACCACACAAAAATAAATAAATAAATAAAATTTGTATCCATCTACAACTAAAAAAAAGTTTTTTTTAAAAAAGGGCATAAATAAAGCAAAGTATAGAATTTCTAATTGTTTATTTTCATTGTTATAAAAGACAATCAACTATCAAAAGTAAAACAGTATCAACAGCTTATATGTTTAAAAGGAAAATGTATAGTATAACAAAGGGGGATAAAAAGGAATTGGGTATATTCTATTGAAAAGTCTTTATACTACATGTGAAGATATATAACATATTTTCAAGGTGACTAAGTAAATACGTGTGCTATAAACCCTAGGGCAACCTCTTAATATTTTTTAAAAGATATAAATAATTAGCCAATAGCAGTGATGGCACATGCCTATAATCCCAGTGGCTTGGGAGGCTGAGGGAGGAGGATTCAAAGTTCAAAACCAGCCTCAGCGATGGTGAGACACTAAACAACTCAGTGAGACTCTGTCTTCTAAATAAAATACAAAATAGGGCTGGGGATGTGGCTCAGTGGTCAAGTGCCTCTTAGTTCAATCCCCAGTACCACCCAAAAAAAATCAGCCAATAGCAGAAATAAAATGAAATCAAAATAATATTCAAAAAGTACAAAAGTGGGCAGAAAAAAAAAGTGAAACAAAAAAACAATATAAATAAACATCTTTCAAAAGGGTAAATTTTAATCCAACCACATCAATGTAATTATATTAAATGTAAATGGCCTAAACTCAAAAAACAAAAGAAATTATTTCACTGTATAAAAGAAAAACAGCATAATCCAATTAAATAAAAGATAAAACATACTTTGACTGTAAAGATGTAAAATTTACCAAGCAGATAACTACCAACAGGCATTAAGAACTTTGAGAGACCCTGTAATAAAATACAAAATAGGGCTGGGGATGTGGCTTAATGGTTGAGTGCCCCTAAATTCAATCCCTGGTACCCCCACACACACAAAAAAGTAACTATTACTAATAATTCTCAAGACTGAAAATAACTTGAGTACATTAAATAGATCTAACTATAAAGATTAATGTATTTAGAGATAACTGAGTGACATACAAACTTCCAACTAACCGTTCTAATGAAAAAAACAGCAACAGGTACAATTAATTATTTGAGGGTTACTACTAACTGAATCTCTAAATAAGTGTTACTATTTAGATAATAACTAAATTGATGAAGAAACTGGAAAACTGAAAGTAATGACTTGCCTAATATCTACATAGTAAGGAATAAATCAAGGATTTAAACCCACATGTGCCTAGCCCTGAACATCACATTTTTTATTTCAGCATTCTCCCTCTAACAAGATAATTGTATAAACTATAGATAATTGTATAAGCAATTTCTAAAATTAATAAATCCAGACTAAATAGGAAGCATAAGTATCCTTTTTTAAACAATTCTCTTTTCCTAATGAAAACAACGAGGAAAAAAGAAAAAGAAAAAAAAACTAGTACCAATTCAACCCCAAAATGAAAACATACGTGCAATTTTTCTTTTGGCCAAACACTTTGCTCTATTTGACTGTTTTATCTTCGTTTTCTGCAAGCCATTCTCCTCCTTTGGTTCCTGTTGCAAAACAAGAAAAATGATCAGGGTGGCTAAAATTAAAAGTAAAAATTTCTCTGTCTCCTGTACATCTCTTCATGGCTAAAAAAGGACTCTGAAGAATCAGTGACTGTTAAAAATGTGCATATAAGACATCAGAAGAAGTTTCTTTTGCAGTACAAAAAGGGAAACACACAATATCTGGAACCAATAAAACCATAAATATAAAAATATATAATATGGTGACATTATTATCTGTCACATACATAGTTAGGTAAAGATCAACCAATTTCCAAAATTACCAGTAGGCATCTACCCAAGATCAGAGAAACTTAATTCAAAGCTTAAAAACTAATAATAATGTTTAAATTCACTTCATACTAATTTATTTAAAATCACTCTTTAGAGTTAAAAACAAGAATCAACAAATGGGACTTACTCAAACTAAAAAGTTTTTTCTCAGCAAGAGAAACAATAAGAGAGGTAAATAGGGAGCCTATATCCTGGGAACAAATCTTTACTCCTCACACTTCAGATAGAGCCCTAATATCCAGAGTATACAAAGAACTCAAAAAATTAAGCAATAAGAAAACAAATAACCCAATCAACAAATGGGCCAAGGACCTGAACAGACACTTCTCAGAGGAGGACATACAATCAATCAACAAGTACATGAAAAAATGCTCACCATCTCTAGCAGTCAGAGAAATGCAAATCAAAACCACCCTAAGATACCATCTCACTCCAGTAAGATTAGCAGCCATTATGAAGTCAAACAACAACACGTGCTGGAGAGGATGTGGGGAAAAGGGTACACTTGTACATTGCTGGTGGGACTGCAAACTGGTACAGCCAATTTGGAAAGCAGTATGGAGATTCCTGGGAAAGCTGGGAATGGAACCATCATTTGATCCAGCTATTGCCCTTCTTAGACTATTCCCTGAAGACCTTAAAAGAGCATACTATAGGAATACTGCTACATCGATGTTCATAGCAGCACAATTCACAATAGCTAGACTGTGGAACCAACTTAGATGCCCTTCAATAGATGAATGGATTAAAAAAATGTGGCATTTATACACAATGGAGTCTTACTCAGCACTAAAAAATGACAAAATCATGGAATTTGCAGGGAAATGGATGGCATTAGAGCAGATTATGCTAAGTGAAGCTACCCAATCCCTAAAAAACAAATGCCAAATGTCTTCTTTGATATAAGGAGAGCAACTAAAAACAGAGGAGGGAGGAAGAGCATGAGAAAATGATTAACATTAAACAGGGACGAGAGGTGGGAGGGAAAGGGAGAGAGAAGGGAAATTGCATGGAAATGGAAGGAGACCCTCATTGTTATACAAAATTACATACAAGAGGAAGTGAGGGGAAAGGGAAAAAAAATCAAGGAAGAGAAATGAATTACAGTAGATGGGGTAGAGAGAGAAGATGGGAGGGGAGGGGAGGGGAGGGGAGGGGAGGGGAGGGGAGGGGAGGGGAGGTGGGATAGTAGAGGATAGGAAAGATAGCAGAATACAACAGTCACTAGTATGGCAATATGTAAAAACGTGGATGTGTAACCGATGTGATTCTGCAATCTGTATATGGGGTAAAAATGGGAGTTCATAACCCACTTGAATCAAATGTATGAAATATGATATGTCAAGAGCTTTGTAATGTTTTGAACAACCAATAAAAAAATAAAATTAAAAAAAAATAAAAAAATAAATCACTCTTTAGCTACTGGGTAAGTAAAAGAAAAGAAAAAGAAGGTAAATAAATTCTGTAGAACTAAAACAGAACCAAATACACCTACTTCACTCCACCTAGCAGTTAACTAAGAGGCACTGAGGACCAAAAAATGAAAGACAAATAATAATGAGCCAAGAAAAATCAGCTTAAAAAGAATATAGACAAAGCTGATTGTGTGTGTGTGTGTGTGTGTGTGTGTTTTCCATATATGTAAAATTGGGATGTCTGAAGACGGAAACAAACAATAGAACAAACTAATACTAAAACTATAATCGAATAAATCGTTTCAAGGAAATGGAAGGCAGAGGAGTAAGACCAGGAATCTACACTTTGAAAGTACACACCATTCTCTTGGAAAGTTGACCTTGAATAATCAATTCCCAGACATGTACTGGGTAAATCCTAAAGATAAAGAAAAAAGACAAAAAGATATAATCACCGAACTGGGGTTGTGGCTCAGCGGTAGAGCACTTGCCTGGCATGTGTGAGGCCCTGGGTTTAAATCTCAGCACCACATATAAATAAATAAGATAAAGGTCCATCACAACTAAAGAAAAAATCATTCTTAAAAAAAGGAAAATTAAATGAATATACCTAGTGTAGTATGCAACAATACAAAAAAGGCAATTATTTTAAAGAAACACAAGAAAAATTTTTAAACAAAGAATTTTTTCCATGTTTTTACTGGTGCATTATAATTGCACATAAAGGTGGGATTTGTTGTTACATGCATACAATATAACAATATGATTTGGCCAATATCACTTCCCTGCACTTCCTAAACAAAGGATTTTGTACCTAGCCAAAAACTCTTTCAGTTATCAAGACTGGAAAAACAACATCAAACATGCAAGAACTTGGGAAATGCTATCTTCATAAGTCCTTCTTGACAAATCTAACAAAGAATGAGCATCATTCAATCAAAAAATGATTACAGAATCACTAGCAAAAGAATCAACAATAAATATATTTAATTTTAGATATAAGACTAAAAAGTAGGGATAAAATATAAGAAAATATGTCAATATTTTTAATAATGTAGAAATGATACAATTAATTAATGAAAGATAGAAACAGAAAATAAAATAAGTGCACTGACTACTGAATAGTCCATAAGTGTAAATCAAAGAACACCATTTAAAACTGACAAACCATGTAAACAGAAGATTAAATAAGAAAAAAGAGGCCAGGCATGGCAGCACACACCTGTAATCCCAGAGACTTGGGAGGCAGAGACAAGAGGTTTGTAAGTTCCAACTTAGGCTCAGCAACTTAGTGAGACCCTGTCTTAAAATAAAAACTAAAAATGGGTAGGGACACAGCTCAGGAAACCAAAGAACAGGATAAGACAGGACAGAAGACAGGTGACAGGAGAAAGGGGAAGGAAAAAGAAGGAAGAAGGGAAGGAGAAAGGGAGAGACAAGGGAATAAGGGCTAGGAATACACCTCAGTGACAAAGCTCTAGCACGTGTGTGGTCCTGGGTTTAATTCCCACACTGCAAAAAAAAAAAAAAAAAAGGGAATAACAGGAATTATGAAAGTCATATTATAAAGATGTTAGAATAAAAAATATATACTTTCCTAAATAACAAAAGATATGCCAAAAAATAGCCAAACACCCCACAAAGAATATAGAAAAAGAAATACAGTAAATATAACAGACTCTAACAAGATGCAACTCAAGATTATATACAAGAGATTCAGCAGTGATAAACTGATTCAAAATGTCTGACATGAAAAGGTCTAGAAGATAAGGGTAAATTGTCTAAATTTGAATCACTCCACATACCCTTCAGAAAAATCACAGACCTATAAAGACCACAGACAATACCAAACTTCAAATTACATGCAAGAAAGAAATGCAGGTTAAAAAAAAAGAAAGAAAGAAAGAAAAAAATGCAGGTAACAAATTTCATCAGCACTCCCACCAGTACTGCAAATCTGTGGGTACAAAGAACAGATAAAAAAGACTTAAAAGAGAGTCCATGAAAAATAATTACAATAGAGTAAAGAACCATAGACAAAATCAACTTTTTTAAAAGATGTAAAAGCCAGCCATGGTAGCATATGCACATAATCCCAGCTAAGAGTGGCAGAGGCAGAAGGATTCCAAGTTTGAAGCCAGCTTGGGCTACATAGTAAGACCCTGCCTCAAAAAAACAAAAACAAAAAAATCACCCTTAATGGGCTGGGGTGGTGGCTCAGAGGTACAGCGCTCGCCTAACATGCGAGAGGCACTGGGTTCGATCCTCAGCACCTCATAAATATAAAATAAATATATAGTGTCCATCTTTAATTAAAAAATAAATTTTAAAAAATCACCCTTAAAATTAAAAAGTCCAGGGATGGGGTTGTAGCTCCATGGTAAAGCACTTGCCTTTCATGCATGAGGCCCTGGGTTCGATCCTCAATACCACATAAAAATAAATAAGCAAAAATTAAGATATTGTGTCCATCTACAACTAAAAAAAATATTTTAAAAAAATTTAAAAGTCTTAGCTTGGCATAGTGGCAATGCTGTAATCCCAAAGACTCCAGAGGTTGAAGCAGGAGGATCCCAAGAACAAGGCCGGCCCGAGCAACTTGACAAGGCCCTAAGCAACTTGATGGGACCCTCTCTCAAAATAAAAAATAACTTAAAAAAGGGCTGAGGATATGGCTCAGTAGTTAAGTGCCCCTGTGTTCAATCATTGGTACCAAAAATACAATAAAATTTTAGAAAGTGCAAAATTAAGATCAAACATTGAACACAGGTTCAACATTTGGTACTTCATACCAACAGCTACATGAAAAGTCCAAGGCTGGGGATATGGCTCAAGTAGAAGCGCGCTTGCCTGGCATACATGAGGCACTGGGTTTGATTCTCAGCACCACATAAAAAAATAAATAAATAAAGATATTGTGTCCACCTAAAAAGCTAAAAAATAAATATTTAAAAAAAAAAGTCCATAAAAGTAAGAACCAGAGTGGCAACCTCAGAGATTTACTGCTGTTAGATAAGGAGATAGAACCTGGAGGTGGAGGTCTGTAATGGAGCCCTTTGAGCATTTGCCTTGCTTGAAGCCCTTGGGTTCTGTCCCCAGCCTCACCAAAAAAAAAAAAAGGGGGGGGGGGGGTGATGCCCCTCAGATTCACTGAAGGAAGAATAAGAGAAATAAAGACAAATGATCCTGAAGGAGAGGGGAAAAAACACACACACACACAAATGAGTTAATCTCTCCCCCAATATCACATCTATATCAACACCATCATTCATGAAAGAAACTGAGTTCACTGAAGTAAAGAAAAGAAAACTCTCTATTTCATCTATCCATTAACTGATAAGAATAAATTCTAAACTATGAGACAAAACATAATGCAAATCAAAAATTTTCAGGTTATCAACATTCTCCCCTAAATACCAACCCAGAAAATATGCATACATGTTAAGAAGACATTCCAAACAGAATTCAAAGAAACTTTTGAAGATTAAGAAAAAACTATACCCAGGTATGTTGGTGCATGCCTATATTTCCAGCTACTTAGGAGGTTAAGGCAGGAGGATTGCAAGATCAAGGGCAGCCTGAAAACTTAGCACGACCATGTCTCAAAAAATAAAATAAAAAAAGACTCAGGGTGTAGCTCAGTGACAGAGCACTTGCTTTGCATATCCAAGGCCTTGGATTTAATCCTTACCACTGCCAAAATAGAAAATAAAAAATTTAAAAACCAAAAGTGTAGCTCAATCGTAGAGCACTTTGCCCAGAAATTCAAAATCTAAAATAAAAAGCAGGCAAAAGAGGAACAAATGAAAGTTGATCAAACTTTGAAAACAGATAAAACCACCTCAAAAACAAAAAATAAAAAATTACTGGGTTCCCAAGAAGTTAGGTTTAAGTAAAATCTAATAAGGTATATTTAAAAAGTATAAGAAAATAAACAAAAAATTAAAAGTAATAACTTCCAGGATATATTATTCAGAGAAAAGGACAAAATATAAACAGGAAATATACTATATTTCACATAAAGAAGGGAAATTAAAGATACGTACATAGCTTATTTCTGTGTTAAAGTAACAGTGGAGAAATAAAAACAAACTAGTAAAGCTGGTCAACAATAGCAGTGAGAGTTGTATGTAAGAATACTCATTTAAGTACATAGCAAAATAAAGGATACATATAATCCAGCATGGTAGCACACACCTGTAATCCCAGCTACTTGAGAGTCTAAGGCAAGAGGATCACAACATTCAGGCCAGTCTGGGGAACCCTGTCTCAAAATAAAATTCAAAAGGGTTGAGGCTGTATGTAGCTATTGGTAGAGTGCCTTGCACTCTACCTCAAAAAGGGGAGGAGATAAACACACACCGATATCTACATTTGTATATATACATACAATAGTTCCTTGAGTTATTTTGAGGTTTTGGTTCTTGTGGTGTTGTTTTTGAGGGATATTTGATTTTGGTTTTGGTACCGGGTATCAAACCTCTACCTCTGTGCTACATCCTCAGCCCTTTTTTAAATTTTATATTGAGAAAGAATCTCACTAAGTTGCAAAAAAAAAAAAAAAAGATTGCTAAGCAGTACTGAGAAGGAGCAACACTGAGGGGTCTCTTAAAGTTTGTGATCTTAAATAAATGTGATCACAGTGAGCACAGTTACATGTTTTGTTTTGTTTTTTCCTTGCCACATTCAGCAAAAAGGGGCACGTAATAGATGGAGGGATAGGTTTAACCAAGGTGGGGATTTGCCAGGAAATATAATACAAAGAGGTTGAGGGAATATTCAAGATATTCAAGGGAACTGTTAATATAAAACTTGTGCTATATACATTAGATAAGGAGGAAAGGTGGGGACATGAAATGGTAGAAGAAAATGAAAAGGTGACAAAGTCAGCTGATTAGACATCTTACTAGGGCTAAAGTATTACTGGAGTTAGGGTATTATAAGGAGTAAGTTGGAAAAGATAGGTGACACTGATTACAGAATGAACATCTGAAATTGAGATCTGGAAAATAGCAATGTTTATTATTATGACAGGCTCAACAAGGATTCCTTATCAGAACCAGGGAACACAGAAAATGAAGTGACTGTTTCCTTAATTTTGTCAAGGAGAGTCGATAGCTGGTACAGATCTACATGCAGAAGAAGACAGAAGTTGGTTAAAAACATGCAGTGAGCCAGGTGCAGTGGCACATGCCTGTAATCCCAGAAGCTCAGGAGGCTGAGGCAGAAGAATCCAAAGTTCAAAGCCAGCCTCAGCAATAGCAAGGCACTAAACAAGACCCTGTCTCTTAATAAAATACAAAATAGGTCTGGGGTATGGTTCAGTGATCCAGGGCCTGAGTTCAATCCCTAGTACAAAAACAAAAACAAAAACAAACAAACAAAAAAAAACCCATACAGTTGATGCCTTAGGGCATTAGATTTACTTCTCTTTCAGAATCCCACTTGAGAAAGGCTGAGGTGCTATGACCTATTAGGATAGATACCCAAGAGGTCAAGGAACTGAGAGGCCAGAGCATCAGAGGGGTCATATCTTGACTTGAACCAACAAAAATCGCAGCTTTGTATGATTCAGCCTAATATGTAAACAGTGAAATCACCAAGAATGATGACAAAGAGTAGTGAAGAGAAAGATGGTAAGTGATACTTACAGTTTTCAATGAACTGAGAAGTGTTAGAGGTGGGGAATGGTCAGGAAGATTGCAGATTACTGCTTCAGGCTGAGGTAGGAGGAATAACACTATGATTTGTGCTTCAAAGTAGGTTTTCCCAGTATTCTAGAAGCAATAGTGAAGGACAAGGGCTGGGGATGTGGCTCAAGCAGTAGCGTGCTTGCCTGGCATGCGCGGGGCGCTGGGTTCGATCCTCAGCACCACATAAAAATAAAAAAATAAAATAAAGATGTTGTGTCCACTGAAAACTAAAAAGAAATATTAAAAAATCCCCTATCTCTCTGCCACCCTCCTTCCCCCCCTCTTAAAAAAAAAATAGTGAAGCACAAGAAGAATGTGTATTCCACCTCCAGGTCCACTACTACTATGGTATATGGAAGAAGTAACAGCCAATAGTTGAGAAGGTGCAAGGAGAACCAGGACAGCTATCTTTCAGTGAGAACAAAAAGATGAGAAAACTTTCACCAAGGAGGTTGAGCACAGTGAATTTTCTGATCACTAACAAATTCCAAGAAAACAGAGTTATTTCAAGGGTAGAGGGGGAGATTAAGATGAATTATAGGAGCAGAGCCGCTGCCCGCACCCGGAACAGGCCCAGCGACCCGCTGGCGTGGTAGTCACCCCAATTGGAGTAGGGGCAGAGCAGAGCCGCCGCAAGCGCCCACAAGGTAGGCAGACCTGCGACCGACCGACGGAACAGGACCAGCGGCCCGCTGGCGTGGTAGTCACGTCACCCCAATTGGAGTAGGGGCAGAACAGAGCCGCCGCCCGCGCCCAGAACAGGCCCAGCGACCTGCCGGCATGGTAGTCACGTCACCCCAATTGGAGTAGGGGCAGAGCAGAGCCGCCACCCGCGCCCGGAACAGGCCCAGCGACCCGCCGGCATGGTAGTCACGTCACCCCAATTGGATTAGGGGCCGAGCAGAGCCGCCGCCCGCACCTGGAACAGGCCCAGCGACCCGGTAGACACGTCACCCCAATTGGAGTAGGGGCAGAGCAGAGCCGCCGCCCGCGCCCGGAACAGGCCCAGCGACCCGCCGGCGTGGTAGTCACGTCACCCCAATTGGAGTAGGGGCAGAGCAGAGCCGCCGCCGGAGCCTGCAAGGTAGGCAGACCTGCGACTGACCGGCAGAACGGGCCCAGCGGCCCATCAGCGTGGTAGACTGATCACCCCAATTGGAGGAGGAGCACAGCTGCTGCCCGCCCCTGCAAGGGAGACTTTTCAACTATACAAGAGCAATATAAATATATAGGGGGAAAATTTCAATAACACAACAGTTTCACCAAGCAGAAAGAAACGCAAGCAGTATGAAAAGACAAGGAAAGAAAGGACCACAAGTAATGCAGGTCAACTCAACTTTAGAAGAGCTGCAGCAGATGGAATGTCAGAAAAAGAATTCAGGATATACATGCTTCAGATGATCTGGAGTCTCAAGGAAGACATTAGACAGCAAAATCAGACAATGAAAGATCACTTCGACAATGAATTACATAAACAAATCCAAGAAGCAAAAGATCAACTATACAGGGAGATAGAGGTTATAAAAAACAAACAAACAGAAATCCTAGAAATGCAGGAAGCAAAAAACCAACTTAAAAGCTCAATTGAGAATACTACCAGCAAAGTAGAACACTTAGAAGATAGAACATCAGACAATGAAGACAAAGTATTTCAACTTGAAAAGAACATAGACAGCTCAGCAAGACTGTTAAGAAACCATGAGCAGAACATCCAAGAAATATGGGATAACATAAAGAGACCAAACTTAAGAGTCATTGGGATACAAGAAGGTATAGAGGTCCAAACGAAAGGAATGAGCAATCTATTCAATGAAATAATACGAGAAAACTTCCCAGACTTGAAGAATGAGACAGAATCCCAAATCCTAGAAGCCTACAGGATGCCGAATGTGCAAAATCATAAGAGATCCACACCTAGACACATTATAATGAAGATGCCCAACATACAGAATAAGGAGAGAATTTTAAAAGCAGATTACATTTAGGGGTAAACCAATCAGGATAACAGCTGATCTTTCAACACAGACTCTGAAAGCTAGAAGATCCTGGAATAACATATTTCAAACACTGAAAGAAAATGGGTTCCAACCAAGAATTGTGTATCCAGCGAAATTAAGCTTCAGGATGGAAGATGAAATTAAAACCTTCCACGATAAACAAAAGTTAAAAGAATTTGCAGCTAGAAAACCATCTCTTCAAAACATTCTCGGCAAAACATTACAGGAAGAGGAAATGGAAAACAACAATGAAAACCAACAGTGGGAGGTAGGACAGTAAAGGGGGGGAAAATAATCAAAGAGGAAAACAAACCATGTTTAGTAACATAAATAAACAAATATGGCTGGAAGAACAACCCATATCTCAATAATAACCCTAAATGTTAATGGCTTAAACTCACCAATTAAGAGACACAGGCTAGTAGAATGGATCACAAAACAAGACCCAACAATATGCTGCCTACAGGAGACGCATTTGATAGGAAAAGACATACATAGACTGAAGGTGAAAGGTTGGGAAAAATCATATCACTCATATGGACTTCAGAAACAAGCAGGAGTGTCCATACTCATATCAAATAAAATAGATTTCAAGCCAAAGTTAATCAAAAGGGATAAAGAGGGACACTACATACTGCTCAAGGGAACCATACACCAACAAGACATAATAATCATAAATATATATGCCCCAAACAATGGTGCAGCTATGTTCATCAAACAAACTCTTCTCAAGTTCAAGAGTCTAATAGACCACCATACAATAATCATGGGAGACTTCAACACACCTCTCTCACCACTGGACAGATCTTCCAAACAAAAGTTGAATAAGGAAACTATAGAACTCAATAACACAATTAATAACCTAGACTTAATTGACATATATAGAATATACCACCCAACATCAAGCAGTTACATTTTTTTCTCAGCAGCACATGGATCCTTCTCAAAAATAGATCATATATTATGTCACAGGGCAACTCTTAGACAATATAAAGGAGTAGAGATAATACCATGCATCTTATGTGATCATAATGGAATGAAACTGAAAGTCAACGATAAAAGAAGGAAGGAAAAATCATGCATCACTTGGAGAATGAACAATAGGTTACTGAATGATCAATGGGTTATAGAAGATATCAAGGAGGAAATTTAAAAATTCTTAGAGATAAATGAAAACACAGACACAACATATCGGAATCTATGGGACACACTGAAAGCAGTTCTAAGAGGAAAATTCATTGCTTGGAGTTCATTCCTTAAAAAAAGAAAAAACCAACAAATAAATGATCTCATACTTCATCTCAAAATCCTAGAAAAACAAGACCAAAACAACAGCAAAATAAGTAGAAGGCAAGAAATAATTAAAATCAGAGCTGAAATTAATGAAATCGAAACAAAAGAAACAATTGAAAAAATTGACAAAACTAAAAGTTGGTTCTTTGAAAAAATAAATAAAATCGACAGACCCTTAGCCATGCTAACGAAGAGAAGAAGGGAGAGAACTCAAATTACTAGCATACGGGATGAAAAAGGCAATATCACAACAGACACTTCAGAAATACAGAAGATAATCAGAAATTATTTTGAATCCTTATACTCCAATAAAATAGAAGATAGTGAAGGCATCAATAAATTTCTTAAGTCATATGATCTGCCCAGATTGAGTCAGGAGGATATAGACAACCTAAACAGACCAATATCAATTGAGGAAATAGAAGAAACCATCAAAAGACTACCAACTAAGAAAAGCCCAGGACCGGATGGGTATACAGCAGAGTTTTACAAAACCTTTAAAGAGGAACTAATACCAATACTTTTCAAGCTATTTCAGGAAATAGAAAAAGAGGGAGAACTTCCAAATTCATTCTACAAGGCCAACATCACCCTGATTCCTAAACCAGACAAAGACACTTCAAAGAAAGAAAACTACAGACCAATATCTCTAATGAACCTAGATGCAAAAATCCTCAATAAAATTCTGGCGAATCGAATACAAAAGCATATCAAAAAAATTGTGCACCATGATCAAGTAGGATTCATCCCTTGGATGCAAGGCTGGTTCAGTATACGGAAATCAATAAATGTTATTCACCACATCAATAGACTTAAAAATAAGAACCATATGATCATCTCGATAGATGCAGAAAAAGCATTCGACAAAGTACACCATCCCTTTATGTTCAAAACACTAGAAAAACTAGGGATAACAGGAACATACCTCAATATTGTAAAAGCAATCTATGCTAAGCCTCAGGCTAGCATCATTCTGAATGGAGAAAAATTGAAGGCATTCCCTCTAAAATCTGGAACAAGATAGGGATGCCCTCTCTCACCACTTCTGTTCAACATAGTTCTCGAAACACTGGCCAGAGCAATTAGACAGACGAAAGAAATTAAAGGCATCAAAATAGGAAAAGAAGAACTTAAATTATCACTATTTGCAGATGACATGATTCTATACCTAGCAGACCCAAAAGGGTCTACAAAGAAACTATTAGAGCTAATAAATGAATTCAGCAAAGTGGCAGGATATAAAATCAACACGCATAAATCAAAGGCATTCCTGTATATCAGCAACAAATCCTCTGAAATGGAAATGAGGACAACCACTCCATTCACAATATCCTCAAAAAAAATAAAATACTTGGGAATCAACCTAACAAAAGAGGTGAAAGACTTACACAATGAAAACTACAGAACCCTAAAGAGAGAAATAGAAGAGGATCTTAGAAGATGGAAAAATATACCCTGTTCATAGATAGGCAGAACTAACATCATCAAAATGCGATATTACCAAAAGTTCTCTATAGGTTTAATGCAATGCCAATCAAAATCCCAACGGCATTTCTTGTAGAAATAGAGAAAGCAATCATGAAATTCATATGGAAAAATAAAAGACCCAGAATAGCAAAAACAATGCTAAGCAGGAAGTGTGAATCAGGCGGTATAGCGATACCAGACTTCAAACTATACTACAGAGCAATAGTAACAAAAACAGCATGGTACTGGTACCAAAACAGGCGGGTGGACCAATGGTACAGAATAGAGGACACAGAAACCAATCCACAAAACTACAACTATCTTATATTTGATAAAGGGGCTAAAAGCATGCAATGGAGGAAGGATAGCATCTTCAACAAATGGTGCTGGGAAAACTGGAAATCCATATGCAACAAAATGAAACTGAATCCCTTTCTCTTGCCATGCACAAAAGTTAACTCAAAATGGATCAAGGAGCTTGATATCAAATCAGAGACATGGCATCTGATAGAAGAAAAAGTTGGCTACGATCTACATACTGTGGGGTCGGGCTCCAAATTCCTCAATAGGACACCCATAGCACAAGAGTTAATAACTAGAATCAACAAATGGGACTTACTCAAACTAAAAAGTTTTTTCTCAGCAAAAGAAACGATAAGAGAGGTAAATAGGGAGCCTACATCCTGGGAACAAATCTTTACTCCTCACACTTCAGATAGAGCCCTAATATCCAGAGTATACAAAGAACTCAAAAAATTAAGCAATAAGAAAACAAATAACCCAATCAACAAATGGGCCAAGGACCTGAACAGACACTTCTCAGAGGAGGACATACAATCAATCAACAAGTACATGAAAAAATGCTCACCATCTCTAGCAGTCAGAGAATGCAAATCAAAACCACCCTAAGATACCATCTCACTCCAGTAAGATTGGCAGCCATTATGAAGTCAAACAAGAACAAGTGCTGGAGAGGATGTGGGGAAAAGGGTACACTTGTACATTGCTGGTGGGACTGCAAATTGGTGCAGCAAATTTGGAAAGCAGTATGGAGATTTCTTGGAAAGCTGGGAATGGAACCACCATTTGACCCAGCTATTCCCCTTCTCAGTCTATTCCCTAAAGACCTAAAAAGAGCATGCTACAGGGACACTGCTACATCGATGTTCATAGCAGCACAATTCACAATAGCAAGACTATGGAACCAACCTAGATGCCCTTCAACAGACGAATGGATAAAAAAAAATGTGGCATTTATACACAATAGAGTATTACTCTGCATTAAAAAATGACAAAATCATTGAATTTGCAGGGAAATGGATGGCATTAGAGCAGATTATGCTAAGTGAAGCTACCCAATCCCTAAAAAACAAATGCCAAATGTCTTCTTTAATATAAGGAGAGTAACTAAGAACAGAGTAGGGACGAAGAGCAGGAGAAGAAGATTAACATTAAACTGGGATGAGGGGTGGGAGGGAAAGGGAGAGAGAAGGGAAATTGCATGGAAATGGAAGGAGACCCTCAGGGTTATACAAAATTACATACAAGAGGAAGTGAGGGGAAAGGGAAAAAAAATACAAGGTGGAGAAATGAATTACAGTAGAGGGGGTAGAGAGAGAAGAGGGGAGGGGAGGGGAGGGGAGGGAGGATAGTAGAGGATAGGAAAGGCAGCAGAATACAACAGACACTAGTATGGCAATATGTAAATCAATGGATGTGTAACTGATGTGATTCTGCAATCTGTATACGGGGTAAAAATGGGAGTTCATAACCCACTTGAATCAAAGTGTGAAATATGATATATCAAGAACTATGTAATGTTTTGAACAACCAACAATAAAAATTAAAAAAAAAAAAAGATGAATTATAAAAGCAACACTGAGGGGTCTCCCAGAACACAGATTAGAGTCATGTGGGGATGAGACTTCAAGTGACAAAGGCATGCCAGTGGAAGCTTGGATTTCTTGTGGTACCCAAGGTAAATAGATTTTTAAGGCATGACAGAATTATTTATGATCATCTCTTAAAGGAAAAAATACCATACAATGGGACTTTCTATACAGTAGAATACAGTAACCACTAGAGTTATTAAGTAGTTGAAATGTGGCTCGTGTGGCATCCTAAAAAAAAAAAAAAAAAAAAAAGTGAAGAGAGTATCAGTCAGCTGTAGGACAATTTTAGGTGACCTAATATGTAGTAATTACAGTTCCTAAAGGAGGAGAGGGACAGAAATTTTAAAAAAGATTAAGAGAAAATAACTGAGAACATTCATAATTTGATGAAAACTAGAAACCCTCATACCTAAGAAGTTTTATAAACCAAAAGCACAAGAAACATCATGATAAATTTAATTAAAAGTACATAATCAAGTTACTTTAAACCAGTGATAAAAGAAAAAAAAAACTGGCAGGGGACGCAAATTTACAGAGGGGAAAAATAGGAATGAAGTCAGATATTTTGTTGGAAACAATAAACCAAGAAGAAAATGGAACAAAGTCTTTTAAAGTACTGGAAAAATAAAGTTGTCAACCATAATTTCTATATCTGGTATAACCCTCCAAAGTTAAAACTACTATATGTAGTAAGAATTATGGATTGGATCCTAGAATAGAAAAAGAACATTAGTGGAAAAACTGCTAAAATCCAAATGAAGACTACAGTATCATCAATGATAATGTCTTAGTTCTGATAAATGTACTGTGGATATATAAGATATTAACATTAGGAGACAGAAAGCATTCAATACAAAGGCCAAAAAAATGGAGAACAGAAAAAGAAATATGGAACAAACAAACAAAAAAAATAACACGATGATAAATGAAATCCTAACCATATCAATAATCACATTAATTAAACTGCCTAAATACCTAAGTAAAGATATTAGATAGAGATATTGGTAGAGATTGTCAGACTGGAAAATAAAGCAAGACTCAACTATCTATGCTCCCTACGGAAGTACACTTGTAAAGACAAATAGGAAAAGACACAACTTATCAAAGAAAGCTGAATAGTCACAATATAACACAACTAGCAACAAGGAAAGCAAACACAAACTCAAGGCCAATACTAAGAGAAAGCCATCCAGTAAAGACAGAAAAATTTCTGCAGGATTCTACGGTATGTAACTATTAATATAACCTGTAATATAAAGAACATTTGAGAAGTTTCTAACAGTTTTCATTTGAAATAAACTGCTAAAAGTTCTAAAATCTTACAGGCATAAATTTTGATGTTGAAAGCTTTAGAGGGAGAAAATCTCCTTATCTTTACAGGTACATTATATAGTAAATGGGATAATCCATTTAGAAAATGTTGAATTGCTTTTTCTAAACATTATGAATGTAGCTGTGTACTTTTTTTTCTTTGCAGTGCTGGGGATGCAACCCAGAGCTTTGTGTATGTAAAGGAAAGTTCTTTACCACTGAGCTACATGCCTAGTCCTGAAGCATATCTTCAATTAGTGTGGTTATGTTAATGTGTAATTCATAGTAGAAAAAAGTTACATTTTTGAAAATGCCAAAGCTTTTATAAACCTTTCTTCTTTCCCAAATACTATAGTTTCCATGCACAGCTTTTACAAATTCAATTTACAGAATGCCTTTACACTGATGTTTGGTAGAAGTTCAGGAATATTACTTTTATGTAAATACCGACTCCCTCCTTTTATCAAGTAATTTTAATTTCCTAGTCCACATAATACTACATCATTCTGTGTCTCTGTAACAATGTGTAGTCTACATAACTTTTTTGTATCTCAAGTGGACATACAACTAAAGTTGAACCAACAATTCTAAAAAGTACAAAACCACTGCTAATTTTTTAGTTTTGTCCCTGGGAATCCAGTAAAATCAGATGACTTGCCTAAAGAGAATAAAATAAGTTAGAGATAGATGAATTTGGCTTTAGGATTATTAATCTTTTTGAAATCCACTAAGAGCATATATAAGGACTAGTAGATTGAAATTTAAAACTACATGATAAAGGCTTATAGTTCAGAAATGTCTCAAATTTCTCATTATATATGTAATAGTATTTTTAAAAAATTTTTTTGTAGTTGTTGATAGACAGATGTCTTTTATTCATTTATTTTTATGTGGTGCTGAGGATTGAATCCAGTGCCTCACGCATGCTAGGCAAGTGTTCTACCACTGAGCTACAGCCCCAGCCATGTAGTAGTATTTTAATTGGAAAAAAAAAAAATCAATCCGTGATACTTATATAGTGAAATATAGTTGTCATTTAGTGCTATAATTTGGATCTTAAATGTCCCCTAATGACCCATGTGTTAAAGGATTGGTCCTGGGGCAGGGAGGGCGGGGGGCACTATTGGAAGGTAATGAAATACTTAAGAGGTGGGGCATACTAGAAGTATAGGTCAATGGAGCTGTGCCCTTAAAAGAAGTAAGCAGTTTTGTTCTACCATGTGCTCCTGCCATTATGTGTTGCCTTGACAGAGCCCCAAAACAACAGAGCCAATCCATCATGGACTAGAACCTCCAAAGTTATGATCCCAAAAAAAACATTTCTCTTTATAAGTTGATTATCTCATATATTTGTTATGCTGGCTGCTGCTTAACAAACATAAGCTGTTATATAAGCTGATTCAAAGAACCAAGCCCCTCCCCTCAAATCTCCATAGATATAAAATGGCACAGCATTTGCACATAACCTAAACATCTTTCCATATACTTATAAAACATCTCTAGATTATTTACCTAATATAATGTATATGCCATATAAATAGTTTAATCATACTGCATTGTTTAGAGAATAATGATAAGGGAAAAAAATGTCTGTACATGTTTAGACGAGAAAGAAACTTCTACATTTTCAAGTCCCAGATGGTGAGCCCCCTGAATATGAAGGGACAGTTGTATAATAATATTACACAAGGAAACCAACCTATTTGGAAACATGGTTGTAGTAGAAAAAAATATTTTTTCAAATATTTATTCTTAAGTTTTAGATGGACACAATATCTTTATTTTACATTTATGTGGTGCTGAGGATCGAACCCAGTGCCTTGTGGATGTTAGGCGAGCACTCTACCACTGAGCCACAACCCCAGCCCCAAGAAGAAAATTTTATTCTTGTTTCTCTGTCAAATAAATGACAAGACTGCAAAAGGTAGAAATATTCATTGTTTTAAGGAAGATGACAATAAAAAAATTGTACTAGTGACTAGTACATTGATAGTCTGTATATTAACATATGAACTAAATTACTAAACTAAATCACGGTGAATCAATGTTAACAGAAAATATTGAGTAAAAATGGCATTTCTAAGATACCATTTTGAATATTAGGTCATCTTGGAAGCTTTCAATAGTTAAAAGATACTTCACATGTATTGATGTGAAATACGGGAAAATGGCAATACAAAATAATTACAACTTTAGGTATATGGTTTATAATAAATTAAAGAAGAAAAAAAAGAACGTATGGTAACTTGCTTTCTCCACTGCCCCAAGTACTAGGAATTAAATCTAGGGCCTCACAACTACAAATGCTCTACCATTGAGCTAAACCCCAGCCATTTTTATGTTTTGAGACAGTATCTTGCTGAATTTCACATGCCAGCATTGAATTTACAATCCTTGTGTCTCAGCCTCCTGAGTAGCTGGGATTATAGGCATGTGCCACCACACGAGATATAACATGGATTTTAAAATCAGAATTTAGCATAGATAACTATTTTCTTTATTTGGGGGGTGGGGGGGTATGGGGTGGAGTGGCGGGTTCCAGGAATTGAACTATTTTCATCTAAAGGAAAAGAGTCTTAATTATTTCAATAATTAGATTTTTCTGCTTCTAAGAAGACTTCCAATGAAATTAGGATCCACCATTTTGAGAGAATTCTATTATATTATGCAAACATTGTCACTGAGTTTGGTACTTAATACAATTTTAAATTGGACAAATTTATTCTATTCTAGTTAAGTCATAAATGTAAAAATGTAAATTTGCTTTGATCGAAGAATTTTTCTATTAAAGAATAAAGAAAACTGGAGTAGCTACAGTAATACTAGAAAAACTAGATGTCAAGGCTCGGGGTACAGCACAGTGACAGAGCATTTGACTACTATGTATGAGGTCCTGGGTTCAATCTCCAGCTCACAAACAAAAAAGTAGATGTCGGAACTCAGAGTATACCAGTGCTGAAGCTCATTTTAGCTGAGCACGGTGGCGTATGCCTGCAAGCCCAGAGGCTCAGAAGGCTGAGGCAGGAAGGTCACAGTTCAAAATCAGCCTCAGCAACTTAGTGAGGCCCCAAGAAACTTAGCGAGACTCTATCTCAAAATAAACAATAAAAAGGTTTGGGAAAGTGGCTCAGTGGTTAAGTGTTCCTGGGTTCAATCAAAATAAAAGAAAAAAAGGTCATTTCGTAATGATAAAGGGGGGTCAATTAATCAAAAGATAATCTTAAACATTTACACATCTAATGGTAAAACTTCAAAATATATGAAGCAAACACTAATAGAACTAAAAAGAGAAATAGATAAATCTACAATTACAGTCAAAGACTTTAAAAGCCCTGCAAATAGGCAGAAAACCAGTAAGGATACAGTAGACTGAACAACACTAACATCCAGTTAACTTGACTGACATTTATAGAAAGCGCTGTCTAATAATGCTACCTCATATGCACGTTTTTAATAATTTTTTGTGTTTTGTAGTTGTAGATGAACAGAATGTCTTTATTTGTTATGTAGTGCTAAGGATAAAACTCAGTGCCTCAACACATGCTAGGCAACACATGCTCTGCCACTGAGCCACGCCCCAGCCCCCCTCATCTGTACATTTTTATCAATTACACAAAGAATATTTACCAAGATAAATGATATTCTGGTCCATAAGACAAGTTTCAATTGATTTTAAAAGGATTCAAATCATACAAAATACATATGACAAACTAAATTAGAAATCAGTAACCAAAAAAATCTCTAGAGGGCTGGGGATGTGGCTCAAGCAGTAGCGCACTCGCCTGGCATGTGTGCAGCCCGGGTTCGATCCTCAGCACCACATACAAACAAAGATGTTGTGTCCACCGAAAACTAAAAAATAAATATTTTTTTAAAAATCTCTAGAAAATTATCAAATATTTGGAAACTAAATAGCATGCTTCTAAATAACTCATGGCTTGAAAAAGAAATCTAAAGGGAAATTAGAGGGCTAGGAGGGCTAACCCTAATACTTGCCTAGTGCGCAAAAGGCCCTGTTTGCTCTCCAGCACTAAAAAAAGCAAGGAGAGGGGCCAGGGTTTTGACTCAGTGGTAGAGCACTTGCCTAGCATATGTGAGGAACTGAGTTCGATCCCCAGCACACATAAAAATAAAATACATTAAAAAAAAAAAAGCAAGGAGAGGGACCTGAAAAGTGCTCATAGTAGTACTAAACACCCATATTAGGCCTCCAATCACTGCTCTTAGCTTTTACCTTAAGAAACTAAGTGCAGTGGCACATAATTATAATCCCAGAGACTTGGGAGGTAAGGAGGATGCTCACAAGTTTGAGGCTAGCCTCAGCAATTTAATAAGAGGGAGATCATGTCTCAAAATAAAAAATAAAAAGGGCTGAGGAGGGAGCTCAGCATTAAAAATGTCCTTAGGTTCAATCTCCAGCATGGCAAAAGAAAAAGAAACAAACTAGAATCAAAAGAGAAAATTTACCCCAAAGAAATAAAAAAATAAGACAAAATGTACATAAGTGAAACAAAGTAATTATATATATATATATATATATATATATATATATATATATATATATAAAAAACCAGTGAAAGCAAAGTGCTAATAAGACTAATCAGTATAAAAAAAGAAATTAGAAAGAAAGAGGTGGTATCACTAGTTTTCAAAATGGTTTAGAAAGAAGAAATTCAATAATGTAGTTGAAATGGATGAACTCCTTGAAAGACATGAAGCATCTCAAGAAAAGATAAATTGAATAACCTTATTTTTAATGAAATTGAAACTAGATAATATCCTTTCCAAAGACAACACTTCAAGCTCAGGTGGTTTAATTGGTGAATTCTTTTTAAGAAAGTATAATATCAATTCTACTAAGATTCTTCCAGAACCTAGATGAGATATATCCCAACTGATTCTGAGGACAAAATGGCCTCCAAAATGTTTCTGGTTATCAAAACCAAAAACATTATAAGAAAAAGTATAGATCAAGCCAGATCCAGGAGCACAGGCCTATAATTTTAGGTTATTTGGTAAACTGATGCAGGAGGATAGCAAATTCAAGCCAGCCTTGACAATTTAGCAAGGCACTGTCTCAAAATAAAAAAATAAAAAGGTGCAATGGCTCATCCCTATAATTCCAGAAACTGGGGAGGCTGAGGATAGAGGATCGCAAGTTCCAAGACCAGACTCAGCAACTTAGTGAGGCCCTAAGTAAGACCCTGTGTCAAAATGAAAATTAAAAAGGGCTGTTGATGTAGCCCTGGGTTCAACCTCCAGTACCAAAAAAAAAAAAAAAAGGCAGGGCTAGGGCTAAGGCTATAGCTCAGTGATAGTGCCACTGGGTTCAATCCCCAGAGCACTTGAAAAAAAAAGCAATCCTGAGCTGGAGCTGGAGGTCAGTGGTAGAGCACTTGCCTAGTATGTATGAAGCACTGGGTTCAATCCTTAGCACCACATAAAAATGAAAACAAATAAAATAAAGGCACTCTGTCCATCTACAATTACAAAAAAAAATTTAAAAAGAAAGCAATCATGAATATAAAGACAAAATCCTAAAAAAAAATTCACAAATCAAATCCAAATCTATTAAAAAGATAATATATCATAAGTAAGTGGAGTGTGTCTCAAAAATGCTGAACAGTGTTTGAATGGTTTAACATTCAATGATTAATGTAGTTCACCATATTAACAGACTGAAAAAGAAAACAAGGAGTTCACCACAATACATGGAGAAAACGCATTTGACAAAACTCAATATCCATTCCTGGTCAAAACTCTCAGCAGTGGTGCATGCCTGTAATCCCAGCAGCTAGGGAGGCTGAGGCAGGAGGATCACAAGTTCAAAGCCAGCCTCAGTAAAAGAAAGGCACTAAGCAACTCAGTGAGACCCTGTCTCTAAATAAAATACAAAATAGGGCTGGGGATGTGGCTCAGTGGCTGAATGTCCTGAGTTCAATTCCTGATACCTGCCCTCCATCCTGCGCCCCCACCCCCACAAAAAAAGAAAAAAAAAAAAAAAACTCTGAGCAGGCTGAGCATGGTAGTAGTACATGGCTGTAATCCCAGTGACTTGGGAGGCTAAGGCAGGAGGATCACTAGTTCAAAGCCAGCCTCAGAAACTGAGCAAGACCCCAACCAACTCACCAAGACCCTGTCACTAAATAAAATATTTTTTAAAATGGCTGGGGATGTGGCTCAGTGGTTAAGCACCCCTGGGTTTAATCCCTGGTACAAAAAAAAAAAAACTCTCAGCAAACTAGGAACAAAAAAAACTTCTTCAAAATGATAAAGGACACTGATAGAAAAACCTCCTCCATTTTCAATAACTTCAAATTAATAGTGAAAGACTGGTAGGGCACTTAAACAAAAAAAAGAAACTCAGGTTGGAGGGGGCTGGGGTTGTGGCTTAGTGGTAGAGCACTTGCCTAGTATATGTGAGGCACTGAGTACGATCCTCAGCACACATAAACATAAATAAACAAAATAAAGGTCCATTGACAACTAAATATGTATACATAAAGAAACCCAAGTTGAAAAGAAAAAAATAAAGTAGGTCATTAATAAATGACCTGATTATAGAAAATAAAATTATCAAAAATATAAAATATAATGGAATCCACAAAAAGAGCTCTAAGAACTAATAAGTTTATAGAAAGTTTGGAGAATACAAGAATACACAAAAATCAATTGTTTATATATTCTAGCAAGAGGCTAACTAAAAATTTATTAAATAACATTTACAACAGCATCAAAATACATGATCCTAAGGATTAAATTTTACTAAAGATATAAAAGATATGTATTCTAAAAACTAGAAATTACTGCTTAAAGGACTATTTACAAAATCTAAAAATATACAGATAAGAGTCTAATATCATACTGCTTAGATGTCAATTTTCCCCAAATTAATCTAAAAATTCAAAACCACTCCAATCAAAATCCCAATGGGTTTTGTGGGTATAGGCCAGTGGTAGAATGGTTACCTAGCTTGCAAAAGGTTCTGGGTTTGATCCCAGCAAAAAACAGATAAACAAAAATAAAATAAAATCTCCCAACAGGGCTTTTACGAAATTGACAAACTGATTCTAAAATTAATATGAAGGCTCACATCTATACAGGAACATAAGTTCAAGTATAGCCTCAGCAATTTGGCAGGACCCTGTCTCAAAATAAAAATAAATAAATATTGTGTGTGTGTGTGGTGTGTGTGTGTGTGTGTGTGTGTGTGTAACGGGATGAGGATGTAGCTTAGTAGTTGAATATCCCTGGGTTCAATCTCAATACTGGGGGAAAAAAATTAATAGGAAATGAAATTAATACAGAAATGCAAAGGATCTAGCATACCCAAAAAAACCCTGACCAAAAAAAAAAAAATTAGAAGACTAACACTACTTGGTTTCAAAAATTATTATAAAGCTACAAATAATAAAAGCAGCATGATAATGACATAAAATAGGCAAAAGATCAGGGAACATAGTCCAGAATAAACCTACATTCATACACGTGACTGATTTTAACAAAGGTACAAGGGCAATGCAGTGAAGAAAGAACAGGCTTTCCAACATACAGACTGGATACAATACACAAAAACACAAAAATGTTCATGGATCTACACCTTATACCATATATAAAAATTAACTTGTAGTGAATAGCATTATCAAATTTCTAGAAGAAAACACAAGAAAAAATATTTGTGATCTTGGGCTAAACAAAGATTTCTTAGATATACCACCAAAAGCACAATCCATAGAAAAACAAATTGGTAATAACAAAGTCATTATAATTAATAATTTCTGTTCTTCACAATACATTGTCAAGATAATGGAAAGAAATGCCAGCACATGATAGATGCCTGTAATCTTAGAAGCTCAGGAGGCTAAGGCAGTAGGATTACAAGTTCAAAACCAGCCTCAGCAACTCAGCAAGGCCCTAAGCAATTTGGCAAGACCCTGTCACTAAATAAAATATTTTTTAAATGGCTGGGGAGGGCTGGGGACATAGCTTAGTTGGTAGAGTGCTTACCTCGCATGCACAAGACCCTGGGTTCAATACCCTTAAACTAATTAGTGAATTAATCCCTGATGAGATTAACTGAGTGGTAATAGAGAGGAAGGACACTGAGGTTGTGACTATGGGGTATATATTTGTATCTGGCAAGTGGAGTCTGTCTCTCTTCCTGATCACCATGTGAGTTGCTTTCCTCTGCCACATTCTTCTACCATGATGTTCAGCCTACCTCAAGCCCCAAGGAATGGAGGCAGTCTTTCATGGACCAAGACTTCTGAAACTGTGAGCCCCTAAATAAACCTTTCCTCTTCTAAAATTGGTCAGCTCTTTTAATCACAGCAGAGAAAAAGTTGAATAAAATAGCACTTGACTGCCATGTAAAAGGCCCTGGGTTGGATTCCCAGCACAAAAAAGAAAAAAAAAAGAATTTATTAGCCGAGCATGGTAGCACAGGCCTGCAATCCCAGTGGCTCAGGAGGCTGAGGCAGGGAGATCACAGAGTTCAAAGCCAGCCTCAACAACTTAGAGAGGCCCTAAGCAACTCAGCAAGACCCTCTCTCAAAATAAAAAAGGGCTGGGGATGTTGTTTAGTGATTAAGTGCCCCTGAATTCAATCACTGGTACCAAAAAAAAAAAACACCACAAACAAAATTGTGTATTTTAATCTGTAATGTCAATATCTGCAAAAGAATCTGAGGGACTGAGTTCAGTGACAGAGCATGTGTTTATTAGCATGTACAAAAGCCTTAATTTAAACTCAGCTTCAAAAAAGAGTTTCTAAGCTGAGATAAAACATAGTCTTTGCTTTTTTTTTTTAATATTTATTTTTTAGTTGTAGTTGAACACAATACCTTTATTTTGTCTGTTTATTTTTATGTGATGCTGAGGCTTGAACCTAGGCCCTTGCACTTATGAGGTGAGTACTCTACCTCTGAGTCACAAACCCATCCCCATAGTCACTGCTTCTATGTTATTTTTTATATAAGAAATACTAAAACTGTACTTTAAAGGCTAAGAAAAGAGGGTGTAGGAGGCAGGAAGATGGTGGAATGTCATGGTCATTACCCTAGGTACAAATATGACTGCACATATGTTGTGACACTACATCATGTACAAAGAAATTAAAAGATGTGCTGCAATTGTGTACATCGAAACAAAATGCACTCTGCTGTCATATATACCTAATTTAAATAAATAAATAAATAAATTTTAAAATAAAGGCTAAGAAAAAAATGCCTCTAGGTATATAGTGTGAGCAAATGTTAAAAGTTATACAGACACTGAAATTCCAGAAACTACTCTCTGAAAAAATGGAGAAAAGATGCCACACAGGAATATATCTTTTTCCAGAAGAACAAGAGTTGTCCCCTTTTTTTTTCTTTTGGATTTACCGTTGTTGTTTTAACACATAAGAATATCAAAAAGGAAAAAACAACTAATAGGTTCTTGTCCACAAAAGTCAGTTAGCTTTATTTCTTGCCAGGCTTAAACTACATCCTGAACATTTATAACGATATCTGTTATCATTTATTGAAGTATCACTGTAGGAAATTTTACTTATATTATTCCTAAACAACACAATAATCCTGTAGAGTGTTACTACTCTTATAGGTGAGAAAAAAAGTTCAGAAAGGACAACACAGTAAATGGCAATTCCAACACAATTGGTGAGGTTTATAAAGAGCTTTTCTTTGTTCTCTTAGAAACTTGGGGAGAATAAAACAATAAAAGAATGGACCGACTCAAGTAAAATAACTGCAGAAACAAGTCAGATCAACTGAAGCACTAATGATGTCAGGTTTATACTATCATCTTTACACAAACAAACAAAAAAAAAAAAAATCAGACATGATATTTCCTGACTTATTTTACACCAAGGAACAAGGACATTTTCTGAAAGCCACATTCAAATAAGTAAAATAGCACTTACAAGTAAAACTTAAGGTGGGTATTTTCTTTTCTTTTCTTTTTTTTTTTTTAATAAAGAGAGAGAGAGAGAGAATTTTTTTTTTAATATTTATTTTTTAGTTTTCGGCAGATACAACATCTTTGTTTGTATGTGGTGCTGAGGATCGAACCCGGGCCGCACGCATGCCAGGCGAGCGCACTACCGCTTGAGCCACATCCCCAGCCCAAGGTGGGTATTTTCTTGAGAGAGCCTAATTGTAAAGGTCAAGCATTAATGATAGGCATTCATAGAAATTCTTCCTTCCAGGAAATCATGATCCAGTGACAGAAGTGGAAAAATACAGTAGCAATTTAAAATGGTATGACAAATAATACCACAGAATTAGTACAGGTTCTATGGAAGCACAATAGATGGCCAATTGACCTAGTCTTAGAAGACATACAATGAGTCAGGCAGCAAACATCATGTTAAAATTCGAAATGATTTTGTAGGGATTGCGAAGCCAAAGATTTTTAAGCAAATAAGTGCAAAGATCTACAATCTGAATTCTTAAAAGAAAGTTGAAGCTGGGCCTGAAATCCTAACAGCTTGGGATGCTAAGGCAAGAGGACTGCAAGGTCCAGCCTCAACAACTTAGCTAGACCCTGAGCAACTCCACAAAACCAAAAAAAAAAAGGAAGGAAGAAAGAAAGTTACAATAAATTTAATGAAATGTGTGGAGGAAAATCTGAAGGCAGAAAAGCCAGTTTTAGACTCTTTTACAAAAACCCAAATAACATATGGTCAGGAAAAGAGATGGAAATGGAAAAAAACAGACTTTAGTATCATTTAAGAGGTAAAAACTAAATCATGTAGTGACAAAAGGAATAAAAGATGAAAAGGGTCAAAAAGCTTTATTAGCTTGAGACAAATGAATGGTTCTACTATAAGACAGAAGATACCAGGAGGGGGAAAAAAGAAACCACAATGATTCAGTTCATTACTTATTGGATGTGATCTACAGGCAGGTGGAAAACGCCAATAAACAAATGGAAATAGGGACTAAAGGAAAGAAGTTAATATCTACAGAGAAGGTCAGTCTTTATGCTTTCCACAATAATAGAAATTTCTATGGTTGTGCTAATACAATAGATATTTGCCTCATGTAGTAGCTTTGTCCACTTGATTGTGACTAGTGCAATATAGGAACTGATTTTTAATTAATTTTAATTAAAATAGCTATAGGCAGTTAATGGCTATTGTACTAGATTACATCTAAAGATTTAATTCACATTTATCTTTTTTTTTTTTTTTTTCAATTCTAGAGATCAAATCTAAGACTTTGCACCTACTAGTATTCTACTATTAAGCTGTATCTCAGGTGCATTCACATTTTCTTTCTTTCAATTTCCCGACACACAAAAGATTAAGATTTCTAACTGATTTAACTTATTCCAACAGTTGTAAAATATTCCATTAGGTTAAAATATATTATGAAATTATAATCCATCCTCTGCCAAACAACATAATTACTTTCTTTTAAATAATTCATAATTCCATTTACAAATCATATGAAACTGAATAACAATTGCCTGGTCTTGGCAAGTTAGCATGAAAGTACAACTACAAAACAAACCATACATGTGTAAAGAGGCTTAATTTCAGCTGAGCGTAGTGGTGCACACCTGTAATCCTAAACTGAGGCAGTAGAATCCCAAGTTTGAGGTTAGCCTCAGCAACTTAGCCAGGCCCTAAACAACTTAGCAAGATCCTATCTCAAAATAAAAAATGAATAGGGCTGGGATGTGGTTCAGTGGTTAAGGTTAAGTACCCCTAGGTTCAATCCCCAGTACCAAAAAAAGGGGGGGGGGGGGGAGGCTTAATTTGAAACCTACAACTTCAAACTACTGACCTCTCCATCACTATCAGATATCACAATGAATGCATCCTCAAGTCTACGCTTCCTCTTCACACTGACAGAACTGGTAGCTTCAGCATCCTTCTTCTCCAGGTTTTCAGATTCAGAGGCTTCTTTAACTTTTTTCTTTCTGCGTGGCATCGTTTTATCTGAAATACAAGGTCAAATAATTTACTTGAAGTATAAATTTCCTCGAAGTGATTCAATTTGGTCATGTAAAATAAAAAGATATTCATCCTACAAGTAAAAACTGGATTTCAGAACTTTTCTACTACTCATTAAAAATTACATTCTTTTCAGGGCTGGGGTTGTGGCTCAGTGGTAGACTGCTTGCTTCGCACATTTGAGGACCTGGGTTTGATGCTCTGCACACCATTAAAAAATAAAGTGAAATAAAAATTATATTCTTTTCTATAGAGAAAAAATACACACACAAATCTTGTTTCTGTGAAGTTTCAATAGCAATAATATAACAATACTATATTATTATACATTAGCTTAGATAACTAATTTTCTAAACTACACATTAATAATTTGCCTAAAAAATATTTTTTAAAATACCAATGTCTCAACCAAGCATGGTGGCTCACACCTGTAATCCCAGCTATTCAGGAAATTAAAGCAGGAGGATTACAAATTTGAGGGTAGCCAGGCACAGTGGCACATGCCTGTAATTCCAGCCAACAGAGAGGCTGACTCAGGAGGACCACAAGTTCAAAATCAGCCTCAGCAACTTAGCTAGACCCTAAGCAATTTAGCAAGACCCTATCTCAAAATGAAAAATAAAAAGAGCTGGAGATGTAGCTCAGTGGTAAAGTGCCCCAGGGTTCAATCCTCAGTATCTGAAAAAAAAAAAAAGCTGGCAACGTAATGTTGTCACATGTGAAGCCCTAAGGTCTAATCTCTAGTACACCCCAAAAAATTAAACTTATTAAATTTAATTTAAAAGATATAATAAAAAGCAAACAAATTTTTAAAAATAAAAAATTAAAGTTTTTTAAATTTTTTTTTTTTAATTTTTAATTAAAAAATAAGAGGGGCTGGGATTGTGGCTCAGCAGTAGAGTGTTCACCTAGCACATTCGAGGCCTGGGTTCGATCCTCAGCACCACATAAAAATAAATAAATAAAGGTATTGTGTCCAACTATAACTAAAAAATTATTAATTAATTAATTAATAAAATAAGAGTTGGGCATGCAGCTCAGTGATAGGGCACTTAACTAGCATGCTTGAGGCCCTGGGTTCAATAACCAATAGCCAAAAAAAAAGATTCAACTTAATAAAGGGATTCTACCAAAAATCCACAGTTAATACTCTAATATATTTAAAAGCAAAAGCTTAATCCTTCCTCTTTAAGACAAAGAACAGGGGGGAGGGAAGAATAGAAATTCACTGGATTAGACAAAGGTGAACAAAGGGAAGAAAGAAGATGGGAATAAGAAAGACAGTAGAATGAATCAGACGAAACTTTCCTATATGACCAATAAAACTCCACATCATGTACAACCACAAGAATGGGATCCTAATTAGAATAAGTTATGCTCCATGTATGCATAATATGTCAAAATACACTCTATTATCATGAATATATAAAAAGAATTTTTAAAAAAAGAGCAAAACAAGAATGTTTGCTTTCACTAGATACCATAGTATAGTCCTGTAATCCCAGCTACTTTAGAGGTTAAGGCAAGAAGATTGTGAACTGGAGGTCCTCTTGAGCAATATAAGGATATTCCATCTCAAAAAAAAAAAAAAGTACAGTGGTACACATCTGTAATCCCAGTTACTAGGAAGGTTGGGACAGGAGAATGGCAAGTTCAAAGTCATCCTAGACAACAACGTAGTAAGACTGTGTCTCAAAATAAAAATTTTCTAAAGGCTGGGGATGTAGATCAATGCTAGAGAGCCCCTGAATTCAATCTCCAGTACCACCCACTGCAAATGAAAACCAGAAAAACAATCTCTAGGGCTGGGGGTTATGGCTCAGAGGCAGAGCGCTCACCTAACATGTGTGAGGCCCTGGGTTCGATCCTCAGCACCACATAAAAAATAAAGGTATTGTATTCAATTACAAGTAAAAAATAAATATTAAAAAAAAATCTCTACTTTTATCACTGAAAATTATAGTGAAGGTTCTAAGCCGGTTAATTAGAGAAGAAGAAATAAAAGGCATTCAAATTAGGAAGAAGTAAAACTATTAACCACTTGAAGATGACATGATCATGTTTAAAAAACAAACAAAGAAACAAACAAAAACCACTAGTGAATTCCCTAAAAAAACAACTAAAGAACAAGTTCAACAAAGTTGCAGGATACAAGGTCAATCAATATAAAAAACCCAATTACACTGCTATACACTAGTAATAATCCAAATTTAAATTTTAAAAATTCCATTTCTAATAGCACCTAAACCAATAAAGTCCTTAAGAATACATTTAAAAAAAAAAAAAAAGAAAGAAAGTTCAAGACTTAGAACTAAAAACTTAAAACAATACTGAAAGAGGCTGGGAACATAGCTCAGTTGTAGAATGCTTGCCTAGCAAGTATCACCAGGTCCACCAAATACAAACAAACAAAACACACACACACACACACACACACACATTTGAAAGGAAATAAAGGAGATCTAAACAAATGCAAAGCCCTCACATGTTCATGAAGTGGAAAGACTTGTCACTATAAATATGGAAATACTTTCCAAATTGTTCTACAGATACAACATAATCCCTAATAAAATTCCAGTTTGGGGCTGGGGTTGTGGCTCAGCAGTAAAGCGCTTGCCTAGCATGTGTGAGGCACTGGGTTCCATTCTCAGCACCGCATCTAAATAAATAAAATAAAAGTCCATTGACAACAAAACAATATTTTTTTAAAAATCCCAGTTTGCTTTTTTGTGGAAATAAGATAAGCTGATCTTAAAATTCATTTGGAAATGAAAGGGTCCCAGAATAGCTAAAGCAATCCTTGGGGTGGGGAGCAAACTTTGAGTTGGAGTACTCAAACATCCCAATGCCAAAACTTACTGCAAAGCCACAGTTGCCAAGACTATGCTCACACACTTGCATTGACACAAAGACAGATAAATGGATCAATGGGATAGAACTGAGATTGTAGAAACCCAAACATTTACTGTTAACTAATTTTATATTGCAGTAACATGATAATTCAATGGAGAAATAGTCTTTTCAATAAATGATACACATAAAAAGAAAATGAAATTGGACCCATCTTACACACACATAAAAATTGTGTAAACTGAATCAAAGACCTAAATGTAGGAACAAAATCTATAAAACTCTTTTAAGAGAAAATTCAGGGCTGGGGTTGTAGCTCAGTGGTAGAGCACTTGCCTAGCATATGGAGGAACTGGGTTTGATTCTCAGCACCACATATAAATAAATAAAATAAAGGTCCGGGCTGGGGTTGTGGCTCAGTGGTAGAACAAGGTCCTGGGTTCGATCCTCAGCACCACATAAAATAAACAAATAAAATAAAGGTATTGTGTCCAACTACAAAAAAAAAAAAAAAAAAATTCTAATAAATAAATAAATAATAAAGGTTCATCAACAACTAAAAATTTTTTTTAAAAAGAGAAAATTCATCATAAAACTTTTGTCACATTTGATAGCCAATACTATATTAAATATGACACCAAAATTACAATAAAAGAAATAGAAAAATCAGACCTGATATAAATTAAAAACCATTATGCTTCAAACCATAAAGCATCAAGAAAGTAAAAAAAAAAAAAAAAAAATTAAAGAACAGGAGGAAAAATTTGCAAATTATCTAAGGAACAAAGTATTTATATAAAGGACACTTGCAACGCCATAGTAAAAAAGCAAATAACCCAACTAAAAAATGGGATAAGCACATGAATAAACATTTCTCCAAAGAAGATATACAAATGACTATAGCACATAAAAGATGTTCAACATTATTAGACACTGTGAAATACGAATCAAATTACAATGAGATACCACTTCACACTATGATGACTATGAAAAGAAAAATAACAAGTACTGGTAAGAATGTAGATAAATTAGAATCTAGTACACTGATGGGAATGTAAGATGCAGCTGCTGTAAAGTAATGAAGTGTTTATTGATTCATGAACCTTGAAAACACCACACTAAGTGAAAGAAAACAGACACAAAAAACACATTGTTAAGATTCCATTTACATAAAATATCCAGAATAGGAAATCCACTGAGACAAAAAGTAGACTAGTGATAGGGTTAGGGAAAGGAAAATGTAACAGCTATGGGTTTTCTTTTGGGGTTAATGATAAAGTTCTGTAAAAAAGAAAATGGTAAAGATTGTACAACACTGTATATATAATGGCAGAGTGCTTGCCTCACGTGTGTGAGGCATTGGGTTCGAGCCTCAGCACCACATAAATAAATAAAATAAAGGCATGTGTCCATCTACAACTAAAAAAAAAAAAAAAAAAAAGCCACTAAATTATACACTTCAAATGGCTAAAATTGTAGATTTTATGTTGTGAATTTTACTTCAGTTTTTAAAAGTGGATCCCCAATTTATTTTTACAACCACAACAAAGAATCAGACTCAAATATTTAAACAGAACAATCTTAACTTTGTTACTAACTTTCAAATCTATTAACTATTCCATTATTCCTAAGGGAGCTACTATATATTATCACAAGTCTGCTTAATCTTAGCATTAAGATCTTTCTACCAAAACTACTTCAGGGATAAAAGACTGTAAATTGAGAGATGCCAATAAAATAGTATATACCCAGATGCTGCCAAGTGACAAAATTATTCCATATATGAATACAAGCACAAATATGAATAAAAATTTTAAATTGATATATGAAAATCATATTAATGGAGTACCACGTAATGTTTCAATACACATGCATTGTGTAATGTTTAAATCAGGTTGATATATCTATTTCCTCAAATATTTATCACTTCTTTATGGTAAAAACTTTCAAAATCCTGTCTTCTAACATTTTGTACGTTTTTATTATCTATAGTCACTCTACTATGCAACAGTACACTAAAGCTTCTTGTTCCTGTCTCTTAATAACCCAGATATCAACCTTTCCTCATTCCTCCCACCCTTCACTCTCCCAGCCTCTGGAAACCACCATTCCACTCTCAACTTTCTCTGAAATCAACATTCTTTTTTTTAATTCCACATGAGTGAAATCATATGGTACTTGTCTTTCTGTGCCAGGTTTATTTCACTTAACATAAAGGTCTCAGTTCTACAGTGTTGTCACAAACCACAGAGTTTCATTCATCTTTATGACTGAATAGTATTCTATTGTATGTTCTACAGGTTGCTTCCATTTCTTGGCTATTACTGCAATGAACATGAGAGTACAGAACTCTCTTCAACATAATGATTTCATTTCCTTTGGATATATATCCAGGAATGGGATTGCTAAATCATATAAAGGTTCTGTTTTTAATTTTTTGAGGAATTTTCATACTGTTTTGCTGTGGTGCTGAGTATTGAACCCAGGACTTCAAACTTGCTAGGCAAGGATTCTACCATTGAGTTACATGCCCAGTCCCCCAGCCATACTGATTTCCATAATAGCTGTAATAATTTACATTCCCACAACACGAGTTTCTTTTCTCCACATCTTTTGATGTCTCTTTCTTCAAGTGCTGGGGATGGAACTCAGGGCCTCATTCATGCTAGGCAAACATTCTACCACTGAGGTACACCTCCAGTCCCTGTTTTTTATCTTTTCATTCTTACTGGGGGTAAAAATGATATCTCATTGTGGTTTTGGCTTTCCTTTAGCTGATGATTAATAATGTTGAACATTTTTTTTCCATATACCAATTGGCATTGGTATGTCTTCTTTTGAGAAACATCTATTTAACTCTATTACCCCTTTTTAAATAAGGTTAATATGGTTTTTTGCTTGTTCCTTATATACTATGAGTATTGACTCCTTGTCAGATATAGTTTGCAAATATTTTCTCCCATTCTGCAAGTTATCTCTTCACTCTGTTGTTTCTTTTGCTGTGCTGAAACTTCTTAATTTGATGTAATCCCATTGTCTATGTTTGCTTTCCGCTTCTTGTGTTTTGGGGATCTTGTCCCAAAAAAATTCTTGCTTATTTCAAGGTCCTAAATTGTTTCCTTTAGGTTTTCTTCTAATAATCATAGTTTCAGGTCTCATGTTAAAGAATTTAATTCATTTTTAGTTGATTTTTGCAACTGTAAGAGATAGGAATCTAGTTTCATTCTTTGGCAAGTAGATATCCAATTTTCCCAGCATCATTTATCGAAGACCTTTTTTGCCAAAATTCATGTTCTTAACAATTTTGTCAAAATATGATTGGTTGTAGATATGTGGATTTACTTCTAGGTTCTCTATTCAATAGTTGACATGTCTCTTTTGTTTTTTCCCAAAAATATCTTGCCCCCCAACCATATTATTATTATTTGGTGGGGGGGGGGGGGGGTAGTGGAAATTAAACCCAGGAATGTTTAACCAGAGCCATATCCCCAGCCTTCCCCCCCGCCAGACAGGGTCTCACTAAGTTACTTAGGGCCTTGCTAAATTGATGAGGCTGGCTTAAGACTTGTGATCCTCCTGCCTCAGCCTTCAGAGTCACTGGGATTATGCGCCGCCACACCTGGCTTCACCTTTGTGTTTTTACTACTACAGCTTTGTTGCATATTTTGAAGTCAGATAGTAAAATGCTTCCTGCTTTGTTCTTTTTGCTCAAGATGGCTCTGGCTATTTAGAGTATTTTGTGATTTCATACAAATTTTAGGATTATTTTTTCTAGTTCTGTGAAGAATGTCATTAGTATTTTCATAGATTGTACTGAATCTGTAGATTGCTTTGGGTAGTATGGATATTTTAATATTGATCCGTCTAATCCAGGAACACTGAATTTTATTCCACATTTCTATGTCCTCTTCAACTTCTTTCATCAATGTTTTATAGGTATCATTGTAGAAGTCTTTCACCTCGCCAGGCATGGTGGCACATGCCTGTAATCCCAGCAGCTTGGGAGGCTAAAGCAGGAGGATCAGCAACCTAGCAAGGTCCTAACCAACTCAGTGAGACCCTATCTATAAATAAAATGTAAAAAAGAGCTGCAGTTGGGACTCAACAGTTAAGTGCCCCTAGGTTTAATCCCCAGTAACCAAAAAAAAAAAAAGGTTTTCACCTCTTTGAACTTATTTGATTTCTCAACAATTGTTGGTGTATAAAAAAAGCTACTGATTTCTATACACTGATTTGTATCCTGCAACTTTGTTGAGTACATTTATTAGTTCTAATAGTTTTTTAGTGGAGTTTTAGAGGTTTTCTAAATATAAGATCATATCATCTGCAAATAGACAATTTGTAGCTGGTGCAGTGGCATGTGTGTATAATCCTGGTCACTTGGGAGACTGAGGCAGGATGATCACAAGTTTAAGGCCAGCCTCAGCAATTTAGAGCTCTCCTGGGTTCAATGCCCCAATAGCAAAAAAAAAAAAAAAAAAAAGTGACAATTTGACTTCTTTTCCAATCTGGATGTCCTTTCTTTTTCTTGACTGCTTGTTCTGGCAAGCATTATGTTGAATAAAAGTGATGAAAGTGAGCATTTTTCAGATCTAACCTTTCAGAAAACAAAACTGTTAGCTTATTATAAATAACCTTTATTATATTTAGGTGCATTCCTGTCAAGAGCCATCCATGGACTATGTGTGGACCAAACCAGCATAGCAGCCAGTGAATAGGAAAATCTGGTATGTGGGAACTTCCAGTGGTAATCCTTATGGTTAAGACCACCCAGATACATGTGAATTTCTATTCAGTTTCTGCCAGGTCCCACAAAGCACGGGAGATGAGCTGACCTGCTGTAGCCACAGAGATGGGTACAGCTTCCCAAGATGCTAATCATGGCTGCAAGACACCATGAAGCAAGACTCCACCCTGAAACCTTATCCCTGCCTTTGATGTACTCTCTTAAATAAACCACGAGAGCCATTTTTTAATTGTTCAGCTCCAGCTCCTGTGTGGGCTGGACCTATCAGGCACTCCATGCCTTTCAAAACTAATGCTTTTGTCTTATTTCTTCACTAAATATTTCAGACTTTATTTTCTCAGGTGGCTTATCCCCTACTAAACAGGAAAAATTACGCTGGTGAGGTGGTGGCCACCTTGCGATACATCCCTTCTACACCCAATTTGTTTAACATTATATAGCATGTTTTTCGTACTTCATTATGTTGATATGGTGTCTCGTATTCATCAACTTGCATACATTAACCATCCTTGTATCTCTAGGATGAATCCTACTTGTTATGTACAATAATCTTTTTTTTTTTTTTTCAACGCTGGGATTGAACCCAGGTGCATCCTACCACTGAGCTACATCCCCAGCCCTTTTAACTTGTTTTGAGACAAAGTCTCACTAAGCACTAAGTTTCAGATGCTAACCTCAAACTGTCATTCTTCTACCCCAGTCTTCTGAGTGCTAGGATAACAGGCATGCATCACTGCTCCCAGAAAACAATCTTCTTAATGTGCTGTCAGATTCAGTTTGCTAGTCCTTTGTTGAAGATTTTGGGTCCTTTATTCATCAAGGATATTGGCAAGCAATTTCTTTTTTTTGTTGTGTTCTTATCTGGTTTTGGTATTAGGATAATGCTGACCTTGTAGAATGTGCTTGGAAGCATTCCTTACTCTTCTATTTTTGGAATAACTTGAGAAAAACTGATATTAATTCTTCCTTATGTTTGGTAGAATTCAGCAGTGAATCCCTCTGATCCTGTGCTTTTCTTTGATGACAGACTTTTATTACTGGTTCAATCTCATTCCTTGTTAATGATGCATTCAGGTTTTCTATTTCTTCATGATTCAGTCTTGATAAGGTGTTAAGTGTTTAGGAATCTATCCATTTCTACTAGGCTATCCAAACTATTATCAAACTGTTGGCATACAATTTTGATAATATCTAAAATTTTTTTGTATTTCTGTTTTGTCAGTTGTAACATCTCCCTTTTCATGTAATTTTATTTGAGTCTTCTGTTTCTTAGTCAGTTAAGGGTTTATTTTGTGTATCCTTTCAAAAAATCAGTTCATTCATTCTTTCCTTCTACTAATTTTAGGTTTAGATTGTTCTTGGTTCTCTAGTTCCTTGAGATACAGTGATAGGTTGTTTATTTGTGATCTTTCAGTTTTTTGATATAACATTTAATGCCTATAAACTTCCCTCTTAATACTGCCTTTGCTTTATCTTATAGGTTTCAGTATATTGTATCTCCACTTCCATTTATTCTAAGTATTTCACAAATTTCCTTCTTGATTTTTTTCCTTGATTCATTGGTTGTTCAAAAGTAAGCTGTTTAATTTCCATGTATTTGTATAGTTTTCAAATTTTTTCTTGTTATTAATGTCTAACCAAAAAAGATTCTCAACAGTATTTCAAATTTATCAAATTTGTTGAAATTTGTTTTGTGGTCTATAATAAGATCTATCCTAGAGAATGTTCTACATGTTATTGAGAAAAAATTACATTTAGCAGCTGTTGGATAGAACATTAAGATCCATTTGGTCTAAGGTGCAAATTAACTCTCCTGATTCTCTGTTGCTTTTCCGTCTAGATGATCTATTCATTGCTGAAATTAAAGGTCAAAGTTCCCAACTATTATTGTACCACAGTCTCTCTCTCCATTTAGGGCTACACATATTTGCTTTATATATCTGGGTGCTTCAATACTGGATACATATATATTTAAAATTATTTCCTTTTATCATTATATAAGGACCTTCCTTGTCTCTTTTTGCTGTTTTTGATTTAAAGTCTATTTTATTTGACATAAATATGGCTATTCCTGCTTCCTTTGGGGGTAGAGTGTGGGGATTTAATCCAGGAGCACGTAACCACTGAGCCACATCCCCAACCCATTTAATTTTTTATTTTTTGGAGACAGGTCTCATTAAGTTTCTTGCTAAGTTGCTGAGACTGGTTTCAAACTTGCTATCCTTGTGTCTCCAGCCTCCCAAATCACTGGGATTATAGGCAAGCACCACTGCACTTGGCTCTTGCTTCCTTTGGTGTTCATTTGCATGGACTATCTTATTCCATCCCTTCACTTTAAGTCTATGTGTGTCCTTAGAGGTGAAACAAGTTTCTTGTAAGCAATATAGAGTTGAATCTTGATTTTTTATCCATTCAGTCACTCTTTGTCTTTTAATCAGAGAATTTAATCCATTTATATTCAAGATAATTATTGATAGTAAGATCTTTCTATAGACATTTGTAACTTATTTTCTAGTTTCATTGTAGTTCCTGTCTTTCTTTCACACATACCCCTTATAGTCTACCCTTTGTGTTTAAGTGACTTACTGTAATAGTGTGTTTTGACTCCTTGCTTATTATGTTTCAGTTCTCTATTATAGATTTTTGCTTTATGGTTATCAGTAAAGCTAACAAAAAAATCTTTGATTAGGGCAAGTTATTCTGAAATGACAGCAATTTAACATGATCCTAAAGATATAAAAAGGAACAAAAGAAAATACACCAATAAGAAAACTCTACATTTGCTACGTTTGCACTCCTCCATTCCTCTCAGCATTTTTTAAAATTATCTTTTATATATTTTTTTAATATTTTTTTTCTTTTTTGGCAGACACAACATCTTTGTTTGTATGTGGTGCTGAGGATCGAACCCGGGCCGCACACATGCCAGGCAAACGTCCTACCGCTTGAGCCACATCCCCAGCCCTCTTTTATATTTTTTACTGTGCTGGGACTTGAACTGTGGGCCTCATTCATGCTAGGCAATTGTCCACCACTTAGCTATCCACCAGCCCTCACATTTTCAATTTTTGATATCCCATTTTATATCTTTCTATAATTGCCTATTTTCTAACACATTAATGTAGCTACTAATACATTTGTTTTGCTTTTAAGACTTCACATTAAAGATATAAATTGTACAGTATACTTATGATATTAAAGCATTCTGGATTTGTTTGTACAAATACTCTTATTAGTAAATTTAATACCCTTCCATGTTTTTTTCTTACTCATTAACATCCTTTCATTTAGTTTGAAGAACTTTAATATTTCTTGTAGGACAGATCTGGTGGAGATATAGTCTCTCAGCTTTTATTTGTCTGGAAATGTCTTTATCTCTCCTTTACTTCTAAAGGATAACTTTGCTAAGTACAGTATTCTCAGGTGACAATATTTTTTTTTCCTTCAGTACCGTGAAAACCTTATGCCACTTTCTCCTCTTCTGTAAGAGTTCTGCTGAGAAGTCTGCTGTCAGGTGAATTGGGACATTCTTATGAATTATTTGTATCTTTTCTCTTACAACCTGAGAATCTTCTCTATCACCTTTGAGAGCTTGATTTTCAGATGTCTTGGGGAAAAATACATCTGTTTTTCTGTTCTTAATATATATTTTTAAATGACAAGCCTTGAAGAAATAAAAGAAATCACACAGAAAAGATCAAAAAATTAAACTACATATCGGTTTTTGCAGTGTGTGGTGCTAGGGATCAAACTGAGGGCCTTGCATATACTAGGCAAGCACTGTACCACTGAGCTACACCCCCACTTTTCTGTATATAAATAACAGAATTGAGAAATAACTATAGCATATGTAACACAAGATTAGCTACATATAAATTGATAATAAAACATTTGCTTGATAATTAAACACAAACTGTCTGCTATGGTTTGAATGTACCCTGCCAAAATTCATGCATTGAAATCTAGTCACTAATAGGTTGATATTAAGAGGAAAACCTTAGAGAAATAGGTCATGGAGGTAGAATGAGAATGTGAATTAGATTAATGCCCTTTTATAAAAGAGGATTGAGAGAACTTGTTTGCCCCTTTTGCTTTCTACCATTTAAGAATGCAATAAGCAATCAAGGCAGACAGCAAGCCCTCACTAGACACCAATCTGCTGGGGCCTTGTTCTTGGGATTTTCTGGCCTTCTGAACTATAAGTAATAAATTTTTATTGTTCATAAACGACCTAGTCTAAGATATTTTATTACTGAAGCAAAAAGAAACTAAGATACTATCATTTCACAAGAGAAAAGAAAGCAAACATGAAATGCAAATATATGTAATCTATCAAGTTATCGTTACATAAAATAAATAGGATATATTTTTACTTTCTAGATTAAAAATTTTAATTTTATATTAATTCACAAATAGTATAGTTTTCTAAATAGTAGACTATAAGAAAAAATGGAAAATACATACACAACTTTGTTCAAATGGTACCATATTCTTCAGTTTTAACCACTCACCTTTCCTCACCTTGGTAGGATTCAGATGCTTTACACCTTTACTCAAACATTCTATAAAACCCATGATCATTTTATAATTTAAAAATATTAAAAATATATTGCAAGGGCTGGGGATGTGGCTCAAGCGGTAGCGCGCTTGCCTGGCATGCACCACATACCAACAAAGATGTTGTGTCCGCCAAGAACTAAAAAAAAACTAAAAAAAATAAATAAATATTAAAAAATTCTCTCTCTCTCTCTCTAAAAAATATATATATATATATATATTGCAGTATTTTGTAGTTTTTAGTGTATTAAGTCCTACACGACGTGTTTTGTTGAATTTATAACCCAAGTGTTTTTGTTTGGGTTTGGTTTTCAGGGTTCTTTTGGGTTTTCTGATGTATGTGTACTTCTCTTTATCCAGTGGACTTTAGTAGGGAAATTAAGGTGAATTTTCAAGGCTATTTGGACTGATCTCAAATTGTCACACTTCAAAACATAACATATTATATCAAACACTCTCTTCTAGTAATTAACGGTGGTGGACATCTGTAATCCCAATGACTCAGGAGGCTGAGGCAGGAGGATCATCAAGTTTGAGGTCAGCCTCAGCAACTTGGTGAAGCACTAAGCAACTCAGCAAGAACTTGTCTCAAAATAAAAAGGATTGGGAATATGGCTCAGGGGTAAAGTACCCCTGGGCTAAGTGCTCAGTACCAAAAATAAATAAATATGAAAAATAAAATAAAAAATAAACTAAGGCCTAAATTTCTGGGTGAAATGAGAACACTGTAGAATATGAGATAGGGTCTCACTAAATTGCTTAGGGCCTCACTAAATTGCTAAGGCTGGCTTTGAATTTGCAATCCTCCTCCCTCAGTCTCTGGAGCCACTAGGATTACAGGAATACACCACCATGCCTGACCTGAAAATCCAGATTTGAAAGAAAGAAGTAAAATTATATTTTCATAAGCAATGATCTTTTATATAGAAAAACCTAAGGAATCCACTAAAAATGATTAAAACTAAGAAATGAGTTCAGCAATATTATAGCATACAAGATCAATATAAAAAAAAATAAACTATTTCGGGGCTGGGGATGTGGCTCAAGCAGTAACACGTTCGCCTGGCATGCGCGGGGTACTGGGTTCGATCCTCAGCACCACATAAAAATAAAAAAATAAAGATGTTGTGTCCACCGATAACTGAAAAATAACTATTAAAAAAAATTCTCTCTTCTCTTTAAAAAAAATAAAAATAAATAAAATAAAATAAACTATTTCTACACATGTGCAATAAACAATCTGAAAATGAAACAAGAAAGCAATCCCAATACTTAAACATTTCATTTTAATAAGAAAAGATGTGTTGGGAGGTGCCCTGGATGAACACACCTTTAAGTCCTGATGCAGGGGGCTCTGACCAATTACTACATTTAGTACAGACTCTGGGCGTTGTCCCAGCTCAGATAGCAAGGTGTGGCTCCAGGTGCAGGTGTCACCCTCAGGTTGAGTTACACTCACCTGATCCTTTGTAATCCTACCCCTATGCCCTTTTTGGAATGGAATGTTCAAAGGAACCTCCCCCTTGTGTGTCTCCTATATAAGAATAAAGAATTCCAGTGGTTCCCTCTCTTTCCACAGACCCTTAAGGTCTCAGAGCTGTCCCCAGATTATTGAAAAGGTACTTCTGTGCTTTTTTTGTCATTTTTTTAAGTTATTGGAATAGTCGGATTTTGTGAACCCAGCATTAGGTTGCCAATGGTGATAGATGTGCAAAACTTGACTTAGTATCAGATGGCAATGTTCTCCAAATAGATAAACAGGTTCAACACAATCCCCAATAAAATCCCAGGTGGTTGTTCTGTGGAAATTGACAAAATAGGGGTTGGGGTTGTGACTCAGCGATAGAACGCTCGCCTCACATGAGCGATGCCCTGGGTTCAATCCTCAGCACCATATAAAATTAAATAAGTGAAATAAAGGTATTGTGTCCAACCACAACTAAAAAATAAATAAATAAATAATAAAAAAGAAATTGACAAAATATTTCCAAAATTCACATGGAAATGCAAGGGTCCCAGAATAGTTCAAAACAATCTTGAAAATGAAAAACCAAGTTAGAAGATTCATACTTTCCAATTTCATAATCTACTACAAAGCTACGATGATCAAGAATTTGTGGCACTGGCAGAAGAACAGATATATGGGGCTGGGGTTGTAACTCAGTGATGGAGTGCTTGCCTAGCATAAGTGAGGCACTGGGTTTGATTCTTAGCACCACATACAAATAAATAAAGTTCTATCAACAACTTTAAAAAAATGAAAAAAAAGAACAGATAAATGGATCAAAGGAACAGATTTAAAAGTCCAGAAACCCATGCTGTCATTTACGGTCAACTGATTTTCAACAAGGCCACCACAAACACTCAATGGACAAAGAATAGTCATTTTAATCAACGGTGTTGGGACACTGTTTAACCAGATGCAAAAGAATGAAACTGGACTCCTATGTTACAAAAATTAATTCAATTAAAAACTTAAGTTTAAAAGCTAAACCTAGAAAACTCTTAGAAGAAAAGGCATGTATAAATCTTCAAAACTGAAATTAAGTAATTGTATTTTAGAAATGATATCAAAAGCACAAACAATAAAATAATAAAATAGGTAAACTGGACATCAAAAATGAAAAACTTGGGCTGGGGTTGTACAGCACTTGTCTGGCACTGGTGGGGCACTGGGTTCGATCCTTGGCACCACATAAAAATAAATAAATGAAAGGCATTCTGTCCATCTACAACTATAAAACAAAAAAATTTTTTTTAATTAAAAACTTTAGGGCTGGGTCTGTGGCTCAGTGGCAAAACACTTACATGCTAGGTAAGTATGTAAGTGTAATCTTTAGCTCTGCATACAAAAATAAAATAAGGACATACTGTCTTTAATGGTCAATTTGAATCATCAACTTGATTAGATTAAGGTGTGCCAAGGATTATAGGGATTATGGGTGTGTTGATGAAGGTGTGTCTAGAAATGATTGGCATGTGGGGTAGCCAGCTGAAATGGAGACCTTTCCTAAACATGGGTGGCACCATCCAATAGGATGATGGCTTGGATGGGATAAAATTTGGAAGAACAAGGAAGCAGCAGCAGATGCAAGCTCCAGTCTTCTTGAACTGGTTCTTGATTATTGCTGCAGTCCTCTGAGGATATCCAACTCTTGCTTCTTCTCTCTTCTAAAGTGGATTTTCCAGAAGCCTTCAGTCTCGGACTAAGGTAGCACCATTGATCCCTCTTGCTCTGGGGCTTCAGCCTCTTGGACTACACAGCTACTGGTTCTTCCAGCTCTCCAGCCTGCAGGCAGCCATTGTGGACTATCCAGCTTCTGGTCAAATAAGCCAACCCAATAAGTCCCCCTTTTATAATTTACTTTGTGTTGATTCTGTTCCTCTAGAGAATCCTAACTAATACACTACACATCTATAACTACAAAAAAAATAAAAATAAATAAAAACTTTAGTGCTTACCAGAACAATATCGAAAAAGTGAAAAAGTAAAAGAAAAGCCCACAAAACTGGAGAAATTGTTTTGTAGATCACCTATCTGATAAGGGAATTGTATCTAAAATACATAAGAAAACTCCCCTAACTCAATAATAAAAAAAAATTCGGGGGGGAAAAAAAAAGGACTAACTCAATAAAAATTAGCCAAAGAATCTAAAGAGACAGTTCCTCAAAGATTTTTCACAATGAATATTCAGTGCCACTAGCCCTGAGGGAAATGCACAAACACAATAAGACACCACTTCACACCTACTTTGATGGCTAGACTCAAAAAGACAGTAACAAATGTTGGTGAGGATGTGGGAAAACTTGAAACCTTCATACACTACTGATCAGTCACTTTGGAAAAAAATCTAACAGTTCCTCAGTAAGTTAAAAGTAGAGACACTATACCATTCAACTATTCTACTCCTATGTATTTCTTTTCCATGCAACATGAAAACATATGCCTACGTAAAAACTTGTACACAAATGTTGATAGAAGCATTAGTCATAAGAAGAACCACAAAATTAAAGCAATCTAAATCTGAATATCCATCAACTGACAAATAAACAAAATGTGGTATATACACACAATGGAATATGATTCAACAATAAAAAAGAATGATATAGATGAAGCTTAAAAACATGCTAAGTAAAAAAAAAAAAAAAAAAGGAACACATATTATGATTCCATTTGTATGAAATACCCAGATCAGGAAATCAATCAAGTCAAAACATAGATTAGTAGCTGGGCACAGTGGCGTACACCTGTAATCCCAGCAGCTCAGTATGCTGAGATAGGAGGATCACTATTTTAAAGCCAGCCTCAGAAACTGAGCGAGGTCCTAAGCAACTCAGCAAGACCCTTTCTCTAAATAAAATACAAAATAGGGCTAAAGATATGGCTCAGTAGTTGAGTACCCCTGAGTTCAATTCCTGGTATAAAAAAAAAAAAGAAGTAAGAGGGAAAGATGGCGGCAAATAGAGTGCATCACCCCCGTGTACCGCATTACTGCGCAGGTGAATAACGAGTTAGAATGACCAAAAGCTATCTTGTTAGGAATTTCCAACAAAATTGGGGTACACCAAAACCTAGAGGAAGGATTTCCATCACCGAAGACCGGTTACTAGGTCTCAACCGCGAGTGAAATGTGCAGCCTGAGATTCTGGCTGATTGATCCGCGGCCCGCCCGCGGCTAGAGACGGTGGGGCACCGAGAAGTGGCCAGCAATGCAGAGAAATGGCGCTGCGGATTCTGTGGAGTCCTGCCGGCTGTGCCCTCACTGAGCTCCGGGCTGAGTTCGGGGTTTGAGATGGGGAAGGAAGCGGTCCAGTTCTGTCCCCCACACCAGACAGCCCACCAAGGAAGCCAGCGGCCACCATCTTGGAGAGCTGATGTCACCATCGCCAGTTTCCCACAGATCACAGCAATAGAACAGGTGTGTGTCATTCAGCCCCTCTCCCATACAGTGGGGAATTCGCATAAAATCTCTCCCCGGCTTTCCGGGGACGGGACTATCAGAGTGAGCGTGAATAGAGGCGTGGGGAAAGGTAAAGGCACCTGACCTCCAACTCCCCCTCCCATCAGCGGCGGGGGAGTGGCAAGCGGAAGGAATCAAAACAATAAGGTGCGGGTTCCCAATAGCCGCGCTACACATCCAGCAAACTGCAGGCCCAGAGTATAGTTTGAACTGCCGAGAGGCATCACACTGGGGAAGGCCTGGCTAGCAGGAGAAGCGAGGAGATTAGAGGCCAGGAATAAACCTAAGCTAACAGGTTTTGAGAGACACCAGGTGCGGGAGGAGAGAGCGGCCTCACACAGATTGTATCCTACAGCCAGAGGGCAAAATCTTAGCCTGGAAGGCACAGCACCACCTACTGGAAGCGAAGAAAATAGAAGCCTAACAGTGCCTTTTGTTTTTTTTTCTTTTTTCATTTTTTTTAAATTTTTTAATTTTAAATTTTTTTTAATTATTATTTTTTTCAATTGTAATTTTTTTCAATTGTAATTTTTATTTTACTGCATTTTATTATTTTTTTATCAATTCTTTTCTTTTCTATTCTTTTCTCTTTCTTTCTTCTGTCCCTCTCTCTTTCTTGGTTTGCATCCTTACCTTTTCCCCCATCTTTCCTCTTAAGCATGACCACCCAGATTATGTATAAATTACTAAATGCAAATAGATGAATACTACGAATCGATCTATAGTCCGCCTAAGCCCTTAACTACCCTCAAGTACTCCTGTCAATTCTCTTGTTAATATCCGCCTGCATTTGAGCAACCCCCCAAAGAAGCTAACATATACTAACATCCATACCATCAAATCGCCCAACCTTAACATAAAATCCTACGTCCAAACCTCAATTCTCTATATGCCATCAAAATCTGAAGGCCTTTAATGAAACTAATTAATTTACCTTAAATCACAATTAAATCCAACATCTCTAAACATTGTCTCCTAACACAAAGGAGAGATAGTAGAACTATTAAAAAAAAAAAAATTTAAAGAAGAAAACAGAAACACAGCAGTCAAACAGAGTTGGAAAGTAACGTGAGCACCATGAAAAAACAAGGGAAAAAAAGATTACAAACAATGCAGGACAACTTAAATACACAGGAGAACCTAGAGGCATCAGAAAAATGGACAGAGAAAGAACTCAAGGCATACCTAACTCAGATGGAACGGAATCTTAGAGAAGACATTAGACAGCAAGTCCAAACAATGAAAGTATATTTTGAAAACGAATTAAATAGGCAAATTCAAATGGCAAAGAACAAGCTCTACCAGGAGATAGAGATTTCAAAAAAAAATCAAACAGTAATCCTAGAAATGCAGGAAACCATAAACCAAATTAAAAACTCAAATGAGAATATTACAAATAGACTAGATCAAGTAGAAGTCAGAACATCAGATAATGAAGACAAAGTTTATCAACTTGAAAATAATATAGTCAACACTGAAGGATGCTTAAAATTCACGAGCAATTTATCCAAGAGTTATGGGATGTCATAAAAAAACCAAACTTGAGAATCATTGGGATAGAAGAAGGTATAGAGGTTCAAACCAAAGGAATGAACAATCTATTGAATGAAATAATCCTAGAAAACTTCCCAGATATGAAAGATGGAATGGATTGCCAAATCATGGAAGCCTACAGGACCCCAAACATTCAAAACCGTAATAGACCAACTCCAAGACACATAATTATGAAGATATCCAACATACAGAACAAGGAGAGAATATTAAAAGCTACGAGAGAAAGGAGGCAGATTACATTCAGGGGTAAACCAATTAGGCTAATGGCTGATTTTTCATCACAGACGTTGAAAGCGAGAAGATCCTGGAACAACGTATTTCAAACGCTGAAAAATAATGGATTCCAACCAAGAATACGGTATCCAGCAAAATTAAGCTTCAGATTTGACAATAAAATTAAAATATTTCGTGATAAACAAAAGTTAAAAGAATTCGCAGCCAGAAAACCAGTACTGCAAGGCATTTTGAGCAAAACACTACAAGAAGAGGAAATGAAAAACAGCACCCAAAACTAACAGTGGGAGGTAACTCAGTAAAGGGAAGGAAAAAAAATAACCAAAAAGGAAAAACTAGCCATATTAAAATAAATAAATAGGGCTGGGGATGTGGCTCAAGTGGTAGCGCGCTCGCCTGGCATGCATGCGGCCCGGGTTCGATCCTCAGCACCACATACAAACAAAGATGTTGTGTCCGCTGAAAACTAAAAAATAAATATTAAAAAGTTCTCTCTCTCACTCTCTCTCTTTTAAAAAATAAATAAATAAATAAAATAGACAAGCATGACGGGAAGTACAAACCATATATCAATAGTAACCTTAAACGTTAATGGCTTAAATTCACCAATCAAGAGACATAGGCTAGTAACCTGGATTAAAAAAACAAATCCAACAATATGCTGCCTTCAGGAGACTCATCTGACAGGAAAAGACATACACAGGCTGAAGGTGAAAGGTTGGGAAAAAATCATACCACTCACATGGTCCTCGGAAGCAAGCAGGAGTGGCCATACTCATATAGAATAAAATCAACTTCAAACCTAAGTTAATCAAAAGGGATAAAGAAGGGCTGGGGATGTGGCTCAAGCGGTAGCTCGCTCGCCTGGCATGCGTGCGGCCCGGGTTCGATCCTCAGCACCACATACAAACAAAGATGTTGTGTCCGCCGAAAACTAAAAAATAAATATTAAAAGAAAATTCTCTCTCTCTCTCTCTCTCTCTCTCTCTCTTTCTCTCTCTCTCTCTCTCTCGCACGCGCTCTCACTCTCTCTTTAAAAAAAAAAAAGGGATAAAGAAGGACACTATATACTGTTAAAAGGAACCATCCACCAACAAGACATAACAATTATCAATATGTATGCACCAAACAATGGTGCTGCAACGTTCATAAAACAAACTCTCAAGTTCAAGAATCAAATAGACCACAACACAATCATTATGGGTGACTTCAACACACCGCTCTCTCCATTGGACAGATCCTCCAGACAAAAGCTGAATAAAGAAACTATAGAACTCAATAACACAATCAATAACCTAGACTTAACCAACATATATAGAATGTATCAACCATCATCAAGTGGATACACGTTCTTCTCAGCAGCACGTGGATCCTTCTCAAAGATAGACCATATATTATGCCATAGGGCAACTCTTAGTAAATATAAAGGTGTGGAGATAATACCATGCATCTTATCTGATCATAATGGAATGAAATTGGAAATCAATGATAAAAAAAGGAAGGAAAAATCCTGCATCACCTGGAAAATGAACAATATGTTACTGAATGATCAATGGGTTACAGAAGACATAAAGGAGGAAATCAAAAAATTCTTGGAGTTAAATGAAAATACAGACACAACATATCGGAATCTATGGGACACAATGAAAGCAGTTTTAAGAGGGAAATTCATTTCCTGGAGTTCATTCCTCAAAAAAAGAAAAAAAACAACAAATACATGAACTCACATTTCACCTCAAAACCCTAGAAAAGGAAGAGCAAAACAACAGCAAATGTAGTAGAAAGCAAGAAATAATTAAAATCAGAGCGGAAATCAATGAAATTGAAACAAAAAAAAACATTGAAAAAATTGATAAAACTAAAAGTTGGTTCTTTGAAAAAATAAATAAGATCGACAGACCCTTAGCCATGCTAACAAAGAGAAGAAGAGAGAGAGCTCAAATTACTAATATACGGGATGAAAAAGGCACTATCACTACAGACACTACAAAAATACATAAGATAATTAGAAATTATTTTGAAACCCTATATTCCAATAAAATAGAAGATAGCGAAGATATCGATAAATTTCTTAAGTCATATGATTTGCCCAGATTGAGTCAGGAAGATATACACAATTTAAACAGATCAATAACAAAGGAGGAAATAGAAGAAGCCATCAAAAGACTACCAACCAAGAAAAGCCCTGGACCAGATGGATATACAGCAGAGTTTTACAAAACCTTCAAAGAAGAATTAATACCAATGCTTTTCAAGTTATTTCAAGAAATAGAAAAAGAAGGAGCTCTTCCAAATTCATTCTATGAGGCCCACATCACCCTAATCCCGAAACCAGACAAAGACACTTCAAAGAAAGAAAACTATAGACCAATATCTCTAATGAACTTAGATGCAAAAATCCTCAATAAAATCCTGGCGAATCGAATACAAAAGCATATCAAAAAAAATTGTGCACCATGATCAAGTAGGATTCATCCCTGGGATGCAAGGCTGGTTCAATATATGGAAATCAATAAATGTTAATCACCACATCAATAGACTTAACCATAAGAACCACATGATCATCTCGATAGATGCAGAAAAAGCATTCAACAAAGTTCAGCATCCCTTTATGTTCAAAACACTAGAAAAACTAGGGATAACAGGAACTTACCTCAACATTGTAAAAGCTATCTATGCTAAGCCTCAGGCTAGCATCATTCTGAATGGAGAAAAATTGAAGGCATTCCCTCTAAAATCTGGAACAAGACAGGATGCCCTCTCTCACCACTTCTATTCAATTTAGTCCTCGAAATACTAGCCAGAGCAATTAGACAGACGAAAGAAATTAAGGGCATAAAAATAGGAAAAGAAGAACTTAAATTATCACTATTTGCGGATGATATGATACTATATCTAACAGACCCAAAAGGGTCTACAAAGAAACTACTAGAGCTAATAAGTGAATTCAGCAAAGTGGCAGGATATAAAATCAACACGCATAAATCAAAGGCATTCCTGTATATCAGCAACAAATCCTCTGAAATGGAAATGAGGACAACCACCCCATTCACAATATCCTCAAAAAATAATAAAATACTTGGGAATCAACCTAACAAAAGAGGTGAAAGATTTATACAATGAAAACTACAGAGAAATAGAAGAAGACCTTAGAAGATGGAAAAATATACCCTGTTCATGTATAGGAAGAACTAACATCATCAAAATGGCGATATTACCCAAAGTTCTCTATAGGTTTAATGCAATGCCAATCAAAATCCCAACGGCATTTCTTGTAGAAATGGATAAAGCAATCATGAAATTCATATGGAAAAACAAAAGACCCAGAATAGCAAAAGCAATTCGAAGCAGGAAGTGTGAATCAGGAGGTATAGCGATACCAGATTTCAAACTTTACTACACAGCAATAGTAACAAAAACAGCATGGTACTGGTACCAAAACAGGCGGGTGGACCAATGGTACAAAATAGAGGACACAGAGACCAATCCACAAAATTACAACTTTCTTATATTTGATAAAGGGGCTAAAAGCATGCAATGGAGGAAGGATAGCATCTTCAACAAATGGTGCTGGGAAAACTGGAAATCCATATGCAACAAAATGAAACTGAATCCCTTTCTCTCGCCATGCACAAAAGTTAACTCAAAATGGATCAAAGAGCTTGATATCAAATCAGAGACTCTGCGCCTGATAGAAGAAAAAATTGGCTCCGATCTACATATTGTGGAGTCAGGCTCCAAATTCCTTAATAGGACACCCATAACACAAGAGTTAATAACTAGAATCAACAAATGGGACTTACTCAAACTAAAAAGTTTTTTCTCAGCAAAAGAAACAATAAGAGAGGTAAATAGGGAGCCTACATCCTGGGAACAAATTTTTACTCCCCACACTTCAGATAGAGCCCTAATAACCAGAGTATACAAAGAACTCAAAAAATTAAACAATAAGATAACAAATAACCCAATCAACAAATGGGCCAAAGACCTGAACAGACACTTCTCAGAGGAGGACATACAATCAATCAACAAGTACATGAAAAAATGCTCACCATCTCTAGCAGTCAGAGAAATGCAAATCAAAACCACCCTAAGATACCATCTCACTCCAGTAAGATTAGCAGCCATTATGAAGTCAAACAACAAGTGCTGGAGAGGATGTGGGAAAAAGGGTACTCTTGTACATTGCTGGTGGGACTGCAAATTGGTGTGGCCAATTTGGAAAGCAGTATGGAGATTCCTGGGAAAGCTGGGAATGGAACCACCATTTGACCCAGCTATAGCCCTTCTCGGACTATTCCCTGAAGACCTTAAAAGAGCGTACTACAGGGATACTGCCACATCGATGTTCACAGCAGCACAATTCACAATAGCTAGACTGAGGACCCAACCCAGATGCCCTTCAATAGATGAATGGATAAAAAAAATGTGGCATTTATACACAATGGAGTATTACGCAGCACTAAAAAATGATAAAATCATGGAATTTGCAGGGAAATGGATGGCATTAGAGCAGATTATGCTAAGTGAAGCTAGCCAATCCCTAAAAAACAAATGCCAAATGTCTTCTTTGATATAATGAGAGAAACTAAGAACAGAGCAGGGAGGAAGAGCAGGAGGAAAAGATTAACATTAAACAGAGACATGAGGTGGGAGGGAAAGGGAGAGAGAAGGGAAATTGCATGGAAATGGAAGGAGACCCTCACTGTTATACAAAATTACATATAAGAGGTTGTGAGGGGAAAGGGAAAAAAAAAAGGAGAGAGTTAAATTACAGCAGATGGGGTAGAGAGAGAAGATGGGAGGGGAGGGGAGGGGGGATAGTAGAGGATAGTAAAGGTAGCAGAATACAACAGTTACTAATATAGCATTATGTAAAAATGTGGATGCGTAATTGATGTGATTCTGCAATCTGTATTTGGGGTAAAAATGGGAGCTCATAACCCACTTGAATCGAATGTATGAAATATGATATGTCAAGAGCTTTGTAATGTTTTGAATAACCAATAAAAAAAAAAGAGTTTACACACACACACACACACACACACAAAATAAATAAATAAATAAATTTGTGATTGTTTAGGCTGGAGTGGAGGGACTAAGAATTGTAGAGTTTCTTTTGAGGAGAAGAAATGTTCTAAAATTCATTGCAGTAATGGCTACATAACTCTGAATATATCAAAAGTGATCAAATTGCACAGGGTAAGTGGGTGAATTATATGATATACAAAATATACCTCAATAAAGCTGTCTAGAAGAAATGAACATCTGGTGATCCAACTCAGAACATCAGTAACCAATTGTACTAAGTAGGAAGGGCACAAGCCTTGAGGTGCTGGATATCTTGATTTGGGTGGTAATTACATGGGTGTACACATCAAGTCATACAGTTAAAACTGAGTCACTTCACTATAAGTCACTGATACCTTAATAAAATTTTTAAAAATAGTAAGATAGGTGTGGTGGCACTTGCATATAATCCCAGCCACTTGGGAGGCTGAAGCAGGAGGATTACAAATTCCAGGCCAACCTCAGAAACTTAGCAAGAACTGTTTTAAAAAAATAAAAAGAGCTTGGATTGTAGCTCAGTGGTAAAGCTCCCTGGACTCAATCCCTAGTACCCCCACAAGATAATATATATGGAACAAGTGAGTACTTCAATTAATCCTAAGAAAAGTACATCTAACTATTATAGGGAAACATAGATTCAGAAAGGTAATTTCACCAGGGGTAGGGATGAAGCTCAATAGTAGAGCGCCTGCCTAGCATGTACAAAGCCTTGGGCTCAATTCCCAGTATCAAAGAAAGATCGAACGAACACACACACACAAACTTGCCCAAAAGAAGGCACTTACACTTTTGGCTCCTGACTCCAATATTCCACTACCTTTAAATCTCCTCTAAGTAGAACTGCTACTTGATGCATGGTACATACACATAAATATTTGCTGAATACATGAGTACCATAAAGCACACATTTAAATTATTAAATTCTATTTAAAAGTGGCGGGGTTTAGCTGAGTGGTAGAACAAGTACTTAGTATGTACAAGGCCCTGAGCTCCAGCCCCAGCACTTGAATAAATAAATAAATGCACAGAGGGACAAAATTAAAGGCACAGAAGAATGTAGCTAAAGAAAGTTACATGGAAAATCTAAAACTTACAGTTATGCTTAAATTTAAGATAACAGTATGAACAGAACTTAGAAGTGGGGATTAGTATGGGAGAAGACTGGAGCAATCATAATGCTCTAGGAAAATATCTTGTATAGCGTTTCCAACTTATTAAACATTTCCTGTACCACTGAGTTATTTAAACCAATATGCTCAAATTTTAATAGCAAGGGTAGCTATACCACCAAATACATATAATTTCTTAAAGGCATATAAATAAGTACCCTTCTCCCTAGCATAACTACTGTGGGGTTAATGTGGGTTTTCAAAGAATCACAGCAAATAAGGGGTCAATAAGAAGCATTAGAGAATAGAGGCACCCCACAAATTCAAATACCAAAATTACAATGCTTCGTGAGATTTAGCCACACTAAGTTCCTATTTTCACAGAAATTCTAAGAGTAAAAAAGGTCACTGGCAAATTTAAACAAGCAAGCCAGCATACAGTTCAACTACTTTTTTTTTTCTTTCAAGATGAAGAGCTCAGGGCTGAGTTGTGGCTCAGTGGTAGAGCACTCACCTAGTATGCATGAGGCACTGGGTTCTATCCTCAGCACCACATAAAAATAAAGATACTGTGTCCACCTAAAACTAAAAAATAAACATTTAAGGAAAAAAAGATGAAGAGATCACAAAATAATGGCTTATCTTCACTTACTTGAACTGAGGCTATAGCATTAATTACCAATAGCTGCTTATGAAAAAGGAATCAAGTCTGGAGGCAAACAGCAACTTCTTAACCAAAACAGTGAGGAATAAAATATCTCTTAGAAGAATTTACAAACAGGAAAGGTGACCCAATAAATCATCTGTTTCACAGGTAGCATTTTTGGTGGTGTCCTTTAAAATCCCCAATTTGGAATATTATTTGTCATTTTCTTTTACAACATCCATCATACTGATCTATTTGAAGAACAATCACTGACAAGATAATTTAAAATCCTGACATTCTAGATACTAAACCTGTCAAAACAGTTTTGAAAGCTTGTGGGGAAGGGGTGGGTAGGGACATTAAGAACAATTCTTTATGAATGACTGACTCTTCACCCCTAAACCAATCAGTATTCAAGAAATTTAGTATCAAGCTCTGTATCAACTGGTTACAATAAGCTTGACTGTTTCTGTAACTGGGAAGAGAAAAAGGAAAATGAACATCTATACACATACACACACAAACACCTGATACCTTGTTTCCCAGTTTATAGTCAGCCTCAGTTTAGGACAAGTGTGTAACAGAATCCAAACACACTTTGAACAATAATTAAAGCTATCATTTACTGAATCCTTGGACACTGTTCTAGGTACTTCAAACACATATGGTGGTTATTCCTCCCACTAACTGGTAGATACCCATACCGCTATTTAATGGGTGAGGAAACTTACTCAGTTGCTACGCTGGTAAATGACTATACTGGGAACTGAAACTCACTACTTCTGATTCCAAAAGCGGGCTTTCCTTGATTCAACTACAAAGCAGAGCCTTCCATGACAGAAAAAAAAAAAAAAATAGAGAAGCATATCCTTTCATTTTTTCCTGTGTTACTGATGTCTCGGTATGATTTAGTGACTAAATGCAATACTGGAGTCAGGCTATCTGAATTCAACCCCAATTCCATCACTGACAAGCTGTAAGTCTTCCTATTTCATAAGGTGTCTATTTCATAAATGCGTGCTTGTAAAAGGCTTAAATAGTGCCTGCCATCGAATGTAGGGGAATCACACCAGCTCTGTTGAGGGGGTAAGTGGTACGTGATGATAAGGTTTCCAAAGGGGGGGAAAAATTCTGGGCAACGAACTAGTAGAAGCAAGTTATCACATGACAATCAGAAGTAACCTGGCGGGAGAAAGAAGGAGCGAGGAGTCAGCGGCGGCAGAGGAGCCTAGTCGCCCTACTCCAGCAGAGGTCCGCGGGAGGCGGCGGCGGGGACGGAGCCAACTCCCAGGGAGTGTGAGCAAAAAGACCCCGTAGTCTTTCGGAGATGAACGAGAAGTGGAGATAAGTATGCCCGGGAGGATGAAGGCCGCCGTCCGGGTGTGAGGGGGTCCGGCCAGGCACCCCAGGGCGGAAGCCCACCCGGCCATCCCAAGAGGCCTTGCTCGCGGGCAGTAACAGTCCACCCCAGAGTCCGGTGCGGCCGGCCAGAGCACTCGGAGGGGCCCACCGGCGTCGGGAAAGGCCCGCCGCGGCGTGGGGAGCGGCCTACCTCGGGGTCTCTGCGGGTGAGAAGTGGGCTGTGGCCCCGCCGAAGCCGAAGAGGAGGCGGGAAGAGGGCGGGCTGAAGGTCTGCGGAGGCGGCAGGTACTCACCGGCTGGCTCGCGCGGCTCCGCAGAGCCCCTCCTTCGGGACGCTGGGGGTCGCGAGAGGCTGCAGCGCGTCAAGAGTTGGGGATCGTCGGGCGCGCGCGAAACCGACGCACCCCGGGCTTGAGACGCGATCTCTAGACCCGCGCAGGCGCGGGAGACTGTGGACGCAACCAACCTGGCCACAGGGGAAAGCCGCGGGATGTACCAACTGCATGAAACGGGGCACGCGGCAGTCCTGGCCCCTCTGGTGCGCTCTCTGGCCCCGTGGTTTGAAAGGACTCGGCGGCAGTGGTTTAAGAGGAAATCAAGCGGTAGCCCTTTGGCCCCCAAATCACTTCCATGAATCCTTCGAAGTCGGCTCTGCAACATCAAGCCGCCTCTTGCCCTTTATTTGGATGTATCCGAATTATTGCGTTCACATAACTACTTACCATCTCCTCTGAGGTTAAGTGTCACCGTCTGATCCTTTCAGTAGAGGTAGGGAATCGTAGAAACGAAACTCAAGACGACCAGGTGGAAGTGTAGGATTAACACCGCCACTTTTGAGAACAATTCGACTTGATAGAATTGAAAATGCCTGTTTTGCCGGGCGGGGTGGCGCATGTGTGTAATCCCAGCGACTGGAGAGGCTGAGGCGGGAGGACCACGAGTTCAAGACCAGTCTCAGCATTTAGCGAGACCCTGTCTCGAATTTTTAAAAAAAAAAAATAAATAATTTGAATGCTTGCCGACCTAGCAATTTCACTTCCAGGAATATACAGAAAGAAATTTATTCAAGTATACACAAGAAGATATGTTTCAAGAAGCCTGCTTCCTTGTTAAAAAAAAAAACTGCGAACAAAAAAAAAAAAAAACTGCGAACAAAGGAAATGCCCAATATTCAGATGAAAATAAATAAAATAATAATATGTAGATGAAAGAAGTTTGAAAAATGTTCCTATGATAAGACAATACAACTAATATATAAATTATTCCTATACTTTTTTTTTTTTTTTTTTTTTTGTTATCAGGGATTGAACTCACCAGCACTTAACCACATCCCCAGCAGTTTTTTAGTTTTTATTTTGAGACAGGTCTCCCTAAATTGCTGAAGCTGGCTTTGAACTTGCCATCCTCCTGCCTCAGCCTCCCATGCAACTGGGATTATAAACATGCACCACACACCCAGCCTTATACATAAGGTTTGATAGCTCCTAACAACCTGAGTTATTGAAATAGTAACATACCAACAAATATGTGCACTGTGGAATCACCTATGTAGACTTAGAAATAGGGAAGAAGCTGGGTATGGTGGGGCATGACTGTAATTACATCAATTCGGGAGGTGGAGGTGGGATGATCATAAACTAGAGGCCAGCCTCAGTAATTTAGGCCTAAGCAACTGAGTGAGACCCTGTCTCAAAAAATAAGAAAGAAAGAAAAAAAAAAAAAAAAAAAGGTTGGGGATGCAGCTAAGTGGTTTAACATCCCTAGGTTCAATTCCTGGCACAAAAAAAAAAAAAAAAGTGGGGAAGTTACATATTTTGTGGTTCATAATTTGTGGAAAATATACATATAAAAGTATGGAGATGGATGATGGATGGATGGATGGATTCACATTATGGTAATGGTATAATAATATGTAGATGGTAAAGGAGGAAGCAAAGAAGGGGGAACAAAATGTACTTAAGATAGATATCAGATTTCTTTTAGAAAAGAAAAACCTAGGGCTGGGTTTAGTGGTAGAGAGTATGTTTAGCATGTGCTAGCACCTGGTTTGGATCCCCAGCACCAAAAATAAATAAACCCAAAATAAACGTAACAAATTATTAACAGTTGACTAATAGGACATAGGTACATTATTCTCAGAACTTTTCTATAACATTTAAATTCTGAAATATCCTGCCCTATACCCCCGAGTCATCTACCATCCCATCTTCCAGATCCAGCTTAGTCATTTCTTCCTCTGCTTTCTCTAATCCCAGGAGGTTCATTTCTCCTGCTTGCTTCCTCAGTTGCTGAGACATTCAATCTCCCATGGTATGTTATAATTATTTGTTTAATGTGTCTATGTCTTCTGTAAGACTTGTGATCTTTCTGAAAACATGGTTCATGTAACCTTAGAAAGCAGCAAAAAGCCTGGCCAAAAGCAAGGACTCTATAACTGTGAATTTAATTGAATAGAATTGAATTGTAGGAAGGGTCAGAAAAGTTTTCAAGTAGAGCCAGAATGATCCTTTTAGAGCACTAACTTCAAGGAAGAATGCTGATGTGCTATGAATGGTGGCAGTTATTCTATAACCCTGAGGAGAGCTAAACTATGGTGTGCAAGCCTCTAAGAATTCAGTGATCCCCACTCAGGGCAGTCACACTTGTATAATCCTTCTCATTGAGTGTGAGCTATAATTAACGACTTACTTCTGAATATTATAAAGCAGAAGTAGTAGGATGTCATTTTCAAGACTAGGTTATAAAAACACAAAAATAATAAATAAATAAATACCACTGGCTTCCTTTCTGAGCACTAGGACTGGAAATAACCTCAATTTGGAATGGAACATCCAATTAATGGAATATTATGCAGAAGTAATGTATGACATCAGAAAAAAACAAAAATCACACACGCACATACAAAGGACAAATTAGAAACTATGCATTAGTTATCTCCTAGGAGGCAGATAGAAAGAATGGTGGGAAAAGCTAAGGATGTCCATCAGTGGAAAAGCATTAACCAAACATATGTGAGGCCCTGGGTTCCATCCCCCCCCCATACACACAAAAAAAGTAGAACTAGTAATGATTGAAATGGGATAAAAAAATTTATGGAGGGGAAACATTCTACTACATTAATAATTTTTTGTATGGTTCTAGTTTGGGAATCATGTTTCTGTTTCATATGCTAAAAAATAAAATCCTCAAGGATGGGAGCCTGTAAACAGCATACAGAGGGCTGGGATTATGGCTCAGTGGTAGAGCGCTCGCCTCGCACGAGTGGGACCTGATTCGATCCTCAGCACCACATAAAAATAAAGGCATTGTGTTGTGTCCATCTACACCTAAAAAAAAAATAAATATTTTTAAAAAATGACATACAGAAACAAACCAATTATATTCTAAATGAATAACATAACCACACTAAATAAGGGAAAAGTGGCGAAAACAAAACAAAATGCACAGTGAAGAGGAAAAAACAAATGCATACATACAAATATGTGTTATACCTATTGAGAGAGCCTAGAAGCAATGACATCCCAGTAATAAAGAAAACACCTTGAACCTTGCTCCAGATCTTGCTATTTATTTATTTAGTGGTAGCAGAGATTGAACCCAAGGGTGTCCTATAACTGAGATACATCTTAAATCCTTTTTATTTTTATTTTGAGACAGAGTCTCACTGAATTGCATAAACAGGCCTCAAACTTGAATCCTCTTGCCTCAGCCTCTGGAGGAGCTGGTATTACAGGAATGCACCATCGTGGTCACCACCCAGACCTTGGTTTTTAAACATTCTCTACTATAAAGAAAAAGAGCTCCTCAGAAATATAGTTGCCTCTGGGAAAAGTACAGGATGAGACTTGTATAAGAGAGTACAGAAGTATTCAAAAGATGCAAGTGCAGTGGCACATTCCTATAATCCAAGCTACTTCCTAGGTGAAAGCGTGAGGCCAGCTTGGGCAATTTAGTGAGATTCTGTCTCAAAATAAAATAAAAAGGGCTAGGGGTATAGTGCAGTAGAGTGCTTGCCTATTATGTATTATGTTCAATGCCCAGTACAGGAAAAAGGAAAAATAAATAAAAATGAAGAAAACAAAACACTCACAGAAGGAAGGATGAGACCATGTAAAAATTGCACAAAGGCATCATCAAGGAGTTTCTATGGTACAATTTGAAAATCAAATAATGATAGTCATGGAGCATAACTCATGTGAAATAGTGTCCTATAAGTCTATATTGATGTAAAAAAATAAAGGACAGGGGCTAGGGATGTGGCTCAAGCGGTAGCGCGCTCGCCTGGCATGCGTGCGGCCTGGGTTCGATCCTCAACACCACATACAAATAAAGATGTTGTGTCCGCCAAAAAACTAAAAAATAAATATTAAAAACTTCTCTCTCTCTAAAAAATAAATAAATATAAAAAAAATAAAGGACATCCCTTCCATCAAGTAGAATGTCAACTAAAAATGTGGAAAGAATGATATTTAAAAAACCACAATTTGGCAACAATTAGAGTAATAATAAATTCAAGCATTATCAATGAATGCTAAAACTTGTGGATACAAGGTGGATGACTAACAAATTTACATACTTTCAAAGAATTATCTCACAAGATACTTATTAGTTACAAAAGGAAAATTGCATCTTCTCAGTGGAGAAACTTGGACAGCACTTATCATTGTCAAAGATATCATCAAAGTAATGATATGGACCAGTGTGGTGGTGCAGGCTGTACTCCCAGCAACGGAGGCAGGAGGATTGCAAATTCATACATTTACTGTGTTCACACCTTTGAATTTAGGAATCCCAAACTTAAGGTACAAAGCCATCCTTGACTGGGAATGTGGCTCAGTGGTAGAGCATCCCTGGGTTCAGACCTGGATAGCAAAAATAAATAAATAAAAGTAGATATTGATACCAGTCTTATTGATGATCAGGACCAAGTTCCTATTCCAAGGAGTTGAAGAATGAAACCATGAGCCACATCCTCAGCCCTTTTTTGTATTTTATTTAGAGACAGGGTCTCACTGAGTTGCTGAGGACCTCACTCAGTTGTTGAGGCTGGCCTTGACCCTGCAATCCTCCTGCCTTAGCTTCCCAAACCACTAGGATTACAGACAAGCACCACGGCACCCGGCATAACAATCAAGCTTTATTTAAGAAAGTGGTAGAGACAGACTTCTCCAGAGAGGATGGGACTTCAGAGCAGAAAGCCCATGGGAGGGATGCAACTTGCCTTTTTTATAGCCCTCAGAACTTCTATCTTCCATTAATCATTGTATTTTCTTTCTTCCCTATCTATTCGTTCGAACATGGAAGGTTTTTTTAATTTTGTTCTTTCTTTGAAAAACAATCATCACTCTCTTGACCCTCATTATTTTACCCATGTTGACTGCCTGACTTGAAAGATAGGCATCAGCCAATTTTCTTATTACCAGACCCTCATCATTCTTGCCTGCACTGTTGCCTGGCCTTTTTCCCTGTCTCAATATTAGATAGTTATATAGACTTGAACAAGTAAGGTGGGGAAAGGAAATCCAGGCTCCACTCCTGGGAAGCACCTAACTGGCTTTTACTCCATTCAGGGCCCCTCTTCTTACAGTCAAACAGCTCCCTGACAATCTGGATAAAATGGATATGGTCTATGCTGGAAAAATAACCTACCACGGCAAAATTGGCACTAGATCACTAAGCCATGGGGGAAAATCACTGTAATGAAAACATACATGAACCTCCCATAAAGAGGGAGGTTTCCAGACCAAATACAAAAGTTCACCCTGTGGAAAAACCCAGGTCATTTCCTCTCTTGGAGATGCATCTCTGATCATACTTCCATTTTATTAAACCCTATCTAAGACTCTTGACTGAAATGTTTCTTTCAAGAAGATAAGAACTAAAGAACCCTCTACCCAGTAACAATGAGACAACAACACGCACATCCTGACATGATGTCTGTAGTATTGATGCAAAAAAATACACAAATTAGGGCTGGGGCTGTAGCTCAGCGGCAGAGCACTTGCCTAGCATGCATAAGGCACTGGTTTCTCTCCTCAGCACCACATAAAAATAAATAAAATAAAGGCATTCTGTCCATCTACAACTACCAAAAAAAAATTTTTTTTTAAATACATAAATTGGATCCTAAACCAATTTTTTGGGGGGTGGCGAGGGGGGATTAGCAGGGATTGAGGGATTAAACTCAGGGGCACTGGACCACTGAGCCACATTCCCAGCCCTATTTTGTATTTTATTAGAGACAGGGTCTCACTGAGTTGCTTAGCACCTAGCTAAATTGCTGAGGCTGGCTTTGAACTCACAATCCTCCTGCCTCTGCCTCTCAAGCCACTAGGATTACAGGCATGAGCCACCATGCCCAGCCTAAACCAAAATTCTTAAGACCAAAAGATATCCGAAATAAAAATTTATTGAGGCCATACAGATGTTAGCCAAAAAGAAAGGACCAATCCTGGGACAAGTCCTGCCACCCACAGCAGCAATGTTAGGTAGTGGTTAGAAAAATGCCTGATGAATAAGAGCTAAGAGCATTTTTTTTAATACTGAAAATCTGGGAAGAGATGGTGTAAATTGTTTACATTTAACCTACATGGTGTTAGCACAAAGAGACCAGGCCTGACGCAAACTTCACAAATCAGCAAAAAGCCTTTATTCAGGAATGGTTCTAATGAACCCACTCTCCTGGTGGAAAATGAGCTACTGAACAAAGGAGGGGACTGGGCCTACGTAGTTTATACTGAGAGGTGAATGAGCATGTCAGCTCGGGCACTCAGGAATTTTGGGTCTGTTTTACTGGACAAAATGGGAGGGAGCCTGGGGTCAGCCATCAGTCTCTGGGATTTATCCTTCTGGGCCAGATGGAGAGCCTGGGGTCAGTAGTTGGTATCTGGAAAGTATTTGTTTAGGGAAGGATTAATGCTTTGGCCTCTTCCCAGAGGCTGACTGTCTAGGTTTGATGGACACCTCCTCCCCAGGGGTTGTTTTATCACTGGAAAAGATTGTACTAGGGAAAGATCCATGCTCTCAATGTATGGCTTTCTTTCTTACTGCCTTTTTCTAGTTCTCCCTATTTTGGGTGTTTGTTATTTGGACTATACCTATTTGGACTATAGGTAAGAGGGGCAGGATTACCCAAAGTAGGAACCACTTTGGTGATAGGAGGGAAATTCATAAGAAATAATTGTTTTTTCTTGATTGCGTGGGGTTGTAAGCAGGATATGGTAGCACTTAGGGAGTTGTGATGGGATTTAAGGTTTTAACATACCTTCAGGGATGTGAGGCAGTCTTTTGTTCTTTTCAGGCCAATAGCTAGCTTCTTACCGCCTCCCTTCCATCCTCTGGCTCTTTATAATTAAATTTAAAACACTCCGAATTTTTAAAAATCAAATCTAATCATAGCAAAAAAAAAAAAAGAGAGAGAGACAAACTCAAACTGAAGGACACTGTACAAAATAACTAGTCTGTGTCAGTTACATCAATACACTAATGACAGAAACTGAGAAATTCTTCCATATTAAAGAAAAACAAAAGGACATGACAATAGCATAAAAGACATGGTCTAGAATCTTTTTTCCTTTTTTTATTTTTTATTTTTTAACATGGTGCTAAGAATCAAATCCAAGGCCTTAAACATGTTAGGCAAGCTCTCTACCACTGATCTATACCTCCAGCCCTGGTGTAGAATTTTCTTTTGCTAAAAATTACATTATTGGAATCATTAACATTTGAATAAATTCTATAGATTAGGTAATATTGTGTTAATGCTAATTTTTACTTTGATAATTGTACTGTGCTTATATATAAAAATGTCCTTGTTTTTAAGAAATATACATTAAGGGCAACCCCCCCATTGGGTCCCCTCTCACCCTGTGGGAGCTGTCTCTCTTCTCATTTGAATAAATCATACTCTTTTATGCTAAAAGGAAAAGGAGGAGGAGGAGGAAAAGGAGAAATAATACACATCAAAGCTGGGCAAGGCAGCCACAGCATGGTGATGCCAGTAATCCCAGTGACTTGGGAGGCTGAGGCAGGAGGATCACAAATTCAAAGCCAGCCTCAGCTACTTATCGAGGCCCTAAGAAACTTAATAAGACTCTGTCTCTAAATAAAATCATAAAAAGAGACTAGGGATGTAGCTCAATAGTAAAGTGCCCCTGGTTTCCATCCCTAGCAACACACATACACACACACAGGAAGGAAGAAAAGAAAGAAAAGGAAATATACATTCAAATATTTGTAGTGGCAAAATGACATCATGCAAATGTGATGGAGATACCAGACCTGATTATAAAATTAAATTATATGAATATTATCATGGGCTAGAGTTGTGGCTCAGTGGTAGTGCGCTTGCCTAGCATGTGTGAGACACTGGGTTCAATTCTCAGCACCACATACAAATAAATAAAATAAAGGTCCATCAACAACTAATTTCAAAAGAAAAAGAAAGAAAGAAAGAACATTATGATGAAGAACCAATGCCTGGGGAAAGGGTTAATTTTCCCATACTTTGTAACTTTCTGAACTGTAGAAATGTAGCTACATCTCTTAATTGCTAGACCTATTAACTGCCTTCTAAACTATGACCTTGTAGGCTTTGTTCTTAGAACTATAGCTCTTAGAGAAGAAAACTCAAGTTATCTTGAGTTACTGCTGCCTGTGGTGAAGGCCACTTTGCAATAATACTTGGAGATGTTTTACTGTCTTTGTTCTACACCTGTGAACTACTTACTGTAAATTCCCTGTGCATGGTCTTTAGTCACATAGGCCAAGAATTCAAACCCGCCAATGTTGAAATGGTTAATAAATTATGTCAGACCAGTGAAACTCCACATCATGTACAACCACAAGAATGGGAAGTTATACTCCACGAATGTATGATATATCAAAATACATTCAACTGTCAAATAAACAAAAAGAACAAATAAATTTTTTAAAAAAGAAAGGAAATGTCCTGTTTTAGAGATACATATTGTATTTCACAGTGAAATTTCATATCTGTATTTAACTTAAAAAAAAATTTTTTTTAAACACCATGACAGTTTGTATTTTTTTTTTAATATTTATTTTTTAGTTTTCGGTGGACACAATATCTTTGTTTGTATGTGGTGCTGAGGATCGAACCCAGGCCGCATGCATGCCAGCCGAGCGCGCTATCGCTTGAGCCACATCCCCAGCCCCCAAAAAAATTTTTAAATATTTTTCTTTAGTTGTAGTTGGACACAATACCTTTATTTTATTTATTTATTTTTATGTGGTGCTGAGGATCAAACCCAGCACATCGCACATACTAGGTGAGCTCTTTACCACTGAGCTACAACCCCAGCCCCTGTATTAAATTTTTAAAAAATCAGTTAAAACAAATATAGCAAAATGTTAAAAGTTATTAAAGTTATGTAATGACAAAAAAAGAAACAATATCAAATTTCCTATAAAAGCCCCAAGTAACCTCAGCTCAGGGGCCAGAACTTCAGAGCACTAACTCATCTGGGTCCACTCTATGAAAATGAACCTGAGTTCTCCAAACTTCTGAGGGACAAGAGTGACACTTGGTCTCTTGCTGAGCATGATTTGCATAACATTTCATGGAGGCCACCCCCCCACACCAGAGATTCTAACCATGTAGGCCTATGGAGCTTCTGCTTTGGAGTTTTGCCCCATAGGAGGAAGGGAGAGCCAAGATAGATGGGAGAGCACATGGATGGTTTTCCAGGTTCCCTTCAGCTGGCTCTCCAGACCTCCAAAACTGCTGAGCCCCAAGCAGACCCAGAGGAGGAATGAACCAACTCACCAGGAACCATGGACCACAAGATAAGGTAGGTATCAGGACAAAGTCAAGTCTACCCTGTGGAAAGAAGAAGAGTGTGATCAACTCTTAGAGTAGCTCCAGTATATTCCATGGCAGTTTGGAGTGGAAACTGCACCTCTAAAGAAGAAAGGGGAAGAAAACAGTTTGAGTATAGGCTGAACTTCCAGGAAAGGGGACACAAGGGAAGCACTGTTAAAATTCTTAAAAGTAACATGTAAATTCCTGAACGTATGTGTGAGTGAGTGTCAAACTATATATGGCTCCATAGTGTGTGCTATGGAGTCCAAGTAAGCCCTAACCTGCAGTTCTGTGGTGACTTCATATGGCATAATGGTGATTCACGTCCTATAATGGGACCACTGACCAGGCCCAGGGTTTATACAGGTATGCCTTCAGCCAAGAAGCCCCTAACCTTCCTTCAGAAATGCAGCCAGGTGAGCATTTTGTGTGACCTTCTGTGGAGAGTGGCAAATGAATCCTGATTCTTTTGAACTGCCAAAAAACAGAGGTGACACCTCCCTTGGGAATTTCTCAGTAAAAAGGCACCAAGCAAAAACTGCCCATTTGTATGGTGATGCCTTGTTCAAAGGGAAATTTCTTGCTAGCCAAGGAATTTTATTAGCTCACAACCTTGGGTTCAAACATCTGCTGCCTGGAGGTAGAGAGTTATGGGGGCAAGGTGATAAGTTCTAATTGGCTGCTTTTACCCTCAGCTTGGTTTTGTTTATCTTGAAGAATATTTCTCACAATAAATCCTTTTGATGTTTAAACCTATATAGTAAACTTGCCAAGCTTTCTCTGGTTCAGTCTTCCTCCACCAGAGGCAGGATGAACCACCAAGCCCCAGCTTTTTCTCTACTTTTGTGTCTGTTTGTTTTTTTCCTAATCCCCTCATCAACTGCTTAGCCCTGAATAGCCCTGAATAAACTGTCATGCAGGACTTGACAACCCTCCTCTTCTTCTCTGTCTTGGGACAATGACACCGGGCTGAAGAGGAAAAGATAAGTGTCACTTTAAATCCAAGCTGCTGTGGGACATACAAGACTATTTTCTCTTTTCTTATATTCTAGGATTCTGTTCTTTCAATAAGTCCCTCCCTAAATGATTTTCTCTCCTCTCCAGATGGGCACAGGGAAGAAAAATAGAAAGATCCCAAATGTGCAAGTTTTCATTTTCTTAAAAACCTTTCCTCTGCCAGGCACAGTGGCATACACCTGTAATCCCAGCAGCTCGGGAGGCTGAGCCAGGAGGATCATGAGTTCAAAGCCAACTTCAGCAATGCCAAGGTGCTAAGCAACTTAGTGAGACCCTGTCTCTAAATAAAGTACAAAAAAGGATTGGGGATGTGGCTCAGTTGGCAAATGCCCCTGAGTTTAATCCCCAGTACCAAGGGTGAGTTAGGGGGAGCCTTTAGTATTTTGACTCAAACTTTAGGCCTCCTTTAGGCCAATACTCCTGGACTTCTGACTCCAGAATGTCAACAATGAGGGGAAAGGAGAATTTGAGCCAGCTGTAGTGGTTCCCACCTCCTTGAATCCTTCACTATCCCAAGCTAAGGAAAATTTGTGCATGCAAGTTTGTCTGTTTTAAAGGTTTCCACCGTCAGCCCTGGTTTAGTGATCCTCTTGTCTGTTTTTTGTATCTGTTACTGAAGCCAGATTTAAAATTAGGTAGTCAGTGTAGTTAGGTAAATCAGGTCTAATATCGAGTGAAATCTAAAATGGAGGCCATGCTGAGAATGACTCGGGAAAACACAGGACAACTCATGGAATGTTAATGAAGTCCCAAAAGGCCCTAGGCCAAAGTCCACCTCAAAGAAATGTTAATGAACAGCCCCCATCAAAAAGGTGCTGACTCAGAAGTCCTTCCTGACCAGATTACTTTTTGGCCCACCTGTGTCCCACCCCTCGGGCCTTCCAACCTACATTCCATCACCAAAACTATAAAAAGGGGAGACAACATCCCTTCCACGGATTCCACCTCTTGGGTCCCCTTCTTCCTCCGGGAGAAGTCTTTTCTGCTGTCCTTTAATAAACTTCTAATTTCTACTCTGACCTTGCCTCGGCGTGCTCTCTGGTGTTATTCTTCAACATTGGGGAAGCAAGGACTCGTCACCGGTCAACAGCGGTAACATTACTGGCCCTTTAAGACATGGGCCACACTACATTGATCTTACCAGTAGTATCTTAAAAATATCTTGGCTGGGGCTGGGGTTGTAGCTCAGTGGTAGAGTGCTTGCCTGGCAGGTGTGAGGTAGTGGGTTCAGTTCTCAGCACCACATATAAATAAATTAAATAAAGGTCCATCGACAACTAAAAATAAATTTTAAAAAATCATGGCTGAATGGGCCCCTTATAGGTATGAGCCTAAGAGAGAGATGTTTCACTATTTGGCCTTTAAATGGTTTTCTGGAAAATTATACACTCTTAAATTGGAGTTGGTCTGCTAGAAGTAAAGTATATAGAAGGTTCTATATGTAGAAATATTTTATACGGTTATATGATAAGGAGTCTGAATAGTCAGAAACCATGCTGAAGGTGCCAAAAGGCACTGCCTCTCATATGCAAAGACAGCAGGACACCAAAAGAAAGGGTTACAAAGAGGTTAAATCCTTTCAACCCAGTGCTGGCAGTCCCAGCACTGTTTCTAAGCCTGGCCCTAGGCAGCTACAGATCACCTCACTGGGGTCTCCTTCAATGAATATTGAATATCAATATGCCTAGTTTAAGAAAAACGGCCCAAAAGAGAGATTCAGGGTATAGTTGACAGTGGAAAAACTCACTTAAAGTTGATGACATTATGATAATGATAAGAGAGACAGGTCAGGCTCAAAATATCCTGGGCTCTAACCCCTTGGGTACAATCTCTGAAAAAAGATCAAGGCACAGTTTTTGTATATGCTAGACTGACTGACGGATCCTTCTCCTGGGATGAAATTTGTTGTGTAAAATAAATGCATAGATAACTTTTGATACCTGCAGGTTATGGATGATGAGTCCTGCTTCCTCACATATTGAAGTTTGAACATTACAGAAGCACGCCAAGGCAAGCATATGAAATAGGGTTTATTTAAAAAGGGGTAACATAGACTTCTCCTGCAAGGGAGAAGGGGGCCATAGCTGGTATCCTAGTGTTCTGCCATTTTTATATATCCTAGGCTTCCTTTGTTCTCCTGCTCTCTTCCCCTTATCTCTCTCCTTCCTGAGTTCTTGACTAGCCCAGGAATGCTCAATGGGAAGGCCAAAAGGTGGGAAACAGGTGGGCTGAAGGGGGAAGGGCAGGATGGAGCCGCCAAAGACACATTAATTAACAACCTTATAGCTCCCTGTAGGGAGGGGAAATTCCTGGGACAGGTTACCTTGGCAATAGGTTGGAGCAGGGGCAGGTTCTTGATAAGATCCTTCAGGGGACAGTCTCCAACTTCCCAGACTCACTCAAATTGGCCTTCTAGATCTGACCTGACTTGATTTACCAATCTACACTGACTGCAAGATAACCAATAACCAATTCTGGCTTCACGTTCATAAAGATTCTTTGAGAATAAAAGTTTAAGAAAGGGGTCCAAAACTAGAAAAGATGAAGGAAAGTTATAGGTGTGGGAATATATTTTTGATATGAAAAATTAGAGGATAAAGAAAATGTTTCTTGTTAAGAAGGTGTTTTTGTCTGGCAAAGTAATATTCTTGTGCAAAAGTCCAAGAGGAAAAAACCAAGGATGTAAACAAGTCATAGAATATCTACGTAAGTTACACACGGTTTGTGGCAGGTAAATCTTAAAGGTTTGTGTGTGATTTAGTTGGCTATAATTAGCACAATTGGTGAAAGTTATTTAAGTTTTTTTTAAGGTCAAATATTAATGTACTGATATAAACCAGAATTTAATTCTTTATATGTTAGAGTAACAAGGATTTCTTGAAACATTGATCTGCTCTTATCTATCAGATAATTTTCTTGTATATATTAGGTATCTATGAGGGAAACTAAACCTTAAAGGAATTAGGGTTTGTACCTGTTTTAAGGTCTTTAAAATGACTGCTTTGTAACTGGTTAAATAAATACCTGTTATTTTAGATTATAACAGTATAGTTATAATATAAATATATGTAACTAGGTATATGTATGCATCTGAGATCAATATCTGTTTTCTAAGCCTTATCTAAATGTTATGGAAAAGTTTATAAAATGAAAGTTTATGTAAGTTTGCCAGCAAGATAACCAATAAGTGTTGTCTTTTATTTTATTGTATGACATAGAAGGGCCGCACTATCATTTGAAGACCTGTCTGTTGCTTGGACTAAGCCTAATTCTGATCATTATCATTGTTTTCTAAATGTAAAAGAGATCTAAAGCTATTCTTTGATTTTTGCTAGTACTGCTAGCCCATGCATACCTGTGATGATAGTTATAGTACACTATGAATTCTAAATTGTACTTGAAAAGATAAACTTAGTTAAATGTGAAGCTCAGGAGAGTACTTTATGAAGTTGGTGTTCTCCAAACTAAAATTATCTATAGCAAAAATATCCTTCAAATTGATATAGAAATAACAAATTTGTTTGGTATTTATTCAGGTCATTTAATAGGTTATAGCTGCATAAAGGTAACCTGTTGTCAATAAGTTCTATATAATTTTGTTACTTTTTACACTGGAATAGGAATTTAAATGTATTTTTGGAAGGTAATAAGGAAAGTCTGATCTGTGAGATTGTAAAACATGGAAGCATTTTGCCACATTTTCCACAAAAGAAAAATTAAAAACTCTCTTAGCCTTTGTTTGATTCATATTTCAGATATAATGATGTACTGTGTTGTAAAGAGCCCCGCCTTATCTGAGATAAGGCTCTGCCTCTCATCTTACTCCATGTATAAATGGCTACAAAATAGGCTAGACTTCGGATCATTTAAAGTTGTGTTCAAAAGATCAATTTTTGTTGTAAAATTACTGTGATTTCAAACAGGGGATATAATATATAACTAAGTAGAAATTTAAAATCATAAAAATAAGTTTTCTTGGTTCATAGCTATTATACAAATTGAATATGTTTTATTCTTGTTAATTTTATTTTGTAGTTTCCATGCAAACTTTATAACTCTTGTCTATTAGTGTTTGCAGAAGTACATCTTCTAATATAACAACCTAAGTTAATTTAAGACAATAATCCATCACCTATAGGACAGATGGGCTATAAGGCTGACTTTCAATACTAATACTGACTGACCCCAATTAAATGGAAGGAGTAAATAACTGTAAACCCCAGTACTCCTACTTTTAAGACTGGTGAAACTGCCTTGCTAGATGTTTAAAACCAAAATTTAGAAACTAAACTAAGGAAATAAAAGGGCCAAGGAAAAAATAGCCAATATTTGGCTCTTGCCCTATGAGGTCAGCTCAAACTCAGGGGACAAGGGGACTTCTCTAAGGGTTTTACAATTCTGGGCCACGTGACCTCCCAATCAGAGGGATCAATGAGACCCTAGAGAACAGGAAGCCAATCAGTGCACATTCTGCAAAAAGGAGGGTCATTGGAAAGGGATATTTCCCTAATGCTTCCAAGGGAAGCCACATGTGGTTGGCAAGACCCTAATCCATCCAGGAAGATGGCACAACTGGTAAGATAAAGGAGCCAAGAGGCTTCTCCCAATTTCCCAAGAGCTATCCTTAAGGAAACTCAGCTTACTCTTAACAATAGACAAAAACAAGGTCAGTGTTGAACAACTTAGTCTTAAACACCTGGCAGGAGACTGTGCCTAACCACATGGGCAAAAGGAAAAAAAATGTTTTTTTCAATGTAACTTAAGATGTACACTTGTGTCAGCTCCACCAAGAGTAAGTATGACTGGAGGATATAAAAGAAGGACTCTTAGATTTTTCATCTTAACATAGAGGTGACACTCATGAAAAATCTGTATTACAAACTAGCTGGCTTTGGATGTTCACACTACAGCTCAGGGTGGCACTTGTGCCATTATCCAGACTAAATGTTGTGTTTATATTCCTAACCACTCTGACAATGGAACTAAACTCCTTAAAGATTTACATTTTCCAATAGATGCTATGTCCTTGCCACTTTCATCATGGGATCAACTTTTTAGCTCATGATTTTCTGACACTTCCTGGTAGAAGAAACTGCTGATATCTATAGTCATTATCATATCATCAGCATATTTGGATGTTGCTGTGTCTATTGTTTATCAATCTTTGTCCTCCTGTTTTGTTCATAGGGTATCTGCCTCCCTTCACAATCTGTTTCTACTAAATCAGAGAATTACCATGACCCCCTGGATAGGCTTTACTAAAAATTTGAAGCACTTCACTGGAAAATAACAAGAATTAGCGATTCCTACCCTATAGGTCTATACCCCTAATCATCAAGAAGTAGCTATTGATTGAACTTCATCACCCCTTATTCCCTTTATGATTCAGGGTCTCCAGTCTTTGAGGGAGAAATGTTAGAAGACTAATAGATAAGGATAGTGATATGAGGTTAATCCAATTTGTCTTGTCACATCTTAAAGTGATAAAATCTATGGGCATCAGATCTGCCATTTTAGGTTGGGAGCCATTTTATCTAGGGACTCCTAAGTTTCGATTTAGGAGCAATTTTATCTAGAAATTCTGAGGCAATGCTGCTTAGCTCCCCATAAGAACATGTGCCTGCTAAAAGGTCAACCCCCCCCCCCCAGCCCATGACACAATGCCTAAAGCGTGCTTGTGAAATTCCCCTTGCAGGCTATAAAGCTGTTCTGTGAGTGTTAACATGCTGCAGCTCTCCTCAGAGGGACAGCCTTATCAGTTTGCTCCATGCTACTGACAGTAAATTCCTTGCATGAGATTCTGGTGTGTGGTGTAGTCCTTGAACTTTGGTGGATTTTGCAAGTGTCCTTTCAGTCTTGACCTCTGAATCTATCCAACCCCACATAAGACAAATCTGTAAGCTCGAGGCCTTATATAAAAATAGGCAAGCATCAAAAGTGGGAAATGTGACAGAGATACTAGAACTGATAAGAACATTATGATGAAGAACCAATGCCTGGGGAAAGGGTTAATTTTCCTATACTTTGTAACTTTCTGAACTCTGTAGAAATGTTAACTATATCACTTAAATGCTAGGCCAATTAACTCTTGTCTAAATTATAACCTGGTAGGCTTAGATATAGTTTTTAGAACTATATCTCTTAGGGAGGAAAACTCAAGTTCTTGAGTTACTGCTGCCATTTTGCAATAACACTCACAGATGTTTTCTTTTACAATATTTGTTCTACACCTTTGAGGTACTTATTGTAAAATCCCTGTGTATGGTCTTTAGTCATGGGCCAAGAATTCAAACACACCAATGTTGTAATGGTTAAGAAATAATGTCAAATTTCCTAAAAAACTCCATGTAATGTCAGCTTGAGGCCCAGAACTTCAGAGCACTAGCTCATCTGGGTCCACTCACATAAATAAACCTGAGTTCTCCAACCATCAGAGTGATGCTTGGTCTCTTGCTGAACATGATTTCTATAACACTACTACCAATTTTTTTTTTCTTTCTGTGGTGCTGGGGATTGAACCCATGGCCTTGTACATGTGAGACAAGTACTCCACCAACTGAACAATATCCCCAATGATGAACCCAGCCTAATTCCATCTTAAGATTGGGAGCCATCTCGTCACAAAGTCATGAAAAGTTCATTTCTGTTTTTCTATAAAATACTAAGATTTCTATTTGGCCTGATCATACTCTGAAACTTGTTGGAATTCCTGCCCATGCTCTGAACTCACCCATGCCTGGCTCTCCTTGACCAGATACAACCCTCCCTAAAACCTCAGCCATGCCTCATAAATTCTAATGCTGGAATCTCAATTTACTCCCTACCTTGAAATGTTAAGCCATATAGATCATTAATCTGCTACCTGCCCTTGTATTATGCTTGCCAGAACCCTGTTAGCTGTAAGTTCCCAAGACATCCCCCTTTGTAACTTTTTGTGCTATAAAAACCTTTTCTTCCCTGAGAGTTGTCACTGTTCTCTGGCCTGGCTTTCAGGTGAGACAGTCGCTGGCCCACTCTCTTGTGTACACAATATAAGCTTGCTTTAATTTGACTTAAAATTGGAGTGGTCTTTTCTTTGCATCGTGGTTTGACACCCAGCCCACTATTTCCAATTTTTAACCCCAATGGTTGGGTTCTTTTTCAGTCTTGGAATTATGGAACCAATAATAAGACCAAGCTCCAACTGAACAGTGAAGGAGATTTTATTCTTGGCCAACAATAAGAGAAATGCAAGATAAACCCATAAATCAATTTCCCTACCTGTTGAGTGTTGGGAGGTTATAGATATAGGGTAAGAAATGAGGGGAGCCAGGTGTGGTGGTGCTTGCCTGTAATCCCAGAGGCTCAAGAGGCTAAGGCAGGAGGAACACTGGTTCAAAGCCAGCTTCAGCAATTTAGTGAGACCCTGTCTCAAAATAAAAAAAATAAAATAAAAAGGGTTGGGATATGATGCAATGCTTAAGCTCCACTGGGTTCAATCTCCACTATAAAAAAAAAAAAAATGAGTGGGAAGGATAGGCTAATCAAGACAAGTAATATTCATATATTCATGTTTTTTCTGGGAATTGGCAGGGTATAAATTCAGCTAAATTACCTAAAACTGTACAAGATTAAAGCAGAGTAACAATGTATTCATCTTGATTTTAATGTTGCAAAACAATATATATGTATATAGATATATATAAAGATATATATATAAAGATATATAGAGATATATAAAGATTTATATATATAAATATATATATAAAGATATGTATAAAGATATATATATATAAATATATTAAATGTACTGGGGCCTGGGGTTGTGGCTCAGTTGGTACAGTGCTTGCCTCTCATGTGCGAGGCACTGGGTTCAATCCTCAACACTGCATAAAAATAAATTAAAATAAAGGTATTGTATCTATCTACAACTAAAAAAATATTTTTTAAAAAAAGTAAATGTAGGGCTGGGAACGTGGCTCAAGTGGTAACGCGCTCGCCTGGCATGCGCGGGGCGCTGGGTTCAATCCTCAGCACCACATAAAAATAAAATAAAGATGCTGTGTCCACTGAGAACTAAAAAAAATAAATATTAAAAAAATTCTCTCTCTCTCTCTCTCTCTCTCTCTCTCTCTCTAAAAAAAAAAAAAAGAGTAAATGTACTACTTGAGAGGCTAAGGTAAGAAAATTATAACTTAGAGGCCAGCCTGGGCAATTTAGAAAGACCTTACTTAAGATAAAATATAAAAAGAGCTAGGAGATGCAGATCAAGGGTAGAGATTACTGAATTCAAACCCCAATACCAGAAAGAAAAAAAAAGTAAATGTAGAAATAATAATAAAATCAACAGAAAAAACTGGGAACCTGGAAATTTTCATTTGGGAAATATGGACAAAATATGTATGTGAATTCTTTATATTATTCTGTCAACTTTAATGCAAGTCTAAAATTATGCCAAAATAAAAACTTAAACAAACAGAGTTAACTACGTGATGATTCTGACTCAGGATTTCAATTTCCCAACTTAAAAATTCACCTTTATCTAGATTGCCTCATGGTTCTAATAACTGATTTTATAAATAACATAATTCTGCACTCTTAAAATAACTGTATTAATAATTACCATTTTATCTGTTTTAAACATTAAGAATCTATGTAGGTTCATGCTTGGGGGTTTAAAAAAAAAAGGTTTTGTATTAAGCAGAGTAAACACTAAGCAGTCCACATTTTACAATTCAGTTTAAGAAACTGAATCATAGGGAGGAAAAGTAATTAGTGTCTTGCCCAAAGCCACACAGTTATAAACAAAGTAAGGACTGTCAAACATAGAATTAACCTACAAAAAAAAATGCACTATAAGCAAGCACTAGAAAAAATGTGAAACCATCATTAATGATAAACACAAAAAGTTCCACTGCACATTTATTAAATTAGCAAAAATGAATAAAACTGAAGGAACTCAATGCTAGCAGGACTGTGAGAAAATAAATACACTTGTGCACTGAGAGTATACTATAAGCAAGTATAATCTTTCCCGAGAGAAACTTGGCAATAGCTGTCAAAAATCATGAAAATGATCATACTCTCAACCTGAGTAATACCACATTGGGGAACACATCTTATGAAGATCATTCAAAGGAGAAAGGAACAAATTTGAACAAAGGTGATTATAGTTGAACAGTATGTTACAGCCAAAAACTAGAAACAATTCAAATATTCACCAAGGGGAGAATGGTTAACTTGAAATAGGCCATAGTAGAGCAATATAACAACAACTTCTTATATTACATCACCACAGGGAGTATCAACTATGTATGACAAAAATCCTATCAAGTAAGAATTAGCTAAAATTCTTGTGGAATCCCTAGAGACCCATACACAACATGTTAGAGTCTGTAAACAAGTCAAAATAACACCTGGCATTTTGCCAGGGGAATGTTAGAGTTCGTAAACAAGTCTGGATGGTGCCTGGCAAAATGCCAGAGGGAGTGGTTTGAGAAGTAACAAAAGCGAGCCATTAAGTGTGGAGATTCTTTATTGGTTGACTGATGTATCTAGTTTATGTTAATTAGATAAGCTGTGTGGAATGTATAAATACTGCTCCTGTCCTGCAATAAACGGCTCCTACTCCTGCTGTATCAATCTACACAAGTTCTTGTCACCCCCCTGATTATTCTGCTGCAGCCGGACTGCGGCAGATGGTGGCCCGTACGGGGAGCCCCAGGACACTCAGGGGTAAGTGACGGAAAAAAAAAAAGCTGCCCATCCATAAATAGGACGGGAGCAAATCTGCTCGTCCCTAGGAAGATAGGGAGGAAGGAAAAATGACCATTTCGAGAAAATGGAGAAGATTGATACAGTATGTTTGTGTCTTGTTTTGTCTCAGTGTATTGTATTGTCTTTGTGACGAAAATATGGAAGGGGTAAGAAGTAAATTACTAAGGGAAGGAGGCACCCCAGTGGAACCAAGAATAGTTAGGGCATGTGTTGATGGAAGCCCAGGAACTCTAGTCAGAAAGAAAAAGAAAGTTCAGAAGAAGAAGAATTATCAGGAAAAAAGTTGCAACAAAAGGCTATTACTAGGGGGCTGGGGATGTGGCTCAAGTGGTAGCGCGCATGCGTGCGGCCCGGGTTCGATCCTCAGCACCACATACCAACAAAGATGTTGTGTCTGCCGATAACTAAAAAAATAAATAAATATTTAAAAAAAAAAAAAGGCTATTACTAAATACTTTTCGTTACCAGAGGGTGCATAAAGCAGAGAGGCGGCTGCCGAGTGTGCAAGCCGGTCACAGCGCAGCAAGGATTTTCCAAGAGGCAGCGGCGACTGGCCCTTCCCCGCCTCCTGGCCGGGGAGCTGGCTCTTCCACTGCCACGAGCCCAAATCTAGACCTGACCTAGAGGCACAGTCTCGCAGGCTCTTGCTCCCTGTGCCCAGTAGCAGTTTGAGTCCAGGACACTCCCCAGGGCCATCTGGGGCTGCCCAGGACGCTACAGCTGGCAGAAGATGCTACAGGCGTCCCTGATGTTTGGTCATTTTCAATGCCAATAACTAAGCTACAATGGTTCTCCCACACCTGAAAGCTGATGAGTAATGAGCACTATTAATGCTTATTTCAAATGCAAAAAAATCCTTGAGATAATGTACTAAATTGTTCAAAAGGTTGTTTTCTTAGTTGAATGCTATAGGATTTTCTTTAGCCATCCGGAGTTCCTGCCTTCATCCCAGTGCCGGTAAAGACCAAGGTGGAAGAATTTCCAATGTTGCTGAAAACCGGACGAGACTTCTGCTGAGAACCGGTCGAGACTTCAGATCAAGGTAGCTGCCTGCAGAAATTACCTGGACTGTGATTTAAGCTAGATGCCTGCAGAACTTACCTGGACTGTGATTTACCTGGACTGTGAGTTAACACTGCTTTACCTGGACTGAGATGACAAACTGTAATCTACAACAAATTGTAACTCGGTATCTTTGCAAACGGTGTCATTGCTGGTATAATTTTTCCAAGGGCTTCTTGCATGGAGCCATCAATTGGCTTGGTATTGTGGCATTTTGTATCCTCCCTTTCTGTTTGTAGCAGGTTATTTATGGTGTTTCTGTAAAAACCACTATGGTCGTTATTTAAATTAAACAAAAGGGGAAAATGTTAGAGTCTGTAAACAAGTCAAAATAACACCTGGCATTTTGCCAGGGGAATGTTAGAGTTCGTAAACAAGTCTGGATGGTGCCTGGCAAAATGCCAGAGGGAGTGGTTTGAGAAGTAACAAAAGCGAGCCATTAAGTGTGGAGATTCCTTATTGGTTGACTGATGTATCTAGTTTATGCTAATTAGATAAGCTGTGTGGAATGTATAAATACTGCTCCTGTCCTGCAATAAACGGCTCCTACTCCTGCTGTATCAACGTGCACAAGTTATTCGTCACCCCCCCCCCCCCCCCCCCCGTTATTTTGCTACAGCCAGACTGTGGCAACAACATGGATGAGTTTATTATATAGGAGCCAAAGAAACTCTAGAGTTTGTAATTAGTGATGATTTGGTGTTAGAGTCTTCTCTTTTTTATTTTTTTGAAGTTGTTGATGTACCTGCATTTTATTTATTTTTATGTGATGCTGAGAATCAAACCCAGTGTCTCACACATGCTAGGCAAGCACTCTACCCCTGAACTACAGCTCCAGTCCCTAGAGTCTTCTTTAAAATATGAAATGGGAGGGCTGACTCCTGCCAAAAGCCAATGTCTACAACCCCTCAATCCTGACACAACAATGTAAACCGTTCCTTTTTTAAGTAACAACTTAATTAAGAAATAATTACTACACCATGAAATTTATCTATTTAGTGGATCAACCTCCAGCATGACAGTAGGAAGGATTTCACTGACCTATATTTCCAGTGAAACTAGTGAAAAATATTTTTTAAAAACAATCATTTAGAGCTTCTAGAAATAGCACTAATTAAAAGAAAACAACTACTCAAGAAAGTCTATAAGCCAGGCCTAGTGGCACATGCTTAGAGTCCCAGCTACTAAGGAGGCTGAGGCAGGAGGATCACTTGAGCTCATGAGCTTTGAGATCAGCCTGGGCAATGCAGCAAGACCCATGTCAAAAATGAAACCCAGGCACTGTGGCGCACACCTGTAATCCCAACGGCTCAGGAGACTGAGGCAGAAGGATCACAAGTTCAAAGCCAGCCTCAGTAAAAAGCAAGGTGCTAAACAATTCAGGGAGACCCTGTCTCTAAATAATAAAATAGGGCTGAAGATGTGGCTCAGTGGTCCAGTGCTCCTGAGTTTAATCCCCAGTACCCCCCCAAAATGAAATGAATGTGGAAAAAAAATTGAAATGAAATACAAAAATCACAAATAATTGGTAAGAAAGATAAAAGTCTGTGGAATTTGGCTTTGTTTTTTGTTTCTTCTTTGTGTCTTTGTTTTTATTCTATTTGTTTGTTTTGTGGCACTGGGGATCAAAACCAGGACCTTGCACATATTAGCAGGCCAGCACTCTGCCACTGACCCACATTCCCAGAAAGTCTATGGAATGTGAACAAATACCATTCCCTCCCAGCTCACTCAGGTGGAGATTCCACTCCAGATTGCTATAGATCAGAGGGCTCCCTCTCCCTCCAGTTCCCAGTTGAAGGGGTTTCTTCCAAGGAAACACAGGACACCAAAGTTCCTCATTCTGTCCCAAACTACCTATTACTGAGTCTAAGTCCCAGACAAATGCAGTGCAGAAATGGGAGCTCCCTTCTTCCATCCAGCCCTCACTCATGAAATAGAGACTCTACCTTGGGTGTGGTGTGCTGAGAATACTACAGCCCTAATCACCCTTGCCCCAACATCAGAAGTGGTAGTTCTACATCAGAATGAGCCAAGAGGACCTCAGGCTACTACTCACATACAGACCCCAAACTCTCAAACACTAAAATAGCGTGTCACTCAGAAAGAAGCTTGCTAACATCTCCATCCCCAGCTCCATATTCCTGGTTTAGAAATTTTGTCTCAGGGCTAGGTGAGGTGGCACATGTCTGTAATCCTAGTAAGCTCAAGAGGCTGAGGTAGGAGGATTGCAAATACAAAGCCAGCCTCAGCAATTTAGCAAGCCTCTGAGAAACTTAGTGAAACCTTGTATCTAAATAAAATACAAAACAGGGCTGGGGATGTGGCTCAGTGGCTGAGTTCCCCTGAGTTCAATCCCTGGTACCCCCCCCCCCAAAAAAAAATTAAAAATTAAAAAGGGCTGGCTCAGTGGTTAAGTGCCAATCAGTTTGATCTCCACTACAAAAAAAGAAAAAAAAAAAAAAGAAAGAAATTTTTGTGTTGGGGACAAAGTAGACCATGAAATAGGTATTCCTGATTTCTTCCCAAAGTAACTTCATTTGCAAGAGTCTCTAGAAGTTCAAACCTAAGGGTACTTGCAAGAACAATGTAGGTGGTGATGAAAAAGTGTTGAACTATGACTCAAAGAAAAGACCACTGACTCCGATTTTTTTTAAAACATTTTTTAATATCATTTATTTATTTATTTATTTATTTATTTTTATGTGGTGCTGAGGATCGAATCCAGTGCCCCATGCATGAGAGGCAAGTGCTCAACCACTGAGCCACAACCCCAGAGCCCCCCACTCCAATTTTATCTATCTACTTATTTATTTAAAAATATTTTTTATTTGTAAATGCATCTTTTTATTTTATTTATTTATTTATATGTGGTGCTGAGGATTGACCCAGGACCTCACACAAGCCAGGCAAGTGCTCTACCACTGAGCCACAACTCCAGCCCCCCACTCCAATTTTAAATCAAATAAAGCAAGCTTGTATTGTGTACACAAGAGCTGGCCAGGACTGTCTCACCTGAAACCCTGGGCCAGAGAACAGCTTCCCAGCTCTCTGGGAACAAGGTTTTCTAGCACAAAAAGTTGCGAAGGGGGGTGTCTTGAGAACTTACAGATAACAGGATTTTGACAAGCATAATACAAAGGCAGATAACAGGTTAATGATCTACATGGTATGATATTTCAAGGTAGGGAGTAAATTCAGATCCCAACATCAGGATTTATGAGGTATCACTGAGGTTTCAGAGAGGGTTGTTTCCTGGTCAGGGGGAGCCAGGATTTATGAGGTGCCACTAAGGTTTTAGAGAGGGTTGTTATCTGGTCAAGAGAGCCAGGCAAGGGGGGCTCTGGGGTTGTGGCTCAATGGTAGAGCACTTGCCTAGCACATGCAAGGCCCTGGGTTCAATCCTTAGCACCATGTAAAAATAAATAAATAAAATAAAGGTATTATGTTCAACTACAACTTAAAAAATAAATATTTAAAAAAGGGGGGGGCAGGCATGGGTGAGTTCAGAGCACCGGCAGGAATTCCAAACAAGTTTAGAAAGCTCAGTAATTTAGTAGAATGGAAATGAACTTTTCCTGACTGTGACAAGATGGCTCCCAATCTTAAAATGGAATTAGGCTGGGTTCATCAAAAGAACTGAGAGTTTTGTGTCAAAGAGGCATGAAATTTTCAATTTTCTTCATTAAAAAAAAAAAAAAAGCTGAGAGAATGTAGATACAGGCTAAATTATAAATCATCTTGTGTACAGGAGCTGAGTGGGGGTGGGGTGAGAAGCAGAGAATAAAATTGCTAGGAGAAGCCCTGCCGGAATTAGAAAAAATATGAAATATAACCTCAGGAACTATTATTTCAAAGGAACCAGAATTTGATTGCACAAGTATGTAGAGCAATTTATTCCTAGGGAATTGTTGAAAATAATAAAGAAATCAGCCCATAATTAGTGGAGTTTAACAGCTGGGTATGGTCAGTAAAAGAGAAAGAGATTGTTACTACCACTATTCTCCCAGGCTGAATTTGGGCATACTTAAACTAAAGCTTGGCCTCCTTGAGGCACAATATCACACTGGGGAAAGAAGAGAATAGATTTCACTGAAATAATACAATCTGTCATTAAGTAAATAAACAAGTAAATCACAGTAATAAGCCCTGGAGGGTTGGGTAGACCAGCATCCAGAGTACTATACATGTTTGGTTCATAGAACTGAGTACAAGGAATTGGCTCACACAATTATGGAGATGGAAAGTTCCAAGACCTTCGGAGTGATTCAGCAATCTTAGTAACTAGGAGAGCCAATGATTTACTACCAGCCCAAGTCTGAAGGCCTGAGAACCAGGAGAACCAATGATGTGGTTCCTGTCTGAAGGCCAGTAGACTTATGAACCAGGAAGAGCCCATATTGCAAGTCAAATCAGAGACAGGAAAAAAGTTGATGCCCTAGTTTCAAGACAGTCAGGTAGCAAGAATGCTTCTTTTATTTGGGGAAGAGTCAACTTTTTCATTCTATTCAGGCCTCAGACCTGGCTGCATTAAGGAAGGCAATCTGCTTTACTTACTTGACTAATTCAAATGTAAATTTCAGTCAGGCACAATGGTGCACTCCTATAATTCCAGCTACTCAAGAGACTGAGACAGGAGGATGGCAAATTCAAGAACCAGCTTTGGTAACTTAGTGAGATCCTGTCTGAAAATTAAAAAATAAAAGTAAAAAGGCTGGGGATGGAGCTCAGTGGTAGAGCATCCCTAGATTCAATACCCAGTACCATAAATAAATAAACATTTATCTCTTCAAAAAATCACCCTCGCAGAAATACCCAGAATAATATTTAACTCAGTACTCCATGGCCCATACACATTGATACAAAAAATTAACCATTACAGTCGTTATATTACAGAGAGCTGGTTGTGCTCTGCTCTGAGATACTCTATGATGTATAGAATAGCAGTGTTCAGGCTGTGCCTAAACTTTTGTTACTCCATTTTGTAAACAATAGTTTGCTATAAGCTACTCCATTCTGAGTTTGAGGGGCTAAGAGAATGACTCCACGCCTTGTTTGTACGAGTAAACAACCACCATCTGCATGGCACAACCATGCATAAGCATAAACTAATAAATAAATTAATCATTCTGTGAATTTATCAAATTAATCAGAAGGACACAGACACAAGGGCATATGAAGTTCATATGGAAAAAACCTGGCCCACAGGCTTATCAAACACACCACATTACCAATGATGCAACCCCCTCACTTGAGACCACTAAAAGGAAGAGCACCCTGAGACTGGACATGGTGGCACCCTCACCCTGATCACTCAGCATGAGCCTTGCTTAGGAAAATCACCACAGTGACAAACCTCAAATCTCTGTAATAGGGATTTAGCAGAATGCAGTTTCTCCTACCCTTGAAAATCACACAAGTCCAACTGTAAGATGACATCTCAAGCTGACACTGAAACTACTGCCATCAAGTCCTTGACCTAGAATAAGTTCCTGTGCTTTGACAGCTCTATGCCCTGAACAAGTTCTTCAGCTGGTTCATAATCTTGTCTGACTACCTATAGAGACTTCCAACTCATAGCTACTTTGTTCTGGGTTCAGCCTTCTGAACCTCTAGAGCTGTCTTAACCCTTTCTTAGCCTAGCATATATAACTATCCAAAGTATGATGTATGACCCGTGTGTTAGAGATATTAGAAATCAAGATTGGAATAAAAGAACCTGTGATTGCCCAGTTTATGACTATCAGATAACCCACAAGTATTCTGTGAACTGCCACTGATGAAAGTGGTATAGCCTGTGAATTTACTGTTATTCAATAAATTTTGACATTGTGGAAAGACACAAATGTGTTTGGTCTATATTAATGACATAGCACCCCCATGACATACATCATTTAAAATGTCCAATTTCCACAAGAAATTAGGAAACTTGCAAAGAAAGAGGAAGATATAATCTGTACACTGGCAAAAAATAATAATAACACAGATGCGTACCAAGTACAAATCCATAGATTTGATCACCAACACTACAAAACATAAAAAAGAGCCAGGTGTGGTGGTGCATGTCTATAATCCTATTGGCTCAGGAGGCTGAGGCAGGAGGATTGCAAGTTCAAAGCCGGCATCAGCAACTTGGAGAGGCCCTAAGCAACTCAGTGACAGCGTGTCTCAAAATAAAATTTTAAAAAGCGGTGGGAATGTGGTTTAGTGGTTAAGAACCCCTGAGCTCAATCCCTAGTACCACAAAAATAAATAAATTAAATTAAATTAAGGGACTGGGATTGTGGCTCAGTGGTGGAGCACTCACCTAGCACGGGCAGGACCTGGGTTCCATCCTCAGCACCACATAAAAATTTAAAAAATGCATTGTATTATGTCTATCTACAACAAAAAATAAACATTTAAAAAATTAAATTAAAAAGAAAGAAAGTAGAATATAATTTAACAACCTAATCTTCCACTTAACATACTGGCAAAAGAAAAGCAAACTAAACCTAAACAAACAGAAGGAAGGACAAAATGAAGAATAAAGTAGAAGCAAGCCAGATACAGTGGCTTGTGTCTACAATCTCAGCTATTCAGGAGACTGAGGAGAGAGGATAGCTTGAGGCAAGGAGTATGAGACCAGCCTGGGCACCAGAGAAAGACATTGGCTCAAAAAATAAAATAAAATAAAATAAACACACACACACACACACAGAAGAATAAAGTAGAAATTAATCAAACAGAGAAAAATCAATGAAATCAAATATTGTTTCTTTGAAAAAAAAAAAAAAAAAACTAGAGAATTTACATTTAGCTAGATTGACCACGATAAAGAGAGAGAAGATTCAAATTTTCAAATTACTAGAGTCAGAAATGAAAGAGGGGATATTACTACTGACCTTACAGAAATAAAGGGTCATAAAGAAATACAATGAATAATTGTATGCCACAAATTTGATATATTAGATGAAACAAACTCCTAAAAAGACACAAACTTGCAAAACGGGTTTAATAGCCAAGCATGTCATCATATATCCATAATCCCAGCTACTTGAGATGAGACTGGAGGATCGAAAGTTCAAGGCCAGATTCAGTCATCAATTTACAAGACCCTGACTCAAAAGAAAAAAAAAGGGGGGGGGGGTAAGTGCCGGGTTTCTGTTCTCGAGACTAAAAGGCTCAGGGGTCACTCCAGTTAAACTGGGCTAACTGGGCTGCATGAAATAACCACACAAGAGACACAAATACCTTTTTCTTTGGGGTCGCTGTGACAGCTCCTCTGACCTTAAGGGTCCGCGCGAGAAAGAGAGAGAGAGAGCATGTGCTGACCCCTTTTATTGAGAAGTTTTTGAAATGAGGCAAGGGGTCAGGTTTCAGGGGGCTGAGTCTATCTTCATGATGTCCACTGTCAGCAGGTTGACTGACACCTGGGTAGGCCACACCCAAGGGCACAATAAGAGAAGGGGACACACACAAGGAACTTCCATGGAAGATTCTATCCTAAACAGGGCAAGGGGTTATATTACAAAGGAAAAGGTGAGCGTAGCCTCACCCATGGGGGCTGTAGCAAGACACACCCATGCAGGAGACTCTGACCCTTGAACCCAAGAAGGGTGGGGAAAGCTCTGCCACATTTCTGTGACTGAGCGTCTCAGCACCCAGCTGGAGAGTGTGACTCAGTCACGTGCAACGTTGGTCTCCCACAGGTAAGCATGGTAGAGTGCCTCTGCATTCAATCCCCATTGCCAAAAAAAAATAAAATAAAATAAAAACCAGGTCCATATGTCTTCATCACTGAATTTCATCAAAGATTTAAAGAGAATTAGTAAGAATTTCTTCATAAATTCTTCTCCAAAATCAGTAGAGGAAAGGAATATTTCTTTCTCTATTTTAAATAAGGCCAGTATGACCCTGATACCAAAAAAATACACAAAGATACCACAAAAAAACTATAGACTAATAACTCTTGTGAATATAGGTGAAAAATCCTAAGTACTAGCAAATGAAATCCTGAATCTTAGAAAAAAGAATTTTGCACCAGGACCACATGGTATTTTATTCCATTAATGCCAGGTTGGTTTAACATCTTAAAATCAACTAATACAATACGTCATATCAGTACAAAACAAAATATGATCCAGACATGATGGTGTATGCCTGTAGTCTCATCTACTCGGGAAGCTGAGGCAGGAGGATCACTTTCACTCAAGAGTTCAAGGCCAGCCTGGGCAACCCCATGAGACCCTATCTCAAAAAATTAATTAATTAATTAATTAATTAATTAAAGCGTGATCATCTTAATCAGCACCCAGATATCATATTTGCCCAATGTCCAAAAAGGGTGCCTTATATGTGTAAAAGATATTATATTGACCCAGTGTCTTACTTATAGGACAATCTATTTTCATTCTTTTAAAAATTTCTTTTAGTTGTTGGTGGACCTTTATTTTAATCATTTATCTATATGTGGTGCTGAGAATCGAATCCAGTGCCTCACGCATGCAAGGCAAGCGCTCTACCACTGAGCCACAACCCCAGCCCTATTTTCATTCTTAATGATAAAGAGCTATAAAAGCTCTAGATTATGATTTCCAGCACCTTTTAATGCACCCATGTTTATTTTGTTGAAATATTGGGAGAATTTTAAACTTGGGGCTTAGTGGGTTAATAGATAAAGAAACAAAATTTTAAAATCATTTTCTTTTTGTTATGGTTAATCTTGGTTGTCAACTTGACTGGATTGAGATGCATAGAAAATTGGTAAAGCACCCTTCCTGGTGTCTCTGTGAAGGTGTTTTTAAAGACAACAGGCATGTGGGTCAATGAACTGAGGGGGAAAGACCCACCCTAAATGTGGTTGGCAGCATCTGAGGGCCAGATGAAACAAAAAGCAGAAAGAGGAAGCTGGTCCTCAATGCAAAGCTTGATTTTTCTTCTTCTTCTTTTTTTTTTAATAAATGTTTTTTAGTTGTAGATGGACACAATACCTTTATTTTGTTTATTTTTATGTGGTGCTGAGGATCAAACCCAGTGCCTCACATGTGCGAGGCAAGTGCTCTACTGCTGAGCCACAACCCCAGCCCCTTGATTTTTCTTAAGTAGGTGTGCTATTTGCTGCTGTCATCACCCACAGAACTCAGACTCTAACATCTTCAGCCTTTGAACATGTACTAGCACCAAGGACTTTCCAGGAATCCACTGGTCCTTCAGCCTTGGACTGGGGCTGCAAATTGTATTCTTTGTTCTGAAGCTTCCAGTTTCTTGGACTAAGCATCTACTTGTTTCCCCAGCTCCCCAGCTTGCAGACAGCCTGGGTAGGACTATCCAGCCTCTGATCACATAAGCAATCCCAAATCCCCTTTTATAATTATACACATGTTCTATTGGTTCTATTCCTCTAGACAATACACTTTCATGATGAAACAGTCAACAACAAAATATAAAGGATTTTTTTCTTAGCCTCTATGAAAAACCCATGGCTAATGTGCTTATCAGTAAATTAAAAAAAAAAAAAGGAAAAAACTATGCTTTCTCTCTAAGATCTGGAATAATAAAACAAGGATGTCCATTCTTGCCTCTTTCATTCAACATTATACTGGAGGTTCTAATTAAAGAAATTAGGCAAGAAAAATAAATGAAAGGCATCCAGACTGGGAAAGAAGAAGCAAAATTATCTCTATTTGCAAAAGATATGATCTTACATATAGAAATTCCTAATGAATCCACTAAAAAACAATTAAAGGCAATAAGTGACCTCAGCAAAGTTATAAGATATAAAACCAATATAAAGGTTGAGGAAGGGGGATCGCAAGTTCAAAGCTAGCCTTAGTAACTTAGTAAGACAGTAGGCGACTTGGTGAGACCCTGTCTCAAAATTTTAAAAAAGTTTTAAAAGGGTTGGGGATATAGCCCTGGATTGAGCATCCTGGGTTCAATCCCCAGCATCAAAAAATAAAATAATGAAATAAAATTAAACCAGTATACAAAAATAAATTGTTGGGGCTGGGGATGTGGCTCAAGAAGTAGTGCGCTCGAGCACCTGGCATGCGCGGGGCGCTGGGTTTGATCCTCAGCACCACATAAAAATAAAAAAATAAACATGTTGTGTCCACCAAAAATTAAAAAAATTCTCTCTCTCTCTCTCTCTCTTTAAAAAAAATTGTATTTGAATAACATATGAAAAGAAGCTCAACGTCATGCCATTAGGAGAATGCAAACCAAAATCACAATGAGCCAGATATGGTGACACACACTTCTGACTGCATTGGACTTAGAAGGCTGAGGCAGGAAGATCACAAGTTCAAGGCCAGCCTCAGCAACTTAGTGAGTCCCTGTCTCAAAATGTAAAAAGAACTAGGAATGTAGCTAAGTAAACACCATTGGGTTCAATCCCTAGTATGGGGGGGGGGGGCGTGATATATCACCTCATTCCCGTCAGGATGGCTGAAATTAAAAGAAGTGAAAATAGCAAGTGAGGAGGTACATGTGTTGAAACTCCTGTTCACTGCTGGGAAGAATGTAAACAGGGATAGCCCTTATAGAACTATAAAATTTCCTCAAAAATTAGAAATAGAGGTCAGGTGTTTTGGTGCACACCTGTAATCCCTGTGATTTGGGAGGCTGAAGCAAGAGGATCACAAGTTTGAGGCCAGCCTCAGCAATTTAGCAAAACCCTAAGCAACTTAACGAGATCTGACTGCAAAACAAAAATTAAAAAGGACTGGGGGATATATCTCGGTGGTTAGGCACCCTTGGGTTCAATCCCCAATAACCCCCCTGCAAAAAAAAAAAAATCAAAGGAGGACCTCAAAGACATTTGCACACCCATATTTATCACAATATTCATAATAGCCACAAAGTGGAAGCAACCCAAACGTCTACTGATAGATGAATGGATAAAATTAAAACCTAAGGAATAGGACTGGGCATGATAGCACATACCTTCAATTCCAGCAATTCAGGGGGTTGAGGCAGGAGGGCAGCCTGGGCAACTTAGCAAGACCTTGTCTCAAAAAAAAAAAAGAATTTACTCAAACTATATAATTCAATTGTTTTTAGTGTATATATAAATTTGCACAACTATCACAAATCTTAGAATACTCATTATCACAAAAAACTCTCAGCCATTTGCAAGTATTTTAATTTTTTATTTATATATTCAATTTGATTAAAATATATAATTAGACAAAAATCAATGCTATAATTCATCAAGAGAAAGCCAAAGCCTAGAGAGGCAATGTATTCACTTCCTATGGCTGCTGCAAACAAATTTCCTCAGATCTTGTGGTTTAAAACAACACAGGGGCTAGGGGTGGGTAGCTCAGTGATAGAGCACTTATCTAGCATGTGTGAGGCCCTGGGCTCAGTCCTCAGTACTGCAATTAAAAAAAAAAACACACACACAAATCTATTAATTCATTTCTAGAGGTCAGAAGTCTGAAATCAGTTTCACTAGGTTAAAGTCAAAGTGTGGCAGAGCTGCTTCTTCTGGAGGCTTTCAGAACAGAATCCATTTCCTTACTTCTGATGGCTGGCTTCATTCCTTGGCTTATAGCCTCTTCCTCCATCTTCAAAGTACAATAATTCAATTTCTTCTTCCATCATCACATCACTTTCTCTTTCTGACTGACTCTTCCTGCATCTCTCTTATAAAGATATAGGATTATTGTAATTACACTTGACTCACCCAGATAACCCAGTTTAGTAAGAGTCTCACTAAACAGCTAGAGGCTAGCTTTAAACTTGCAATCCCCCTGCCTCAGTCTCTGGAGCCACTCAGATTGCAGGCATGTCCTACCATGTCTGGCTTAGAAAGACGTTTGAATCCACAATTCCTTTGCTTTTGCGTTGGTTCATGTCCGTATCATTTCACCCCGGGATACTATAATGATTTGCACACTACCACCAGTATGTAAAATACGACCCTACCATTTTCCTGCATAAATTCCTACAATTTCACACTGCATAAACACAATCTTAATTTCCAAGTTTGGCTCCTACCAATTTTTAGAAAGTAGGCTCCAGCTACTATTCCTTAGTGTCACATATTCTGACACCTTACCATTGTTACAATTTTCTTAGTGTCTAGAACCAATTTTCTCTGCCCTTCCACATGCAGAATTCTTATTCATCCTCCAAAGCTGTGAACCAGTGTCTTCTCTCTCTCTCTCTCTCCCCCCCATCCCTCCCTCCCTCCCTCTCTCTCTTGGCAGGATAAGAGGGAGTACTAGGGATTGAACTCAGGGGCACTAAGCCCCAGCCCCAGCTCTATTTTGTATTTAGAGACAGGATCTTACTGGGTTGCTTAGCGCCTCGCTTTTGCTGAGGCTGGCTTTGAACTATAGGTTCTCCTGCCTCAGCCTCCTGAGCCGCTAGGATTACAGGCATGCGCCACCCTTGCCTCACTAGTGTTTCCTCCTTGAATAGAACAGTGAGTCTCCATTCTAAAACATTTGGTTGTTTTTCTCAATAATAACTGAGGGCCAACAATGTGTCTTAACACAAGGCAGTAAAGACACAGTAAATAAGATAGATCCAGGCCCTGCCACTTTAGTACGGAAGAAAAATAATACACAAATAATTACAAGCCTATTGAATGGCAATGAAAATGAAGTACAGAAACTATGGGATATAACCACAGAATTTTGTCAGGGGATATTAGGGAAGGCTTCCCTGAGGAAATACATTTAAGCTGAGAGCTGAAAGATAAGTAGGAGCCTAGGAGCAAAGACCAGTGCTCAACCATATTCATTTACCCAACTAATGTTTATTGAGTGCCTAATGTGGACCAGGTGTTATTTTAAATGTTTGGGATACATCAAAGAACACTCCCTTACCTTCTTAATGCTTATATTTCAGTGGTTATATTCCCCCTAGTTCCTTCATTCATTTACTCAAGAAATACCTATTGAATTTTCTCTGTCAGGCACTATGCCAAGTGGTAGGAACTAAAATATGAATAATCTCCTGTCCTTGCCTAAGCTGATTCTAAAATTTATATGGAATATAATTGCCAAGATGTGTGTGTGTTTGTGTGTGTGTGTGTGTGTGTGTGTGTTATGGGAACTGAACCCAGGGGTACTCTACCACTGAGCTGTACCAAAGAGCTTTCAGAATAAACTTGCAACAGCTACTATTTATTAAGTGCCATGCAATGCACTAATTTAAGGAAATTATATTGGTTAATCTTCACCACAACTATCTGAAGTAGGTACTATTTCCCCCTTTTACAGATGAAGAAACAAGTTCTCAAACGTTTAGTAACATCCCTAAGGAAACAGATTATGAGCGCAGAATGAAACAGTTGATGTCCAGCTGAGTACTTACAGCTTTAACTGATAGCCTGCTCATTTCTCAGTGATTAGTGGAGTTAATCCCCTCCTGCTTACCTCAGATACCATTAGAGTTCAAGATACCATGGCCACCCACTGTACCTGGACTCTCTTTCCTGCATGACTCTGAGCATCCATCCCTCCAGCTAAAAGGGTAGGTAGGTAGGTAGCTGGAATCCCTGGCCCATCACTGCAGTAGTGAGAAACAGCCTGTTTATACTAATGTACCATAAAGATTATGTTCATTTTCTAAGTGGGATGTAAGGTGGAAAAGCTGGGTTACATTATTGAATATAACCTTATCCTTCTCTTTCCTTGCCTTCTCAAAATTCTCTGGAAATCCGTCTATGACCAGCAACTTTCCTATACCCTCAAATCTGTCCTTGAAAAGTCTCTGAATTAAAACTAGCATCTCCTGATGATACTGCTTTCTTGCAGCCCAGAAAGCACTACAAAATTGTCCAGCCGGAAAAGTGAACAAGGATTGTAGCAAAAATGTGCACACCAATCCCAACTGAGTGTGGTTTTTCCAGTTTTCCTCAAGGGCACTCTTGCTGTTTTGGATCAATCTCAGGTTGAGATTCAAACAATACTTCACATTCCATTAGTAAAAACTAATCTGCAGCTAGGCATGGTGAGGCATGCCTGTAATACTGGCTGCAATCTCAAGTTCAAGACCAGCCTGGGAAACTCAATGAGACTCTGTCCCAAAATAAAAAATAAAAAAGGCTGGGGATGTAGTTCAGTGCTAGAGTGCCCCTGAGTTCAATCCCTAGTACCACCAAAACAAATACAAAAGCCAAAAGCAAAAAACAACTAGAAAACAACATACCAGATCTGCAATCACCTCTAACAGTTACAGATGTACCTCCAATTAAGAAGTACAAAACACACTAGGATTTATCATGATGTGGGGTTATCATCATGATCCCCACATTATGGATTCATTTTCTGTCCCCATCCACTCTAGCTTTCATTGTTAACTCTATTATGGCAGTTAACATGTACCCCCTGATACATTTTTATGTTTTATTTTTTTAGTTGTAGATGGACATAATACCTTTATTTTGTTTATTTTTCTTTTTTCTGAGAGAGAATTTTAATATTTATTTTTTAGCTTTCAGCGGACACAACATCTTTGTATGTGGTGCTGAGGATCGAAACCGGGCCACACTTGAGCCACATCCCCAGCCCTATTTTGTTTATTTTTCTTTATGTGGTGCTGAGGATCAAAATCAGTGCCTCACACATGCTAGGCAAGCGCTCTACCACTGAGCTAAAACCCCAGCCCTGATATTATATAGTTTATAAAACTACAATGCCTAGATAGATATATTACAGTTAGACAAACTAGAGGATAGTTTCCCTGAAAGCAGAAACTATATTTTAACTAAATGCAGTAGTGTAGGTTTGTGCCACACACACACACACACACACACACACACACAGACACACACAGTTTATACAACTGAAATGTATGAACTATACTCAGTTCTTATCCCTTGGTAAAGTCCTTTCTCTGTGATCATTCAACTCCAATGGCAAAAAACAAAACAGCAGTATGTGCTGGGAAATGAGTCTCCTTTTTTATAAATATTTCCCTCCCAGGATTAGCTTCATATTGTTCAAAAGTATCCATGTGAGTTCTGGGACTTTGTAAAAAATATCCTTTGTCCCTTGGATATCCAGCTGAATAACTCTTGCTATTCAAATATGGATAACTAGAACTCTTAAGATAAACAACAGAATACAAGATAAATAAGTATAACCACTGGCTTTTAGGCCAGGTATCTGGTGTTAGCAAAAGGACATGGGTTTGCACTCAAAGGACTAGCATCCAAGCAAGAGCTCTGTAATTATCTAAGTATTTGACCCTGACAAAACCTTCACCTCTCACAGTCTGTTTTTTTATTGTCAAATATGAAAAAAGCCCTTATAGGAGAAATTCCCTGAAGCTTAAAAATTATGATATATGGTAAAGGTCCTCTGTAAACTGTAAAGCACTGCACAAACATCAGTCATCTACTGTATTGGAAAGTTTGGAGCCTAAGGCCTGACAGAGAGCTGGTACTCAATATTGTTAGTATAGTAGTTCCCCTTTATCTGTGGTTTCACTTTTCATGATTTCAGTTGCCCAGGATCAACTATGGTCAGAAAATATTAAATGGAAAATTTCAAAAATAAATAATTCATAAGTTTTAAATAACTTTCATTACAGTATATAATTGTAATTATTCTATTCTGTTATTATTTATTGTTATTAATCTCTTACTATGTCTAATATATAAATTAAATTTTATCATAGGTACATAGAGGAAAAACAGTATATACAGAATTCAGTATGATCTGCATTTTCCTACATTCATGGAACGTTTTGGAATATGTCCCCTATAGATTAAGAGGGAATTATAAGGGGCTGGGGTTGTGGCTCAGTGGTAGAGTGCTTGCCTAGGTGGGTGAGGCACTGGGTTCGAGACTCAGTACCGCATAAAAAAAGGAAAAGAAAAAGAAAGGCATTGTGTCCACCTATAATTTAAAAAAAAATATTTTTAAAAGAGGGAATTATAAATAAGTAAAGACTTGTAGTGAAAATGGGTAAAGTACAGGGCTGGGGTTGTGGCACAGTGGTAGAGTGCTTACGTAGCACGTGTGAAACACTGGGTTCGGTCCCCAGCACCACATTAATAAACAAAATAAAGGTATTGTGAAAATCTGCAACTAAAAATATTCTTTTTAAAAAAATGGGCCAGGTGCATGGGTGCATGCCTGTAATCCCAGCGGCTCTCGGGAGGATGAAGCAGGAGAATCCAAAGTTCAAAGCCAGCCTCAGCAACCTTGAGGCACTAAGCAACTCAGTGAGACCTCGTCTGTGGCTCAGTGGTCAAGGGCCCGAGTGCCCCCACCCTCCAGTTCAATCCCCAGTACCAAAAAAAAAAAAAAAAAAAAATGGGTAAAGTACAACTGATGATTTGGGTGATTTCAGGCAAGATTAATCTCTGTCCTCCATGGCCTCCTTTGCTACCATTTCCACCTTGGTTCATTAGGTTCCAACCATATTGTCTTTTTTGCTGTTCCTCCAACACATTAAGCTCACTCCCGTCTGAGTGGCTTCCTGAAACACTCTTTCCTAGTTCTTCACATGACCATCCCTTTCTTCAAATCAAGTCTTAGCTCAACTGTTTTTCCATGAATATCCTAAGTACCATTCCTCTCTCATCATTTATCCAATATATTTTCTTGTTTTATGTTGTCCTTAGCACTTATTAATTTTATTATTCTTTCCTGCACTACAATAATTAAAAAAAAAAAAACCTATTAGAGCTTCTGTCTTGTTCATCACAGTATTCCAATGCCCCAAACATATCATTATTCATAATAAATTCTCAATAAGTATTTGAATAAATGAGGTAATTAAAATGAGGTAATTATAAGTTTCATTCATTCAAGAAATATTTTGTATGTACCTAGGAGAGTTCAGGTTCTATTTCAAGGTGCTGGGGATTCAGCTGTGAACAAAATAGACAAAATCCCTGTTTTCCAGGGAGTGGGGAGGTAAAAAATAAACAAGATAAAAAGCAAAACATATAACATGTCTGATAAATGTTGAAGAGGAATAAAGGGGAGGAAAGGAGAACATGGAGTGTGTGGAGGGGTCAGAAAAGGAAGTAAGAGACAGAACCATGAGAATACATGGGAAAAGTACATTCCAAAAGGTCACTGTAACTGGGAGGGGAATTACAGATTTGAGGATTGAATAATACAATAATAGCTAAGGTCAGAGAAGTTAAGGGAAGTCAGACTGCATAAGGCTTGTTGGTTAAAATAAGGACTTTGGATTTTACTAAGATGGAAAGCCACTGCAGGATTTGAGTATGAGAATGTCATGATCAGACTTGTAGGAGTGTCCCTGGGGCTGCTATGCTGGGAACACCCAAGGGGCAAGACCAGGAACTAGCAAGGATACAACTATAATAAATAACCTAAGTAAGAGATGGTGGCTCGTTAAGACTCGGGAAGAAGCAGGTCAGAAATTGGAAGATAAAACTTGGGGTTTGACAGTTACCTTTGGAAAAGACTACCAAGACATAGGTCCAGAATTTAAAGGAAGGTCTGAACTAGGGGTTGCCACTTAGAATTCAACAAAAGGTAATATTATTAGCAGTAATCGAAACATAATGATGAAATCTAACACTACCACTTACTTACTAGTAACAAATTCTTTAGGATCTGGATCTTAGTTTCCATAACAAGACGAATTGAGAAGTGTCAACTGGTGATAGTGTGCAAGGTGAGGACCCTAAGCCAAGAACTGCATGAGCCCATCTCACGGGGGGAACCTTGCTGTGGAAACCGCGATCAGTTTGCGAAACTACGGCAAACACCCCAAACTCCCAAAGACTGCAAAAGGAAACGTGCTCCAGGTCCTGCACCTCCTCGCGGTCTGCGGCGTCTAAGCCTCGCGAGATTTGTCAGCCGGGCCCAATCCACGCCCACCCACGTCTCGCGATACCGAGGTGCAGGAGCCGCTCTCGACCGGCGAGGGCTTGCAGGAAAGATGGAGAGTCCGATGTTGGGTACAGTGGAGACTGCGGATAGCGGAGGGGCCGGGCCATGCACGAACTCGGAGGAGCGGGAGGGCCGGGAACCAGAGGGGGTGCGATTCGACCACGAGAGGGCGCGCCGCCTGTGGGAAGCAGTGTCCGGCACCCAGCCGGTGGGGAGGGAGGAAGGTGAGTCCCAGGTCTCACGGACTGGAAGCCCCTCACCCCTGCTCGGCCCTCAAGGAGTGGCGTAAGCGGCGGGCGGGACCTCGGACCGGCTCTGGGGTTCTTGTCACACCCACTGGCGCCCGGCCCGCCTCCTGGCGTGTTGCGCTGGAGCGCTCCAGGACTCGTGTCCGCAGCAGGACCCCATTGCACGAAGGTCCAGGACCCCTCACGCTCAGGCCCCGGGTCTTCCTCCCTCATTCCTCAGGCTCTTATCCTCCATGTACCAGAGCGCACCTTTCCCCAAACTCGAGAACTGTCCTCTCAGAGACCCACAGAACCTTCCTTGCCAAATTCGTGGCCGGCCCAAGTACCATTTCTCATCGTCCCAGTCTCCGGCATTCCACACTTGTAATGTCTCCTGCCTCCCTTTTTCTCTCAAGCCCTATACTTCTGAGACACGTAGAAGGTTTAACCTTCCCTAACCCAGGGCCTCACACGTTCAGACAAGCACGTGCCTCCTACTATCTGAGCCCTGGTTTACCCCTGTTTCTAAGGTGTGTGGCTTCTGTCGCTGGGACCTTATTGTTACATGAGGGATAGGAGCCTGAGAAACTGACCCAGGTGTACTTTTAAGCTCCAGCTTCTTTGTATTTCACACTCCAAAAGCAAAGTTGTGTACCCAAGGCCACTTCAGGGGTCACTTCTAGGCTTCCCAGCTTGCTTGACTGGGTAAGATGAGAGAAAGAGGAGGATAGAAGAGCTAGCCTGACCTGGTTGTGTGACTCCCTGCACAGTACTTTCCAGAGAGGAACTGTATCTGGGCTTCTGTGCTAATCCTATCAGGTATCTTCAGGGAAATCATTTTTTCTTTACTGGTTTGTTTACTTACGGAGCAGACTACTCTTGGAAAGTCTAATATGTTTGTGAACTGAAAAATCCAATTTTATGAATTTTAATCATATCCAAGGAAGGTATTTTTAAATTTGAGTGTATACTTTTCCAGTCTAACAATTAGTCTAGCCTGACTCCTAAATTAATATGTATACTGTTTCTGAGCCTCTCATACTTTTAAATATGTTTGTAACAAAGTTGCCTCCTCCCCCCAGTTTTCCTTTCATTAATTTCACAGATGTTCACTGACTGTTCCCCAAGACTGAGCATCAAAGTTACAGAGACACGTAACACTAAGTTCTGGCTTTTCTTCTTTCTCTCTCTCTTTTTATTTTAATATTTTTTGTAGTTGTAGATGGACATAATGCCTTTATTTTATTTGTTTATTTTTATACAGTGTTAAGGATCAAACCCAGGGCCTCACACGTTCAGACAAGCACAATGCCACTGAGCTGCAGCCCCAGCCACTGGCTTTCATTTTCTTATAGCACCCTCATTAAGTTATAATTTGTACACCATAATAAGTATACCACTCAGTAATTTTTACTGAAAGTGTAGAGTTGTATAGCCATAAAGACAGTCCAATTTTAGAACATATCCATCACCCCATTAGTTTCTTTGTGTTCCTTCACATTAAATCCTCACTCCCACCTCCTGACCTAGATAACCATTGATCTGTTTTCTGTCTCTTTAATTTTATCTTTCCTGGACATTTCATATAAACAGAATCATACAATATGTTATCTTTTGAATTTGACTTCTTTTAGCATGTTTTTGAGGTTTAGCCAAGTTGCAGTATGTATTAGTACCTTATTTCTTTTTATTACTAAATAGAATTTCACTGTATAAATACATATACCATATTTTATTTATCCATTCATTAGTTGTTTACATGTGGATTGTTTCCAGTTTGGAACTTTTATGAATAATGCTGCTATGAACATTTGTGCTTAAGTGGTTTATTGTTGTTGTTGTTATTTTGTTTGTTTTCAAGGTCCTGGGAATTGAACTCAGGAGTTCAATTTACTTTAGCCCTGAACTACATCGCCAGCCCTTTTATTTTTTTTGAGAGAGTCCCACCAAGTTGCCAAGGCTGGCCTTGAACTTGTGATCCTCCTGCCTTAGCCTTCTGAGTAAACTGGGGTTATAAGTATGTGCCACTTCACCTGGCTGTGCTCAATTTTTTGTGTGGACAAACATTTCTCCCTAGGAATGCAATTGCTGGGTCATATGGTTATTGGCCTTGGTGTATTTAATTTTGGGGGGAACTGTCAAATCATTTTCCAAAATGGTTTTATCCTTTTACAGCTCTTCCATGAATATATGAGGACTTCCCTTTCTTTATATCCCCCCAGATATTTGTTATTGTTTTATCTTTACCATTCTAGCGTGTGAAGAATTATCTGATTTTCTTTCTTTCTTTCTTTTTTTTGATGCTGGGAATTGAATCCAAGGACTTGTGCATGCTAGATAAGCACTCTGTGTAATTGGATTATTTATCTTATTACTGAATCATAAGAGTTATTTTTATATTCTGAATACAAGTTCTTTATCAGGGATATAATTTAAATAAATTTCTTTTCTATGACTTTTTTTTTCTTCCAAACAGTGTCTTTTTTTTTTTTTCCTTTTGGTACTGGGTATTGAACCCAGGGACTTACACATGCTGGGCAATTACTCTACCACTGAGTTACATCCCCAGCCCTTTTTTATTTTATTTTGAGACAGGGTCTCCCTTAATGCCCAGGCTAATCTGGAATTTACATTGCTTTAGCCTCCTGAGTAGCAGGGATTATAGGCATGTATCACCACACCTGGCTTCTATAAACTGTTTTGAGTTAATATTTTATGTATAGTATGGCGTAAGAATCTAAAATTTTTTTTGCAGTTGTCTTAGCACAATTTGTTGGGTAGACTATCCTTATACCATTGAATCATCTTGATGCTTACAGTGAAAATCAATTGGCCATAAATGTAAGAGTTTATTTCTGGACTCTCAGTTTTGTTCCCTCCATCTATAAGCCTATCCTTGAGTCAATATCATACTATCTTGACTACTGTGACTATGTTAAGTTTTTTTTTTTTAATATTTATTTTTTAGGTGTAGATGGATATAACACAATGCCTTTATTTTTATGTGGTGCTGAAGATCGAACCCGGGTTCTGCCCGCACTATGCGAGCGCTCTACCACTGAGCCACAATCCCAGCCCCTATGTTAAGTTTTAATGTGTCAGTGTAAGTCCTCCAACTATGTTTCTTTCCCAAATTGTTTTGCCCATCCTTTTACATTTTTTTCCATTAAAAAATAAATTTTAGGATCAGCCTGTTAGTTTCTTTCTTTCTTCTTTCCCCTTCCTTCCTTGCTTCTTTCCTTTCATCCTTTCTTTTCCTTACAGGTTGGAATACTATTTAGCCAAGAAATTCAAACCCAAGACCATGCTAGGCATGTCCTCAGCCCCTGAGTTCTATACACCCAGTTTGCAATTTCTGCTTTTAAAAGAATCTGCTTGGATTTATACAGCAGTTGCATTGAATTTATAGATCAATTTGCAAGAATTGCTGTCAAGACAAAATTGAGTCTCTGATATCTGGAAATAGAATGTTCATTTTTTATTAACATGTATTGTTACATATTAATGATGTTCAATGTAACATTTCAGCACATACATGTAGCATGTAATGACCAAATCTAGCCTCCCTTTTTTCTACCTTCCCCCCAGACACCCTTCCTAACTTCTAGTTATCACTATTTCTACATTCAGGTCAACTTTTTTTTTTTAGCTTCCATATATGAGAGAAAAGATGCTGTGCTTATCTTTCTGTGCTTTGGTTATTTCACTTAAGACCTCAGTTCCATAAGTGTTGTCAAGATTTCATGACAAGATTTCATTCTTTTTATGGCTAAATAGTATTCCATTGAGTATATATTCCATATTTTCTTTATTCATGTGTTGATGGACACTTATGTTGTTGCCATACTTGGCTCTTGTGACTAGTGCTGCAAGCATACACAAGAGTGCAGACATCTCTCCTATATATAATTTCATTTCTTTTGGATATATACCCAGAAGCAGGATTGCTGGATCATATGAAGGTTTTATTTTAATTTTTTGAGTACCACCTTACATTTTTTCATAATGACTGTACTAATTTACATTCCCACCAACAGTGCACAGGGGTTCCTTTTCTCCTATGTATCCTTACCAGTACTTGTTAACTTGTTATCTGTTGTCTTTTTTCTTCTTCTCCTCTTCCTCCTCTTCCCCCCCTTCCCCTTCCATCTTCCTGGATTAAATAACAGGCCTCACACATGCTAAATAAGTGCCCTACCTCTGACCTACATCACCAAACCTTTAGTTTATTTTGAGACAGGGTCCAGGTTGCCCAGGCTGGTTTTCAATCTAATTGTGCCTCAGTCTCCTGAGTAGATAGAATTGCAGAGTCTATCTTTGTATTTAGGGTTGTTTTTTTTTTTGTTTTGTTTTGTTTTTTGTTTCATGAAGACACATTTATTTAGATCTTGAATTTTTTTAGTAGTATTTTATATTGTAATTAAAAAATTAAAATGTATTGTACTGAAATTACATTGCAATTTCAATAGAAGTGGCTGGAGTGAACATTTTATCTCGGGGAAAGGGCATTTAGTCTTTCACCACTGAATATGTTAGCTCTGGCTTTTTCATAGGTGCCTTTATGAGGTTGACTCCTAAGTATCAGTCCTCAGAAGAGTTAAGTAGTGTCCACCTTTATCCTCTTTCCTGTGAATTAATCTTCCCTGTTGGATGAGAATATAAGGAAGAGGCTCAAGACAATTGCATTCCTTCTGAAGGAACTTCCCTTGGTCAAATAAGGAAACTTTAGAGGAACAGCCCCTGCCACCATCATCACATACCCCCCCCCCCCCCAACCCCCAGAACTCTTTTGGGAAAAAGGATCAAGATATGAGGGAAGGGTGGAATAGAGGATAGAAGAAGGTCAGAAAGACCTTGATTTTGAGGCCTTTCAAATTGTCTGAACAGATTAGTGATTTGTATTATTCTTCAAATCACTTATTGTGTAGAAGTCACCAGTGAAGTGGAGTATGGTGGTGCATGCGTGTAATCCCAGCAACTGAGGAGACTGAGTCAGGAGGATCACAAGTTTGAGATCAGGCTCAGCAACTTAGTGAGACCTTGTCCCAAAATAAAAAGGGCTGGGAATGTAGCTCAGTGGAATGTAGCCTTTGGGTTTAATCCCTAATAATAAATAAATAAATAAGGACTGGGGTGTAGATCATGGTAGAGTGCTTGTCTAGCATGTGTGAGGCCCTGGGTTCACTCCCTAGTAATGGGGGGCGGGCAATAAAAAGAAGTCACCAGTGAAGCTTCCTGGGCTTTTCTTTAAAAGAAGATATTTAATTATTTATTCAATTTACTTACTTAAGTTTACAGTTGGCCCTTTGTATGTGGAGGTTCCATATCTGCAGATTCAACCAACTGCTAATGGAAAATATTTAGGAAAAAAACATTGTGTCTAGGGGGTGGGGCTATAGCTCAGTGGTAGGGTGCTTACCTAGCACAGGTGAGGCACTGGGTTCGATCCTCAGCACCACATAAAAAGTAAATAAAGTTATAAAAAAATTTGTAATTGTGTCTGTATTGAACACACAGACTTTTTTTCTTTATTCCACAAATAAGAGTATAACAACTGTTTACTTAGTATTTACATTGTATTAGGTATTATAAGTAATCTAGGAATGATTTAAAATATATAGGAGAATATGTTTCGGTTCTATGTAGATACAGCTGTTACCCAGACCTCTGCCAGGGACCTGACCCTGGGGGTCCCTATGGACCAAATTAGGCCACCTACTACCTCAAAGAGAGAAAAGTGGTGAAGTATGAAAAGAGTTTAATTCAGTATGGGCCATATTGGGAAGATGGTGAAAGCTATATTCCCCATAATGACAATTGCTCCAGGATTATACAGGGCAAGGACAAAAGCAGGTCCGATGGGGGTGTGCTGTATACTCAGACTGTGGTCTGGTAGATCAGCTGGCATCAGGGAAGCTAGGGAAATTGTTACTGCTTGGGGTTGGGGGAGTTAGTTTCTATTCCAGCCTGCAGACCACTGGAAAGGAGAGATAACTTAAAAAGTGAGAACAGGTTGGAGGGACAAGATGGAGTCAATGGGCTGCCGTACCCTTCTCTAAGTCCCCTCTGATAGTGCTGAAAATTCTAGGCCACAGGCCCTCTATGGCCTGCTTGCCTACCTGCCAGCATTTCAGATGTGCCCAGATGGTGCATTTGAGCAGGTGAAATCAGTGCCAAGTTTCCTAATGAATATATTTCATATCAATAAAGTGGGTGATCTGGTTGTAATATATTGTTTTTCACAGGAATTAATAAATCTGTTTTCGTTTTGGATAAACATAAAAAAAAAAAAGATGGAGTCAATTAAAATAAGGACTATGTCCTCCTTCATGAGGAGCAAAGGGCAATGGTATAGTTCCACTATGTCATTTTATAAAAGGGACTTGAACATCTGAAGATTTTGGTATTCACGTCTGCAGTTCCTGGTTTGAATTTTGGTGGAGAGGGGCAGGTTTTGAAACCAGTCTTCTGAATACTGAAAAATGATTGTATTCAGATTTTTAAATTTCTTCTTGAGTCATTTCTGCAACTATCTAAAAATCTAAGTTGTCTGATATATTGGAAAAATTGTTCATATTATTCACTAACAATCCCTTAAATTTCTGCAGAGTTGTTAGTAACATGCCCATTTTTGTTCCTGGCTTTAATATTTATGTCTTTGTGTGTGTGTGTGTGTGTGCGCGCGCTCCTAAGGAATGAACCCAGGGCCTGCCCTTGAGCACCCCCAGCTTTTGTGAGGGGTTTTTTTTTGATCATTGTCTTTGTAAATGTAGGTAAGGTTTGCAAGATTTGTTGATCTTTTCTAGTTTCTAAGGTGAAAGTTTGTTGCTAATTTGAGACCTTTCTTTTCTGGTATAGATGTGTAAAATGATAAATTCCCCTCTTAAGCACTTATGGTTTTCATTTATGGTTCCTTCACAGCTCCATTGACCCTTGTAATTTCCTAAGTGACTAAAGGAATAAGAACTGTCTTTGTCAAAATATTTGTCCTTTTGTCCTTGTTTCCTAAAATAGCTCCAGAGCTATAGAGGTGAAAAATACTCTTTTATTTATTTCAACTACATCTGAGTTTATGTTAATAAGGTGATTTTTGGAGAGTCCCTCGATAACCACAGGTTAAAGGACTAATTGCTAGGTGAACCAGCCATATACTCAGAGGGTTAGAACTCACAGCCCCTGCCATCCCCCAGGAGGGGAGAGAGGCTGAAAGTTGGCCAGTGATATAAATTAATCATGCCTACATAATGAAGCCTCCATAAAAAACCAAAAAGACTTGAGTTCAAGGGCATACAGGAAGGTGAACCAGAGCACATCCACATGCCAGAGGATGGCACACCCAACTCCACAGAAATGGAAGCTCTGGTGCTTAAGATCCTTTTAGGCTCCCTGTATGTCTTATCTGCCTGTTTATTAGGATCCTTTAAAATATCCCTTATAATTCACCAGTAAACAGTGAGTGTTTTGTGAGCTACCTGAGCAAATTAATCAAATCTGAGGAAGGGGTTTGTAGGAACCCCAATTTGTAGTCCAAAGCACTGGTAAAACAACCTGGAGCTTGTGATAAATAGGAATCAGAAGGGGGGGGGGGCGCATTCTGTAGTAGTACTGAGCCTTCAATTTTCTGTGAGATATTGTTACCAAAAGCTCAGTCCTTGTCCCCAAGGCCAATCCAATAATGACACAGTTTTGAAAAAAAGGAAAAAGATGGTTCATTGCTTTACTAGCAAAGAAGAAGCACAGGGGACTCCTGTTCCACAGGCTGAAATTCTGCTCATAGGGGAACGGAGGGCTTTTAAATCTCTTAAAAGGCTGTATTCGAAGTGTGCCCTAGGGTGGGGTGAGGGGGGTGGGGTCATCCCAAGTGCACCCTGTCCTTTGTTATTTTGAGAGATAGTCACTTCCTGCATCTTCCTGTGGTGGGTGTGTGCTCAAGCACAGATAACTGAAGGTAATCTTGTTCCTCACCCCCGGATTAGGGAGAGGAGAGGGAAAAGAGGAAAAGGAAAACATGTCCTTTTAAGCAGCAAGGGCTATATTTAAAAGGTAAAGTAGACCACTGTTACAATTTGACACCATCTCCAGGTAGAGAGTGTCAGAATTGATTTGAAATAGAGGGCTCAGCTAGTGTATGATTGCTTGTCTGGGGCGAAATTCCCATACATTTCGACACAGAAGCCATATTGTGTTACAGGAGTATAGAAGGAGAAACTGCTTTTGTTTTGTTTTTGTTTTTGTTTTTACAGAACATTGCTGTAGCTAGATCCCATAAATGTATATTATGTTTTTATTACTGGAGTCCTTAGGCAAAGTCTAGTCTGGTGGTCCCAACAAACCAGGCCTGGACACCTGTCATGGTATGCCAATCAAAGAGTCTGAGCAGTGGTAAAAGCAAGAGAGGAGCTTTTAGTGGGCATGCTGGGAAGAACAGACATAGGGATCTAATGACCAAAAATCTGTCTTAAAGGGACTAATAGAAACTTTGACATTTTATTGGGAAGAACAAAGAAAAACGTTGGGGGCTTACATGGCTGGGAGATTGCATAGCTAGCAGAATAAGTCCTCCTAGTCAGGCTGTGATCTGATTTATCATTTATCTCAGGGATTCTGGGAAGTTCATCATTACTTGAGGGGTGATTCGGTTCCCATCCTGACATGCTTGCTTCTGCTTAGGGGCCAGCCTCAGTTTGTCTAGTCATGTTTGTGCTTAGGGGGCAGTCTCATCTTGGAGTGATCTGTTCAAGGATCACCTATGTTTGGAGGTAGTTTCACTTCCTTGTCATAAAGATGCTTATCAACCAGACCTTTTGTTCCTGGAATCCAAGGTAACTATGGAGGAAGGTGACTCAGTTAAAAAAGCAAATGGAGACAGAGTGACAAAATGGTGTTGGGCCTTCCTTCAGTTTCATTTGTCAGTTCAAAATAATTTCTAATTTCCCTTGTAATTTGTTCTTTATACATGTTCAATTTCCAGATATTTGGAGATTTCCAAGATTTCCTTTGATTCTGGATTTTTTATTAAATTCCATTGTGTTCAAAAAACGTACTTAGTATGAATTTAGTTCTTTTAAATATGGTGAGACCCGATATGTCCTATCATGGAGAATGTTCCTTGTTGAAAAATCAACATATATATCAGAATTGTTGGTCTTTAAATGTCAGTTGGTTTGAATTGATTGATAACATTATTATAGACTGTTAACTGATTTTCCAACTAGTTGTTCTATTGATAATTAAAAATGAGGTATTAAGATGGGTGTTGTGGCGCACACCTGTAATCCCAGCAATCCCAGCAGCTCTGGAGGCTGAGGCAGGAGGATCGCAAGTTCAAAGCCAGCAATTTAGTGAGGTCCTAAGCAACTTAGCAAGATCCCATCTCAAAATAAAAACAAAAAATAAGGCTGGGGATGTGGCTTAGTGGTTAAGCACTGTGGGTTCAATCCTGGTACCAATAAGAAAAAAATAAATAAAAAAGAGGTGTTAAGCCAGATGGAGTAACACACATCTGTAATCCCAGCTACTCTGAAGGCTGAGGCAGGAAGATCAGAAGTTTTGAGATCAGCCTAGGCAACTCAGTGAGACCCTTTCTCGAAATAAATTGAAAAAGAGCTGGAGATGTAGCTGAGGGATAGAGTGCTTGCCTAAAATGTGCATGTGCAAGACCTTGGGTTTGAGTGGACTATTTAGACTATTTACATTTAATTATTTTTTTTAATTTATTTTTTAGTTGTAATTGGGCACAATACCTTTATTTATTTTTATGTGTTGCTGAGGATCAAACCCAGGGCCTCACACTTGCTAGGTGAGCACTCTACCCCTAAGCCACAACCCCAGCCTTTAGACTATTTACATTTAATTATTGATATGAAAATTAAATTTTCATTTTATTTATTTTCTTTCTGTTCTCTTCTTCCTTTACTGGCGTCTTTTATGTTACATATTTTTAGTCTGCCATTTTAATTCCTCTGTTGATTTTTTTTTTTTTTAGAGAGAGAGAGAGAGAATTTTTAATATTTATTTTTTAGTTTTCAGCAGACACAGCATCTTTGTATGTGGTGCTGAGGATCGAACCCGGGCTGCACGCATGCCAGGCGAGCGGGCTACCGCTTGAGCCACATCCCCAGCCCCTCTGTTGATTTTTTAAAATATTTTTTTTAGTTGTAGTTGGACACAATACCTTTATTTTATTTATTTATTTTTATGTGGTGCTGAGGATCGAACCCAGCACCTTGCACGCACATGCTAGGCAAGCACTCCACTGCTGAGCCACAACCCCAGCCCCTCCTCTGTTGATTTTTTTCAACTTTTTTATCTTTTAGTTTTTAAATGATACTCTAGTGATTGCAATATGGATCTTGACCCATCCCAGTCTACTTCAAATTAATGCTGACTTAATTCTCGCAAAATATAAAAATATTTCTCTACTATACCTCTATTCTGTATATTATTTTGTTTTTCTAATATTGGGGATTAAACCCAGGGGTGCTTTACCACTGAGATACATCCCCAGCCCTTTTTTTTTTTTTTTTTGAGGCAGAGTCTCACTACCTTATGTAAATTATTATAATATTTGATAATAAACAACTACATTACAGATTCTTTATTTACTATACTCACATTTTATTGTAAGTTCTTATTTTTAAAAAACTTACTATTTGGGGCTGGTGCTATAGCTCAGTTGTAAAGCACCTGCCTCGCATGTGTGAGACACTGGGTTCCATCCTGGGTTCCATAAAAATAAATAAAGACATTGTGTCCATCTACAACTAAAAAAATACTTTAAAAAAATTACTATTTGATTTAATGGTAGAATGCTTGCCTGGCAGCTTGTAATCCCCAGTTCAATCCCAGCATCCCCCAAAATAAATAAAAACTTACTGTAGTTGGACACAGTGGTTCACCCCTATTGCAAGTTTAGGGCCAGGCTCAGCAACTAAGCAAGACCCTATCTCAAAATAAAAAGAATTAGGGATGTAGTTCAGTAATGAAGTGCCTCTGGGTTCAATCCCCAATATCAAAAAGAGAAGGAAAAAAAAAAAAAACTAAAACAGTATGCCATGTTGAACCAGTAGCAGCCTCATGATCTTTTTACCACACTTCTTGATTGCATCTAGAGATCACATCAAGTATTAACCCATACCCTCTAGGCCTGTATAACTATATGATGTTCATGTAACAAGATTGCCTAACAGTGACTTTCTCAGAAAGTATCTCTGCCATTATGTGATACATGATTGTGTATTTATAGAGTTATACACCTATCACTACTGTCTTATCTCAAGAGCATTTTCATTACCCTAGGAGGAAACCTGTACCCAGAAACAGTCACCCCTGGCAACTTATCTTCTTTCTATCTCTGTGGACTTGCTTATTCTGGATATTTCATGTAAATAAAATTGTATGATACATGGCTCTGTTAGCTTTCATCACTATGACAAAAACTTGAGATAAACAACTTAAAAGGAGGAAAGGTTTGTTTCAGTTCCTAGTTTTGGTTTCAGAGTTTTCAGTCCATGGGTGCTTGACCACATTTCTTTGGGCCTGTGGCAGGGCAGAATGTCAAGATAGGGAGTACGTAGAGAAAAGCTGTCACCCCATGGCAGCCAGGAAGCAAAAGAAAGACAGGAATGGGCCAGGGTCCCAGTATACTCTTTAAGGGAACACACCCCGATCACCTACTTCCTCCAACTAGACTCCACATCTTAAAGTTTCTTCCACCTCCCAGTAGCACCATCTACTGGGGACCATGCCTTCAGCACATGAGCTTTGGGGGGACATTTAAGATTCAAACCATAACAGTGGCCTTTGCATATGGCTTCTTGCTCTTATTGTAATATTTAAAAGTTACATTGGATATGGAGTTCTTGATTAATAATTTTGTTCTTTTTCACCACTTTCCATATCCTTCTGTTGCCTTCTATCCTTCATTCTTTCAGAAGAGAAGTTAAATTATGAATTGAATTATTTTAGTATAAATGAGTTATTTGTCTTTTGCTGCTTTCAAGATTTTCTTTTATCTCTTGACAGTTTGACTATGATGTATTTAGGTATAGATCTCTTAGTTTTTATCCTACTTTGGGTTCCTTGAGATTTTTGGATATGTTGGTTGTTTTTCATGAAATATAGGGAGTTTACAGACTTTTTTTTTTTTTTTTTTAATTTTAACCCCTTTCTTTCTCTTCCCTCCTTCTGGCATTCTCCTTATGCATGTATTAGTGTATTTGATTCTTTCCCATAATCTCTGAAGCTTTGTTCATTATTCTTCGGTCTTTTTTCTCCTTGTTCTTATATTTGATATTTCTGTTGATCTATCTTGAAGTTCACTGATTCTTCTGCCACTTTTATATTCTGTTGAGCTCCTCTAATTAATTTTTCATTTAATATATTAGACTTTTAACTTCAGAATTTCCATTTGATTTTCTTTTATACATATCGTAAGTAGACAACTTTTAGTATCATATCATCAGTGCCCTTATGTTTGCTTTTTTAATGCCTTTTTCATTGAATAAAAATTTGAACTTCTTGACACTATCAACAATATGGATTCACAGAACAAATAGAAGTACCAAGGCTTGGTAGCCTTAATGTGGCCAACTCTCTGGTTTATTCTTGTAAGCTACCCTACCCATTAGACTATATTGCCTAACCATTGTCTCCATGGGTAGGTTATTATTCTAGGAGAGAGTTCTCCTAGAATCTTTTGTTATTTGCTGCTTTTAGCTGTAACTAAAAGCCCATTGCCTCTTAATAAGCCATAATAAGTAGGGGGTGATAAATAGATTTCATCCCTCTCAGAGGACTACCCGCAGTTGTTGGTAAATTTTCCTTTTTAGAGGGGGTAGAGTGGGATGCTAGGCAAGCACTCTGAGCTACATTCCCAATCCTATTTATTTATTTATGTAGATATATAGCATGCCTTTATTTTATTCATTTATTTTTTAATGTGGTACTAAATATTGAACACAGTACCTCACATGTGCTAGGCAAGCACTCTGCCACTGAGCTATAGCCCCAGCCCTTATTTTTTTTCTGACTTAAAATGACCTTTAACGTACGACACAAGTCAGATTTCAGAAATTAATTCACAATTTCATTTCAATAAATGTAACACCAATTGAAAATATCAGTAGATTAAAAGACATATGAATGTATAAAGTGTAACACAAAATTTTATCTTTGCTTTAAATATAGAACACTTAGAGAAAATGATATTCATGACATTATTTCTACTAACAAAACCTGAGAAATAACCTAAATGTAAAAAAATAAAACAATGGTTAACTAAATTTGTGTGCATCTAGTTGAAATTTCCTGTGTTAAAAAGCAAGAATCTGGGGCTGGGGATGTGGCTCAAGCGGTAGCGCACTCGCCTGGCATGCGTGCGGCCTGGGTTCGATCCTCAGCACCACATACAAACAAAGATGTTGTGTCCGCCAAAAAATAAAAAATAAATATTAAAATTCTCTCCCTCTCACTCTTTAAAAGAATATGTTCTTTAAAAAAAAAAAAGCAAGAATCTGAAGACTTTTTTGGGGAGGAATGAACTGGGAATTGAACTTAGGAGCACTTGACCACTGAGCCACATCCACAGTCCTATTTTTTATTTTATTTATTTATTTTTAAAATTATTTGTTTATTCTAATTTGTTATACATGATAGCAGAATGCAATTCATTTCATATTATACATATAAAGCACAATTTTTCAAGTCACTGTACACAAAGTATTTTCACACCATTCAAGTCTTCATACATGTACTTAGGGTAAAGATGTCTAACTCATTTCACCGTCTTTTCTACCCACTAGCCCCTTTCTTTCCCCTCCCTCCCTGCTTTTCCCTATCTAAAGTTTCTCTATTCCTCCCATGCCCGCCCCATCGCCATTATGAGTCAGCATCCTCATATCAAAGAATACATTTGGTCTTTGGTTTTTTGGGATTGGCTTGCTTCACTTAGCATTATATTCTCCAACTTCATTTACTTACTGCAAATGCCATGATTTTATTCTCTTTTAATGCAGAGTAATGTTCCATTGTGTATATGTGCCAAAGTTTCCCTATCCATTCATCTACTGAAGGGCATCTAGATTGATTGCATAATTTAGCTATTGTGAATTGTGCTGCTATAAACATTGATATGGTGTCCCTGAAGTATGCTGATTTTAAGTCCTTTGGGTGTAAACTGAGGAGTGGGATAGCTGGGTCAAATCCCAGCCCTTATTTTTTATTTTGAGACAGAATCTCTATAAGTTGCCCAGGTTGGCCTTGAACTTGCACTCCTCCCGCCTCAGCTGGGATCATGAGAATGCACCACCATGCCCAGTCATTCCCAGACCTTTTTAATTTTATTTTGAGACAGGACTTTGTTAAATTGCCCAGGTTGACCTTGAGCAATTTATTCCTGCCTCAGCCTCTCAGGTAGCTGGGATTAAAGGCATACATCACTGGAACTGGCTGAATTGCATGTTCTAAGGTCACATCAAGGCTCAAGGAATAGCAAGCAAAGTTTACTATTAATTGTAATATAGGAGGTGGTTTAATCATTCTGTGACCAATCATCCTAGCTCTAAGTCAACCTAAGGCAACTTAAGGTACCATAGTCACCCAAAGATAGTGATCACTTTGTCTCCCAGATGCCACTTCCCATAAATTTATTAAGTCTTTGAATTATCTTCCTTTGGGGATGAGGGTACTGGGAGTTGATCCCTGGTCCTCATGCATGGTAAGTACATGCTGTACCCCTGAACTGTTCCATCACTACCACCACCCCGCTGCACACCTTATGAATTATCTTGCTGTCTGTGTTAGTCAACTTTTTGTTGCATCACCAAAATTACCAACAAGAACAACTTAGAGGGCTTGGGGATTTAGCTCAGTGGAAGGGTGTTTGCCTAGTAAGCACAAGGCCTTGAGTTTGGTCCTCAGCACTGAAAAAAGAAGAAGAAGAACTTAGAGGGGAGAAAGTTTATTTTAGCTCACAGTCCCAGAAGTTAAGTCCATGGTTAGTCAAGTTCATTGCTCTGGGCCCTAGGTGAAACAGAACATCATGGCTGAAGAGTGTGGCAGAGGAAAACAGCTCACCTCTTGGCTGTCAAAGAGCACAGAGAAAAAGAGGAAAGAAGGAGCCACAGAGAAGATGAACCCTTTCAGAGCGTGCCCACAGTCACCCACCTCCTCTAGCTTTTCCCCATTTGCCTACAGTTACCACCCAGTCCATTCACACTAGGATAGACTGATTAGGTTTCAGCTCTCACAATCCAATCATGTCACTTCTGAATATTCCTGCATTAAGATCGGAAGTTTGGGGGCTGGGACTGTAGTTCAGTGGTAGAGCACTTGCCTCACAGGTGTGAGACCCTGGGTTCGATTCTCAGTACCACATAAAAAATAAAGAAATAGAAAGATTAAAAAAAAAAAATAGGAGATTTGGGGGAACATTTCATATTCCAAATCATAACACTGTCTCACACTGGTTCTCTCTGTCTCTACTTCATTGACCCTGTGAAAATCTGCCTTATGCTTTATACTCTGATAGCCTGTACCCTAACACTTTCTAATTGGCTACAGACTGGATACAAATGAAATCCTATCAATCATAACTTCTCATAAGATTTAGAAAGTTGAAATGTAGTGCTTCTTGGCTATTGTTGCTGTTGGGGAAGGCCATGGAACCTTGAGCTCTTCCTTTATCAGTGGTCTAGCATCCATTCTCCAGCTTTATATGTTGAGGGGTAGGTTCCATTGATGATGAAAACTGAGAGGGCTGCCTTAGAGACCCTTATTAGCCTATTGGAACATTTACTCGTTATTCTGGAGGTCCAATCCAGTGCTGTCAGCCTACCTGGTGATTTTCTAAGCTGTATCAAACCATTTCTGCCTGTTGGATTAGATGTGCATATCAGGGCAACAGGGTTGTGCAGTCAGACATCTCAGAATTCTGATATTTGTGTAGGTTCTTTTCCCTCTGTAGGACTTCGCTTCCTTCAACTTCACAACTTCTCTCAGTTTTTATGGATCTGGAATTTGGAGAAGGCTTGGTTGCATAGTTCTCATTCAAGGTCTGTTACATATGCGCACTCTGATGGTGGCTGAAGTTGAAATAGCACAAGAATGGAGCTTCTTTTTGTATCACCAGGGCCTCCCTGTATAGTCTTCCTGCATGGAATAGTTTGGGCTTCTTCACAGCTTGGTGGCTTTAGTCGTCAAATTGTTCACATGATGGCTGAAGATTTCAAAAGCAAATATTCTCAATTTGGCTCTTTTTTATCATTTTTTACTCCATATGTCTATGTTGCTTAGTGCTCAGCCACTGATTCCACAGATTTTTCTAAATACCTGAAGGCAATAAGGCCTTACTTGGTCTTCTGTTGAATCTGTGTGTTGATAGGAAAGCATATTTAAAATTCAGGCCACTTTGAAGTTTGTCCTGTCTTTTATTTCCCCCTGGGCCATTCTGCATCTCTTTGAAGTGTTCATAGCCTTATAATGGGCCAGGAGTGTATCTAACATGGGCCCTCTCACAGTCTCAGCCAGGGACATGCTTATCCCAACCATGACTACCGCTTCAGGTCAGTAGAGCCCTTGGCTCTTCCTGCCTCTGAGATCACCACTTCCACCAACTGCATGTATTGCAGCATAGAGGCCTCACCCACCATTTAGAACACAAGTGGTATTGCCCTTCCCTGGGGAAGTTATTGGTTCTCTTCCTGCTCCTCTCTGGCAGGACCTCTGCCCCTACTGAGTGCATGAGGAAATGAGAGCAGCCCTGAGGGAAAGAAACCCACAGATCCCCACTGTTCTTACCCAAAGTACAACAGTTTTGGCTTTTTTTTTTTTTTTTAAGTTGTAGTTAGACACAATACCTTTATTTATTTATTTTTTATAATTGTTCCCCTTTTTTTTTTTTTTTAGAGAGAGAGATATATCCCCCCCCCCCCCCCCACGGACACAACATCCACAACATCTTTCTTTGTATGTGGTGCTGAGGATCGGACCGGGGCCGCACGCATGCCAGGCGAGCGCGCTACCACTTGAGCCATATCCCAGCCCCTTTATTTTATTTATTTATGTTGTGATGAGGATTGAACCCAGGGCCTCGCACTTGCTAGGTGAGCGCTCTACCACTGAGCCACAATCCACTCAAAGTTCAACAGTTTTTTCTTGTTGTTTGTTATGGGGGATGGAACCTGGGGGCACTCTACCACTGAGCTACATCCCCAGCCCTTTTTATTTTTTATTTTGAGACAGAGGACAGAGTCTTGCTAATGTTGCCAAGACTGACCTCAAACTTGTGAACTCCTGCCTCAGCCTCCCATATGGCTGGGACTACAGGTATGCACCACCACACCCAGCAGAGTAATCTTTTCAAAATATAAACCGCCCAGGGCTTGTTGCCTCTCATTACACAAAGAATAAAATCTGAAGTTCATACTGCAAATTATGAAGTCTTACATTCATTCAGCATCATCTAGTAGGCTTCATGTTGCCTCTCCAACTTTTTCTCCTACCACTCTTCTTTTACCACACTCTAGCTACACTGGCCTTCTCTCCATTCCTTGAACATGCCACTCATCCCAGCCTCAGAAAGTGACTCAGGCAGGAACGTTCTTTTCCCCTACATCTTCTTGTGGCTGACACTTTCCTATGAGTCTTCACTAACTATCCTGCCCCCATCATTTTCTACCAATTTACTTTGTTTCCATAGCATTTCTCATTCTCTATCATTATCTTGCTTATTTATTTACTCTTTACCTTATGTGCTTTATTTATTGTCATGGCCCCAGCACTAAATCCAGTGCTGGCATGGGCACGGCACTCTGAATACATAATGTGTGCATCATACAAGTGTACTCTCAGGCCAAAGAGTGGGTTCCAGCACAGAGTGTATTCATTTAGTAGGTATTAACCAAGTCCCTGCTTGTGGGTACAGTATTGTACTAAATAGTGGGGATACAGAGTCATAAATGGTGTGCCCCTTCCCTGTGTAGTCTATGGGAGTCAGATTCTGAATGTCCTCAAAAGGAGACCTATCTCCTTTAACAAAACAAAGTCTGGGGCTGGAGGTGTAGAGCAATGTTAGGGCACTTGCCTAGTGTGCCCAAGGTCCTGGTAGGATTCCCCAGCACCCTGTGGGTAGGGAGCAGGATCCAGAATCTCCAGGTGAGGAGGTGGTGGCTGGACTCTGACCCCTGTCTCATCTTTCCATTCTGTGGAGCTTCTTGCCTCTTTTAAAAAGCTGTGGCTCAGGCCATGTGCCATGGTGCATGCTTATAATCTTAGCAACTCAGAAGGTGAGACAAGAGGATCCTAAGTTCTAGGTCAGCAATTTAGTGAGGCCCTAAGCAACTTGATGAGAACCTGTCTCTAAATCAAATATAAAATAGGGCTGGGGATGTGGCTCAGTGGTCAAGTGCCCCTGAGTTCAATCCCTGGTATCAAAAAAAAAAAAAAAGAGAGAGAGAGCTGGGGATGTAGCTTAGTAGTAAAGTACCCTCGTGTTAAATCCCCAGCATCAAAAAAATAAAATACTCTGGCCCAGCAGTCTTCACAGACACAGCCAACCTTGGTTTCTCTGAACACAGCAAGGCAGGCAAAGTCTTTCACAAAAATTTACCAAACACTCTAGGAGAAAAATGTGGTAATAGAATTGTAATGCAAAAAAAAAAAACCGTATAAAGACATTATGTGTATGGTGTGAACATACTTTATATACAGAGATATGAAAAATTGTGCTCTATATGTGTAATGCATTCCACTGCTGTCATGTATTTAAAAAAGATTTTAAAAATCGCACACTAAAAAAAAAAAAGAAAGAAAAAGAAAAATGTGATAATAAACAAGAGATCCTACAGGACCGAAATATAGCCAGACAAACCTTTCTGCCCTAAAAGATGAGCATAGTTAAGCCTTTGATCTAATGGCTTAGAGAGAGAGGCATGTTAGATGTTCTCCACCAAGAACCTTCCTCCTGGGCATCTTTTTTTTTTTTTTACCAGGGATTGTAACCACTTAGCCACTTTCCTATCTCTTTTTATTTTGAGACAGGGTCTTGCTAAGTTGCTTAGGGTCTCACTAAGTTACTGAGGCTGGCTTTGAACTTGCCATCCTCCTGCCTCAGCCTCCTGAGTTACTGAGATTACAGACATGTGCCACCATGCCTGGCTTCTTCTCCTGGGCATCTTGACCACTTTTTGGAACTGGGAGAAAAGAAGCATGGGCTTGTTCTTCCCTCCTAGTTTTCTGGACTTGGCCTCTACTTCTTGTTATTAATGCTATGGTGGAATTCACATCTTGAGTGTGATGGCTCCCTTCTCATAGAGGCAAGTTCTCCATGCCTAACAATTAAGCACAAGCTAAAACCATGTTTCCTACAGTATCGAACTTTTGTGATATGTTAGGTGATTTTAGATGTTTCAAAGTCAGATCCAGAACAGTGAGATAATAATTCCCTTTTCAATTCTCCTGATTCTATCTGGTAGTAAGCCTCAGTTAGGTACTACCATGCCTTTTTTCTTTTTTTGGTACTAGAGATTGAAACCAGGGTTTCATGCATGCTAGGCAAGTGCTCAACCACTGATCTACATCCCCAGCCATTTTTATTTTTATTTTAAGACAGGGTCTCGGGCTGGGATTGTGGCTCAGTGGTAGAGTGCTTTCCTAGCATGTGCAAGGCCCTGGGTTCGATCCTAAGCACCACATAAAAATAAAAAAATAAAGGTATTGTGTCCAGCTACACCTAACAAATAAATATTAAAAAAAAAAAAAAAGACAGGGTCTCAACTGCTAAAGCTAGCCTCAAGCTTTTGAATCCTCTTGCCTCAGACTCCTGAGTTGCTAGGATTACAGGCAAATACCACCATGCCTAGCTATAAAGATTCCTTTTTTTAAAAAAACTTTTTTTTTTTTTAGTTACACATGGACACAATACACTTATTTGTTTATTTATTTTTATGTAGTGCTGAGGATTGAACCCAGTGCCTCACATGTGTGAGGCGAGCGCTCTGCCACTGAACCACAACCCCAGTCCTAAAGATTCATTTTAAAGAGAAGTTACTAAGGGGGCTGGGGTTGTGGCTCAATGGTAGAGCGCTTACCTAGCATGTGCAAACCACTGGGTTCAATCCTCAGCACCACAAAAATAAATAAATAAAGGAAGGAAGGAGGGAGGGAGGGAAAGAAGGAAGGAAGGAAGGAAGGTGGGTGGGTGTTGTGTTCATCTACAACTAAAAAATATTTTTTTAAAAAAAAGTTACTTAGTAGGGGCTGGGATTGTGGCTCAGCGGTGGAGCGCTTGCCTAGCATGGGCGGGACCCGGGTTCGATCCTTAGCACCACATAAAAATAAAGGCATTGTGTTGTGTCCATCTATACCTAAAAAAAAATAAATAAATATTTTTTTAAAAAGTTACTTAGTAAAGAAGGTTTGTATTTATAAAATTATAAAATAAGTAATAATGCAGATGGTGTGAGATGATAGCATAATAACTACATCATAACTGTAGTAGGTGGTAGTAACTAACAACTTTGTATGTATTAGTATGACATTCTATTACTTAGTGCATGTGTTTAAGACAGGGTTGAAAGACAGTGCTGTTGGGGCTGGGCTTGTAGCTCAGTGGTAGAATGTGTGCCTAGCAAGTGTGAGGCACTGGGTTCAATCCTCAGCACCACATAAAAGTAAATAAATAAAAGGTATTATACTTTATATATATATATTTTTATATATACTTTATATATATATATATATATTTTTTTTTTTTTTTTTTTTTTTTGACAGTGCTATTGCGGTCATACTTGTCAACTCAGATTTTTTCTTTTCCCCTCTGTAGTGGAACACATGATCCAGAAGAACCAATGCCTCTTCACTAATACCCAGTGTAAAGTTTGCTGCGCCTTGCTGATTTCTGAATCCCAGAAGCTGGCACATTACCAGGTACCTTTTCCATTGAACATTTAGCACTACTTCACTTCTTTGATCCAGTGCCAAACCCTCACTTCTCCCTGGCGTGCACCGTGAAATGTAATTCTTAGCGCTCAGGCTTTATGTTCATGCATGTTGGCTTGTAACCTGTAGATTGAGGTGATTTCTCTGAGTCTCATCTCTCCCATTCAAATCAGGATCATTATAGTGTGTCTTCCCTTTCAACTTAGTAGAGTAGAAAGCAGAAACTATGAGTTCGAATTTTAGCTCTGCTACTCATCTTGGGCAAGAAACTTCACCATCTTTAGCCTCAGTTTCTTCATGCATGAGGAGATGATAATTTTCTCATTGATTATTGTGAAAACTAAATTTTTATTTATTTAGTTAGTTGTTGATAGACCTTTATTTTATTTTATTTTTTGGGTGTTGCTGGGGATTGAACCCAGAACCTTGTGCATGCAAGGCAAGCACTCTATTGACTGAGCTATATCCCCAGCCCCAATGGGCCTTTATTTTATTTATTTATGTGCAGTACTGAGAACTGAACCTAGTGCCTCACACATGCCAGGCAAGTGCACTACCACTGAACCACAGCCCTAGCCCCAGAAAATTAAATTTGATAGCATGTAAAGTGCCTCTCACAGAGTGGGGACTCGTTAAACTAAGTTTCTTCCCCCACACTCTGCACCTCAAAAGTTTTTGTGAAGATGAATCAGATGAAAATCTAGTCTTTAATGCCTTCAATATGAAATGGCAGTTGGCTATCTTTGATCTTTTTCCTGGGTTCTTGCAGAGCAAAAAACATGCCAACAAAGTGAAGAGATACCTAGCAATCCATGGATTGGAGACATTAAAGGGGGAAATGAAGAGACTAGACTCAGATCAGGTAATACAGCTGCCATGTTGAGACCTCTCACTTCCTGATGAAGCCAGCACACAGGTTGGTGTGGTGAAAGAGCCTGGACTTTGAGTCAGTCTAACTCGGCTACAAATCCTGCTCCTATTTTGTGACTTAGACAGGTTTTATTACTTCTCTGAGCCTCGATTTCTTTCTCTATGAAAATGGATAACATCCTAAATATCTACAGGATTTTCCTTAACTAAAGCAAGACAAGGTTTATAAAAAGCACCCAACACAGAACCTGGCATGTAGTAAGGACTCAGTAAATAGAACTATTATTATTCATGCTACCCAACAATTTCTTAGAGCAGGACAAGAAACTATCCAAGAGAAAGTAGAGGGAAGAAAGCTGCTTACTTGCTTGAGAGCTGTAAAAAAGAACTGAGTTTAGAATGTTTTGAGTAAGTAAGTAAAACAAGTGCCTGCTCTCATTAATTGGTAATTGCATTTAATTTGGGGGTCAGAATTACTGTGAGAATTATGTTGAAATAACCCCTCTCCCTTAGGAATACCTTATTTCTGTTCTGTGGCAAGCTGTACACATGCAATGAGAAGTCAGTGAACCAGGCACTGCAGTTTCCTGGGTGGACAACTTTGGGCGAGCACTTCTCTCTGAACTTCACTCATAGAGATGATTCCTATGTCTTAAGGCATTGTGAGCAGAAATTCCAGTTGCTAGTTGATGATCTATAAATAAAAGTTTATTTTAAAACTGCTACCTTCTATTTTAGTGGCCAGTGGTTTGAAGGACCTTGCTTGTCCCTTTTGGAAAGTCCCTGAATGTCTCCCCTCATGGGCTTTCTTATGATTTAAAATTGAAGAAGATAGGATGAACTCTGTGACTGGGCAAGTCACTTCACCTTGTTGTACTTAAGTTTCTTCAACTCTTGGGGTGGCTGAGTAGTTCAAGTGAGATTACAGCACCTATCCCCAACAAAAGTTACTGAGCCCAAAATATCAACAGTGCCAAGGTTCAGAAATGCTAAATGAATACCTTGTTTAGAGATCAGACTTGCTTAGATTGGGACACCTTAATATAGGTTTAAAATATGTTTCCCAGCCTAACTATGATCAAAAAGTAAAATCCAATAATGTGCTTATTCAGAGAACTCTGAGCATCTACTGTGTGCCAGACTCCAGCAGGGTACAAGGAATAGGAAATAAAATGTGAGTCAAATAGTCCACACCTGAATTTTGCACTTGAGTTCACAGAAAAGTCTTCTAAGCTGTGACACTGTGAGTTTAGGGTGTTAGCAAGCCATATTACAGAGGTCTACTTAGCTCTCTGGCATTACAAAGGAGGAGTAAGATTCTTCCTGGAATGCAGACATGAAGGGGCTTGATAATTATATGCTCAATTATTTTCTTGAGCAAAAGTCTCCTAAAATGAAAAGCAGCTATTTCAAGTAGGCCTCAAAGGCTAAGCAGACAAGACATCAGGCAGGAAAGAAAGGAAGAACATTCTAGACAACGGGAATAGTTCAAGCAAAATAAGCAATAGAGAATAAAGTGGGGTATGATGAGTAGAGACTGGGACAAAATAGGTGGAACAAAATCCAAAAAGGCAGTTTGGGGGTTAATAAGTGAAGGGGGTCTTAAATGCCCAGTGTACTATGGGCACTGGGGAACCACTGAAGATTTTCTGGCCGGGCAGTGGCATGATCAGACCTGTGTTCTTTCTCTCAACCAGAAGAGCAGCAGAAGCAAAGACAAGAACCAGTGCTGCCCCATCTGTAACATGACCTTTTCCTCCCCTGTTGTGGCCCAGTCGCACTACCTGGGGAAGACCCACGCAAAGAACTTAAAGCTGAAGCAGCAATCCACTAAGGTGGAAGGTACTGGTTTTCCTGAGTAGTGCTATATTGGGACCCTTCCTGTCCTTAGGGCATTATTGCCAGGTGCTCCCAGAAATGTTCACTGGGACCACAGAGAGGTTGAACAGCTTTTGAGAGCTCTTATAAATATAAAAAGTAGACTCCCACTTCATTGAAATGCAGCCTCAGAGTTATGCTCACCTAACCTCCCTTTCTTTGGTTCCACCAGTGTTTCCTCAATAGAAAATTCTTAGCCTGGACTTTTGTCCTGACCAAAAACTGCAACTCAGAAACGCCAAAGTTCTCCAAGACACACTTACACACACACACTGTGAGAGTGTTCTGTCTCCTGCTTTTCTCACTTAGTTTTTTCCCTCCCACTATCCACTTGCTCTTATTACCTTGTTCCAAGTTGAAAGCTAAGTCCATGTCCTTTTCTCATGCTCAGGTTTTGCCCTACTCACTTTAATCCTCAAAAGCTGCCTGTTCTCTACACAAGGACTTGCCTTTCAAAGCAGAATACTTCAGTGCCAACACTACTGCCCAGCAAGCTGTTTGCAGCTGCCATGGATTTGTTCCCAGTGCAGTGACTTCTAAAATAGCCTCTTTTATCTTGTCACCACTGGAGCTCACCCCTTGCTTTCATCTCATTAACTTCTGGTTTGCTGGAGTTTTTAACCTCTGCTAACTGCAGTTAGTTAAGAGGGAAAGTTCTTTGATCTTTGTTTCATTTTTTTCTTGTGAATTTTTGCTTCTGTATTTTGTGCCACAAAGTAGGCTACACTATTTGTACTATTTGTTTTACTGTGTTATGAAAACAAGACAATAATATTTGGAAGTTTTGAAGATAGGGTGAAAACGCACTCATAATCATAACTTCTTATCACACCTAAATCTAGTTACTCAATGTATGAAACAATGAAATATGGCCTTTGAAGTCATAGATACCCAGGTTTAAAACCTGGTGCTGCTGTTTATCATTTGTATAACTTCTTTGTGTCTGAGTTTCCTCACCTGTAAAATGTTAATGCTGTCTACTTCATAGATGTGAGGTTAAAATAATGTATGTTAAAAACCTAGGACATAATAGATGCTCAGTAAATGATCATTGTTGTCACCATTAAAATACCCAGTGGGTAGAATTCCCTCATAAAATGCAATAGTTGATCCAGTATCCACCACTGGGAACATGCCATTGGCCTTGCTTACGATTAATTAATCATTGACTTGTACTGATTACTTTTGCTTAAAACCAGTATTGGTACAAATCATGATGCCACAATGTTTAAGCATTAGGCCAAAGGATACTAGCTTAAGAACTGAACTTTATCAAGCCATGTTTATCTTTCCACAAATGGGAAAATTCTCAGGAAAAAATCTTATCCCAAAACTTCCACACTAAAGAGTCTATTTTCCATATTTACTTTTAGCCTTTGTCACTTGAAGATAATGTTTTTACATAGTTGTCATCATAGTCCATGAATCACTTGTATTGTTTTCACTTTTCATTCGATTTTTGTAATTTAAGCACTTTTCCATGTAATCATGTACATGTTTATAACTTCTTGAAATTAAACATTTTTGTAATGTATAAGTAATATATGCATGTTGTAAAAAACATGGAAAATATAGATAAATAGAAAAATTATCATAATTTTACCCTTGAGCAATAACCACTGTTAACATTTTGGAGTACTGTTTCTCCTAAAAACTTTTTTTGTTATGTATGTGTTTATGTGTGTTTATCTGTTTGTATATTTGCTATGTGTATATTTAGGTTAATTGCATATATAGGCGCATATAAGCATAGAATACCTTAAAAACTTTGTTTTTTTAAAAAACGACACACACTCATTATGAATAATTCCAATTCAAACAGTGTAAAAGTACAAAAAATAAAATAACACCAAAATCCTACCACCAAGAGAACTACTCTTAATATGTGGATGACATTTCAAAATGCCAGTATATGTAGATAGATGGCAATTATTTTTAATAGTGACATGACCATATTGTATGTATATTTCTCATTTATATTTTTAATTTAATATAACATTTATATTTCCCTGTGTAATTAAAAACTTTTTTTGTAAACATTTAGAGTGACTACATTATAACCACATTTAACCATTCCCCTAATGCTAAACATTTGAGTTTTCCTCTTCCGTTTTCCTGGTATTATAACTAACACTACAGTGGACATCCCTGTAGAATATTCTTTCCATATGTCCCTTGCACATGCTAGGCAAGCATTCTACTACTAAGCTATATCCCCAGCACTTTTTATTTTTTTATTTTGAGACAAGGTCTCACTAAGTTGCCCAGGCTGGCCTCAAACTTACATTCCTCCTTTGTCAGCCTCCTGATTAGCTGGAATTATAGGCTTCCAGCACTGCCTCCAGTTCAATGACCTTTATCTCTTAATGACCATTATTATCTCTTTTCTGATGTCAAAAAATCTACATTCATTGTAGAAGAATTGGAAAATATGGAAAAATACTTTTTGATTTTGTTTTCATACAGTCACTTACCTATGGTTTTTGCTGTTTTAGAAAATTGAGGACACAAGAAACAAATTGCTTTATAACCTGCCTTTTTCTCCCATTCATCACCACAAACAATATTTTCTTATATTCTACAACACGTAGTTTACTTTTTCCATGGCTTGCTGAAACAAAAATCAATGGCCAGAGAGATTGAGATTCCTTATACTGGAAAACTATTGTGGGAATAGCCAGCAAATTTCTTATGGCTTGAGAAAAACTCCAAAATGGCCCCAGTTGAAGTGGTACAGGGACAGAATAGCATCTGAGCCATCTCATCTACCTGTGAGTGCTGCTGTGCTCTATCCCTTCTCTACCACTGATGGTGGTTCTGGGATCCACATTTTTATAGCAGTGGTTGCTAGGTTAACATTGTTCCCCATCAGTACTTATTAGCGAGTCATGGTATCCACTTTATAAGGCATTAGCACAGCCTGCAGTCAACATCAGGACCCATGCTGACTCACAGGAAGCTCATACTATGCCCATACCAGGCTCTGCTTCACTGAATCACACCCCAGCACAGTCAGGGAAAGCATCAGTTGTAGCCTTCTTGCCACACTCTGGCAGCTGGGCGTGGCAAAGAGAGCTTGGGCTCTAAAGTCACACCGACCTGGGTTCACTCACTAGCTTAGTGATCTTAGGCAAGCCACTTTACCTGAGCCTCAGTTTTTCTCTGTAATTTGGCAAAATAATACAAACATCATTAGGGTGGTTCTGAAGAACAAAGGGAAAAAAATATGTACAAAATGTGTAACTGATGTTCACTGTCTTCTCTCCCTCACTCAGCCTAGAAAGCAGTGTAGCCTAAAAGGCATCACTAGTGTGGTTTCCTGACCTCGTATGAGCTCAGAACCTCAATGTCTACATCAGTGCAGTGGTCCCAGCTCTGTAACTGGGATACTTTTTTTTTTTTTTTTTTTTTTAGCTGTAGATGGACACAATACCTTTATTTTGTTTATTTACTTTTTTATGTGGTGCTGAGGGTAGAACCCATGCCTCACACATGCTAGGTGAGCACTCTACCACTGAGCCACAACCCCAGCCCCTAACTAGGATATTGTGAAGATGCAAATAAAATACCCAAACTTCATACCCACTTGCTAGAAAGTCCAGGAAATTCTGAGGGACGAAAAGATTGCAGTATGCACCTCTAGTTTGTAACAATTAAGCAACTCGATGGCAGAAGTTCAGAGTCTCTTCATGGTATGAGAAAATCAGGACTTGAATGCCTAAAGTTGAAGCTGCTGAACAAATTAACTTTTTCTGGGCTATCCCAGATCTTCCCAGTTTTCCCAATTAGAGAAGGTGTTCATTGTGTGATTCACATAGGCAGTGCCACATCTGCCAGTATGATTAAATAGTGACACTGCCTTTCTTTCTCTTCAGCATATTCGAAAGCTTGGCACTTTCTGGGTTTTTTCATTGTTTCTGTTTGAACTCTTTCACCGCAGCTCTGTCGAAACGCCTTACAAATCCTTTCCTTGTGGCCTCCACCTTAGCCTTGCACCAGAATAGAGAGATGATAGACCCAGACAAGTTCTGCAGCCTTTGTCATGCGACTTTCAACGACCCCGCCATGGCTCAACAACATTATGTGGGCAAGAAACACAGGAAACAGGAGACCAAGCTCAAACTCATGGCGCACTATGGGCGGCTAGCGGACCCTGCTGTCACTGACTTATCAGGTGAGAGGGCCCAGCTCCCATTCAGAGCTGGATCAGGTCTTGACCATTGGGGCCAGGTCTGTGCTTCTACTCCTTATGTTTTCTAAAGTAAGATTTGCAAACTTAGATGCCTGTGGAAGTCAGGCTGGAAATTTAAATGAGCGTAAGTGAGAAAGGGATATGGTCAGCTGAAAAGTGCATGCCTCTGCTAGTCAGCTCTAGACTATTCGGTTTTTCAGAAAACTCTGGAAAGCCAGATTTTTATAGGAATTTCTCTTAATTTTTTTATTTTTTAGTGCTGGTGATCAAATCCAGGACCTTGCACATACTAGGCAAGTGTTCTATCACTGAGCTATGTCCCCTGCCCAAATTTCTCTGAGTTTTAAATGTGGGACTAAATTTTAAAAATTTTAAACCCTGTGTGAGTAAAACCCAGTGTGCAAACCAGATTTGAGCCAAGGGCCACCAGTTTATAACCTCTGATTTAAACTCTCTTGCAAGTTTTGAGCTATATCTCAAAAATTGACTACTGTGTATAAGGCCCTGCAGTCAATCTTCAGTACTGAAAAACAAAAAACTCCCCAAGTGTCGTCCACATATGTAGGTCTCAGTAGCCTGTGCTGCCGGATTTTGAGTGTCCTCATCATACTGCTTTCCTAGGAGCAGGGGCCTGTCAAAAATATCCTTGGGATAGTGTAGTTAAGGAGACCGTTCTGGCTCAGAGAATATTTTCTACTTCCTTAACCTCAAGGTTTCAATCAAGCCTGTAATCTCAGTTGCTTGGGTAGCTGAGGTGGGAGGATCACAAGTTAAAAGCCAGCTTCAGCAACTTAGCAAGACCCTGTCTCAAAATACAAATAATGCTGGTGATGTTGCTCAGTGGTTAAGGGCCCCTGGGTTCAGTCCCCAGTACCACCATCCCTTCCTCCACCAAAAAAAAGATTTTAATCAATATCACTAGAGTGGGAATTCATAAACAATTAGGGGGTCCCTCCCATTATAGTAACTACTCACAGCCTATAATAAGTGTGTGTGTGTGTGTGTATGTGTATGTGTATTAAGGAAATGTTATTATTGTCTCTTTCATTGAGTCAGGAAATATTGTTGAGCGCCTACTGTGTTCCCTTATTGAAGAGTAGTAGTAGAGCCTACATGACCATTGGTGTTGGTCCTCATTGTTCCCTCAGGGTAGGTGAATGCTAGGAGGGAAAAATCTAAGTGGAAGAGGTAGAAGATAAAGTATTCTCATGTTGACCTGGCAAACTTTGGCAAGCCATGGAGGTACAAGTCAACACTTGAGACCTTCTCAGTATCTAGATGTGGAACAGCTGGGCTTCAGAGAGCTTGCTGCTTAGAATCATCTGTTCTCTTCCCATAATCATAGGGAGGGTGAACAACCCAGTGCCATAGATGTTCCAGATCACATATGGGCACAAGGTGGGAGGGATCATGCTTCTTTAACAACCATCCAAACACCAAAGGCAGCCATACATATAGGCCGTTCCTGAGCCTTGCTGACATGAATGAAACAGGTGCAAAGCAATGATCAGGAAGCAGGGGGAGAAAACTATGGGCCAGGTCCTTTATCTGGCTGCCAGGGATTGTTCATCCAGTACCTGCTGCATAAATTACTTCAAGATAGGGAAGGGGTATCTGGTATTTACTTACTGTTCCCTCATACAGGGTCATTCCCATATGCTAAGGATTCTTTAAATTTAAGAACCAAGAAGCTCAGAGCCTCCCTTCTTGATGGCCTCCTTTTTGGCCTGCAATTAATGCATATAACATTATGTCCAATTGGCCTGACCCAAGATTCCCTTGCAGCAGACCTTTCTTCCTTCACTCCAAGTCTGACTCCTTCCATAGTCCTCCCAACTCTTGTCTTTCTTTCTTTTTTTTTTTGTTCATTAGCAGGACTGAATCATTGCAGTGTTTAGCTGCTTATTTTAATTTGTGTCCATTCTGCTCTTCTGTCTCAGACCAAAGCCGCCTCCTTATCTCTGTCTTCCCCCTCCATTTTTCAGAGGCTAAATTACTTAATCCTAGAATCACTAGCTTTGGGTTTTTGGTTTGTTATTTTGCTTGAGGCATCTGAGTACTTTACAGATTAGCCCAGATCTTTTCTGAAAACCTAAGCAGAGGACAGGTGTGCTGGCAAACGCCTGTAATCTCAGCTACTCGGGGAGGCTGAGGCAGGAGGATCACAAGTTCAAGGTCAGCCTCAGCAACTTAATATGACCCTGTCTCAAAAAGAGTTATGGATATAACTCAGTGGTAGAGTGCCCCTAGGTTCAATCTCCAGTACCACACAAAAGAAAAAAAAAAAAAAAACATAATCAGGGAGGTAGCAAGGTTGGAAGTTTGATTTCCATCACTCTTAGAGAGAAAAGATCTGGGACCCACTGATTCCATCTTCTTGTTCCCAATGTCATGTTTTTTGTAGAGACACTTTTTGTCAGTCATGAATACAACATGTGGTAGATAGGTCACTGTTCCCTCCCCATGCTGCGTTGGTACCCCAGACTTTGAGCTGTTGAGTACAGGAAAAATGGACTTCAAAGTTGAAATCTCATACATGTAATTAAGGTCTGCAGAGCACAAACAGAATGCTGCCCAGGTGTAATTTGTTTCAGACAATGGAACTGTGGCTCACACTGATAACCAGGTTTACCCACCCCAGCAACTGGTATACATGGCATACAGTGCCTCCTACACTTCATGGATGGTCTGGAGCACATTTTGATATATATGCACCTTGTGAAAGCCATGTGGACTCTGATTAAAGACTCGGGTAACTTGTATCTAACATTCTACTAAGCCTTATTATTGGTGCATAACCAGGTGCTGCCAGTCTTCTGGCAACCCTGCAGAACATTACAGATAGGAGGCAAAAAAAAAAAAAAAAAAAAGGACAAGCATAGAGAAGAAGATAGTGAAGACATGTAATGACAAATATTCTTCAGTGAGCCCAGTGCATTTTCCCTTGTATCCAATCCCTAACCAGTTCTTGTTCACTTGACCCAGGGTAAATCTTCCCATAGTCCTCTACAAAGACAGATTCCTTCCCATGGTCCTCTACAAAGACAGGTTCTTTGGGGGAGTGCTCGCCAAAAGGCATATTCCTAAGCATACCATGTGGAAGGACCCCTTGTCAATGGGCCTAAGCAGAAAGATTGCAATATCCTCTAAAATTTCCTTTTCTTTTTTCTTTTTTTGGTACTAAGGATTGAACCCAGGGGCGCTTAACCACTAATCCACATCCCCAGCCCTTTTAAAAATATTTTTTATTTAGAGACAGGGTCTTGCTGAGTTGCTTAGGGCCTTGCTAAATTGCTGAGACTGGCTTTGAACTCAAAATCATCCTGCCTCAGCCTCCCAAGCCACTGGGATGGGGTGTGCACTACCACACCTGGCTAAAAGTTCCTCTTGATAAAGGGGTTGGAAAAGGTAGGGATTTGGTTGAAGACTTATGATTCAAGTTGTTTGATGAGGACCTTTGTAATGGATGATGTTTGTTCATCCTAGAATCACCTGGAGCCAAGCCTGATAGTTGAACAGGTAAGGCCACCATGTAATTATACAGTGACAAAGAGCATGGAGCCTGGGGATGAAGGTGTAACTCAGTGGTAGACAGGTTGCTTATTATACACAAGGTCTTGGGTTCAATCTCCAGCCCCACCAAAAAAAAAAAAATATGAAGGAAAGAAAAGAAATTCTGGAACCTAAGGAGAAACTGAAGGCTTGGTGTGCTGTATCCTATGCTGAGTTTGTGAATCAAAAAACTTCATGACATTTTTGAGGGGGAAAAAATGTTCTAAGAAAGCAAGAAAAGAATTAGTCCTGCTGTGAATGGAACTGCTGATTTATAAACTGAGATGAGTTGCAATGGCATCTCATGACAAGAAACTAGATGTGTTTAGCAGAGCAAGAAACTGAAGAAAGCCCAGGTCAACATCCAGGGTGTCCTCTAAAGTTTATCCAAACCCTATCCCAAGGCCTCAGCTTCTATATGAAACCAGTCTTCTTTAGAACACACGTCAGAAACACCCTGTACCTGTAGCCGCAGTACAAAGAGAGCATAGCATGGTGCTCATCCAGAGCACTGCAACAGCTAGTGACATGTACAGGCCAAATGTATCCAAAACAGACCTCTCAGCATTTGTCTATTTGGAGTCTTTCCAGCCTATTGAATCTTTTTTTTTTTTTTTAAATATTTATTTATTTATCTTTTTTTTTAGTTATCGGTGGACACCACATCTTTGTTTGTATGTGGTGCTGAGGATCGAACCTGGGCCGCACGCATGCCAGGCGAGCGCGCTACCGCTTGAGCCACATCCCCAGCCCCCTCCAGCCTATTGAATCTTTGCAATGTGGGAAAGCCATCAGTGAAAAGGATAACCTCAACCAGTGTCCATGAAAAGGTCAATCTGGATCACCAACAATGACATTTCCATAGATGGGAGAATTGCCCATTGACCTGTGATCTCTATAACAGTCTTCAGCACCAGTGCTTTCTTGGAAAGCCACATGAGGTTCCATTCAGATGAGAAAACTTGCTCTTGCATTTTTTTTGCCCAGAATCCTTTGACCCCTTTGATTTGTTAAAAGATCATGTGACCATTCATATCAATTATAGCTGCCTTACCTGCCCAATTTATAAGAAACAATTCTCAGATTTCAGCCACATGAAAAAGCAGACGCACTGCTTCCACTGAGAAAATATTTACCAGTACACAGAGTGTGACAAAACCTCCTGTCACCCCAGTGAACCGCAGCTCCATATGCTCCAGCGTTTAAACCACATGCATCCTGTGTACTCCCTGTGGGAAGCAATTTAACCAGAAAAGACAAACTATGGAAACACATGCAAAGGATGCATAATCCTGAGAAGGAAGCCAAGAAAGCCAGTCACAGCAGCTCCCAAATGTTCACACCTCCCATCACATCCATAGATTATGACAGCTTCATGTTCAAATGCCACCTGTGGGTGACAGGCTTACAGAATAAGTCATGCTGGCAAACCACTTATCAAAGACGCACCAAGGGGCTGGGGATGTGGCTCAAGCGGTAGCGCGCTCGCCTGGCATGCGTACAGCCCAGGTTCGATCCTCAGCACCACATACAAACAAAGATGTTGTGTCTGCCAAAAACTGAAAAAAAAAAAGATGCACCCAGACTTAAAGATAAATAGGTGCCAGCTGCAATTACATTTGTCAATATTATAATAAGGCTTACACTGGTGTCAGCAAGCTTTAAAGCCCATATTCTGGATTTTTGTTTTTGGGGGGGTTTTGATTGTCTTTGTTTTGTTTTGTCTTGTTTTGTTTTTTTGAATCTTTGTTGTTTTTTGGTACTAGGGATTGAACTCAGGGGCATTTTACCACTGAGCTCTAATCCCTGTCCCTATTATTTTTTTGGTCCTGGGGATTGAACCCAAGGACGCTTAATTACTGAGCCACATCCCCAGCCCTTTTTATTTATTTAGATAGATAGTTTTGTTTTGAGACGCGGCCTTCCTAAGTTGCTAAGGCTGGGCTTGAACTTGTTATCCTCTTCCTCAACCTCCCAGGCCACTGGAATTACAGATATGTGCCATTATGCTCAGCAGAAGTGTATATTATTAAACCATGATTTCATTCTTGCTCTAGAATCAAGATATCGTGTCTTTTCTCATGCATAAGTCTGAAAGCTTCTGACACTTAAAACTGTTAAGATTTACTGTTCAGCTGGAGTTGTGACTCAGAGGTTGAGCGCTTGCTTAGCATGCATGAGGCATTGGGTTCAATCCCCAGCACCACCTTAAAAAAATAAATAAAGATATATATCCAACTATAACTAAAAAATAAATATTTAAAAAAAAAAAAAAAGATTTATAGGCCTGGGCATATAGCTTAATGGTAGAGTACTTGCCTTAGCAACCTTGAGGCCCTGGTTCCATCCCCAGGAAATTTACAGTTCACTCAAGAGTTGGGAAAATACTTTTTTTTTTTTTTTTTTTTTTGTATCAGGGATTGAACTCAGGGGCACTCAACCACTGAGCCACATCCCCAGCTCTTTTTAGTATTTTATTTAAAGACAAGGTCTCATTGAGTTACATAGTTACTTAGCACCTCACTATTGCTAAGGCTGGCTTTGAACTCACAATCCTCCTGCCTTTGTCTCCTGAGCCACTGGGATTACAGACGTGCATCACCATGCAAATTACAATTTTGACACTTACACCTGCACTAGGTTATTTTGCCAAGGTCATCTTTACCAAATTGACTATTCATTTTGACACTTACACCTGCACTAGGTTATTTTGCCAAGGTCATCTTTACCAAATTGACTATTCAAACACTCTGGGTTTCTGCCAAGAAATAGAGATCATTCGGGGGAAAATAAATTTCAAGATGGAGAAACTACCTTGCTCATAAGTCAGGTGTTTTTTTTTTTTTTTTAACACATTAATAAGCCTTCTCCTTTTTGGCACATCAAGTGGCATATTATGTTTATATCAGAGGTGGAAACAGGATATACCAAAGCCCATGATAATTGAATTTCTTTGTTTTGTTTAGTTCAGTTTTGTTTTTTCCTTTTGCGGTACTAGGGATTGAACCCAAGGAACCTCTACCACTGAGCTACATCCTCAGCCCTCTTTTTATTTTTTATTTTGAGACAGGTTCTTACTAAGTTGCCCAAACTGGCCTCAAACTTGTAGTCCTGTGGCCATAGCTACCCAAGTAGCTGGGATAGCAGGTATGTGCCATTGTGCCTGGCTCCATAGACATTGGATTTCTCAATTCCGAGCTATGGCACCAGGGAAGAAGCAGCATTTTAATGGAGTGTGTTAGGTTGGGACTGCTTTATCTTGTGCAGTTGAGTTTTCAAAATTTAACAAAGGGAGCCTATTTAAAAATAAATTTAAAGGTGAAACAAAAGTTTGACAATGTTCTAAAAAAAAAAAAAGTTGTTAGGCCGGGTTTGGTGGTGCACACCTGTAATCCCAGTGGCTCAGGAGGCCGAGACAGGATGATCACAAGTTCAAAGCCAGCCTCAGCAACCACAAGGCATTAAGCAACTCAGTGAGAACCTGTCTCTAAATAAAATACAAATTAAGGCTGGGGATGTGGCTCAGTGGTTGAGTGCCCCTGAGTTCAATCTCCAGTACCCCCCCCCAAAAAAAAAAAAAAAAAACACTTGTCTAAATTCTTTCTTTATTACACCAGAAAGAGAAAAGTTTGCCTTGATGTCAGCAGAATTTAAACCCTGCACTAAAGCTTTGCCTCCCTACCCTGGTTTGGTTATATTAAGTAGGAGATATTGATACCAAAAAAAAATTTTACTAAAACTAGCTAGGTGCAGGGGCATATATGTATAATCCCAGTGACTCGGGAGACTGAGGCAGGAAGGAGGATAGCAAGTTTGAGAACAACCTAGGCAATTTAGCAAGATTCTCAGCAATTTGGCAAAAACCTGTCTCAAAATAAATAAAGACTGGAGATGCTTCTGGTTTCCATCCCCAGCATCACAAAAATAAAATAAATAAATATTATTTCCCTTAAGGAAAAAACAAACAATAGCCGGGCACAGTGGTGCACACCTGTAATACCAGTGGCTCAGGAGGCTGAGGCAGGAGGATTGTGAGTTCAAAGGCAGCCTCACAATTTAGCGAAGACCTAAGAAATCCAGCAATTATTTCCCTTAAGGAAATAATCTTTATTTATTTTGTACTCTAACTAAGTATTCAGCTCACTAAACTCTTGCTCACAAAGTGACCAGCTTCATGCTTGGGGGGAAAATAGGAATATAGGACCATTAATAATGTACTAAGGACCAGGCACAGTGATGCACCTGTAATCCCGGAGTCTGAGGCAGGAGGATCGCAAGTTCAAAGCCAACTTCAGCAAAAGTGAAGCTCTAGGCAACTCAGTGAGACCCTGTCTCTAAATAAAGGACTAGGGATGTGGCTCAGTGGTAGAGTGCTTGCCTAGCATGCTCAAGACCCTGGGTTTGATTCTTACTACTGCAAAGAAAAAAGGAGGGAGATATATAAATTGTAGGTAAATGAATATTTGGGGAAAACGCTCAACATCACAGATCTTCAAGGAAATGCAAATCGAAATCACAGTGATATGTCATCTCACCCCAGTTAGAATGGCTATTATCAAAAAAAATGTATAAACTGAGTATGGTGGCTCACATCTGTAATTCCAGTGATTCAGGGGGCTGAGGCAGGAGGATTGCAACCTCAAGGCCAGCCTGGACAGTTTACTAAGACCCTGTTTCAAAATTTTTAAAAACTGGGCTAAAGATGTAGCTCAGTGTTAGAGTGCCTGTCTAGCATGCATGGGGCCCTGGGTTCAGTCCCACAAAGTAAATAGGTAAAATATTCATGAAATACCTTAATTTTAAAAATTGCCAGGCATAGTGGTGCATGCCTGTAATCTCAGTGGCTCAGGAGGCTAAGGCAGGAAGATTGCATGTTCAAAGCCAGCTCAGCAACTTGGAGAGGCTCTAAGCAACTTAGCAAGACCCTACCTCATAATTTTAAAAAAATAAATAAAAAGGGCTGGGGACATTGCTCAGTGGTTAAACATTCCTGGGTTCAATCCCCCACAAAAAAAAAAGAGGACTGTGAATGTAGCTCAGTGGTTAAGCATCCCTGAGTTTGAGCCCCAGTACAATTAAAAGGAAAAAACAACAGTCGGGCACAGTGGTGCACACCTGTAATCCCAGTGGCTTGGGAGGCTGAGGCAGGAGGATTATGGGTCAAAGCCAGCCTCACAATTTAGCAAGGCCCTAAGCAACTCAGCAAACCCTGTCTTTAAATATAATACAAAAAAGGGTTGGGAATGTGGTTCAGTGATTGAGCGCCTCTGAGTTCAATCCACGGTACCAAAACATCATCAACAACAACAAAAGTTGGTAGAGTTGAATAGGAGGAATAACTTTTGGTATTCTATACCATACTTCAATAACTATCATGAGCAAGAATTAATAAAATATTTCAAAATAAAAAGAAATGATAATTGAGATGATAGATAATTACCCTGGTCACATCATTACACATTATATATGTGTGTTGAAATGTCACAGTATACACAATAATTACGTACAATTCTCTGTGTCAATTAAAAATAAAAATGTAGACTGGTGGTGTGGTACTAAACCTGTAATCACAGCTATTTAGGAGGCTGAGGAAGGACTACAAGTTTGAGGCCAGCCGGACACATTATTGAGACTGTCTCTAAGTAAAAAATTTAAAAAGGGGCTAAGGATGTAGTTTAGTGGTAGAGTGCCCCCAGGTTTAATCTCCAGTACCAAAACTCAATTTGTTTTTAAATCAATATGGGCTGAGGGGGAAGACCCTGACATCGATCCCTAGCAACGCCCCCCAAAAAAAGTATGTATTTTAGCAACTTTTATAACATACTAACACATTTTTAGAATAACTATTGTACAGTAGAATTTTCTCCCCAGAACAGAAAAACCTAGTTTCATTTCATATGAAACTAACTTATTTTATTTATGAGTCTGGGTAAAAAATGGCTTTATAAATTAAAAAGTGTACTAGCTTCTTTATAGTTAAATATACCTTTCTGAAGAGTTAACGATTCTGTAGAAATAACTACTAATATGTAGATTTTTGTGCCTTATTTTTGAGACCTCATTGAAATTGTTATCCCTGAATATTTAGGCACTAAGAGAACTTGAGAAAGTTACTTCATGAATGTGTGGAAACTGAAAATGGACTCTATATCTTTGGTGACAAAAAGGTAACATTGGTTTTTTTGTTTTGTTTTCTTTTTTTAGCAGCACTTTTAATTAAACCTAGGAACTCCTATCTCTGAGCTATATCCCCAGTCCTTTTATTTTGAGATAGGGTCTTTCTAAGGTGCCAAGGCTGGCCTCAAACTTGCAATTCCTCTTGCTGCAGCCTTCCAAGTGTCTGGGTTTACAGGTGTGCACTACCACACCTGATAGTATCAATGTTTTCAATAGAAAATATTGACCCCAATTTGCAGAATATAGACTCTGGTTCCTAGAGTCATACAATATAAAGATTATAAATATCCTGGTGTCCAGTCCAGAGAGGACTTGCTAGGTAAAGAATATTAGACTTATGCAAAGGCCTAGTTTTAATTTTTATAACTTAAATTTGGTGCTTTTGGGGGTTTTGTTGTTGTTGTTGTTCATACCAAAAGGTATCTCTTCTAACCTCAGAAATAACTTATTAAAATTAAAAACTTTCCATGAATGGAATGTTCATTTTATGCATTTGATATTTTGTTTTTATTTTTTGCTTTTGAACCCAGGGCCTTGTGTATGCTAGGCCTACATAGACTACAGTCCTATGCTGATTATTTCAAGTTTTAAAATACACAGAGAAAAATATTTAGAAAAACCTCTTTTTCTCTTTCCCTTCTAAGTTTCTTCTATTCCTTCTCTTCTTCCCCCTCCTTTTCCTTTCCTTCTCCCCTTATATGAAATAAATTCGAGTCTAAAACTAATTTGTTTATTATCAGCTCTAGATGCATGTGGCAGTCAGCCCAGATAACAGTGATTTAAGAATGTTATGCACATTCATTCCAGCATAATGGATTTTCAAAAGAACTCAGATTTGAAGAGGTAGAAGATTATAAATTGTCTGAAAACTCAGTCTAGGAGACATAAATATAATCAGTGTTTATACTGTGGCCTTTCTAAAGATATTGACACTTTGTTCAGTGCAGTGTGGATATTTTGGAGTAGATAGGATATAGATTTTATATTTGTATTGTTTGATTTATACCTGCAGAATAGACATTTCATTGTGTAAAATTCCTACTATTCTGGGAAAACCTTTTGTTTTGATCTTAAATTGTTTTTTGTTTGTTTGGTTGGTTGGTTTTTGTGGTACTGCAAATTGAACCCAGAGCTTCATGCATGCTAGGCAAGTGCTCTACCACTGAGTGACATCCCCAGCCCCAACCCTTATTTTAATTTTTTTGATATAGGGTCTTGCTAAGTTGCTGAGGCTGGCCTTGAACTTGTGATCCTCCTGCCTCTGCCTCCTATGTAGCTGGAATTATAGGTGTGCACCACTGTGCCTGACTTTTGGTTTTTTTGTTTTGTTTTTCAATATTTTTTAGTCATAGATGGACACAATATCTTTATTTTCCTTATTTTTTTTTTTTTTTATGGTGTTGGCTTGAACCCAGTGCCTCACACTTGGGGGGCAAACACTCAACCCCTGAGCTAGAAGCCCAGCTCCTTGAATTGTTTTTTGACTTGGAATTTTCCTTTTTAAAAAACTGTTTTTTGATATCAGAGATTGAACCCATTGGTGCTTAACCACTGAGCCACATCCCCAGCCTTTTTTTTTTTTTTTTTTTTGAGACAGGGTCTCCATAATTTGCTTAGGGCTTTGCTAAGTTACTGAGGCTGGCTTTGAACTTGCAATCCTCCTGCCTCAGACTCCTAAGTCACTGGGATTATGGTTGTGCACTATCTCACACAGCTAAAAAGAACTAAATATCTAGAGCTGTAAAGTACTTCATGAGTTTCTAAAGCTGACCTCTTACTTAAAAATCATGACCCTATGTTGACCCTATCCTGTTATTAAAATGTGGACATTTATTGTACATTCATTAAATTATAATGTTAATAGTCTTGTCCTACACGGCACATATAAAAATTAATACATTTGTTTTAGTAAACAGAAGTAAACCTAAATATCATGTTCTTTTTTGCACCAGGGATTGAACCCAGGGGCTCTTAACCACTGAGTCACATCCCCAGCCCTTTTTATATTTTATTTAGAGATAGGGTCTTGCTGTGTTGCTTAGGGCCTTACTAAGTTGCTGAGGCTGGCTTTGAACTCTCGATCCTCCTGCCTCAGCCTCCTGAGCGTCTGGGATTACTGATTGTGTGCCACCACACCTAGCTCATGTCCCTTTTTGATATTAATATATGCATTATGTGGCTTGATTTTTTTGTAGTTGAGGTCAAATAAAAATAAAGTCTTTCTTGAAAAGGTGGGAGGGCTGGGGGTAATCATACACTGAAATTGAAATCCATGCATGTATGAGTTCGTCAGGATGAATCAAACTACTGTAACTGTAAAAGTTATATTGAAAATAAAAATATGCATTATAATTTAATCCCTATGGCATTCCTGTAAATAAGTATGAATTTCCCACTTAAATAAAGGTGAAACTCAGTGACTTATTCAAGGTGATACTGCTAATATTGATAAGTGACAATCATGGATCTCTCTCTAATACCAAAACCTAGTAGAAGTTCATATTAGAGAAGATGGGAGCTTGGACTATAGTAGCAATGGACGAGTGGACAGAAGTAAATAGATTCAAGAGGTGCATAGAAAGTAAAATTGCTGGGCTAGGGATGTGGATCAAGCGGTAGCGCGTTCTCCTGGCATGCATGCGGCCCGGGTTCGATCCTCAGCACCACATACAAATAAAGATGTTGTGTCTGCCGAAAACTAAAAAATAAATATTGAAAATTCTCTCTCTCTCTCTCTCTCTCTTAAAAAAAATAAATAAAATAAAAAAGAAAGTAAAATTGCCAATGGGAGTTGAAGGAAAGTAAGAAGGGTGGTGCCCAGATGTAATCTTAAGATATTAGATCCATTACTATGTTTTGTCAACTTGAGCTTAAGAGGCCTATGAGACATCACAGATACTGAAGAGGCAGTTGGACATACAGTTCTGGATCTCAAAGGATAGAGAAAGAAAGAAAAGTCTCTCTTCTCATTATGTTAGGTTGAGCCACATGAAGTCACTGTTTCTGTAGGTTAGAAACTATCGGTAATGTCATTTTTAGCCTAATAATAATTACAAGTCAGGGGAATAAATGAAATCCCTTATAGAGGTTTTGTTTTGTTTCATTTTGAGTTTTTTTTTTTTTCCTTTGTTTTTATGTTTTGTTTTGGTGTTTGCTTTTGTTTCGGTACAAGAGATTGACCAGAGGCCCTCTATCACCAAGACACATCCCCAACCCTTTTTAAGATTTTTATATTAAAACAGGGTCTCAATAAGTTGTTGAGGCTATTCTCAAAATTATGATCCTCCTGCCTCAGCCTCCCACCCAAGTGGCTGGAATTACAGGCATGTACCCCAGGTCTTTACAGAGTTTAGAGAGAGATCTAACTGAGGATCTAAGATTGAGCCCTTTGGAAATTCTGACGACAACATGGAGGAACCTTGAAGACAGTATGCTAAATGAAATAAGTCAGTCACAAAAGGACAAATATTGTATGATTTCACTTAAGTGAGGCATCTAGAGTAATCAGACTCATGGGAACGAAAGTATATAGAATGGTGGGGGCAGGGGGCAAAGGAAAGTGGGGAGTTGTTTAATGGGTGTAGAGCTTCAGTTTTGCAAGATGAAAGAGTTTTAGAGATACTTGTACAACAGTGTGAGTGTTCTTGACACCACAAAACTGTACACTTAAAAATGGTTTAGAGGGCTGGGGATATAGCTCAGTTGGTAGAGTGCTTGCCTCACATACACAAAGCCCTGGGTTCAATTCCCAGCACCACACACACATACACACACACACACAAAATGATTTAGATTACCAAGTGCTGTAGTATACACCTGTAATCCCAGCTACTTAAGAGGCTAAGACAGGAGGATCACAAGTTTGAGGCCATCTTGGGCAACTTAGTGAGACCCTGTCTCAAAATAAAAAGGGCTGGGAATGTAGCTCAAAGGTAGAGGGCTTGCCTAGAATGCATCGGGCCCTGAGTTCAATTCTCAACATTAAAAGGGCTGGGGGGTAGCTAAGTGGGGGAGTGTTAGCTTGTTAGTGCTCATGTGACTTCAAGTTCAATCATAATAAAATCATAATAATAAAGAAGAAAATGAAAGAAAGAAAGAAAAAGAGGATGGAGCCCTCTGGGATGCCAGTATTAAATGGTAGGTTCAACAGAAGGTAGCACAGCTGGGAATGTAGCTCAGTGCAGAGCTTTTGTCTAGTGTGCACAAGGCCGGGGGTATCATCCCCAGTACTGGAGGGGAGGGGGAAGATGGAAAAAGATGCTGAGAAGGAACAACCAGAGGAGAAAATTCAAATGTCAAAAGCCAAAGCTGAGAGAATTTGAAGAAGGGAGCAATTGCTAGTTCTGTCAGATATGAGGAGGCCTAATAAGTATTCATTTTGTCCATTAAATTAAGATACACGGAAGCCACTATTGGCCTCAGAAAGACTATTCATGTCTTTGTATGTAATGGTAGGTGACAAAGTGGTTGAGAGACAATGAAATGGAGAAACAAGTACAGAAAAGTATAGACAGCTCTTTCAAGAGGCATGTTAGTAAAGGGCAAGAGAAAATAAAGGTAACAGTAGAGGGCTGGGGTTGTGGCTCAGCGGTACAGCGCTCACCTAACATGTGCGAGGCCCCGGTTCAATCCTCAGCACCGCATAAAAATAAATAAATAAATAAAGGTATTGTGTCCGACTACAACTTAAAAAAAAAAAGGGTAATAGTAGAGAAGGAAGTAGGATGGGAGAAAGACTTCCATCGACTTAAGACAAGTGACATTCTTCTGCTACAGTCTTTTCTAAATAAACCGTATGTTTAAAAATCAGCTCTAGGGCTGGGGATATAGCCCAGTTGGTAGAGTGCCTGCCTAGCATTCACAAGGCCTTGGGTTCAATCTCCAGCACCACCAAAAAAAAAAAAAAAAATCAGCTCTAGAGCCAGGCATGGTGGTTCACACCTGCAATCCCAGGAGCTCAGGAGGCTGAGGCAAGAGGATCACAAGTTGCAAGCCAGCCTCAGCAATTTAGCAAGTCCCTAAACAACTTAGCCAGACTCTGTCTCAAAATAAAAAACAAAAGGGGATGTAGCTCAGTGAGTCCAATCCCTGGTACCAAAAAAAAAAAAAAAAAAAGTTACTCTAGCAACTTATACTTCATAAAATCATACAGGTAAACCAGAATATTGGACATGTAAAACAAGCAACTGGAAATTCACTTGATGTATATACTGGGCAAATCTTGTTTTAGAAGTTCTAATAAATTCTACAGTTGCCCCAAATAATAATTTGAATGTAGCTTACAGATAAGCAAATAGTGTGTTGAGATCTTGTTCCTCCAAGGGAACACAGGAGAGTCCAGAGGGGCTTTGCAGAGGGCAACTTCTGCTCTGACTCCACATAAACCCCTAAACTTCTCTAAGAATGCTTCTTACTCTGGAAAATGGAAATAACCATCTCACTTGCAGGGTATATAAACCCAAAGACATAAATACACAAACTTCTAGCATGGTGTCTGATGTTTAACAGGTAGTAGGCTTTGTGAACTGAGATTGTAGCTAAATGGTCAAGAGCACTTTCCCAGCATGCATGAGGCCCTAGGTTCTATTCCTGGCTCTGAAGAAGAAAAAAAAAAAAAAAGAAAGAAAGAAAGAGAGTGAGCTTTGTAATCTGTGCACCAGTGGTGGTTGTCAACCCCACACCACTCCCAGGTCCCACCCCTGACCTTGAGAGAAGAGTGGTTCTGCTAGTCCCTTATATTGTGTTTTCCTTGAAAATGGTAAACCATGATACTGACCTTAAATGTCTAGAAAGGACTTAAATTCTTATTGCAATTGTTTTCTCCTTTGCATACTTTAAAGGGATATGTCTTCCAGGTATGCTTGAAGATATAAAGGAAACAAATGTAACTAGGAACATTGGTTAACTGCTAGAGTAAAGGACATTGTCTATGTTGTCAAGAGCTGCAGCTGCCATGGAAATCTTTTCAAAAATACTCTCTGGGGGCTGGGGTTGTGGCTCAGTGGTGGAGCGCTTGCCTAGCATGTGTAAGGCACTGGGTTCCATCCTCAGTGCCACATAAAAATAAATAAAGATATTGTGTCCATCTACAACTAAAAAAAAAAAAAAATGATACCTTCTGCCTCTCCCTGTTTGCCAGCATGACTCACAGAGCCCATAAAACAGTAACAGTGACAAAAGCGTACATTTGGCGCTGGCATGGTGGCACACACCTGTAATCCCAATGACTCAGAAGGCTGAGGCAGAAGGATCACAAGTTCAAGGCCAGCCTTAGCAACTTAATGAGACCCTGTCTCAAAAAACAAGCCAGGTACAGTGGTGCACACCTGTAATCCCAGTATCTCAGGAGGCTGAGGCAGCAGGATTGCAAGTTCAAAGCCAGCCTCAGCAAAAAGCGAGACACTAGCCACTCAATAAGACCCTGTCTCTAAATAAAATACGAAATAGAGCTGAGGATATGGCTTAGTGGTTGAGTGCCTCTGACTTCAATTGCCAGTACCGAAAAATAAAATAAAAAGAGCTGGGGATAGCTCAGAGGAAAAGCATACCTGGGTTCAATCCCCAATACCAAAAGGCAGGGGGAAGCTCAGATTTATTGAGCACTATGTGCCAGATACTTTTATTTAGATGTTGATGAACCTTTATTTTATTTATTTATTTATATGCTGTGCTGAGAATCAAACCTAATGCCTCACACATGCTAGGCATGCACTCTACCACTGAGCCACAACCCAGCCCAGACAATTTTATTTAAATTATCATAATAACCTCATATAGTTGGTACTAATATCCACCCCATTTTATAGGTCAGGAACCTGAGTCTTAGAGGAACCTCTCTTATGTATGCATGAGGAAAACAAATCTCAGAGGGGTTAGGTAACTGGCCTGTAGTCCCACAGGTAACAAATGGTAGAACTGAGATTTGAACCTAGGTGACCTCACCTCAAAGCTGTGAGACTTCAAGGTAGCAGATGGTATCAGAGCCACAGGGGCCTTCAAGTTGTGTGTACAGCTGCTTGTCTTACAACAGTTAGCACCTGGCATTCTAGAATCAGTAAACCTTTGTAATCAACCAAGCCTGTGTTTGCCACTAACTAACTCTGTGCTCCTGGGCATGTGACTCTGCCTTAATTTTGCCATCTACAAAATGATGGTTATGTCAAGCACAGTGGCACATGCCTATAATCCCAGCAGATTGGGAGACTGAGGCAGGAGGATCACAAGTTCAAGGCCACTTCTATGACTTGTCTCAAAATTAAAAATTAAAAGGACTGGGGAGGCCCTGGGTCTCCTCCAGCACTTTCTGACTGTGGCTGCTGGAGAGCACGGAACTAGTAGCCCGAAAACAGCTTAGTGGTAAAGCAACCCTGGACTCAATACATAGTACCATAAAATAAATAAATAAAGTAACAGTTATAATTCTTTTTTTAATATTTATTTTTTAGTTTTCAGTAGACACAACATCTTTGTTTGTATGTGGTGCTGATGATCAAACCCGGGCCGCACTCATGCCAGGCGAGCGCACTACCGCTTGAGCCACATCCCCAGCCCACAGTTATAATTCTTACAGGATCATTATGCAAAGTAAACATTATATAAAATGCATGCCTATGTCAGGCATTTGGTAAAGAGTAGCTATTTTATTGTAAGCACCAGGATTATGAATTGTAATGCAATTGGTTTGCAGTTGAGAAAAGCTAAGGATTAGAGAAAGGAAGGGATTTAGCCAAATCACATAAAGATAGAACCAGGAGTCAAGTAATATCTCGGCTCCTCATTTACTGTTAGGCCATATGGAGGCCTAACTGTACTGGAGCAGCCCTGATAGGGAGACAGGGTATCTGTGAGTCCCAAGGTAAAAAGACAGATGGGTTTTCATAACAGATATGCTCATTAATTACTGTTATTGCAAGCTCAAGGAAAGTGGCACCTTCCCGGAGGTCCACGGTGAAGGGCATACTTAAAAAGGCCACTTAGCACAGTCAAGGTAGGAAAAATAGTTAACACCAAATGTCACCTCCTTGTTCTGTCATTCTTTTATTTACTCAACAGACAGTCTAGGTGGGCTTTTTTTTTTTTTTTTTTTTTTTGATACCGGGGATTGAACTCAGGAGCACTCAACTACATCCCCAGTCCTACTTTGTATTGTATTTAGAGTCAGGGTCTCACTGAGTTGCTTAGCACATCCCTGAGTTGCTAAGACTGGCTCTGAACTTGTAATCCTCCTGCCTCAGCCTCTCGAGGCACTGTGATCACAGGCGTGCACGACCACACCTGAGGTGGGCTTTTTGCTGGCGCTGGCAACGTAGGAAAATAAGGTTCTATAGAGAGCACATAGGCACCCAGGCTACCTCCTCCACACTGTGGCCTCTGGGTTTCTCATCTGGGCCACTCTGTTCACCCCCAACCCATCAGTCCTCAGAAGGGCATTTGCACTCCCTCCAAAAAGCAACAGTCCCCAGTCACTTCTTATTGGATAACTAAATATCTTGATTTTGATGTGTGTTTCAGCTGGGAAGGGCTACCCCTGCAAGACGTGTAAGATAGTGCTGAACTCCATAGAACAGTACCAAGCTCACGTCAGCGGCTTCAAACACAAGAACCAGTGAGTAACCATCTTTGAAATTCAAAGGTCTGAAGCAGGAGCCCAGGCTTTTTAAATCAGAACAAAGCCAGGTAGTCCCAGGTTTAAGCAGAACTCTGGTAATCTCAGTCAACATAAGACAAATCAGTTAACAGGAAAAAGTGTCTCTTCTTCCATCAACTTCTTCTTTCATCAGCTTCTCCCTAGTCTTTGGACCAGCTAGGCTGAAGGATTTTGTAGAGAATCATAGATGATTTCTGTTGTGGTCCCCTAAGAGTACCCTTTTCCTGATCTGTAACAACCCACTACAGAGAAGTGTGATTTTTTTCCCCCCAACTAGCCTGAAGACCCTTGTCTTTACACCATCAATTCTGCAGCAGGAGCTCCCTCTATAGGTTATTACCAGATAGGACTAGATTCTTTCACTAGGTGACCAAGTATTTATTGAATACCCAAATGGTTGCCCCAAAACAGACTCAGTACCTGTTCTTATGACCTTACATTCTAATGGGAGGAGACAAACTAAGCAAATGAACAATCAATAAAAATTGTGGTGAGTGGGGCTAGGGATGTAGTGGTAGAGTACTTGACTAGCAAATGTAAGGTTCTGGGTTCTACTCCCAGCTCCACCTCCCCACCCCTCAAAAAAATTGTGATAAATGGGTTGAACAGGTGAACATAGTGATGATCATCTTGAACGTGAATAACATTCATTGAACCCCTGTTCTGTTGTGGGACATATGCAAAGCAAATTCTCTCATGTTATCCTCATAACAACCTTGGAAGGAAGGAGTTATTACTCTCATTTTACAGATATAGGCAACCGACATTCAAAGTGATGTGGTGAGTCAGGGCCGTGATTCAAACTAAAGCCTGTCTGATTCACATTGTGTTCCTCCCAGCACATGACGCTGAGGGGGAGGTCATGGTACCATGTGATATGAAGAGGACAGGTCCTAGTCAGGAATGCCAGTGTGCTTCTGTCCCTCCCCCTCTAAAGGGAAATGTATAGTGTAAACAATGTGCTATAACATAACCTTCTCAAATGGTCATCATAATCCCCATTTTATACAAGAGGAAATTGAGTGCCAGGCCAGAAAATCTGCTGAAATGATTGCTTTGACTTTGGTGTTGATTGTGCATTGCTCACTGAGCCAAATGAATTAAAGGTAGAAGAATACAGAGTGTTGGAATAAAAAATATCTTTGGTCCTCTACTCTGCCCAGAATTTCCTCTCCCACACTATAACAGATCTTCCTCCTTATCTGTAGGTGAATCTTTAATTTGGAGAACTCTTGGGACTTATCTTAGATACAGACTTGAGACAAGCCGCAGCATCCTAGCCTGGCACTCAAATAGCGTTTCAGCATATCTTGCAGTTTGACTAGTGGTAGTTTCAGTAAACAACCTAGAGCCAGCCAGAGGCTTGTCCTGAAGCTACTCACACTTGAAAATTATGGTTTTATAGTTCTGTTCCTAAACTTCTCAGCTGAGTGGCCTTGGGCAAGTCAATAAACCTCTCTGAGTCTCTATTTCTTCTGCAAGTTTAAAGCTCTAATGTGTTGAACAAATAAACACTTGCATCTCATTAAATTCTCAACAGCTCAAAAGTAGGACATCCCCTTCATTTTCAACCAGAGGAAGCCAAATATCACTTACCTTAAGTGATTTGCCCAAGATCACATAGATACTTGGAATTAGACCAAGGATTCATACTTATTTAACTGCAAACCCCATTTGTTTTGCTCTGCCACTACCAAGTGGAACTCACCAGCCTCACATTACTGTCTGGGTGAGGATTAGAAATATGTGAAGTGGCCAGGCATGGTGGCACACACTTGTAATCCCCGCACCTCGGGAGACTGAGACAGGAGGATTGCAAGTTCAAAGCCAGCTTCAGCAAAAAGCAAGGCACTAAGCAACTCAGACCCTGTCTTTAAATAAAATACAAAATAGGGCTGGCTCAGTAGTCAAGTGCCCCTGAGTTCAATCCCCAGTACGCAAAAAAAGGAAGAAATATGTGAAGTGCTAGTGCCAATAAGTTGTATCTATTAAAGGTAGACTTTGATTTATTCAACAAATATTTACTCAACACCTATTATGTGCTGGGCTCTGTTTTAGAGACTGGGGATACAATAGGCACCAAGACCAGTGTTGTCCCTGATACTTTGGTTCCTCCCTCTAGAAATAGAAACAGATCCTAAACAAATCCATAAAAAAGTGAGGCAATATCAAGTGGTACTATGTCCCTAGAAAATGGGTTAGAGAGTGACAGGAGAGCCACATTTGACTGAATGTGAGGGGGAGAATGGTGTGGAATAAGGTTGGTAGGGTAAGTATCCAGGCCAAGTAGGCAGAGTAAATGGTTTGGTATAGTGGAAGGGCATGGGCTGCAGACCTGAATCTACCACTAAAAAACTTACTTTGGGCCAGCCCTTTAAATTTTCTGAACTTTAGTTTACTTATATGTAAAATGGGGATTCAGAATTACCATGAGAATGAAATAGGATAATGGAAAGTGTGCACCATCCATCCTGTCCTGCATGCAGCAGACCTTGTTACAAGAGGAAAGCCGCCCTGCTTCCTCTTCCCAGGTACTTGAAGAGCCATGCTACCATTAGAATAAGGGACTTGACACCTCATTAACAGGATGCCACGCACTGACCCTGTGCTTTGTTGGTTCTCATTTCAGGTCACCAAAAACAATGGTATCACCCTTGGGCCAGATTCCAGTACAAAGGCAATCCACTCAGAAAGACTCAAGCACCTTAGAAGACTAGAGGTTTCTATCTAGCACTCCACACTGGACCAGTCCTGAGCCAGCTTCCTATGACTGTGGTCAGCTCCTGGCTCCCTCTTCCTCCTTTCTTACAGTAGGAGAATAAGTAGCCCAGAGGAAGAATTGGGCCACAGACAGCCTCTGATAGGTCCAGGCAAACCTGCACCCGCTCCACCCTGTGGTATGGGTCCTGTTGGTCATGACGGGGAAGCAGGGGTCTTGAGACGACTTGGGTGGTAGATTGGAGGATGGCTTTTCCCCTTCCTCAGCCCTACTGGGCCTCACGTCCTGTGGCCCCAGCACCTGCTTTTTCTCTAAAGATCAGTTTGGGGTCAGTTCTTACAGCTAAAAAACAGAGTTGTCCCTCAGCTCCAGATGTCTCCTGTAGTCTTCATGCAGATTTGCCAGGGCAGGAGACAGTAGATGGAAATGGACACCACATGCGAGCTTAGAGCCAATGTGATACTCCCCCTCTCTGCAAAATGTGCAGGCTCTCTTGAGCCTTGAGTCAGATGCTGGCCAACTATACAGGTTTCTGCCAAGTGTGACATCTCCTTCCTGGAGCACTGACACAGTCCCAGCAAAGCCTTGCTGTCCCTCCTGCCCATTTCCACAGTTCCTGAATGGTGCTAAGGATTTGTAGCAGCTGATGACAAGCTGAAGCCGGAGGAGGCCTCTGTACCCAGTGGGACCATGGAAAGCTCCAATGAGGACCTTCACCTCCCATCAGAGGTGCTCCAACACTCGGTCATGTGGGAAAGTCCCCACCTGCCACCTTCCTTGAGGATTCTGTGCTTTGAAAGGCAAACTGCCTCATGCCAGCCAGCTGATAAGTTCACTGCTGCCCTATGGCCCTGTGGAGCCTGTTTCCCCTATAGCGGACCATCCCACACCAGGCGGCTGTGGTGCTATCCTTCCCTTACCCGTGGGGAGATCCTTGAGTACCAGGGAGTCATAGGTCTCCAGGGAAAGAAATGGGGAGCTGATACAGGTTTCTACAGTGAGGAAAATCTACAGATTTTTCCAGGCCTCAAACCCAGATTTCTCTAACTCTGCTGTGATTTGTGGCCTGGGACTTCACTAGGAGTGCATTTTTTCTTATAGCTTTCGAACAAGAATTCCAGGGAGTGTCTCCATCTGAGGCCCCTCTTCACTGGGTTAAAGAAGCCTCCAGCTGCTTTTGTGGCCCCCTCTCTCACTTCCTATCCCCTACCTGTGAAATGCCTTTGCATATTGTGCGTGAGTATGTGTGTATGTGTGCTTATGCTCTCTTGGTCACTGAATCATTCAAATAAAGAATCTCTTCTTTGAGCCAGAATACAACTTAACAGACCTGGGGTTTGGGGACATGTTGCTATTGGATCTAGCGTATCCATCTTTTTTTTTTTTTTTTGGCGGGGAGTCAGGGTTGGGGGGTTGAACCCAGAGGCCCTTTATCACTTTATCTCTTGAGACAGATCCTTGCTAAGTTACTTAAGGCCTTGCTACATTGCTGAGTCTGGCCTTGAACTTGAGATCCTTCTGCCTCAGCCTCCAGAGTCACTGGGATTACAGGTATGTGCTACTACACCTGATAAGTGTGTCTTAACCCCTGTTCCCCCACACTCAGACCCCCAGGGTCCTCAGTCTGATCTTAGGATTGGGACAGAGACAGATATCCAGATTGCTTGGACCACTAAAAGTCTCCCTCGTGCCCCAAATTTCATCTACTCATCTACCTCCCCCTTCACATAGGGCTTCCTGGAGGTCTTTGGAGGATTTTGGGTGGTTTTGTCCCACAAGGCTCTCTGAAGTTCTTCTCCATTGCTCTCATGTTCAGGGTGCCAGGTCATGAGTGTTTGGTTGAATGAATGAACAAGAGTGTATAAGGAGAGATAGCCTTTTCTTGCTTAGCTCTTACCCAGTGATAGTTTTGTTCCATTGGGACTACAGGCTTGGTGGTTCTTAGAAGGACCTTTTCTGTGACCCAGAAATAGTGGGGCGTGGGGGGGAGTGAAAGAGTGTCATGGCCTCAGGAACCTTTTGTCCAACCTTTGTTGCAGACAACCAGAACCAAGCACCCCTAATTCCTATTATTCACTCAGCAAAAAGTCCCTAGGCACCTGCTCCTGGCCAGCTGTGAAAGGCTCTACATATCCCCAGCGTAGATGTTCAACCTCAGACTGCCTCAGTAGTGTCCCCCTAGAGGTCCATGGGGGCTGCGTGTTTTACCAGGGATCGAATTCAGGATCTTGCACACACTAGACAAGCACTCTATCACTGAGCTGTGTCTTCCTCTCTTCCCCAGAGCTCTTCTGCAATGTCCAGGAGGTTTCCAGGCAGGGAAGTGAAGGGCGAAGGGGTGGAATGGACTGCCCTACCATAAACCCTTGACCTGTGGGACCTCTTTGTCTGGATTCAGGAATCCCTGCCAACTGTGCAACCAGCATTGGTGTGGGGACACCAGAGGTGAACTCTATTAAAGAGCATTGTGACAAGATTGTACTGAGTGTTGTGGTAATACCCAAGGATGCAAAAAATAACTCAGCACGAGTATGAAAAAGCTGGAGAAGTTGGGAAACTAGCATTTGATCTACATAACTCTCTTTTTTTTAACAGGGGTGGGAGGGGTACCAGGATTGAACCCAGGGGCATTTAACCACTGAGTCATATCCACATAAGGCCTCAATAAGTTGCTAGGGCTGGCTTTTAACTCTTGATCCTCCTGCCTCAGCCTCCTGAACCTCTGGGATTACAAGTATGTGCCACCACACCCAGCCATAAATACTTCTTGAGTTAGATAATTATATTTCATTTAGAGAAGGAACAAGTCTCAATGAGTTATAATAGTGATTTTGCCAAGATCTTACCTCTAAGAAGTAGCTAAATGGGAAGTAGAATCCACTTCTAGATTTGTGGTTCAGAATCCTTCCCACATGATCTGTGGCAGTGCCATGGTCTCAGAGCAAGCAGCCACTCATGGCAAGAGCAGCAGCAACATCCACAAATAATTCAGACAAGGCTCGCTGTTTATTTTACATTCCAAGCGCCCCCCCATACAGCCCAGAATTTTATCCAATATTCAGTGTAGTAGACTACAGTTATAACTAAGAAAATCAAATCAAAGTGGTTAACTAAAAAACAACAAAAAAAAAGAATTTATTGGTCCACTTAATGAAAACTCCAAGCACAATGATAGCTAGATTCAAGTTCTGACACAGTGCACACTTTTTTTTTTTTTTTTTTTTTTTTTTTTTTTGGTATCAGGTATTAAACCCAGGGGTGCTTAACCACTGAGCCACATCCCCAAGATCTTTTTCATATTTTATTTAAAGACAGGGTCTCGCTGAGTTACTTAGTGCTTCGCTGAGTTGCTGAGGCTGGCTTTGAACTTGGGATTCTCCTGCCTCAGCCTCCCAAGCTACAGGAATTACAGGCGTGCACCACCATGCCTAGTTGACAGTGCACAGTTTCATCAGGAATATCATTTTTTTTCTGTGCAGCCTCTTTCTCGGGCAAACTCCAAAAGTTGACAAAGTGGCCACTGGCACTCTAGGTTTATATCCTGATATATCAGTAACAACAGTGGAAAAAATAGCTTTACTAGTTCAACTAATAAACTCATTAGACAGCTTGGTCATGTTTACATTCCTGAACCAGTCACTGGTCAGGGGAATGAGTGCTCTAATTTGGGCCCTGGGTCATATATCTAAAGCCTGGGAAGACATCAGCTACATCTGAAACACATTGAGAAAGAGGAAGAGAGGTGACCCTAGAAAGAAAATTATAGGGCTCTTACCAGTTAAAAGACAAAAAATAATGTTCTCCACTAGACCCAGGAATTGTTTTTATTTAATAACCATTCTCTTCCCCACCCTCAGTTTGGGATACAGTATCTGTTTAGTTATGTATGCCAGTTTTTAGAATGACAAGTCCTTACATATATGTTGGCCTCTAGGCAGTTACCTTCCAGGTCAAGATATAGAATATCAGGCTGGGGTGTAACTCATTGGTGGAGCTCTCAACTAGCATGCCCAAGACCCTAGGTTCAGTCCCCAGAAATGCAAAACAAGATACAGAATATTGCCAACCCTCCAGAGTTTTCCTCATTCCTCTAATTAGTCACTATCCCTCAGAAGTACCATTATTTTGACTTTTATCACTATGGATAAGTCTGCCAGCTCTTGAGTTTTATAAAAATGAAATTATATATCCTCTTTTGCCCAGTATTATATCTGAGACTCAAGAATTCATTTTTATGCTATGTAGTAATCCATTATTTAAATCTACTATAGTTTAGCCTTTCTACTGTTGATGGAAATTATGATCATTTTCTGTTTGGGGCTATTACAAATAAAGTTGCCATGAAAAATTCTGTACATGTTATTTGGTACACATGTGCACTTATGTTCTCAGGAGTAGAATTATAGAGTAAGTTTGGTTTTTGTTATTTGTGTTTATTTTGGGTTTGTTGTTGTTTGGGTTTGGTCTTGGACGTTTTTTGGCTTACATGTGGTTTTTGCTTGCCTAAGTACTGCCAAATGGTTTTTTGGGTTTTTTTTTTTTTTTATTGGACACAATACCTTTATTTTATTTTTATGTGGTGCTGAGGATTGAACCCAGGGCCTCACATGTGCTAGACGAGCACTCTACTGCTGAGCCATAACTCCAGCCCGTGCCAAATGGTTTTTTGAAGTGGTTCTACCAACTTAACATTCCCACCAAGCAACGGTTCCACATCCTTGTCAGCACTGGTCTTCTTGATTTTAGCCATTGTGATGATACCCAGGAATTTGAACCCAGTGATCCTGACTTCAAATCACAGGCCCACTTATTCTCAATACCCCTAATATCAGGTTTGAATTTCTCTAGGCTTGGATTACATCACATGTTAGTGGGCAGGACCCATAATACAGCCTGCAGACATCAGAGGGAGCTCTTGCCCATGGTTCTAGAAGCCAGTGAAGGTCTCAGAGAAGTATCATCCCTGAAGAGGCAGTCTGGTGCAATGGCAAGTTCAGGCTCTCAAACCAGGCAGCCAGGGTTCAGGTCCCAGCACCCACTTTCCAAAGCCATGCATACCTGGGTTAGTCAACTTCTACTTCAGAGTAAAACATGAGTACCTATGGATTATTATAAGAAATTTAAAAGTTAAATATGAGCCACACCTGGTGGCATGCACCTGTAATCCTGACTCAGGAAGCTAAGGCAAAGAATCAAGTTCAAGTCCAGCCTCAACAACTTAATGCAAGATTCTGTCTCAAAAATCAGAAAGAGCTGGGGATATAGCTTAATGGTGGGGCATCCCTCAGGTAAACCCTCAGTGCCACCAAAACAAACAACAACAAAAATGAAGTCTTTATAAACACCTGACATGTGACAAATACCATATAATTGACAGCTAATGTCATTTTTATTGTTGGCCTAAAGTAAGCCCTGGGCCCCCAGAGGAAGTGAGGCCATAAGAAGATGACATCTCTCATGGTCCCCTGTGTTAGGTAGGATTCAGTGAATTGTGATAAATGCCAGAAACCTAATTCAATCTAACTAAGGAAATCGGGGGAAAGGCAATATATTAACCAGAGGTGGGGGCTTTTTGTTTGTTTTGTCCGTATAGGGGATCAAACCCAGAGGGGCTTTACTCCTGAGCTACATCTACAGCCTTTTATATTTTTTGAGACTGGGTCCCACTACATTCCCAAGGCCGGCCTGGAACTTGAGATTCTTTCACCTCTGACTCCCAAATTGCTGAGATTACAGGCATGTATCCCCATGCCCACAGAAGTTCTTCCCTGAACCCTGAAGTCATCTTCCATAATTAAAGAACCCTGGCTTATCCCAGGCTCTGCAATCAATGACAACTGAGAAGAAATTGAACCATGTGTAAAACATAAACAAGATGAAATGGAGTATAGAATTTTGCCTAGCATGAGTGAGGCCCTGGGTTCAATTCCCAGTACCGGAAGAAGAAAAAAAGAAAGAAAAAGAAAGCCAGGCTCATTGGCCATGCTTGTAATCCCAGTGGCTTAGGAGGCTGAGGCAGGAGGATCACAAGTTCAAAGTCAGCCTCAGCAACTTAGTGAGCTCTTAAGCAATTTAGCAAGACCCTGTCTCCAACTAAAGTATAAAAAAGAGAGCTAGCTAAGCACCCTGGGCCCAATCCCTGGTACCAAAACAAAGATGGATTGGAATGTATCCCATCCCAGAGCTAGATGCAAAGTAATCATTAATAACCCCCTAGTGCAGACACAGACCTGTACATGTACCCATGTAGCAACCATGAGGGATGACATAGAAAGATTGGCCTGGGATTCAAGAGACCCTCAGTGTTGGTCTGAGTACCACCACTAGCTTCATGTGAGGCCTGATTACAGAATCACTATAAAAGAAACTGGAAGAAATCATAGTTTACACCTGGAATCTTAAAGTAGGATGGACAGGGTTCCTTCCCAAAGCAGATAAAGCATATGAAGAAGAAACCCCTTCCCTGACAGCAGCCCTGCCAGATGAGCTGTTCTACTCTACCCTGCCCTGCATGCCACACAGTGACTACTGTTAAACACATTAGGAAAAAATCTCTCTCCCCCAACCTAACAGCTTCATCTACTCTGCCCTGTTTTAATTCCAGCATTACAAAGAAAGTCCAGAAAGTCATTTTCTGACACTCCCCAGTTCACTGTCCATACATGGTGCTTCATCAGTCTGGGAATGTCAATCACTTCTTAAACTGGCCAACTCTACAGCACAGTGACTACAATGGCCACTAGGTGGAGAATGCTCCTTGGCTGTAGGGCAAGGTACACCTGCTTTAGGACCTAGAGGTTTGATTTAATGCCCAAGAGAATAGGGAGACTTTTTTTGAACCTCTGTATTTGATATTTCATTTAATCCTCAAGACAAGTGGAAAACTTTTGATTTCACAGGATGAAGTGGGAGACAAAGTCTTGACAAAGCTTTTGCATCTAAGTAGACTTGGAGATGTTTGACCCCATTCTTTCTTTAAATGTCTGCTGACTCCACTTTCCAAGGATGCCTTGCCCTTCCCCTAGGACATTTTCCTTCAGAGAACATCTTTCTTTTCTTTTTTTTTTTTTACATTTGAATCAGATGGGGTATAATTTCTCATTTTTCTGAGTGTACAGCAGAGAACATCTTTCTAGGAGGGTTTTCATTTAATCTCCTGCCTGGGAGCAACTTGATGCCTGGCCTGTTCAGCAACTTTTATTGTTTTACTTTAAGGCACTTCTCTACTCCATTCTTGTTTCCTTTCATTTGTTGCAATGCTAAAGAGTAAATCCAGGGCCAGGCATAATGGTGCATGCATGTAATTCCAGTGATTTTGGAGGCCAAGGCAAGAAGATCACAATTTCAAGGCCAGCACCAGCAACTTAGCAAGGCCCTAAGCAATTTAGCAAGACCCTGTCTTAAAAAATAAAAGATGGAGGATGTAATTCAATGGTAAACCATCCGCCAAGTTCAATCCTCAGTATTAGAAGGGGGGGGGGGGGGAGAAAGTAAACCCAGGGCTTTGTGTATTCTAGACAAGCGCCTGGACACCAAACTGATTTGGAGGGATTAATCCCACTCCCTGATTCCATAAGGTGAGCATGAATCCCAGCCTGGACAATTAGAATAATAAGTCAGGAGCTATTAGGGCAATCCTTGCCTACCTTATAAGGACAAGACAATCTGCCTGAGAATTAAGCAAACAGAAATAATCTGAGAAATGAAAAGAGACTATTTGTGATGAATACCTGGATTTAGCCATGCCTGAAGCTGATATTCCTAGGACTTTTCAGCTGTGATTTACTTAAATCAGTTTGAGTTGGATTTCAGTGGCTTCCAATCAAGAGTTCTGCCTAGAGGATGAAGACATAGGTCAGTGGCAGAACACTTGCCTAGCATGCAGGAGGCCCTGAGTTCTATCCACAGCACTGCAACTCAATTTTTTTTTTAAGTCCTCTCATCCTAAAATCTTCCTTCCATCTCAAGATGGACTTGGCTGCCCTTCTATGATTCCAGATTAACTTCATCCCCCTCTAGCATTGCCCTTAATACACTGTTAAAATGATCTGTTTAATTCCCTGATTTCCTATCCCCTTTTTAGATTAGAAACTTTTGTTTATGTTTTGTTTTTCTGGCAGTACTAGGGATTGAACCCAGGGCTACCCTACTACTGAGCTATATTCACAGCCCTTTTTAATTTATTTTTCCTCTTTCCACTTTTTTTTATTGGTGCATTATAATTGTTACAAGCCCTTTTGATTTTTTATTTTGAGACAGGGTCTCACTAAGTTTTAGAAGCTGACCTCAAACTTATAATTCTTCTGCCTCAGACTCCCAAGTGACTAGGATTACAGGTGTGTGCCATCAGACTGGCTACATTAGAAGCTCTTTGAGAGTAAGAACTGGGTTTTAAACCCAACACAATGACACAAGCCTGTAATCTCAGCTACTTGGAGGGCTGAGACAGTAGGACTCCAACGTCTGCCTGAGCAACTTAATGAAACTCTATCTCAAAATAAAAAATAATAAGGACTGGAATACAGGGGTAGTAGCACATGCCTATAATCCCAACAATTCAGGAGGCTGAGGCAGGAGGATCACAATCAAGCTAGCCTTAGCAATTTAGAACCTCGACAGCTTAGTGAGTTATAAAAAATTAAAAAGGACTGAGGAGGGGCTGGGGTTGTGGCTCAGAGGTACAGTGCTCACTAGGGTTCCATCCTCAGCACCACATAAAAAAATAAAATATATTGTGTCTATCTATAACTAAAAAAAGTAAATATTAAAAAAAAGAGGGAGGGCGCTGGAGTTGTGGCTCAGAGATAGAGTACTTGCTTAGCATGTGCGAGGCCCTGGGTTCGATCCTCAGCACCAAATAAAAGTAAATAAAATAAAGGTATTGTGTCCACCTACAACTAAAAAACAAATTTTTTTTTAAAAAAAAGGACTGAGGATGTACTCAGTGATAAAGCACCCCTGGGTTTAATCCTCAGTAACACACACACACACACACACACACACACAAAATGGGTCTTATTTATCATACTATGTTCCTAGTACCTAGTACCTATACCATGATTATGTGTGTGTTTTGTTTGTTTGTTTGTTTGTTTGTAGTAGTTTTGGTACCACGGATTGAACCCAGGGGTGCTTAACTGCTGTGCCACATCCCTAGCCCTTTTATTTTTTAAAATATATTTTATTTATAGACAAGTTCTAGTTGAGTTGCTTAGGGCCTCACTAAGTTGCTGAGGCTGGTTTTGAACTCACTATCCTCCTGCCTTGGCCTCCCAAGCTGCTGGGATTATAGGCAGGCGCCACTGCGCCCAACGATTATGTTTGTTTATTTTATTTTGTTGCAGAGCTAGGGATCAGACTCAGAGCCACATACATATTAAGCAAGTACTCTACTACCAAATTGCATCCCCAGCCCATTTTTAAATTTTAATTTGAGACAATCTTGCTAAATTGCCAAGGCTGGCCTCAAACTTGGCGATCTTCCTGCTTTAACCTCCCAAGAAACTGGAATTACAGACATGGGCCACTACGCCCTGCTACTAGGAAAGACTTCTTGAAGAAGATGAGCCTCTAATGGTTATGGAGGTCAAAGGAACCAGGTTGCTGAGATGGGAAGAGGGTTAGTGAAAGGACTTTGAAGAGGTTAGTTGTGGGGTCAAAGAGATTGTTAAAATAATGGCCTTCTAGGAATCTTTCCTCCCTGGGTTCTTTTTTGCAGGGTGACTGTCACTACTCTCATCACCCGACATCTGTTTCCTAATCCCTTGAGTCTGGGCTGGCCTGGAATTGGTGTTGATCAGAGAATGCAATGACATGATATTAGGTGACTTCCAAGGCTAGGACTTAATAGCCCTTGCAGCTTCTAGTCCTGCCACTCTACCTGAGTGCCACCCAGAAAGGAAGTCTAGGTTAGACCATGAAGATATGTTACACCACGTGGAAACCGATCCCAGCAGCTAGCTCCATAGATGTGAAGGAGGGTAGGGCTGGGGATGTGGCTCAAGCGGTAGCACGCTCGCCTGGCATGCGTGCGGCCCAGGTTCGATCCTCAGCACCACATACAAACAAAGATGTTGTGTCCGCCGAAAACTAAAAAAAATAAATAAATATTTAAAAAAAAAAAAAAAAAGATGTGAAGGAGGCCATGTTAGAGCCTCAGCACAGCCAATCCACAGCACAAGCAGCCCCAGAGGAGAGCAGCAAAACTGCCAAGCTAAACCCAGCTAATCCACAGAATTATAAAAGAGAATAATTTTAGGTTACTAAGTTTGGGAATGATTTATTATGAAGTTAAAGTCTCATAGAATCACCAGCTATCATAATTATAGATTATTTTATCTCACATTATCTATTTTCCCTTCTTCCTGTAGTAGGATTTTCCTTGAAGAACCCCACCCTTAATTTATTTGATCCAGGTGAGGGTGACCTCCACCCTCCTGGCTTTTCCTAGAAGCTTTAAGAAGGCATTGCTAGGGGCTGGGGTTGTGGCTCAGCGGTAGAGCGATTGCCTAGCATGTGTGAGGCACTGGGTTCGATCCTCAGCACCACATAAAAAGAAATAAAATAAAGATATTATGTCCATCTACAACTAAAAAAATTATTGAAGAAGGAGGAGGAGGAGAAGAAGGCATTGCTAAATGAGAAAATGAGAAGGTCTTGAGCCCATAGCTGGTAGTGGCTTTCTTTCTCACCTATTGAGGAACACCTGCCAGAGAATGGAATCATAGGGAAGAAAACAGAAGACAAAATGAGTCTTGACCCCATTTGGGGGGCCGCAGGATCCATCTGTTCCTGAAGCCTGATCCATGTCTGGACTTTAAAATTGCCTAAGTCACCATGCACAGCAGCGCACATCTGTAATACCAGCATCTCAGGAGACTGAGGCAGGAAGATCATGAGTTCAAAGCCAGCCTCAGCAAATATATATATATATATATATATATATATATATATATATATATATATATATATAAATGATGTGACTCTGTGGTTTGGGTTCAACCACCAGTACCAAAAAAATAAATTAATAAATTCACTATTTTGTGTGAGATTTTAGTTGGATATCTGTTATTTACAACTGATGAACATATATTCTGAAGGTCTGAAAGTTTGACTAAGCAGCTCCAGGACTGTTAGGGTAGGACAGAGAATGGGGTTCCTAGGGAGTATGGGAAAATAAATTAATTTTTCCTTGGCCTCTACTATATAGAATGAGACACAGTCTAAATACCTGTCCTGAATACCTGTTACTCATTGTGATTGTGATAAAGTGTTGTAAGGGAAAATACCAGGGCAACCAAGAGTGTATTGTTTCCTTCTTGAAGAAGTGACTTTTCCCCCCTGTGTAGGGATCCATATCCAAGGCCTTGAGCGTGCTAGGCACACATTCTACCAATGAGCTACACTGCCAGCCCAGAAAGTTTCATTTACACTGGGGGTGCGGCTTCCCATAGTCCCTATCTTCCCCTCTAGTATTGGCCTTGATATACGTGATATGGGCTGGGGTAGTGGCTCAGTTGTAGATCACTTGCCTGGCATGTGTGAGGCATTGAGTTTGATTCTCAGCACTGCATATAAATAAACAAATAAAGGTTTATTGACAAAATTTTTTAAATATATATACTGTGTTATGATGAACTGTTTAATTTCCTATCTTCTCTTTTTTATACTAGAAGCTCTTTGGGGTCAAGAACTGGGTCTTATTGATTGTACTGAGTCCTTGGTACCTAGCATGGGACCATGATTATGTTTTTTTCTTTTGTTCTGTTTTGGTGCTGGGAATCAAACACAGTGCCACACCCCCACTCTCCCAGCTACCACCCACCTGCATAGCTTAATTCCCAGTTAGCTTTTTTTTTTTTTTTTTGATGGTAGTGCTAGGGATGGGACCCATGGCCTCCGGCATTCTAGGTACCCACTCTATTCTCAGCTATAGCGCCAGCCCCATCATTATTAATTTATTTGGTACCCAGGGATTGAACCCAGGGTGCTTAACCAGTGAGCCACATTCCCAGCCCTTTTTTGTATTTGACCTAGAGACAGGGTCTCACTAAGTTGCTTAAGGCCTTGCTAAGTTGCTGAGGCTGAGTTGAACTCTCCATCTCCCTGCCTCAGCCTCTGAGCCGTGGGATTACAGGCGTGCGTCACTGTGCCTGGTTCCATATATTTTTTTAATGTCCTCCTTTTAAGATGTCAGGTTTAATCTCCACTCTTCTTCTAAGCATGAGCTATACTTGGTGACTCACCTCTAACAAACAGAACAAGGCAGAGGTGAGCGGAGTGTGACTTCTGGCAGTAAGTCATGGAAGACATTGCAGCGTCAGTCTTTCTCTCTTGGATCCACAGCTCTGAGGGAAAACATCTGACATGTAGTGGGAATACTCAAGCAGCTCTAAAGAAAGACTCTTGAGAGAAATGGACGTCTCCTAACCAAGGACAAAGATTCTTTGTATGGACAAACTTTCAGTCAGGCTCCTGAACCTTCTCCTCGCCCATGTGTGCTTCTTATAAAATCCAGTTTTAGCAAAGAACCCTGCTAAGTCAGTTTAGCAGGAACTCCCTTCACTCAGTATCTGATCAACCTCAATATCTGATCAGGTTCCTCACCCTCCACCATCCCCCAGGTGATGTCTGATCACCCTGGCCTGTCATAAGCAAGAATCTTGTTAGGTCTGTTTAGCCAGAATCCCCCTTTCCCTGTTGTTTCCTCTTTGTCTTTTTCTATGCCCTGACACTCACCCTGCTCTTTGGCTATAAATTCCCACCTGCCCATGCTGTACTCAGGGTTGATCCCAATCTCTTTCTCCTACTACAAGACCCCATTGCAGTGATCCCTGTATCAATCATGATGTTTCTAAATAAAGTCCACCTTACTATGCCTTAACAAGTACCTGTGAGTAATTTATTCTGAACTTCAATGGCCAGCCAAATGATTGGGGGTTTTTGGTGGGTTTTTTTTTTTCTTTTTCAGTGCCAGGGATCAAATCCAGAGACTTCATGTGCTCTCCCACTGAGCTAAATGGTCATTATATAAAGGAATTAAGTTTTAGAGTAATCTATTATACTGCAATAAATAATATAGATCTTAATCTTAAAAGCAATGAGAATTATTTGAAAAGTTTTAATGAACTAGGAGTGATAACAGGATGACTTTGCTGATATGTAAGCAGATGAGTAATCTGCCCCCTGCCTTAGTAGGTTCAGTTTCCACACAGATCAACCAACTGCATATTGAAATTATTCAAAAAATCTGGCTGTGAGGACACAGGTCTGTAATCTTAACCACCTAGGAAGCTGAAGTAGGAAGGTCAAAAATTTCAGGTTGGACTGGGAAACTTAGCAAGACCCTCAGCAACTTGGCAAGGCTCTATCTCAAAATAAGAAATAAAAAGGACTGGGGATTCAGGTCAGTGGCAAATCCCCAGTACAAAAAAAAAAAAATAAAGGGCTGAGGATGTAGCTCAGTGGTAGAATGCCCCCTGGGTTCGATCCCCAGTACCACAGAGGGAAAAAAGAGAAAAAATTACTCAGAAAAAAATAGTCTATATTGACATGTACACTTTTTTCCTTGTCATTATTCCCTAAACAATACAATAAAATAGCTATTTACATAGCATTGGGTATTATTAGTCATCTAGAAATGATGTAAAGTATAAAGGAGGATGTGTATAGGTTATATGAAATATCATGCCATTTAATTTAATTATTTATTGCAGTACTGAGAATTGAGCCCAGTGCCACTCTACCACTGAGCTACATCCCCAGATTTTTAATATTTATTTATTTATTTTAGTTTTCGGCGGACACAACATCTTTGTTTGTATGTGGTGCGGAGGATTGAACCCGGGCCGCACGCATGCCAGGCGAGCGCACTACCGCTTGAGCCACATCCCCAGCCCATCCCCAGCTTTTTAAATTTTTATTTTGAGAATAGGGTCTCTCTAATTGCACCAGCTGGTCTCAAACTCATGATCGTCCTATGCTGGCCTCTCAGCTGAGATTACAGGTGTGTGCTGCTGCATCTCACTATTTGTTATATTTTTTTAAATATTTTTAGTTGTAGATGGTCACATTACCTTTATTTTATTTATTTGTTTATTTGTTTTTATGTGGCGCTGAAGATCTAACCCAGTGCCTCACATGTGCTACGCAAGTGCTAGAAGAGACTTGAGCATCTGTGGATTTTGGTATCCACCAGGGTCCTGGAATCAATCCCCTGCAGATACCAAGGGATGACTGTACTATGGCCAAGGATCCAAAAGAGGATAGTAGGGACACAAAGGAAGGGGGAATATTTTTTCACATGGGAGGATATTTATAAGGAGCCTTTATAAAGGGGCTTATACAAGGGGTTTTAAAACATTCAGGGGCTGGGGCTGGGGCTCAGTGGTAGAACACTTGCCTACCATGTGTGAGGCACTGGGTTCGACTCTCAGCACCACCTAAAAATAAATAAATAAAGGTATTGTGTCCATCTATAACTAAAAAATACATAAATAAATAAATAAATAAAACATTCAAATTAGACCAGAAATGGTGGCACATGTCTTGTAATCCCAGCAACACAGAAGGCTGAGACAGGAGGATCTCCAGTTCAAACCTAGCCTCAGCAACTTAGCAATTCACTAAGCAACTCAGTGAGACCCTGTCTCTAATAAAATATAAAAAAGGACTGGGGATGTGTCTCAACGTCAAGCACCCTAGATTCAATCCCTGATACTAATACAAACAAACAAACCAACCTCTTTTCTTCTTTCCCTGCCATCCACAGGCACCTCAGTCTGACATTCAGGGCCCTTTAAACTGATAATTTTTTTTTTTTTTTTTAGAGACAGAGTCTCGCTCAGTGCCTTGCATTTGCTGAGGCTGGCTTTGAACTCGGGATCCTCCTGCCTCAGCTGCCAGAGCCGGTGGGATTACAGGCTGCGCCACCATGCCTGGCTTCAGGGCCCTTTAGGACTGGCTTCTGCAGCTCTGTCCAGTCCCATGTCCACACTCCCCAGAAACGTCTGCTGTTTTCCAGCTGCACTGAGCTCCAGGCAGGCCCTCCCCAATGTGCCTGGTGGATCCCCACCTTGGTACCTTTGCTCCTGCTGCTCTTGTGGCTGTGGGTGTCCTTTCTCTGTCCTGCCTGCCCCTATTCCAGCCATCCCACGAGATGCCTGCCATTCTGCTTTCCAGACCCCTCCCAGGCATTCTGTCTTTAAGATCTGTCGTGAACTGAACATCTAAACCCTTTCCTCTCTCTGCTAATGAATAATCCCTCCATTTTTCCTTTCTTTTCTTTTCCGGTCTTTCTTTCTTTTCCCACTTCAGGGGTTAAATCCTACTGGATTCAAGCTGAGGAAGAAGTAACCCTCACAGTCTCTTGACCAAGTTTCTGTGGTCACAGGAGTGTGTTCTCTAAGCTTTTGGATGAGTCATGGCCCATAGTTGCTAATATTCAGATTGGTTGTGCTTTACTGATAGGGAGTGAATGCCAGGCATTGGCACTGTGCTTTACATGTGTCATTACATTGAGTCCTGATGGTAGAAGTATTATTCCCATTTCACAGAAAGTGAAACTGAGGCTTAAAGTTTAGTGACTTGTCCAAGGTTACAAAGCAGTTTTCAGGATTCAAATCCAGATCTGACTCTAACATCCAACCTCTCATCACTTAGATTCTATCAATTTCTCCTCTCCCCACCGCCTTTTTTTTTTCTTTTTCCTTGTACTGGGAATTGAATCCAGAGGCGCTTTACCACTATGCCACATGCTCAGCCCTCTTTACTTTTTATTTTGAGAAAGGGTCTCACTAAGTTACTTAGGGCCTTGCTAAATTGCTGAGGCTGACTTTGAACTTGCCATCTTCCTGCCTCAGCCTCCTGAGCTATTGAGATTACAGCGTATGCCATCACACCCAGCTCACCTCCATTTTCACTAGCCAAACCAGACTTCCCTAGAGCACACTGAAGAAGCCTGGGTATAAAAGAGGTAGATAAAAATGGCAGGCAAAGTAATAATGATCGCCATTCTGAGTATTGGGTATATGTGTATTTTTTCTATATAGTAATATGTCAATTAACAATGTGGGAAGATGTTGTGATAACTGCATTGTTAGACAGTTCTGTTTTGTGCAAACATCTTAGTGTTTTTACATAAACCTGAATGATATAGCCTATAACACACGGTTCCAAGGCATAGCATGGTACTGTATTGATGCTGTACACGAATGTAACAATGCATCTAAACCTTTTTTTTTTAATATTTATTTATTTTTTTAGGTGTAGATGGACACAATACAATGCCTTTATTTTTATGTGGTGCTGAGAATCGAACCCGGGTTCTGCCCATGCTAGGCAAGCGCTCTACCGCTGAGCCACAATCCCAGCCCTGCATCTAAACTTTTCTAAACATAGAAAAGGTACACTAAAGACCACAGGAATTTTTCAGCTATAGTATAATCTTATGGGACCATCATTACCTACATAGTCTATGGCTGACAGAAACATACTATGCAATGTATGACTACATTTTAAAACTTTCTCAAAATAAAAATTGTTAAAAAAGAAAGAAGGGCTGGGGATGTGGCTCAAGTGGTAGCGCACTTGCCTGGAATGCGTGCGGCCCGGGTTTGATCCTCAGCACCACATACAAACAAAGATGTTGTGTTGGCCAAGAACTAAAAAATAAATATTTAAAAAAATTCCCTCTCTCTCTCAAAAAAAAAAAGAGATGATGAAGGAAAGAAGAAACATCAGGACTGGATCAGAGGATGGGGTAAGAGTTGGGGACAGGCCTGAGCTGGAATGGGGCCTGGCCAGGGACCAGGCTGGCTCAGCAGTAGCCCTTCCACACAAGAGCCCCAGTGTTCCCTGGGACCGGCTGCTGTCCAAGAGCAACACTGTTGGCATCAGGCAATGTCTGCCCTCTCCTCCATGACTCTGCTCCCAGGTAGGTGGGGGCGGGTGGGAACTGGCCTCAGGAGACCATCGTAACCCAGATTAATACTCCAGGAGCACAGTTTGCACACCGTATCTAAGGCATGGTATATGTCATGAGTCCCCCAAAAGGGCAGGGAAAGCAGTGTCCAACCCTACATTATACCCCCCTTCCACACAAACATCTGCACCTTCTGGGGGCCACAATTAAGAATGCTGGGAAATGAGCTGGGATGTGGCTCAAGTGGTAGCATGCTCACCCGGCATGCGTGAGGCACTGGGTTATATCCTCAACACCACATAAAAGTAAAATAAAGATATCGTGTCCATCTAAAACTAAAAAAATATTTTTAAAAAAAAGAATGCTGAGAAATAAAATAAATACAAATGAAAGGGATATTTTTAAAAAGAAAAAATTAAAAATAGGGCTGGGTATGTAGCTCAGAAGTAGAGCACTTACCTAGCACGTGTGAGGCCTTGGGTTCTAGCACCACAAAAAACAAATAAATAAATAATAGCTGGGCATGGTGGCACATGCATGTAGTCAATCCTAGCAACTCAGGAGGCTAAGACCAGAGGATTTCAAGTTCGCAACCAACCTCAGCAACTGAGTGAGACACTGTCTCAAAATAGTAAGGATTAGGGATTTAGCTCAGTTGTAGAGTGTCCCTGAGTTCAGTCCCCAGTACCAAAAATAAAAATCAAAAGGACTGGGGATGTAGCTCAATGGTAAAGTGCCCCTAGTTCAATCTCCAGGAAAGTAAGAAAAGGAAGGAAGGAAGGATGGTAAGAAGGAAGGCAAACAGGCAGAGGCTGGCCAACCAGCCAGCAGAAAGTGTTTGATGTGGCTGGGCTTTGGGGCACATGCCTGCAGACACAACTTCTTGGGAGGCTGAGGCAGGAGTTTCATTTGAGCCCAGGAGTTCAAGGTCAATCTGGGCAGCATAGGGAGACCCCCATCTCAAAAAAATATATGTATATCTGATGTGGTAGCATGTCCAGTCATCCTGAAGTCTCTGTCTTTGCCCCAAAAGATCAGAATTTGAGTCTCAATTCTGCCATTCATTTGCTAATTCACCTGAGGAAAGTCATTCCATCTCCCAGAATTTGTTTCCTCATCTGCAAAGCAGACTGAAGGCTACCTAAGCCACTTTGCTTGGTGAAAGGATCAAAGGATATAGTGTATGTGCAACAACTACTGTGGTGCCTGGCACACCCAGTCAAGGAGGAGTCTTTTCCTTATTTCCTATTCCATTTCCAGCTGGGCACAGGGGCACACACCTGTAATCCCAGCAACCTGGGAGGCTAAGGCAGGAGGAACACAAATTTAAGGTCAGCTGTGGCAATTTAGAGAGCCCCTGTATCAAAAAAAAAAAAAAAAAAAAAAAATGAGCCAGGCTTTGTGGTGCATGACTGTAATCCCAGAGTCTCTGGAGGCTGAGGCAGGAGAATCAAAAGTTTAAGGCAAGCCTCAGCAACTCAGCGAGGCCCTAAGCAACTTAGCATGACCCTGTTTCAAAATAAATAATAAAAAGAACAGGAGATGTGGCTCAGTGTTTAAGCACCCCTGAGTTTAATCCCCAAGATCCCTGGAAAGAAAGAAGCTAGAGTATGCCCATTTTCTAGATGAAGAAACTGAGGCAGACTGAAGGCATGAATCTTAGACGGAAGGCTTTCGCGTCTGAAGAGAGAAAGGAAGAGAGAAAAATAAATGTGTTTGAGAAAGAGACTACAAATATAACTGGCAAGAAGACTGTGTTATAGAAGTCCAGTAAGGTGGCACATGCCTATAAATCCAGATATTTATAAGGCTGAGACGGAGAATTTGGGGCCAGACTAGGCAACAATATAGTGAGACTCTTGTCTTTTTTTTTTTTTCAGTTTTTGGTGGACACAACATTTTTTTTTTTTTATTTTATGTGGTGCTGAGGATCGAACCCAGCGCCCCGTGCATGCCAGGCGAGCGCGTTACCACTTGAGCCACATCCCCAGCCCCAGAGACTCTTGTCTTTAAAAAAAAAAAAAAATGTCCAGACACAGTGGCACAAACCTGTAATTCTAGCAGCTTGGGAGGCTGAGGCAGGGGGATTGTAAATTCAAAGCCAGACTCAGCAACTTCAAAGCACTAAGCAGCTCAGTGAGACCCTGTCTCTAAATAAAATACAAAGTAGGTCTGGGGATGTGGCTTAGTGGCCGAGGGCCCCTGAGTTCAATCCCTAATACCACCCCCCCAAAAAAATTTTAAGGCCAGCCTCAGGAAGTCAGCGAGGCCCTAAGCAACTTAGTGAGACCCCTGTCTCTTATTAAATTATAACAAAGGGCTGGGGATGTGGCTCAGTAGTTAAATGCCCCTAGGTTAAATCCTTAGTACCAAAAAAAAAAAAAAAAAGTGTGTTATCAACAGAGACAAGCTTGGTGCCCTTCCCTGACCCCTCAGTATCTCTCCTTCCCTTCAGTAACTGTTTATCTGCCTACAAGTGGGGTCCAATTCACTGCTTTATCTCTGGGATTTAAAACAGAAAATAAACCTTCAATAAATACTTGTTCATTGAATGAGCAAATGAATGAATGGTCTTGATAGAGAGGTCAGACTCTGCTGAGATTCAGTGTAAGAGTTTGTGAGTATTGGAGCTGGGTCAGAAATGGATGTGCAGAACATATCCTAGGGCCTTAGAGTTGAGGGTTGCCAGTCTGAGGACTTGGGGATCTCAGCTATGTAAGTCTCTAGTTCACCTTTGATTCAGGTAAACTGGGAAATGACCTCGCATTTAATTGAAAACAGTATTGTGGGGGTCCAATTCCTGTGGAAGCTCACCCTGCCCCTCCCCAACAATCATATTCAATAAGGGGAGTCAGCAAAGAGCTAGAGGTGAAGAGCTGAGCCCCTCTGGCAGTTCGAAAGATCTGGTGAGGCCCCCTCTGGAAGGCAGTTTCCAGGGCCAGTAATCTCATTCTTCCTGGGAGCTCCAGCAAGGCAGGACCGTTCAGGAAGGCAGCCAGATAAACTGTTTTTAAAAGTTAACCAGTGATTTTCTGATTTATCTCTAGGTGGAAACCATTCTTTTGTTTGGAAAGAAAAGGAAAAAAAAAAAGTTATTGTTGTTGTTTTTAAATCAGCCTTTTAGTTATGCAAAGAAATGCCACCACCCTTTTAAGTGTGAGAGTGCAGAGATACCTCTGCATAACAAAGGGAGAGGAGGGTCTAAAGGTGTAGCTCAGTGGTAGATCACTTGTCTAGCATGTGCAAGGCCCTGGGTTTGAGCCCCAGCACTGCAAACACACACACACACACACACACACACACACACACACACCGGAAAGGAAGGTGTTTCATAGGCAGGGTCTCCACCCACCAAAGACCATAACCAGGAGCAGAGCCTGAGAGGCCATAATCAGGAACTGAGCCTGGGATTGATCCATGCTGAGAGCTTTTTTCTCAAGGAGACTTTGGAAGAACAGAGGACTCAGGTAAGGAGTTGAAGGGGTGAGAGTTGGGCAGAGGCTTAACCGTAATCTAGGTGCTCAAGAGAGAAGAGTTTGCAGGTGAGGCAGGCCTGAGCTAGGTGGGGGTGAAACTATCAGGAGGGCACCTACTGTGTGCCAGGCACTTGAGATATTAGGGTGAGGTCTGCTGGCACAGTTCCTGCTTTTCAGGAACTTTAACATTTCCCAACTCTTCACATAATTAGCTTTTCAGTTACAATTCTGGCAAGTGTGATGAAGAAATAATGAGCTGGGAGCAGTGGCCCACACCTGGAATCCCAGTGGCTCAGAAGGCTGACACAGGAGGACCGGGAGTTCAAAGCCAGCCTCAGCAAAAAGTGAGGTGCTAAGCAACTCAGTGAGACTCTGTCTCTAAATAAAATACAAAATAGGGCTGGGGATGTGGCTGAGTGGTTGAGTGCCCCTGAGTTCAAACCCTAGTGTGGAAAAGAAAGAAAAGGAAGGAAGGAAGAGAAAGAAAGAATCGTTCCAAATAATCATAGCTCACATACTAACATATGAACTCTACTTTTTGCAACAACCTCTTGGGCACAGCACTATCATGTATGCATTTTACTGAGGAGAAAAATGAGGACACAGATGGAGTAAGCTGCCTTGTGTGATGGTGCTAAGATTTGAACCATGAGGGGACCCCTGCAATCTGCACCAGGAGCCACTTGACACTCTGTTTTTCTATTTTCATAAGAAAAAAAAAGCATGCAAAAGGAGACCTGGCAAGTCCAGGGGACTTCAGGGAAGAAGTCAGCCGAGACCTAAAAATGAGATAGAATTAACCAGACCAAGAGGGGAAAGGGCATTCCAGGAAACGGAAATGTCATGAGCAAAAGCCAAGAGAGAGGATGAGAGTAAGGGAATGAAGATTCCAGCTGTAGATGTGGACAGGGACCAAGTCATGTCTAAATCAACATAAAGAGCTATGAGAAATTATTAAGAAATTCAAGGGGTTAATACAGGCCGATTTGTATTTGGATATCACTCTGAAGGTTGTTCAGAGAACTAATGAAGTGAATTGATGATGGTGATTACAAAGAAGAATCAGCTGGGTCAAGGTCTCCTTCCCTGAATGGTGAAGAGCAGAGAATAGAGCAGGTAGCGCACTAGGTCTCAGAAGCCTGGCCAGGAACCTTAAAGGCGCAAATGAGGTGGAATCTGAGGGGGTGCTTGGTAGGCTGGCGGGGTCCCAAGATTGGGTGACCTTGTCCGTCTAGGATTCAGGGGCGGGGCTCCAGATGGGCGGGATCTGGGCCGTCCCGGACCCCGCCTCTGAGGATAGAGCTGGTCCAGGCAGGGCGGGGCTCGGGGCGGGCTGGCCAGGAGGTGGGCACCCGCGGCCACGCCGCGCTAGCGGGTACATTCCTGGCTCTCCCGCCTGGGGCGGAGGAGCTCGCGCGCTGAGTCTTCGGACCCCGCCAGGCGCGGGGGTCGTGGACGGCCCAAGCTGGGAGCGGGACGGCCAAGGAGTCAGGTGAACCGGGACCCTGTGCCGGGAACTGAGCCACACAGGATCTAGGTGAGCTGAGCTCCCGGGCTGCGTTCCCAGCCGCCAGGGGGCGAGCCGCGGCGGAGCTCGGGCGACTGCCCCCTCCCAGCTCAGGGGACCTGGGAGTCCACTCGGCGGGGGTGGGTGGTGGAGGGGGCGGTAAATCAGTAACCCGCAGGGCACACAGGGCCTTTTGTCCCTTTCCGTCCAAAGAGCACCCTGGCCGCGGAGCTGGTTACTTATTGCTCACCGGGGCGGGGGCGGGCCAGCTGTCTCCACTGCTGCAGATGGGGACCCGCTGACTTGCACCTCCCCCCGAGGCTGACCAGGTGTGGGAGGGCGGGGGTGAGAGCGCGCGCGTCCTTGAGCCTCTGACCGTCTGCGCACTGGGCGGAGAGATGAGGAAACCAACGCTCCTAGAGGTGCAGTCATTTACCCAGGCGCCTCCAGCGCGGGAGTGCGAGGCTGAGGGAAAACCCAGGACCGCCTTCCTGCCAGAGTCCTGTCACCCAGCTGCACGTGCCGGGCAATGGGTCAGAGACCGGTGACCCGGCTAAGGACTCTGAGGTTGTAAGGTCAGAGCAGTTTTGAGAGTAGGAATAAAGCCCAAGGAGCAACCCTACCCGACTCCGAGCCACAGCTTGGGACCGGGACAACTACTTTGCCTGGTATCAGAGTGTGGTGGCGCAGGGTGTACAGAGGAGGGAGAAACTGAACTTGGGGGTGGGCTGGGCTCCTGGCATCTGAGACAGTTGGCCAAGAAGAATGAGAGGCATAAAGATATAAGCAAGACAGCAAATGTCTCCAGTTCTGAAAGCACCTGAAGGGGCTGAAGGGATAGATAGTGGAACCAAAAAGGTGGACAAGGACAGAGAAGGAGGCCTAGGATGCTGGGTGAACAGTGTGGACTGGATCTGCTGGACACAGGTAGCTCCTTAAGAGCTTATAAGCTTCAGGGATGACATGACTGATTTGTATTTGTTTAAATCCCTGCTTGAGGGTGAAGGCTGAAGAGCCCAGGAAGAATATTTGCGAAGTCCCGAAGCTAGAAACACCATGACCCGCCGTGGATAGGGAGTAAGGGACATGGCATGGGATAGACTGGAGAGGGATTGCGAAGGCAGAATAGACTAGAAGTATAGTAGCAGTGGTTAAGGAGAAGCCAGTGTGATGAGCTACCTGGACAGGTTCCCAGTTGAGAAGAGTGTGGAAGGCATCTAAGAATCATGCTCAGGCCAGAAACAGTGAGACACATCTATGTCCCAGCTCCTCCAGAGGCTAAAGCAGAAGGATTCAAATTTGAGGTCAGCCTTGGCAACTTAGTGAGACCATCTCAAAATAAAAAGGCTGGTGATGTCACTCAGGGTAGAGCACTTGCCTATCAAGTCTGAGTTCCTCAGTTCAATCTCCAGCACCACAAAAATGTAAAAAAATAAAGAGAATTATGCTCTGCTACAGAAACCCTAGTGCCACCTGGGTGTTATCCAGCCCCAGGAAGCAGCCAATAAGTAGGTCCCTGAAACTACACTGGTCACCACATCCCCTGATCAAGCTGAGACTCAGTTCTGAGTCTTATTTTCGGTAGATAGAGATATCTTCTGAAGCATTTGGAAGAGGTTAACAAGATGGGGTGGATGTGTATATCACACCTGACAGGAGGAGTTTCAGAACCAGACAAGACTGGCTGAGGCAGAACTACAGTGATGGATGAACATTCCTAGGGAGAGGAATGGGGAGAACATTGCATGCACATTCTGTGTGCCCGGTCCCTACATACATTATCTCTTTTATCTTCAGACCAGTCCTGTGAGGGTTGTGGCTCAGAGAGGGACAAAGACAGGGACTTACAAATTGGTAAAAATCAGGATTACAGCTTGGCACTGTCTGACACCTAAAGTCTACCTTCTTTACAAAACCAGGCTGGAGATGTAGCTCAGTGGTAAAATACTTGTTTAGCATTCACGAGGCCCTGGGTTCCACCCCCAGCACAACCACCACCACCACCACAACAACAACAACAAAAAAAACCCTATGTTGCCTCAGATAGAGTTGTGGGGCCCAAAAAGCAGAAGTATCCCTAAAATGCATTTCTGGTTCAGCACGAGCAAGAATGTCCTGCTTGACCTGGAATGTGCTGCCTTGTTAGTTGTGAGCGCCCAGCCATTGGAGGGTTCCAAAGCTGGATGTGACTCTGTCAATCATGCTATTAGGAGTAGATCAGATTAGATAGCATCCACATGCTGATGTTTGCCCTTGTGTTATATTTTACTTCCCCCCACTTTGGCTTTTCAGCAATAAATTCCTTTATTCAGCAAAAAAGAAAAAATAGATAATGGATGCTAAGAGCAAGCATAAGATATGTCTCCATCTCTGCTTCCCTCCAAGCAAAGAATTCCCAAACTGTTCTTTCTGTGAACTCATGCCAGGGTCTCAGCAGGACCCAAGGAGAGCAGGAAGCCCAGCTCAGCCCCCCTGCAGAACTTGTTGGACTCTGGCAATGACAGAACTTTTCCCCCTCTCTGCCCAGCTCCCCAAGCCTGACTGGGGACTTGGATGAGTCTGTGGACCATTTTCTGTCTCAGTTTCCTCATCTGCAAAATAAGGGAATTGTGCCAACAAAGTCTGATGGAGTAACAGCTCTTTTTCCTCCTGTTTTAGGAAGACAGTTGGTGGAAAGTTCAGCCTGGGTCCCTGAGAGCAGCAGGAAGGAGATGCAGCTGCTGTTGGCCCTGTTTGGAGTCCTGCTGGGGGCACCCAGGGCTCCAGCCTTGAACCTAGAGGCCTCTGAGGAAACGGAGCTGGGTATGACCTCTAAAGTGGGTGAGGGTGGCAGGATGCGTGGGCAATAGGAGGGGACTGCTGACTGAGTAAAGCTGGAGAGGATCCTGGCCCTGGCCCTGAAAAGGTGGCGCAGGGCAGGGCTCAACTACTGAGACTCAGAGTCTGGCTCCCAGCAAGCATCCATCTATCTCTGTCTCCAAGAGAGGACTGGCCTTGCTGGGCTGCAGAGCCAGTGGTGAGCCCCTTGGCTGTGTGTGTGTGTGTGTGTGTATGTGTGTGTGTGTGTGTGTGTTTTCTGTGTACTTGGGTATGGCTTAGAACATACAGGCAGCATGTGTGCTGTATGCACTGAGTGTGATATGCTCAGAAGTGTGATGTGTGTCTGCCCTGTATATGGCACCTATAGCATGTGCCCATGTGTGTGTCTTGTACAGTGGCATATGTAGCATGTGTGCCAAGTACTTTGTGTATGACATGCCCTAGAAATGTGGCATTTACTCTGTGCATAGCATCTGTAGCATGTGGTTGTGTGTGTGTGTGTGTGTGTGTGTGTGTAGAGGCAGCAGCTTGACCAGCATGTGTCCAAGGTGCTTTTGTCCCGTGTGTGCAGCGTGTTCTTCATATGCAGGGGCTGCCTAGGGTGGCACTGTGGGGCTCACTGGCTTTTACCCTCTGCCTTCAGAGCCCTGCCTGGCCCCCAGCCTGGAGCAGAAAGAGCAGGAGCTGACGGTGGCGCTTGGGCAGCCTCTGAGGCTGTGCTGTGGGAGGGCTGAGCGTGGTGGCCACTGGTATAAGGAGGGTAGTCGCCTGGCACCTGCTGGCCGAGTTCGGGGCTGGAGGGGCCGCCTGGAGATTGCCAGCTTTCTACCAGAGGATGCTGGCCACTACCTCTGCCTAGCACGTGGCTCTATGACTGTCCTGCACAATCTCACCTTGGTTGCAGATGGTAAGAGGGTCTGGCAGGGGTTAAAAGGTACATGGGGACTAAAACCTCCCTTCTTGGGGGCTGGGGATGTGGCTCAAGCGGTAGCGCACTCGCCTGGCATGCGTGCGACCAGGGTTCGATCCTCAGCACCACATACAAACAAAGATGTTGTGTCCACCGAAAACTAAAAAATAAATATTAAAAAAAATAAAAAACCTCCCTTCTTGGATCTCAGAAGCTTTCCTCTGTCCATGATACAGACTCCTTGACTTCCAGCAATGATGACAAGGACCCCACGGCCCACAGGGACTCCTCGAATGTGCACATTTACCACCAGCAAGGTTGGTATGAGTCCTTAAGGATTCATGTCCCCACTGTGGCCCATTCCTTACTGTGTGGGCGCTAGTGATCGTCACAGGGGCACAAACTACTACCTCCTTCCCTTTCTCCTCCAGCACCCTACTGGACACACCCCCAACGCATGGAGAAGAAACTGCATGCGGTGCCTGCTGGGAACACAGTCAAGTTCCGCTGTCCAGCTGCAGGCAACCCTGTGCCCACCATCCGCTGGCTCAAGGATGGACAGGACTTCCATGGGGAAAATCGCATAGGAGGCATTCGAGTGAGTCTTCTGGCTTCCAAGGCCATCTGCTCCCCCATTTTCATCCCCCCATCATCCCTCATGTATAAATAAATCTCACAGGGAAGATAATTGTGAGGCCTCAGTTCTGGTTCAAGTTCCTACTCTGCTATTGTCTGCCAAGTGATTTGACCTTTTAGCCTTAGCAACTCCATCTGTAAAGTGGGAAGACTCGTTGACCAGTAGGTATCAATAAGCCTTAGCATCTCATTCTCAGGATGAGACCATCCAGAGTCAGCTCTGTGCTCTGATAGGAAGCTGAGACTCCCATCAGGCAAAGACTGGCACCGGGTAGGAGAGGTTGAGAAAGGTAGAGCTAAAACTCAAAAAGATTCAAACCCAGGGCTCCGATATTTCTCAGACTCTCTTTCTTTGTTCCAAGGGTCCCTGTCCTTGGCTTGACCCTCCTCAGGGCCTAGGTGGCTCAAGAACAGCCCTGTGGACAGGATTAGCTTTCTCAGCCCTGGCCCTCCAGGGTAGATATTGTTTAACGGTCCCATATGAGTATTTCCTTTGCCCTCAGCTGCGCCACCAGCACTGGAGCCTGGTGATGGAAAGTGTGGTGCCCTCGGACCGTGGCACATACACTTGCCTCGTAGAGAACTCTCTGGGCAGCATCCGCTACAGCTATTTGCTGGATGTGCTGGGTGAGTGACTGGGCTGGGAAGGTGTTGAGAGTGGGTATTGACTGCCTTAGGTTCAGTCCTGTCCTTGGGGAAACCCAGGCTAGCAGACAAATTGGGCTCAGTCTTAGATGAGTCAAGTAGCTCAAAGTGACTGGTGGGCCAGAGAGAAGCACAAGGGTTATGCAGGCCTGACTTGCCTAGAGGAAAAGTGAGAAAGACATTCAGGGAGAGGGCATGTGCTGAGTTAAGGACCTAAGTGCAGACGGGTGCAGTGGTGCATGCCTATAATCCCAGCAGTCTGGGAGGATGAGACAGGAGGATCGCAGAGTTCAAAGCCAGCCTTAGCAATGGCAAGGTGCTAAACAACTTAGTGAGACTCTGTCTCTAAATAAAATACAAAATAGAGCTGGGGATATGTGGCTCAGTGGTTGAGTGCCTCTGAGTTCAGTCCCCAGTACCCTAAAAAAAAGTGCCAACAAGGCAGTGCCTTGTGGGGAAGTCTATCTTTGGGGTATAGCATTGCATAGGGAGGCAGATTAGAAGGTTCTCAAAGTTAGGCTGAGAAGTTATCCTGGACCCAAAGGAAAAAGGAAACCATGGAAGGTTTCAGGAGATAGACCAGGTCTGAGCTGCATGTCAGGAAGGTTGTCCTCTTAAGCTCTGGGAAGGATTGAGGAAGATAAACAGGGTGATTCTAGGTGCCACTGGTCAGGGTTGACGTCCCGGCCTGGCCCCCAGAGCGGTCCCCGCACCGGCCCATCCTGCAGGCGGGGCTCCCAGCCAACACCACAGCTGTGGCGGGCAGTGATGTGGAGCTGTTGTGCAAGGTGTACAGCGATGCCCAGCCCCACATCCAGTGGCTGAAGCACATCGTCATCAATGGCAGCAGCTTCGGAGCTGACGGCTTCCCCTATGTGCAAGTCCTCAAGGTGCAATTCCTACCAGTATCTGGACCCTGTCCTCCTGCCACCTGGGGTGGTGAGGTCCCCAGTTGCCCTCTCAGTTACAGTGTGGGCCCAGGCCTGCTGTGACCCCTGATTGTGTCTCCTGACCCCAGACAGCAGACATTAACAGCTCAGAGGTGGAGGTCCTTTACCTCCGGAATGTGTCGGCTGAGGATGCAGGCGAGTACACCTGCTTGGCAGGCAACTCCATTGGCCTCTCCTACCAGTCAGCCTGGCTCACGGTGCTGCCAGGTAAGCTCCTGAGGAAGCTGGGAGTTCCTGCAGAATCCCACTGTGATCCCAGAGTGGGCTCTGGACTTTTGGGTGGGCTGTCTGTCTTGGTTTGTGGGGTCTGGACTTGGGACGCAGTGTTCAGATTTCTGTTTGCTTGCAGTGTTGGGGATGGACCCCAGAGCCTTGTACATACTAGGCAGGCGCTCTACCACTAAGCCACACCCAGAGCCAAGATTTGTGTGTTTAATTTTACTGCATATGACTGTGTGGCCCTCGGGGGTTTGGGTCACATATACCCATACCTGACGTAACTGCAGCTTTCTCAGTATATCCCTATATGTATTGGCAGCCATGAGGACCTGAGTTAGGATCAGGGTTTGGTCAGTCTGACTACTGACCAGTCATTTTCTCTCTGTGTTTATCCATCTGCGAGGGTAGAAGAGGACCTCACGTGGACAGCAACAGTGCCAGAGGCCAGGTATACAGACATCATCCTGTATGCATCAGGCTCCCTGGCTTTAGCTGTGCTCCTGCTGCTGGCCGGGCTGTATCGCGGACAGGCACTCCACAGCCAGCACTCCCGCCAGCCTGCCACCGTGCAAAAGCTGTCCCGATTCCCTTTGGGCCGACAGGTACCATTGCCCGTCCCTCATTCCCATTCTCCTAAGGCTCTCAGCCTGACCCCAGGAAACAGGGCCAAGTCTCCCACTTTGCAGTTCTCCCTGGAGTCGGGCTCCTCAGGCAAATCAAGCTCATCCCTGGTGCGAGGCGTCCGGCTCTCCTCCAGCGGCCCTCCCTTGCTCGCTGGCCTCGTGAATCTAGACCTTCCTCTTGATCCGCTGTGGGAGTTCCCCCGGGACAGGTACATGAGTAGAGTGAGGATGGGGGTGTAGGCTCCAGAGTGATGCCCAGGGTCTGAGGCTGGGCTTTCTTGATCTCCAGGCTGGTGCTCGGGAAGCCCCTAGGCGAGGGCTGCTTCGGGCAGGTGGTGCGCGCAGAAGCCTTCGGCATGGACCCTGCCCAGCCTGACCAAACCAGCACTGTGGCTGTCAAGATGCTCAAAGGTGTGCATGTGGCAGCCTGTCGGGGGGAGGCACTATGGTGCTGGGACTAACAGAAGGAGCTCACAGTGCTGCCTGTGAGCACTGGGGCCCCTGGGATCCTGGTATCCAAGTGACTCTGGCAAGTCATTTCCCCCTAGTGTTACATTGGGTTATATGATAGTTCCTACCCTTAGGTTCATGGAAAAGTGCTTGCAACATAGTCAAGTCTCAGTAAATCTTAACCACTGGGGTGAGAGGGGCTTGATATCCCCCTTGAGCTCTGACCTGTGACAGTCATCCTTGACCTCATATCTCATTTCCCATGGGTCCCCTAAAAATACCCTTAGTACCCCCAGACTATTTCTAGATCTGTCTCCTTTAGGACAGGAGAATAACTTCTCTGCTTAAAAGTCCCGGACCTCAAATAGGAGCCTTAGATGTTTTGCAGGGCCCACTTAGAACTTGCCCACTCAGGCCTTTTCCTGCTGGCTCCTAACCCCCTCTGCAAGAATGACCCAAATCACTCACTGCTGCTCCCTCCTCCTCTCTGCACAGCTGGGGCCACCTGGTACTTTCTGGGAGGCAGAGATTGAGAAATATGTCTTATGATATTGTTGTGTATGTTGTTGGAAGGAGTGTCATGTCATTGTCACAGGGGCACAGGTCAGCCTGGGGGCCCAGGCCCTGGTCCTCAGCCTCCTTAAGAAAAGCTGGAACAGCTTTCTTCCCAGCTTTCCCTAGCTGCATTCTGCCAGCAGTTCCCTGAATTCCCAGGCCAGATGAACGCTAGGTCCTGGTCAGACAGACCTCAGGGCGCCAGCCTGCTTCCCACCCCTAGGAGCTCTCACCCTGTTTAAGGACCAGTGCCAACCCCTCCAGACACAGCTTCCTTCCTGTTTGGCGCTTTCCCCACTCTCTCCCATTTCCTGGGTGGCTCACTAGAAAGCCTGCCTCTTTCAAATCCTTGATCTTGTTGCATCCTCGAAACTACTGTGAGAGGTGGGGTGTGATCTATTCTTCTGTTTCATACAAGACAAACCTGACATTCAGAGTGGTTCTGGGGATTGAACCCAGACCGTGCACATGCTAGGCAAGTGCTCAATGAATGTGTCACGTCCCCAACCTGGGAGACTTGGTCAAGGCCATGCAGCCTAGTGGGGATTCAGGCCCAGATCCCACCTGAGCTCTGGTCCAATGCTCCTTGACCTGTCCCCAGCCCGGTAGCCTCACCTGCATAGTGGCAGGGTACCTGCCTCACCCCAACTGTTGTCCTTGCAGACAATGCCTCCGACAAGGACCTGGCGGACCTGGTCTCTGAGATGGAAGTGATGAAGCTGATCGGCCGACACAAGAACATCATAAATCTGCTGGGTGTCTGCACCCAGGAAGGTGGGGCAGGGGCCAGGCAAGTTCGAGACCAGCCTGGGCAATTAGTGAGACCCTGTCCCAAAATACAAAATAAAATGGACTGGAGACGTAGCTCAGTGGTAGAGTACTTTGCATAGCACATGTAAGGCCCTGGGTTCCATCCCCAGTTCTGCAGGGAAAAAACCAACCTGCCGGAGTCTGTGCCCAGGAGGGTGGGGCATTTGGGAAACGCAGCCATAGCCTTTGCAGCCATTCTGTCCCCTCACCATTTGCCTTTCCTCGGCAGGTCCCCTATATGTGATCGTGGAGTGTGCTGCCAAAGGAAACCTTCGGGAGTTCCTCCGGGCCCGCCGCCCCCCAGGCCCTGACCTCAGCCCTGATGGGCCCCGGAGCAGTGAGGGGCCTCTCTCCTTCCCAGCTCTGGTCTCCTGCGCCTATCAGGTGGCCCGAGGCATGCAGTATTTGGAGTCTCGGAAGGTGCGAGCTACAATCAGAGCCCTGGACCCCTCTAACTTCACCTCCACTCTCTCATGCTGCTGACATTAAATGTCCCCAACTTCCAACCACTTCCTCCTTCTCATGACCCTGTCTAAATGGTTGTAAGTCCTTCACAACCTTCCCCGTTCATATACAGTTGCCCTGCAGGCCCACATTCATTCCTCCCTCACCTGTTCCCTATCCTACAGGTGAAGGAGGGAAGCAGTGATGCAGAGAGAAGGTGTGGCCCTGAGTTGGATGCTTTAGGTTCCCTTCCTTGAATTTTGACTTCTTTCTCTATAAAATGGGTGGGAAAGCCCAGCCCCAGGCTTACTGTGAGATGGCACATGCACAGTTTCCAGTTTTCCTGATAAAGCTAAGTCCCCTGTCCTGTCCCCAGTGCATCCACCGGGACCTAGCTGCCCGTAATGTTCTGGTAACTGAAGACAATGTGATGAAGATCGCCGACTTTGGGCTAGCCCGCGGTGTGCACCACATTGACTACTATAAGAAAACCAGCAATGTAAGGAAGGCTGGGGTGGGAGGGGCTTGAGCCTGGTGGCAAGCATAGGGACCCATGGTACTTACACCATGTTTTCCTCCTTTCCCCTCCAGGGCCGCCTGCCAGTAAAGTGGATGGCACCAGAGGCCTTATTTGACCGAGTATACACGCACCAGAGTGATGTGTGAGTTCTAGGATCTGGGGGGGATCCCAGATATCTAACAGTGATCTCTGTCCTACCCCATAATCAGGGCAAGGTTACAGGCCTGGTAGCACATGCCTATAATCCCAGCAACTTCACAAGACCCTCTCTCAAAAAATAAAAGGGGGGCCAGGTGCCTGTAATCCCAGCGGCTCGGGAGGCCAAGACAGGAGAATCGTGAGTTCGAAGCCAGCCTCAGCAACAGCAAAGTGCTTAGCAGCTCAGTGAGACTCTGTCTCTAAATAAAATACAAAATGGGGCTGGGGATGTGGCTCAGTAGCCAAGTGCCCCATAGTTCAATCCTCAGAACAAAAAAAGGAGGGGGGCTGGAGTTGTGGCTCAGAGGTAGAGCACTTGCCTCACACATGAGAGACCCTAGGTTCAGTCCTCAGCACCACACATCAAAAAAAATAAATAAAGTTATTATGTCAAACTAAAAATTTTTTAAATACTTATTTTATAGTTGGACACAATACCTTTATTTCACTCATTTATTTTTTACATGGTGCTGAGAATCAAGCTCAGGGTCCCACGCGTGAGAGACGAGTGCTCTACCGCTGAGCCACAACCCTAGCCCCTAAAAATTTTTTAAAAATAAATAGAAAAAATAAGAGAGACTGGGGATGTAGCTCAGTGGTAGTGTGCTTCTCTAGTACACATGCGTTGTTGGGTTCCATCCCCAGCACTATATACACACACATATATACACAAATGGATAAGGCACTTGCCAAAGTCAGTCAGAAGACCTTGGATGTCCTATACTCAAGAATTTCTTCTGATCGGACCTGGGAACTGAGTGGGACCAGACTCCAAAAGAAGCCTACTCCAATTGGGCACAGTGACACATATCTATAATCCCAGTAACTCAAGAGGCTGAGGCAGAAGGATCATAAGTGTGATGCCAATATTGGCTATTTTATGAGACCCTCTCTCCAAAATAAAAAATAAAAAGGGCTGTGGGTGTAGCTCATTGGTAGAGCACCCCTGGATTCAATCCTCAGCACAAAAAAAATAAAGCCCAGAATCCAATTCCCACCCTAAGTGGTGGGTCATTCCTGCAGTGTCCCCCAACACAGTTTCCAGGAACAGAAGGAAAGCTGTGCCCCACTGAGCTCTGGTCCTTCCTCCAGGTGGTCATTTGGGATCCTGCTGTGGGAGATCTTCACACTTGGAGGCTCCCCGTATCCTGGTATCCCTGTAGAAGAATTGTTCTCATTGCTACGGGAAGGACATCGAATGGACCGGCCCCCAAACTGCCCCCCAGAGCTGTGAGACCTGGCACTGCCCTTCCCTACTTTGCAGTCCTCATCCTCCCTGATACTGGCCAAGAGGGCAGCATGGACTCTTATGGCTGCTGTTGCCTCCTCTCTCTCCCTGACTCCTTAGCCTGATTGGGACCCTGGGCCTGGATTCTGCACCCTCACACTGAATGGCCCCACCTACCCTGCATCCACCACAGGAGCCCCATAGTTCTCCCCTCCCTGGGGTGTGGGGCTTCTCTGACCCTCTCTGTACCCCACCTCTTCCAGGTATGGACTGATGCGTGAGTGCTGGCATGCAGCACCTTCTCAGAGGCCCACTTTCAAGCAGCTGGTGGAAGCACTGGATAAGGTCCTGTTGGCCGTCTCTGAGGAGGTACTGCTCCTATCCTGTCTTGTGATCTCCCTCTGCACGTTCCCCTCTGGGCCTCACCCACATGAATACATGGACGTGTGTTCCCAGTGGCTATGGGACTGACTAGCTCTGTTCCCCACAGTACCTAGACCTTCGTCTGACCTTTGGACACTACTCCCCCTCCAGTGGGGACGCCAGCAGCACCTGCTCCTCCAATGACTCTGTTTTCAGCCACGAACCCCTGCCACTGGAGCCAAGCCCCTTCTCCTTCCCTGGAGTGCAGACATGAACAATGGCCCAGGACCCCCTGGCTTAGCCACAATCAGACACAGCTTTTGACTTTGGCTACCCCAGTCCCCTTCTTTAGGGTGCTGTCCCAGATCTCTAGTTCCATTTTGGGAAGGTCCTGGTCCTAGGGTTCTATTTAAGGCTTTCTGCTCTGCCTTGGTCTCCCAGTCCAGAGTTCAACCCTAGTCTCGGGTCCTGTCCTTGCCCTTAGAGTATGACGCCACTATCCTAATGGCCTGAGTGTCAGGATGCTGCTCAGCCTCCTGGGCCTTGGCACTCAGTTCCTGTCTCTGGGTTGGCTGTGCCTGGCTACAGAGCTGTTGTCACACCTCCCTCCTCCCCAGCAACAGCTGAGACTAGATGCCTCTGAACCCCATTTCCCCCAAGTACCCCCACCCCCTGCTGCTTGTCCCAGCATCTTGGTGGAAGTATTGGCTTTGGTGCCCCCAAGAGACTGAGAGCCTGCCAAAAACAGGAGCAAATGTTCTTTTATAAATTATTTTTTGAAATAAACCTCTGTGTGCCTGATGTCTCCCCTAAGGGTATGAACAGGGAATAGCGTGGAGGGGTCCCCCAAGCTGGGAGTTCTGCCTAAGGGAAGCAGACTGAGGGCTCTGTGCCAGGGCTTAGATTTGCATCCACTTCTGCCCCGGGAGCCCAGGAGCTCACCCACTTGCTTAAGCCCAGGTGTGCCTCTGTCTTTGGGTGTCCTCTGAGCACCATCTTGTGTATGCAATGGTGTGAACAAGCATTCATGAGCAAAGGAGCCTGACTGCCTCATACATAGGGCGGAACCCTTGTACCCTCTGCACACACACATATGCCTGTATGCATCATGGCTATCCCCCAGGAAGCTGGCATGCTCCCTCCCATTTGCTCCCCTCCCTCATCTGCTCAACATTAACGAAGCTGACCGTTAACACAGCATGAAAACCTGAAACCAAGCTCCAGCCGCTGCCTGCTCCCACGCTTTGCTGGCTCGGGCTTGGGGCTTGCAGGGGCTGTGCCCACCCCACCTTGCTCTGGCCAGTCTCAGGGGAAGCAGCTGGTTGCTGCCTGACTGGATTGCAGCTGTCCCTGCCTGCATCGTCCTTCATAAGGAAGGCTGTCATAGCCCTGCTCTCAGACCCCCTTCTCAGAGGGATCGACTTCCCAGACCTCTAAGCCTAGAATCTTCCTTGGCTTCACTCTGACAGTTACTGTTGCTCCCCAGCCCCTGAAGCTCAAGGGGAGGGCTATGGGGAGGCCAGAGACAGTGCCTGATGGAGTGGGTGGTGCTCTCCTGCCCTGTTCCTGCAGGCTCAGGCCTGGGACAATACTGCCCAACTAAGACAGCCTTTATGGAGCCTGCCTGGATTGCTCTCGGGGTTCTCAGGAAATGTAGCTGAAAATACACTTAGTTTCTTTCTTTCTTTTTTTTTTTAAGAGAGAGAGAGAGAGAATTTTTTAATATTAATATTTATTTTTTAGTTTTCGGCGGACACAACATCTTTGTTGGTATGTGGTGCTGAGGATCGAACCCGGGCCGCATGCATGCCAGGCGAGCGCGCTACCGCTTGAGCCAAATCCCCAGCCCAACACTTAGTTTCTAAGGAATTGAATATCTGAATTTGGGGCTGCCCTGGAAGACTGAGCAACAGTTCATGAAGGGAGCAGCTTTTCTTGCTGTTCGGGATTTTCCCCATACCCTCTCTGGCTCACCATGTCCCAAACTGCACTACCCATCTTCCCCTGAAAACTCTTTTCTCCTCCAGGGTACCCCATCTCACAGATGACACCAGCCCAGAAAACCGGAAGTCACCTTGACCACCTTCCTTCCTCCAGGAATTGTATTCCCTAACAGGAGGTAAAGACACTGGACTTGGAGCCAGGATGATGAAATCCTGCCACTTCAAGCACCCACTTGTGGTATTGAGGCCAGCACTGTTACTTATCTGAAGGCCACTTTTTTTATCCAGAATAGTGGGCAGCTCCTGTCCTGCCTATCTCTAGGGATTGGGTTTCAGATGAAACATGGATGGATATACTTATGCTTGGGGACAGTCCCCATAGGTTATGCTATAGTATTTCACTGGGAACTGGCTTTATGTCCCTGAGCATCCCTCTCCCTAAATTATGGTCTCCAGGATTCCTTTTGTTCACCATTTCCCTGCTGGTGGCTGCAGGGGCAGCATCACAAAGCAGCACTTGGTTTATGCTCCTTCCTGCACTGGCTCCCTGGACCCCCCACACTTTCTGACCAAGCCCTACTCCCAGATGTTGAATCTCTCTTTGGAGGCTCTTGGCCAGTGTCTGTGTCCTTCACTAACCCAGGCCCTCACAGTGCAGGAGAAGCTCATTCCTCAGACTTGCCTGGGGAAGGAAAGGGTGGGGAGGTTAGAATGGGACAAGAGGATGTGGATAGAGTGGCCCATTATTCATTGCACTGTCAGACTCAGCTACCACCCTGTTCTCCCTTACCACAGCCCCGTCAGATGAAGATTATTCTTCCATTTAATGGTGGTGACATTGAGGGATATGCCTGCTGTGGTGGCACACCTCTGGTCCTGGCTAATCAAGAGGCTGAGGAAGGAGAATTGCTTAAGCTCAGGAGTCACAGTGAGACCCCATTACAACAAAACAAACAAACAAAAACAACAAAAAAGACAAACTTTGGGGTTGGGGTTATAACTCAGTGGTAGACCACCCGAATAGCATGTACACGCACAAAGCCCTCATTGCAATCCTCAACACTGAAGAACAACAACAACAAAAAAAAAGAATAGGTCTCGATAAAGAAGCTGGGCCAACACCCTTGGTTCCCAGCAGGCTCTGTGTACATTGGAGACCAGACCAGGTCACTCAGAGTGACAGGGGCAGCTGCTGCCTGGTAGTTCCTAGAGGCCAGGAGGGACCCAGCTGCCTACTCTGTGCCCCCTCCCTGCCAGCCTCCCTGGCAGGCACACACTCTGGGACTCTTCCACATTCCTGACATCCCATGTCAGGAGACAGATGCTGGTAATTCCCTGGTGCAAGCTTTGCTCATCCATCTCGCCTGCCCTCCCCAGCCTCTCTGGGCAGCATGGCTACAGCTGGGGCCTGGCCCCCTTGGTCTGCCTGAGTTCTGAGCGGCTTCCAAGCCAGTGAAAAGCACTGGGCCTCCTTCCAGATTCTGATACTTGCTGGCTGCTTGTATCTGTCAGGGCTCTGAGGAGAACAAGAGAGAGACAGTCACCCTGATGTGGAAAGCCCTGCCAAGGGACAGGAGACAGCTGGCTGGTGAATGGGCACCTGGGAGGAAGGGTCAGATTGTGCATGGGGTGAGAGGAATGATACTGTGACAGAAGTTACCCTCCCTGAGCCTCCATTTTCCTACCCGAAACACAGGAGTGAATGACGACACCCGCTCAGAGTGCTTGTAAGTGCTTAGTAAACAACAGCTGTTATTGCACGGAGATTAGGAGGGAATGGCCTCCAGGACCCTGTGGCTGGCTGTGCAGAGCTGGTGATCTCATTCCCTTCTCAGGGCAGCCCTTCCAGAAGGCATGGTTGTTCCCATTTCCCAGATGAGGACACTGAGGCTTAAAAGGAGGAAGTAACTAGCTGAAGGACACATGGCAAGGGGAGTAGGAGGATTGGTGCTCAGGGCCAGGGGCTTTCTTCCACTGCAAAGCTCATTCCAACACCCTGGGTAGGTACAAAATAGGGGAGGTCTATTTACAGGATGCCCACACATGGGGTACATGGACAGTCCAAATGCTCAAGCACATATGTGCCTAGCCCTATGACCTTCAGCCCCTGTCATCTCAGAGCCCTCACACAGGCTTTTTTTTTCCTGGGGACACTTTTCCTCTTAACACCAAGCCTACTCTTTCCAGAGCTCATTCAAACCTCAGTCCTCAGGGCAGCCTCCTCGGGTCTTCCCCCCATTCCAGATCAGCTTCTAGACTGAGTCTCCCTCACTCAGGGGCTCTTATCAGTGTAATGAAAGCATCACCCAAGGGGCTGGGGTTGTGGCTCAGTGGTATAGCACTAGCCTAGCACATGTGAGGCCCTGGGTTCGATCCTCAGCACCACATAAGAATAAATAAAATAAAGGTATTGTCTAACTACAACTAAAAAATAAATATTAAAAAAAGAAAAGGATTCCCCAAATTGCACCTACCAGGAAGCAAGCACTGTTCAGACAGAGGATGTGCGTTTTTTGTGTGGTGCTAAGAAACCCTGGGCCTCACACATGCTTATCTTCTGCTCTACCACAGACCTAAAGCCCAGCCACTAGATAGTGATTTTTGTTTTTGTTTTTTTTTTTAATATTTATTCTTAAGTTTTAGGTGAACACACTATTTTTATTTTACATTTATGTGGTGCTGAGGATGGAACCCAGTGCCTCGTGCATGCTAGGCAAGCACTGAATCATGAGCCACAACCCCAGCCTGGTGATTTTTTTTTTTTTCCAAGCAATCATTCTGAAACTGTAGCATATATCTTAATGACCCAGAGGGCCCCCACCTCACAAGTTTATATTTAGTACCTCTGGAGAGAAGTTTAGGAATTTATACTTCTAACCAGTTCCTGGGTGATACAAATGTTACTGGAGACATGGGGGCTTTGCACTTTGGGAACAAGTTGGATTTCAAGCACCAAAATTAATTAATTAATTAAAAATTTTAAAGTAAGTCGGGTGCAGTGATGTACACCTGTAATCCCAGCAACTTGGAGAACTGAGGCAGGAGGATTGCAAGTTCAAAGCCAGCCTCAACAACTTAGCAAGGCCCTGATCAACTTAACAAAAAAAGGACTGAGACTGTGCTCAGTGGTTATGTGCTCCTGGGTTCAATCGAAGAAGAAGAAAGAAGAAGGAAGAAGAAGAAGGAGAAGAAGGAGGAGGAGGAGGAGGAGGAGAAGGAGAAGAAGAGTTTTGAAGTAAAAATAAAAAAGAATTCATTGTCCAAAAATGTTTTCAATGAAGAACAGGATGCAGCTCAGTGGGTAGAGCACTTGCCTGGCATGCATGAAGGCCCTGGGTTTGATCCCCAGCACTAGGAAAATAAAAATGTTCTCAATGAAAATAAACCCAAACCCTTGTTCCTCCTCTCTTCCTTCCCCAAGAGAAACTCTCTCCATTTTCTCAGTCTTCCTGCCAGATTCCTCCTCTAAACCTCAGTGTCCTCATCTGGAAATGGGGGACAAAAATGCCTTCCTGTAAGGACAGCCATGAGAAGAGCATGAAATCACATCCAGTTTAGTTGTCACTGTCCTTGCCCACCCCCCCAGACCCTCATCCAGGTATGTGGTAGCACACACCTGTAATCCCAGTGACTTGGGAGGCTGAGGCAGGAGGATCACAAACTCTAGACCAGCCTCAGCAACTTAGCAAGACCCTCTACCACTGAGCTATAAAAAAATAAAAAGGGCTGGGGATGTGGCTTCTTTGGTTTAGTGCCCTGAATTCAATCCCCAGTACCCAAAAAAGAGTGTCTGTTGACAAAAGAGATGAAGGTGACCCATTCCCAGGTCCAGGCACAGTTAAAAGCACAGTCAAGACTATACATACTTGGGCTGGGGTTGTAGCTCAGTGGTAGAGCCTTGCCTAGCACGTGTGAGGCATTGGGTTTAATCTTCTGCAACACATAAAAATAAATAAATAAAACATATGGGCCGGGGATGTGGCTCAAGCGGTAGCGCGCTCGCCTGGTATGCGTGCGGCCCGCGTTCGATCCTCAGTACCACATACAAAGAAAGATGTTGTGTCCGCCGAAAACCTAACCAAAAAAAAAATTAGAAAAATTATCTCTCTCTAAAAAAGAAAAATAAAACATACAAATAAACAAAGGCACTTTGTCCATCTACCAAAAAAAAAAAAAAAAAAGACTATACATACTTGACCCCCAATTGCCCACTGCTTCCCACACTCCCAGGACCCTAACCGGGAGGCCCCCTCCCACCCCTCCACCTGCTGTAGGATTTGGCCTAATCCTGGAGTATGTGTGGGAGGCAGCTGCAGCTCTCTCAGGGGGAGAGGGCTCTCCCCTCCAGAGGAAATCTCCTTTTTATTCCCTTGCTACTACCGAAATCTGACCTTCATCAGCACCTGGGCCCCCCGCCCAGGGCCTGGCCTCAAGAAATGACTGAGGAGGGGGCATGAAATCGCCAGCAGCTGAACTCTTCCAACGCTCCCCACATCCTCTCCAGCTCCATCTCTGTTCACATTCCACAGCACAGTTCTTACTGGGTCCCCTGTGCCAGGCTCCCGCTGGTACTCTTTTTTTTTTTTTTTTAAAGGAGAGCATTTTTTTTCTTTTTTGAGAGAGAGAGAAAGAGAGAGAGAGAGAGAGAGAGAGAGAGAGAGAGAGAGAGAGAGAGAGAATTTTTTGATATTTATTTTTTAGTTCTCGGCGGACACAACATCTTTGTTTGTATGTGGTGCTGAGGATCGAACCCGGGCCGCACGCATGCCAGGCGAGCGCGCTACCGCTTGAGCCACATCCCCAGCCCCCGCTGGTACTCTTGACAGCCTGGCCTGGCTTTCCTGACCTCACCACTCGGCCCTAAGTGGGATGGCTGTGGGTCTCTTGCAGGTCTGGAACCCTTGTACGCTTCAGGACTCAGCTCAGTTGTCCCTTCTCCAACAAGCCCACCCTGTCTAACCTCACAGCACAATCTAGGCATTACATTTCTATGCACCCATTATTGTCTCTGTCCCACCCAAGGTAGGGGTCTCAGGGGACCCACCTCTTGAGAACTCAGCTCAGGGCAGAGTGGGCCACCTTGAGACCTGTCAAATGACCAAATGATTTGGCCAAGGGGATGATGAGGCTCCTGTCAGGGAAGTACTTTGGGGAGGCTCTGCCCTTAATAGCTGAGGCTTCCAGGAAATCGGGGTCCCAGTCCTCTTTCCTGAGGGGAAGAGGAGAAGGGCTGGCTGGCAGAAAGATAAAAAGAATTTTTTTTTCCAAGAAGAGAAAAGCTGGGTGTGGTGGAGCACGCTTGTAATCCCAGCTGAGGCAGGAGAATCAAGAGTTCAAAGCCAGCCTCAGCAACAGCAAGGCACTAAGCAACTCAGTGAGATGAGACCTTGTCTCTAGTAAAATACAAAATAGGGCTGGGGATGTGGCTCAGTGTTCAAGTGGCCCTGAGTTCAATCCCTGGCATAAATATATATATATATATATATATATATATATATATATATATATATATATATATATATATAGAGAGAGAGAGAGAGAGAGAGAAGAAGAAGAAGAAGAAGAAGAAGAAGAAGAAGAAGAAGAAGAAGAAGAAGAAGAAGAAGAAGAAAATTAAGGAAAACAAATAGCTCCTCTGGGTCCATAACAAAGCTCTCCAGCCTAAACCTTAGAGCACCCCAAGTTTCAGAAACTTCAGGGCACAGTACCCTACAAAGCAGCCACATGCTGAGGTTAAACTGTCCTCCTGTCTACTTCACACACCAACCAGCCTGAACCTGCTCCTACTGGCTGCAGCCTGACCAGGCCCCTAACCACTAACCAACACTCTGCTTGCCTTTCACCCATCTAGTCTCCAGCCCCTGTGACCTTCTTTCTGTTTTTTCATCACCCCAAGCTCACTTCTACCTCAGGGCCTTTACACTTGTGGGTCCCTCTGACTATAATGCTGTTCAGGTTCTTCTGGCTGGCTCTCAGAACAAAGGTCACCTCCTAAGGGTGGCCTCTCCTGATCACCCTGGCTAAAGTTCTGCCTCTGTATTCCGTATTTTATCCCCTTGTTTGTTTTCTGGGCCAATTGCCTTATTTGTTCACTCTTTATTGGCTGACACCTCACTAGAAGGTGACTTCTGAGAAGCCAAGGACTTGTCCACAGGTGTACCTTAAGTGTCCACAACCAGAGTAGTAGCTTGGTGATAATGCCTGTGCTTAGCAAGGTCCAGAGTTCAATCCTTGGCACAAAAGCGGGAGGAAGTGTTTATAAGTGGGCTCTGGTATATAGTAAGTACTCATAGATGTTCATGGAATTAATAGATGTTGAATGAATTTCCCAAATTCAAAATTCAAATCTCAGGCTGGAGAGCTGATCTCCAAGAGGCTCCAAAAACCTTTGAGAGCTTAAACAGGCCTCCTGAAATATACATATTATGTGCTAGAGGACCACAATGATAAGCCTTGGACTCCCAATCCCCTGCCCATCTTCTGACCCTGGGTCCCCATTGTAATATGGGGCTGGGGACCCTGAGATGGCTCAGCCTTTGAAGGAACCTCTAGGCTGAAGGCTTCTGCTTGTAGACCAGGATTTCCTCAATATGTGTTGAGGCTGGTATAGGGGATAAGGGACCAATATCTAAGGTACTCTTGAAAAGTCTCAAGGATAAGATACCTCAAAATGATACAAATGCAGGGTAGAAACAGACAACTGACTGATGAGGAAACCCAGAGGCTAACAAGTACATGAGAAGATCCTGAAACTTCACAATACTCAGATGTTCTCATTTGTACCTATTAAACCAGCAAAAATCAGAAAGCTGGAGAATGACAGTTGCCTTCAGAAGGCTATGAGGGTCTTCCTGGGCTATGCCTAAACTATTCCAGAGCTGTCTACAAACACTCAGCTAAATACACACACACACACATACACATACACACACACACACACACACACCCTAGTATTTGGCAATTTGGCCCAGAACTTAGAACCCCTCCCCCACCCCAAAATATTCTCACACATGACCTTCCAGGGAAGATGGGGAAAAGGTTAGAGGCAATCTGAAGTCCCTTACTTGGAGGTTTATCAATAAAATATGCAGAGGGGCTGGGGATGTGGCTCAGTGGTAAAGCACATGCCTATCATGCACAGGGCCCTGGGTTTCATTCCCAGCACCACACACTTACGCACACACACACACACACACACAAAGTGAAAAAGATCCAACAGTATGCACAGCCACATGGAGGGACCTCAGCAATCTAGTGCTGACTGGAACAGGTAAGAAACAGAATGATGACTGGAGGTGTATGTCAGTGGTAGAGAACTTGCACAAGGCCCTCCTGGGTTCCATCCATACTATAGGGAAAAAAAAAAAAACTTGTAGATGGAAAAGGGTAAAGGTGAACAGGTAGACAGAGTCCACATTAGTGTTCCAGGGGCCTGAGGATGCAGTACAGAACACATAATGGTGAAAATGGGAGTCAAACTCAAACACGATGTTGCTTGATCCTAAGGAAAAATAACAGGGAACCAAAACCATCCAAATTCCCCAAGCATCCCCAGTCCTGTCAGGTCTATCCCCTGCCTCTCCTTTCCTCACCACCTTTTTCCTCTCTGGCCTCTGCCCCTTGAGGGTTCTCCCAGCACAGAGTTCCTGGAGACACACTGTGGTGTTGGTGCCACCTCCTGGCATCCATGGGAAGTGCAGCACTCCACTTCCACCTGGTGTGGAGTGGAGGTTTTAAGTTGGGGACCCAGTGAAGTGACATCTTCCCCTGCTGGTGCCTAAGGTCACTTTTCTTTCTTTCTTTTTTTTTAATGTATTTTTAAAATTTTATTTTTAATTGTAGTTGGACACAATACCTTTATTTCACTTATTTATTTTTATGTGGTGCTGAGGATGGAACCCAGGGTCTCGCACGTGGGAGGTGACCAATCTCCCGCTGAGCCACAATCCCTATTTTTGTATCAGGGCCTAAACCCAGGGGTGCTTAGCCACTGAACTGCATCCCCAGAACTTTTTTATATTTTCTTTAGAGACAGGGTCTTGCTGAGTTGCTTAGGGCCTCACTCATTTGCTGAGGCTGGCCTTGAACTTGTGATCCTCCTACCTCAGCCTCCCAAGTCACTGGAATTATAGCCATGTGCCACTATTTCCAGCTTCCTACAGGTTATTCTTGGAGGACTGTTCAGTTCTGGGTGCTATACTTTTCAGAACGGTGCTGATAAGCCACTCTCTACCTTACTTGGAGAAACACTAAAGGGCAAAACTGTTATTATCCCTACTCATAGTTTCCACTGACCTCAGGATTGCATCCAAGTTCCTTAACACAGAAGACCTTCAGGACTCTGCTTCCTTCTCATTCATTTCAGTCTCCCTTCTGGGCCCGCTCTACTGCATGGGCACTTCCTCCCATCAGTTGTTTCCTCTTTTGCAATACTATCTCCCTCCCTATTGATTCTCCAAACACACTCTCTCACTCTCTCTCTCTCTCTCTCTCTCTTTTTTTTTTTTGGTATTGGAGATTGAACTCAGGAGCACTCAAACACTGAGCCACATCCCCAGCCCTATTTTTGTATTTTATTTAGAGTCAGGGTCTCACTGAGTAGCTTAGCGCCTCACTGTTGCTAAGGCTGGCTTTGTATTCACAATACTCCTCCTCAGTCTCCCCAGCTGCTGGGATTACAGGCGTACGCCACTGTGCCCAGTGTATTTTCCAAACTCTTATTCCTCCTTCAGGTCTCAATTTCCCCACTCCCAGGAGAACTTCCAGTACCACTGCATTAACCAACAGAAGGAAAGAATGTCTCAGACAATGGGAACAGCATGTGCAAAGGCTCAATGTGCCTTCAAGGAAATAGAAGAAGGCCAAAGACCAGAGGTGGGTGTTGGAGCAGGTGGGGTTGCTGCAAGAGATTTCATGGGCCCTGGCTGGTGTTCAATCTCTGGTGAACAGAGGAAGGTCAAGGTTTTCAGCAGCAAAGGACTCAGTCAGATGTGTGTTTGAAAGGCTCACATAAGTTGTCAAGTGGTGAATTTAAGGGTAGGTTTGGACTTCCTCACCTCTGGCCCAGAGCAATGGAGTTGGCCTTCTGTGGACTGAGACCTCTAAAACCGTGAGTACCAAATATATTTTCCTCCTCTTAAAAAAAAAAAATAGTGGGTTTGGAAAGAATAGGCAAGGGGCTGCTTAGGAGAGCAATGATGAGGTTTGGTCACTTCAGCCCCTACTTCATGCTGGTCAGATGCTAAATTGGGGTTCTCAGTCCTTCACCCTATCTTTCTGACCTATAGGATGCCAGACCAATGCTTCCGCCTGACCTCACTGAGGGGGTCCTAGCTTACCGTAGTGTGCCCTCACTAGCTCTGGCTAATTTCTGTGACACCCTCCCTCTGTGTTAGGCCCCCAAATACCACCTGCCCCTCCCAGTCAGCACCTCTGGCCTATGGGAGCTGCCATCCCATTTCACATAAGAGGAAGCTTGGGCTCAAAGTTGAAAAGTAAATTGTGGCTGGGGATGTGGCTTAAGCGGTAGTGCGCTCGCCTGGCATGCATGCGGCCCGGGTTCGATCCTCAGCACCACATACAAACAAAGATGTTGTGTCCGCCGAAAACTAAAAAGCAAATTTTTTAAAAAAATTCTCTCTCTCTCCTGTCTCTCTCTCTCTCTCTTTCAAAAAAAAAAAAAGAAAGAAAGAAAGAAAGAAAGAAAAGTAAATTGTGATCCAGCTGCAGTGGTGCCTATAATCCCAGGAACTCAGAGGCAAGAGGATCTCAAGTTTGAGGCCAGCCTGAGCAAATCTGTAAGACCCTATCTCAAAATTTAACATTTTTTAAAGGACTGAGAATATAACTCTGGGTAAATAGCCCCTGGTTCAATCCCCAGGAAAGGGGGAAAAAAAAAAAGAAAGTCAGTTGTGAGCAAAACAGATAGGATTTGAATGGGGGTCTGTCTGCCTTTCTCATCATACTAGGTAGCCCACCTGTTAGGCAGGAGGTATTTGGGGGCCTAACACGGAGAGGGGTATTACCGCGATGACTGATTGATTTTGGGTGGGCAGCTTTATCTTTCTCTGACTCAGTGTACTTTTCTGCAAAATGGGGCAATCATAATAACCTAAGAGAGACTGTGAAGAGCATGTGGAATGAATGTCCTTAAAGACCCTGCATAGCACACAGCAAGCGCTCAAAAAAATGGTTGCCATTTCCATCACTACAGGAACTTAACATGCTCACTAGGGAAATGTGTTTTGGGCCCCTAAATTAGGGACAGAAGGAGCTTCAGGAAAGCCAAGAAATAAGGAGAGAGCAGAGTGTATCGCATGGCAGCTCTGGAGCGAAGTCATGCTGAGTTCCAAGCACAGAGCAGGTATTAAGGACACCCACTATAAGGAGCTTTTAATACCACAGTCAGAAATCACCAAAGGCTCTGAGTCTTAGATAGTACAGCCAGTGCCCTGTGACCAGAAGTGGAATGGCTTCCCCCAAATATGACAGACAGTACTGGGTTTAGAGACTTGAGGGACCCTAGACAGTGGAGAAGGGCACTAGCATCAGGCAGCCCATTTGCAGTCTTCGGAGTCCAGCTAACTTTCTGAGCAACAACCCCACTATGTAATTCCTCTGCCAATCACACAGTGGCGTTAGTACACCATGAAAGCTCTGCCTTCCTGTCTTTTGCAGCCAAAAGTACCAGTCACTACTAAGATATTTGAGCAGAATCTTTACAACATCCCTAATGAGGTAGAGTCCTTTCATATCCCCAAATTACATGTGGAAATAATAGTTCAGAGATGTCAAATAGTAGCCCAACATCACCCAATCAGAATTTGAATTTGTTGTTGTTGTTGATGATTGAACCCGGGGCCTTGCACGTTTGGAAAGCACTCTACCAACTACACTACATCCCCAGCCCACACAACCAAGATTCGAACCCTGGTCAGTATATATATCCTAGCCTGGCTGCAGCAGCTGTCAGTTCTAGGCTAATGTCCTGATGCAGCCTCCTGCCCCCATCTGGGGTAATGCTGTCTTGGCTGAGTTGATGGATCTGAGGTTTGCCCTGGCAGAAGAATGTTAGAAAAAAATAAGAAAATTTTTACTTTTGCATTCTCTCCCTCTCTCTCCAAAGCTTTTAGGTCACTGATGTAGCTTTTGCAACGGGGATGAGGTGATCGGACAGTTCCTAACTCTGGGATAGAGTGGCTGGTCTGAGGAATAGGGCCTCCCTCCCTCTCCACCCCCCATACTAGCCTAGGCTCCAGAGACTGAATTCCCAGGCCCTCTTAGCTTCCAAAGAGGAAGGGAGCTAAATTTGATTGAGCACTTCCTCTGTACCAGGCACTATGCCAGACATTCCTTATACATGCATTTAACACCCTTTTGGTGCTGGTCATGAGAGGCACAGTATTTCAAGTGCTTGGCATATATCAATAAATAAATATTGATATATTGATATAAAAATATACATTAGGCTGTAATCCCAGTGGCTCAGGAGGCTAAGGCAGGAATTCAAAAATATATGTTAGGGGCTGGAGTTATAGTGCAAGGGCATGCACAAGGCCCCAGGTTCAATCACCAGTACCAAAACAAACAAATAAACAAACAAACAAACCTGCACCAAAATGAATGAATGAATAAATAAATAAATGGAAAGAAAGAAAATATATATACTTTAAAGCTAGGTGTGGTGATTCAAGCCTATGAGCCCAGCTATTCAGGAAGCAAAGGCAAGTTAAAGGTCAGTCTTAGCATATTAGCAACTCTGTCTAAAAATTTTAAAAAGTGCCCCCAGTTTTTTCTTTTTTTTTTTTTAAGTAAAGAAGTCTGGGAATATAGCTCAGTGGCAAATTGCCCCTGGGGTCAATCCCCGATATATCTCTCTCCAAATCTACTCTTGCCCTTCCCACTTATACATACATACATGTATTAAATATAATTTAATTATAAATAAGCACACAGTTTAATGCTTCCCTGCTCCCCCTCCCCCCCAGTGCTGGGGATGGAACCCAAGGCCGACAGGATACTAGGCTAGCACTTTGCCTCTTGAGTTCCACTCCCAACTCCCATACATATTTACTGAATAAAGGACTATGATAAGCTTGTGGTATCTGTGAGGTAGTGAACTTGGAGCTCTGGAACAAATCTGGGTTAGAGACTGAGGTTCAGGTATTGCTGGCATTCAGGGGATGTAGGCCATGAGTAGATCAGATCCCTCAGGGAGATGGCTTAAATGATAAGCAAACTGTACCTGGATGGGGCACTGGGACAGCTCTTTGCTGGGCCAGAGAAGGAAAGGCATGCCCATGACGTGGAAGCATAGAGAATAGCTTGTCACAAAGCTTAGGAGGGGACCAGGAAATATGAGGATACCCTGGAAACATTGCTGGTTTCAAAGAGATAAATAGGCAAATGCTGCCAGAATTGAAGCAGAAAAGATTGTGAAATGCCAACAGACTTGCTATAGAGGCGCTGTTAGGGATCTGAACCCTGACTGCAATGGGATGAGGGAAATGAGGGCAGCAGAGGTTCGGAGATGCAGTCAAGCGGGAGAGAAACTTGAGACTTCTCTTAAAAAAGGAGAGAGACTGATGCTACCCACTTTTTTGGGCTTCCGGGAAGGAGCAAGAAGACAGGGAAAGGTTGAAGTTTTGGAGGAAGGAGAGGAAAAAGAGGCACAAAATCCCGAAGAAGCATCAGGGTGGCACTTAGAGCCCCGAGGGAGACTGGAGAACCAGCTCAGTCCTCCTCATCTATTTCTCGGTGGCAAATTCAGTTAAATGGGCACCAAGCGCCAGCTGGACTTGGTGCACGCTGGCTGTTAACAGGATCTGGCGACACTGTCCCGGCGTGGCCCAGGGCACAAAGAACTCCTGTCAGAGAGTCCACCACTCCGGAGCGGATCCCAGGGCCCACGTCATGGGCCGCCGCTAATTGGCCCGTGGAGGCCACCTGACCTAACTAGCCAATCAGAGGCTGTCTCCTTGGAATGCTGGCCCCTGTGTGGCCCAGAGCGGAAACCCGCCGGCCCAGAGGCGCTTCAGGCCACGTGCGCCTGCTTGTTAAGGCCAGCGCTGGAGCTGGAAGCGGAGGCTCGGTCTCTCATGGCCCTCTTCTGCTGGCTGGAGGAGGATGACCCAGCCCACGCCGAGAGCCCACACACCGTGTCCTCTTGCAAAATCATTGTTTTCTCTCTGTTTTCTGTGGCTGTGTCCCCATCCCTCTCTCTTCCCTGATCCAAAATAGTATTTTATTTATCTTTTTTACAATGCTGGGGACAGAATCCAGGTGCCTCACGTTCTGCAAGCGCTCTACTACTAGGCTATATCCTCAGCCCAGTCAAAGGAGTTTTGTAGAAGATTCAAAGGTGAACAACCAACTTGAAATCACTCGCTAGGGCAGTTACTAGCTTTGTGTGTGTGTTTTGTACCAAGGATTTGAACACGGGAGCTAAAACCACAGAGCCACATCCCCAGCCCTTTTTTATTTTTTACTTTTAGACAAACTCTCACTAAGTTCCTCAGAGCCACGCTAAATTGCCGAGAGTGACCTCAAATTTGCGATCCTCCTGCCTCTGGGATTACAGGCAGGAGCCGTTGTGCCCAGCATGAATTAACTTTCAAGAAATGAACTCAGGCCAGGCAGGGTGGCACACTGGGTTCAATCCCCAGTTCCAAACAGGGAAATAGAGAGAAAGACATGAACTCAGCCAGGTGCACTGGGGCTCACCTGTAATTCCAGCCACTCAGAAGGCTGAAGTAGGAGGGTGAGAGTTTCGGGCCAGCCTGGACCACTTAGGGGAGACTGACTCAAAATAAAAAATAATTTTTAATAAGGGGTTAGGGGTGTAACTCAGTGGTAAACCACCCCTGGGCTTAATCCAGGTACAGCCAAAAAAAGCGGGGGGTGGGGGGGGGTGGGGGGTAGATTTATAGCTAGGGGTAGAGCTTGACCATGTACCAGCCCTGTCGTGGAATGCCTAGTTCCACCCCCCGCCCCCCCCCCAAAAAAAAAAGAGAGAGAGAGTGAGAACTCCTGAGCTAAATCGATCATCTTCATATCAGCCTCCAGATGCTCAGCTTCAATTCCTTGCCTAAAATATATTACACTTTGCTTTGTAGTGGAGCTGATTCTTCATACCTTCATTTAAAATGTCTCTAGTCTGGACTCAAACAAACCATCTAGATAGAAATATGTAAACAGCAGTTTTAAAAAAAGATAAAACTGGTCCAGACAAGTTGGAGTCCATTTCAACTTCTGAAAAATATGGAATACTTCATAAATTTTCATGTCATCTTTGTGAAGGGATCATACAAATCTCTGTATTGTTCCAGTTTTAGTTATGTGCTGATGAAGTGAGCACTTATTTTATATATATAATATTTATACAAAAAAATATGTTAATTTTATATTTAAATATATAAGTATTTAACATTTATATGTTTTATATAAAATAATGCATATAGTATGTAAATAATAAATATTATATATAAATAATATGTAAATATGTGTAAAATAATATATTCAATTCATGGTTCAATCCCTAGTACCCAAAACAAATATACACATATATATTAAACTATTAAACCCAGGGTCACTTTATTGCTAAACTTCACTCCCCCCAGACTTTTTTTTTTTTTTAGTTGTAGATGGACACAATACGTTTATTTTGTTTATTTATTTTTATTTGGTGCTGAGGCTGGAATCCAGTACCTTACATGTGCTAGGCAATCACTCCACCACTGAGCTGCAATCCCAGCCACCCTCCCAGGCCCTCTTTATTTTATATTTTGACATAGGGTCTTGCTAAACTGCTGAGGCTAACCTTGAATTTGAGATCCTCCTGCCTCCCAAGACTCTTGAGATTACAGATGATCAGATGATCACCACCTCGATCAATTTGGAATTTTTTTTTTTTCCCTACAGGGATTGAACCCAGGGGCACTTAACCACTGAGCCACATCTCCACTTCTTTTTATTTTTTGTAGCTCAGTGGTAGAGGGTCTTGCTAAATTGCTTAGGCCCTTGCTAAATTGCTGAGGTTGGCCTTGAACTTGGAACACTCCTGTCTCAGCCACCCAGTCATTGGGATTACAGGTGTGTACCACCATACCCAGCAGCTTGGAAATAAATCTTGTTAGAAGGCAGCCATGTACCAGCTCTGTGAGCTCAGACAGATCTTGACCTCCTTGACTCTTACTAATAACCACAACTACAACCATTGTAGGGTTTACCAGGCACTGTTCTAAACTCATATCACCTCTCAGCAACTCCACATTACAGAGAAAGCACACAGGTACCAAGAGGTTCTATTGCTTGCCTGATATTACACAGCGTGTGTGTGTGTGTGTGTGTGTGTGTGTGTTGCTGGAGATTGAACTCATGGCCTTGTGCATACAAGGCAAGCATTCTACCAACTGAGCTATATCTCCAGCCTGCCTATCCTCCCCCTCCCCGCCAGCTCCTCTTAAGTGGAAGAAACTAAAGGTTCAATTTAGGTTTTCTGGGTCAGATTAAGTGATCAGAACTTCACCATGCGGTGTCTCTCTAACACTGGCATAGGTAATCAGCACACTGAAGACACCACTCAGAACTCAGGAGAAGGCCAGGCTAACAGATTTTTGTGGCCCTGGACCAAAGGAGGCCAGTGTGGCTGGAGGGTGGACAGTGAGAGGGTACTTGATAGGGGTTGAGCCTGAATGTATAGGTAGGAACAGATGCTCCAGGTCTCCTAGGCCACAATGAGGCAATGGGGATGGATTCATGCATCTGGGTATTCCAGGGGTATTTCTGACCTCTCCTTGCCGCAGACATGTGATCCCTCATTAATGCTTAGCTTTAGTCCCTTCAGAGCCTAGACACCAGGAGCTATCATAGTCCTAAACTCCCTGACTGGCTTTTGAACTCTCTCCCTGAGCAAGGCTGAAAAGGCATCACCCCAATACCTGGTCTCATCCTTTGCCTCAGGTTTATTAACACAAGTAATTAGACAAGACCCTGTCTCAAAATTTAAAATAAATAAATTAAATAAATATAAATAAATAAATATATATATGTCTCAAAATTTAAAATAAATAAATATATATATATATATATATATATATATATTCCATTTCCTGTACTTCCAGTTTTGATTTTGGAGATGTCCTGTTATTTAAGGTCTGCACCAAAGTGCTTGTTATGAACTGTAGATACACCAAATGATTATTCAAGTTGGGGGCCCTGGATTCTTCAGGGGAGGGAAAAGAGAGCAGGGCTTTGCCGCAGTCTGGTTGGGCACAAATCACGAGCCCATTCAAACTTTATTTCTGAACTCACTCGAACGCGGCCTTTCCAGGAACTCCACACCAACCGGAACTCTCTCCACCAGAACTTTTCCAACCAACGCGAATTCTCCAGGAATCCCCCCCAGAGCTCAACGGGAGCTCAATGGGAACTCCGGGAGAACTCAAAAGTAGCGGGCGCCCGAGGCAGCAGAAGCCGCCCTACAGCAGGGCAGCAGGGGTCTAATACAACTGAATACACAGCCTGTTTCAATCCAGCATCATCCAGTCATAGCAATTATACACAGCTTAACTTAATTATCATCATCTTAATGGCTCCCTGGCGTCACCTCTCAACCACTCCTTCTGGCAGAATGCTAGGCGCCATCCCCACTAGGCTGTGGCTCTCAACAGGGCTTTTATAGGCTTCTGAGGGCTCAGGTGGTCATATGGATGTCCAACCACTGACCCATCTGGAAATGCCCATCACCTGAGTTTTTACCATCTTTCCTCTGCAAAGGCTTCAGGTCCCTTCTCCTCTATGACACTTGTGGGACTCTTTCTCCCCTGGTTCTTTTTCCAGATTTTTATTTTTTTATTTTGCAGGGCCTTCCATATGGTAGGCAAGTGCTCTACCTCTGAACTACATTCTTTTTCCGGATTTTCAAATCACATGTATGTCCAACCATTAGTATGTCTGTCCTGAATTTTCCTCAAGGCCTCTCCAAGCCTAACATGCAGAATACAATCACCTGCCTTGCATAAGAAGCATCTTTCCAAAAACTTTCATCCAAATCTAATGAAGCCCCTAATCTAATGTCCATTTTACAGGAAAAGCAGGGCAGAAGGAGAGGTTAAATGACAGCACAAGGAAGCATCAGCTGGCTATAATACATGGGACATTCTCAGGATAACTGACCTAATCACTTTAGAAGTCAAATGCTGCTGGGCGTGGTGACACATGCCTATAATTCCAGCGAGTCAGGAGACTGAGGCAGGAGGAACACAGGTTTGAGGCCAGCATCAACAATTAGTGAGGCCTAAACAACTTAGCATGACCCTGTCTCAAATTTAAAATAAATAAATAAATGAATAAAATAAATAAATAAATAAGCTAGGGATGTAATTCAGGAGTAAAGCATCCATGGATTTAATCCCCAGTACCAAAAAATAAATAAAAGCTTTGTGTGTGTGTGTGTGTGTGTGTGTGTGTGGTGTTGGGGATCAAATCCAGGACCTTGCACATGTTAGGTAAATGCTGTACCACTGAGCTACAGACATAGCTAAAACTTTCATATTTCAAGTGACACATGGGGCTGGGGATGTGGCTCAAGCGGTAGCGCGCTCGCCTGGCATGTGTGCGGCCCGGGTTCGATCCTCAGCACCACATACAAACAATGATGTTGTGTCCACCAAAAAAAAAACCTGAAAAATAAATATTAAAAAAAAAATACTTCAAGTGACACTATTAAAACAGTGAAAAGGTAGCACACAGAATAGGAGAAACACTTGTAAATTTAGTTCTTTTATTTTATTAGGTAATAGGGATTGAATCCAAGGGAAATTTACCACTGAGAAACATTATTAGGGATTAAGCTCAGGGGCACTTTACCACTGAGTTCCATCCTCAGCTTTTTATTTTTATTTTAGTTTTTAGTTTTGAGGCAGGTTCTTGCTAAGTTGCCCAGGCTGGCCACAAATTTGTGATTCTTCTGCTCCAGCCTCCAAAGTCTCTGTGATTACAGGCATGTGCCACCATGGCCAGTAAGAGAACACATTAAATACAGAGTTACAATATGACCCAGCAGTTCTTCTCCTGGGTATAATGGCCAAGAGAATGGGAAACCTGTCCAGATTAAAAATTTGTACATGAATGGTCATAGCAACATTGGTTATAATAGCCCCAAATGAAGCAGCTCAAATATCCACAAACCAATGTGTGAATAGATCAAATGCGTTATATCCATACACATACACATCGGAATATTATTCAGCCATTAAAAAAATGAGTACTGTGGGGCATGGTAGCACCTGCCTGTAATCTCAGCAACACTGGAGGCTGAGATAGGAGGATCTCAAATTCAAGGCCAGCCCCAGCAATTTAGCAAGGCCCTAAACAACTTATTGAGACTCCATCTCAAAAAAAAAAAAAAAAAAAGAGTTGGGGATATAGCTCAGTGGTACATTTCCCCCAGGTTAAATAATCCCCAGTACAGAAAGAAAGAAAGAAAGAAAGAACGAACTGATACATGATACAGAATAGATGATCCTTGAAAACAAGCTTAAGTGAAAGAAGTAAGAAAAAGAAGGCCACATAGTGTATGAATCCATTTCTAAGAGTGTCTAAAATAGGCTAATTTACAAAGACAAAGAGTAAATGAGTGGTTGCCAGGTGTTGGGTGAAAGAAAGATGTAGAGAGTGATTTCTAGAAAAGAAATAGAGAGTGTGGGGTTTCCTGTTTGTTCTTCTAGCACCAAACATTGAACCCAGTGGTACCTTCTCACTGAGCTATATCCTCATCTTCTTTTATTTTTTATTTTGAGACAGGTCTCAAGGCTACCATATGTGCAGTTTCTTTTCGAGGTGATGTGATTATACTAAAACCCCCTGGAGCCAGGCATGGTAGTACACACCTATAATACCAGCTACTCCCTAGGCTGAGGCAGGAGGAACAGCAGTTAATTCCAGCCTGAGTAATTTAGTGAGACCCTGTCTTAAAAAATAAACTAAAAGGGGCTGGGGGTGTAGCTCAGTGTTAGAGTGCTTTCCTAACATGTACCAAGGCTCTGGGTTTAACCCCACTACCTGAAACAAAACACCCAAACCCCAAACAATAACAACCTCCACACAAAACAACAACAACAAAAAAACCCTACTGGATTATACACTTTAGAAGGGTGAATTTTACGATAGGTGAATTATAGATCACTAGGAAGTTTTTTTTTTTTTTTTTTTTTTGGTACTGGGGATTGAACTCAGGGGCACTTGGCCACTGAACCACATCCCCAGCCCTATTTTGTATTTTATTTAGAGACACGGTCTCTCTGAGTTGCTTAGCACCATGCTTTTGCTGAGGCTGGCTTTAAACTCACAATCCTCCTGTCTCAGCCTCCTGAGCCACCTAGCACGCTCACTAAGAAGATATTAAATAGGAGAGGCTGGGAGTATATCTCAGTGGTAGGATGCTTACTTAGCATGAACAAGGTCCTGAGTTCAATCTCCAGTACCCCCCCCACACACACACACAAAATAGTAATAATAAAAGTAGGAAAATAAACAGATAATTTCAGAGAGTGGTAAGAATTATAAGGCAATACTTAAGGAAGATGTGACAGTGATCCAGATTGGAATAGGGACCTGACAAGTGAAGGAGGGGCAGGCCTCCCTGCCCTGTATCCTGGAGCTGATTGACAAGCTTACCCAGGCCCAGGCATGGGGGCCACATACCTATAATCCCAGCTACTTGGAATGTAAAGATGGAGGATACCAAGTTTGAGGCCAGCCTGGGCCACAAAGCAAGATCCTATTTCAAGGTAGTATAAAATAAAAAGGGCTGAGGATGTAGTATCAGGGTAGAGAACTAGCCCAGCTTGCTTGAGGCCCTACATTCAATATCTGCCACTCCCAGCAAAAGAAAGAATGGGGAGGAATCCTCAGAGATCTAGTGGGTACAGCGGACACATGCCCTGAGGCGAAACTATTTACATAACACTGAGCCTCTTCTGTCTTTAAAAATGCCTTCTCTCAGCCTAGCAGGTGGTATTGGAGAAGCTGAGGCTGGCTCTTTCAAGTTCAAGGCCAGCTTTAGCAATTTAACAAGACCTTGACTCAAAAAAAAAAAAAAAAAAGAGAGAGAGAGACAGAAGGACTATAGATGTTGTGTAGTGGCAGGGCACTAGTGAGGCCCTGGGTTCAAACCCCAATACTACACACACAGAAGCCCTTCTAGGTCATTAGCCCCTTCTTGGGGGACTCCTGTCTTTGTTGTGCACAGCCATCTTTCTTAATTCTTGTTTTTGCCATGCAGATTTTCCAGATATTTTTGAGCATGACTGCTGTTAAGAGACCAAATTCCCAGACAGACACCTGGCACATGACTGTAATCCCAGTGATTTGGGGGGGATGAGACAGGAAGATCATCGAAAGTTTGAGGTCAGCCTCAACAACTAGGGAGAAATTGTCTCAAAATAAAAAGATAAAAAGGACTGGGGATATAGTTCATTGGTTGCCAGTGCCCCTGGTTTCAATCCCCAGTACAAAAGAGAGAGAGAGAGAAACAAGTTCAGAGACCTTCAACTTTCATATGACCTCCTTGGGTCAGGCAGGAGGATCTGAGTTCAATTCCCAGTACTGCCAAAAAAGATGCTTCTCCTGGGATCCTCTTTCTGGTGACTTCCTATTCAGATAAACTAGCTGGGTGTGGTGGTGCATGCTTGTAATGCCAGTGACTCAGAAGACTGAGGCTTGAGGATCCCAAGTATGAGGCCAGCCTCAACAACTTACGGAGACCCTGCCTTGAAATAAAATTAAAACAGGACTGGGGGTTTGGCTTAGTGGTAAGCCTCTGGTAAAGGCCTCTGAAAAAGCTGGAGTGTGGTGGTATATACCTGTAATCCCCGTGAGGCAGGAAGATCACAAATTCAAAGCCAGCTTTGAAATTTAGAGAGGCCTTAGGTCACCATCAATTTAGTGAGACCCTGTCACAAAATAACATATAAGAGGAGCTGGGGAAGTGACTAGTGGTTAAGTGCCCCTGGGATTCAATCCCTGGAACCAAAAAAAGAAAAATAGAAAGTGTGAGAGTGAGAGAGAAGAAGGGTGGTGGGAGGGAAGGAGAGAGATGATAAAGAAATGATAGAGGGATGATAGAAAAGCTACAGTTTGGGGGCTGGGGATGTTGCTCAAGCGGTAGCGTGCTCGCCTGGCATGCGTGCAGCCTGGGTTCGATCCTCAGCACCACATACAAACAAAGAACTAAAAAATAAATATTAAAAAAATTCTCTCTCTCTCTCTCTCTCTCTCTAAAAACAAAAAAAGAAAAAAGAAAAGAAAAGCTACAGTTTGCCCAAATGAAGCTCCCTAGGATGAAGGAGGGGTACCTCAGGAGGGAGGGTTCTAGAAGACCCCGGTGTTATCTCAGCAAACTCATGGAAGGCTCTGGCCTTGTCTTTCTATGTCAGAGTTAGAATCTGGCAGAGGAATGGTCATCATGGGAATGTATATTAACATATTAATATGCTGGGTTTGTTAATTTTTTTTTCAAATTTTTAGTTGTAGATGGACACAGTACCTTTATTTTATTTACCTATGTGTTGCTGAGGATCGAACCCAGTGCTCCACACATGCAAGGCAAGCACGCTACCACTGAGCCACAACCCCAGCCTTTGCTGTTAATTTTTGCAGTGTCCTGCAAAAAAAAAAAAACCAAAACCAAAAACCTAGGACCTCAAACATATTAGTCAAGTAAGTGTTCTATCATTGAGCCCTACTCCCAGTCTCCCAGTCCTCTTTATTCTTCACCTTGTTTTTTTTTTTTTTTTTTTACTTTCATCCACTACAGCCTAAAACAGCAACGTCTAGCAATCCACCAAACTCTACCCAGAGTCATATAGTATTTATTGAATAACTACTGAGTATAAACTACCATTCCACCATTTTGTAGAGCAGGACTTTCCACAAGCTGCTTCTCAGCCTGTTTTCATCTGTCAAACAGGATTGTATCCTCCTTTGTAAGGGAGACAATGGATGGGTGTGTTGTAAAATGGCAATCCTGTGCAGATGGAAAGCACAGTCACTTTCTTGACTGCTGGCTGCAGACTCCTTTCTCTGACCTGGGCCTTTCCCCACTGCCAGAGCCCAGCATTTGCCCACTTTCCCCTCCTCTCCTTGAAAACCTTTGTCAGAAGATAGGACACTAGGGGTGCATCCAACAAAATCAGATGTCCAGAGAAGGAGCAGGTTGGGGGGAAAGGAGGGATAATAGATATGTTGGTTTGAACAGCCTGGTGACAATCCTGAAGGAGGTGTCCAGAGGGAAGCTGCTCTGCGCTGAACCCATAGCCAGGCTGTGCCTACTTCATTTTCTTTTTTTGTACCAGTGATTGAACCAAGGAGTGCTTAATTCCTGAGCCACATCCCCAGCCCCTTTTATTTTTTATTTTGAGACAGGGTCTTGCTAAGTTGCTTAGGGCCTAAGTTGCTGAGGGTGGCTTTGAACTTGTGATCCTCCTGCCTCAAACTTCCAAGTGGATGATGGGATTACATTCACATGCCACTATGCCCCACTTTCTCACACATATTCTTTTTTTAATTTTTTTAGTTGTAGTTGGACACAATATCTTTATTTATTTTTATGTGGTGCTGAGGATCAAACCCAGTGCCTCTATAAGTGTGACGTGGGCGCTCTACCGCTGAGCTACAGCCCCAGCTCCTCACAGTTTTTGAAGCATTGTCTGGCACTGAAAATTCTCTGTTCATCCCAAATCCTTTTTAGAAAGGTTTACTTTTTTTTTTCAATGTTTTGGTTGTAGATGGACACAATACCTTTATTTATTTATCTTTATGTGGTGCTGAGGCTCTAACCAAGTGCCTCACCCATGCTAGGTGAGTGCTCTACCACTGAGCCACAATCCTAGCCCCTAGGAGGTTTTAAGTTTGGCACAACTCATTTGGCCCATAAATGGAACCACAATTCTTTTGATTTGTGGAGACACAGACTTGGAGAGGACAGGAAGGGATAGATCCCATATTAGGAGCATTTCCTAGTTCTAGATCACTCACTTAATTTGTGAAAGTCAGATAAGTGAGTGTATGCCCTAGACCTTGCTATTCAATTGGCTGGGACCAATGGTTATTGCAGAGGTTGACTATGTGTGTGGGAGTGGGTTGGGATTAGGGAAGACTTCCAAGAGGATGAAAAAGAGTCTGGCTGATAGAAAGGAAAAAGCACAGGGACTACTGCATACAGCTTGGACAGACTATGACCTGTCCTAGAACTGGACAACTGGGAGAAGTGATAAAGGAAGACAGACAAAAATTAGTGGCCTTGACACAGGGGTTTTGGAAAGAGAGTGTTTGAGAAGAAAACATGAAGGTAGGGGCTTAAGTCCTTGAAGTTAGAAATGGGACTGAGACTCAGGTTAATAGATAGAAGCCTGGTAGTTGGGGGCAGGAAGGAAGCTTTGCTGGAGGCCTGTCTGGCCTCAGATGTGGCCAGGCCTTCCTTGATCTTAAACTAAAGTCTGATTCAGTTCTGGGGGAATCCCTGGGTGGAGAGAGGAAGGAAGTAACTCCTAGGTTCATGAGAAGGGACTGTTATGGTGTTCACCAACTACATTTGGGATTAATCACCAAAGGCCTTAATGCCTTCCCCAAGCCTTGACTGTTGAGTCAGAAAGCAGATAAGCAGATGCTGATCTGTCCAGAGGCAACAGGCAGCTTGAAAAGGGAGTTGGGGGTCGGGACTTGGCTCTGGGCAAATCATGCTTCCTCTCTAGAACATGGGAATAACAATAGTACCCATCTCAGAGGGAGCATTCTGGAGAGTAGCTGGCACAGAGGAGGATAAGCCCCATCTATTATTGGAACAAAACTATGCTGGCACATTCCAGAAGCAGGGTGCTCAATAGGGTTGTGTTTCTAGGGGAGGAACTAGTTTCTTTTGGACACTACTGGCAAGGTGAATGTTCTACTGCACAGATGCGATCAAGTCTGTGCAATCAAGTTCTTATCCTATTCCTTGACCGTCTGTCGATCCCTACTACCTTCCAGTTAAAGCCTAAATTCTTTTTCTTTTTAAATATGTTTTAGTTGTAGATGGACACAATACCTTTATTTATTTATCTTTATGTGGTGCTGAGGATCGAACCCAGTGCCTCACCCATGCTAGGTGTGTGCTCTACCACTGAGCCACAACCCCAGCCCAAAAGCCTAAATCCTTTAACTTGATAATTAGGCCTCTGTGGTCTTTCCTATCTTTTTTCTTTTCTTTTTGGTATCAGGGATTAAACCCAGGTGTGCTTTACTCCTGAGCCATATCCCCAGCCCTTTCAATTTTTTTATTTTGAGACAAGATCTCACCAAGTTGCTTAGAGCCTAAGTTGCTGCGGCTGGCTTTGAACTTGCAATCCTCCTGCCTCAGCCTCCTGTATCACTGGGATTACAGGTGTGAGCCACTGTGCCTAGCTTGAGCCTGTTATTGCACTTACCACCTCCTCTGGACCTACTTCCTCTGGACATGACTTTCTCAAGGACTACCCTCTAAGCTGGCTGTAGGGGCCTTCCCAGTTCTTCCAGCACTTTCAGCTTCTCTCTTACCACTAGGTTCTGTATCTTGTTGCCTTTCCCGCAAGGCTCTGAAAGGGAGCTCAGTATTTATGGAATTAATGAATATAAGGGGAGCAGTTCTAATAAAAAAGGAGGTCATTGTACATTGGCTAAATATCCCAAAAGGTATTTATTTTAGCAGAGTAGGAACAGGGACCATGATTTTCACAGTTTTGGAGCAAAGGAATGGAGGTCAGTCACACCAGATGGGAACCTAGAGACTCAGACCTTGCATGAAAGGCTTAACTTTTGGACCTCAATTCTTCATAGGGCTGCTTAAGGTTAAAGGAACAAATGTGTGTCAAGTGCCCAGCACAGTGTCCAGTACACAACATAGACTTAGCAAATATGTATTGATTCTTATCTCTGTCTTAAGATGGAGGCACATGCCCAGAAAAGTTCCCTGAGTTAAGAGAACAGACCAGAGAAGAGCTGGGTCTATACTCCAGGGCCCCACCTTACAGAGACACAGCCCTATTCCTTCTTCTCCCACTTTAGGAGTCAGTGTCCTTGGGTGAATATATGACCCTGTGGAAATTCTCACCTCTGCACACACAGAATGCTTGGCCTGGGTCTGGTGAATGGGAAGCTGTATGGGCTACATGGCTGCTGTGGTTGAAAACTCTGTATCCAAGTTCCACTATAAGATGCAGGTAGGAAATTTAGATGACACTCAGGCATCTGAGAAATTTTCCCTGGGATTCTAGTCTTCTCCCCCAAACCTGTCAGTAACCAGTTCATCTTCAGCTGTCAATTCCTTTTAGCCTCTACTCTTTTTCCAGGGAGGCTAGGAAAGGGTTTCTGCAGGGCAATGATGTGCAAAGTTTAGCTAACCTCTCTTCATGCCTTAACACCTTTATTTAACTGCCTTTTCCTGAGGCCAGGGGTTTCCTGACACAAGCATCTCATCCTTTGCTTTCCTAGTGACCAGCATACTACCTAGAATGCAGAAAATGGTAGTTGAAGGAAGCAATGAATTAACATTTCTGCCTTTCTCAAGTGCTTAGTCTGTAACTAAGTGTAAGCGTAGACGGCTAGCACTTACTTTACCTTATAGGATCACTGCTGCTCTGTGCTTTGGAAACCATAGATGAGGACGCTGAAGCTTGGGGCTGTTAAGGGACCAGTTCAAAGCCATATGGTGGCCTTGTGTGGCTAAGCACTGGAAGGGACCCTGATGAATTGGGGTAATAGGCAGAGGAGGTAACTCTCAGTCAGAAATGATTGGTTTAAACAAATTATTAGGTGTGAAGTAATGTTAGAGCTTCCTTGCTCAATTGTCCAGATGGGGTTTCCAGGAATGGCTTCCCAACTGAACTAAAGGCTGGTGGTCCCTGTGGAGCAGAACCCTGAGGGTGCAGTCCCAACTCTTCTCTGGCTGTTTCTAGTACACAGAAAACTGTCTGACTTAATTTTATACCTGGGAATCTTCAGATACTCCAGTCTCTTCAACAGGAGTCCCTCTTCTTGGGCACTCAGATCAGAGGGTGCTCAGTCACTGTGGTCCCAGGGACTGCTTTCCCTCGAACAAAGTTGGCTTGTTTTCTTGGCAGGGCTGGCATCCTAACGGACTGCTTATCTCTGAGCCTCCATTATTGGATTGTGGGTCTTGAACAGCAAAAGGTTGGGTGCCCCAGACTACTTGAGAGCTGTGGCTGGTCACTGGGTGAAGGCCAGGTAAGGATGGAATTTAGCTAACCCAACACTAACACCACTCAGGGCAACCCCAAAAGTGGCCTTTCTCCCTGGTGGGTTCACATTCAGAGAGGGCTCAGGGTAACCACTCCACTGGGGTAATAACTATGCACATTTACTAAGCCCTAAGGAGGAATGGCAGTCACGTGGCCCTCGAGGGCGGTGCCTTCAGCTTTGAGATGGCATGAATTGTAAATCTAATCATAGAAGACTTTCTGGAGGAGGCGGAAAATTTGATGGCGGTCCATGGGTCCATGTGACTTTCTCTGAAGAGCAAGGATGAACTTCATGCTCTAGAGACCAAGTTGCTCTTGAGGTGAGCTTCTTGCTGGGCAAGGGGAGCCCAGGAGATGATGGGGTCCCGGGACCGGAAGAGCCAGTTTGGGTTGGAGTTGCGGGATCAGGCCCTGCTTGGGTTTCCCCAACCTGCCTTTGATCTGTCTTTAAAGAATGGGTGTGCTACGACTGTGCTAGGTCGGTGCTGCGGGGTCCCAGTGCTGGGTGCAGGCCTGAAGGGGGGGTTGTCTCAGCGCGGGGGGCGGGGCAGAGTGTTGGTGGCCCGGGTTGCGGCTTAAGGCTTGGCGGGGCCAGTCAGCCTGTCTTCCCTCGCGGTGCAGTTCCGCTGGGGTCCTGATGCCTGGCCCGCAGGGGAGAGGCGCGCGCTCCTCGGGGAGCCCGGCTGCGGTGGCACGAGAGGGCCATCTGCCTGGGTGCAGAGAACTGCAGCGTCTGTGGTGCGAGGCGAGGCCCCTCCCGGTCCCCAGGCCCGCGCGCACGCACCTACTCACGCCCGCCAGCACCCGCGGCCCGAGCCCCTGTGCCAGGCCCAGACCCAGACTAGGCGCGGGAGGCGGTGCAGGGATTAGTGGACCCCTCCCCCAGCGCTCCCCTCGCCCCGCCCGAGGCAGTGAGGACCCCTGGGCCCGAGGGTGGCAAGGGAGCTTCGTCCTGGCTGTGCCCGGGCTGGGGACTCGGCCTCACTGGGCGGGGGCCGCACCGCTGCAGGCCGAGGTGCGGGCGTCCTGTCAGGCTGCAGCCCGGCTCTGATGCGGGGGGTGGGCTTAGCTTTGGGGTCGCATGGCCTCATCTCTCCGCTGAGGCCACGGCCGAGCGGGCAGTGCCCGAGCGGGTAACCCGACCCGGCTCCCCGGAGCCGCTCACCCCGCACGGCCGGGCAGGGGGAGGGAGAGACTAGGGGGGAGGGGAAAGGGAAAGGGTGGTGGGTGAGGGGCTGTGGAGACCGCAGGGCCGAGTTCCCGGGCCATCTGCACTGCTCTAGGGCGGCTGTCCGCGGCGCCTCGGAAGACACAGCCCTCTGCCTCGCGGGCGTCGAGCCTGCAGCAGGAGTGAGCCCTGGGGCTGCAAAGGCTTGGCTCAGGGAGGCAGACCCGAGCTGCTGCCTCCATTTTGTTTTCTGATCAGCTTGGTCTGTGGTGGTGGTGGTGTGGGTTTGGGGTGCGGCCGAGCAGGGGGTTCACCTGCGGCCGCGCCTGCTCGGGGCCTGAGGCCTCGAAGACCCCAGCCCAAACCCCCAGGTGAGCCCTGCGTCAGGAGGGGGGGTTTCCTTGGCCTTGGGCCGAAAGGAGGCGGCTGAGGGCAGGTGCCCAGTGGATGGGGAGCCCGGGCTGTAACCTAAGATGGAGGCCGGGACTAACGCGGGCCCGAGCCGGGCTGCATGGGCTGTTGGACAGGCCTCAGCCGGGCCAGGTGCCGCCGGGGTTGGGGTTCGAGACGGGTAGGTACTGTAGCCGTGTGCGGCCCCGTGCCGGCGCAGCGCCCTGAGGTAGGTGAGGGGATCGGAATGCCACCCACGACGCCCGCAGGCCCGGACACTCCCGAGAGGCGCGCGAGGCCCCTAGAGAGCCTGCCTCAGGCCCCGCCCGGGCTGCGGGGCTGGCCCGTAGGCCCCGGCGGCGAGCGGGAGCGCAGGGGGAGGGGAGGGGGCGGCAGCGGCAGCTCTGCTGATTGGGCAGCGCACTCGCGAGCCCGACTTCACCCGCCCTGAACCCCGAAGAGTGAGGCGTGGGAGCGCGCGCGCGGTGGGGGAAGGGGTGCGCGCGCACCTGGGGCCTCAGTCGCACGCGGGCCGGCGCGAGGCGCTCGGTGGCACGAGCCGCCGCGGGGGCGCGCGTGGTGGGGGTGTGAGGAGGAGGAGGAGGCGGCGGCGGCGGAATAGGCCGGGGCAGGTCGCGCTCACTGCCTTCCCTGAAGAGACGCGGGGGGAGGGGGGTGCGGCGAGCGGCTCCTCTCTCTCCCCACCGCTCCGCTCGCGCCCCAGTGTAATGAGGGTCACCCCCTCCCCCCAGCTGGCCCGGGAGGGGGCGCGGGGCACGGTAACTAGTGCGCTGGGGTGGGCGGCGGGCGGGCGGGCGCGAGGAGGGAGGAGACGACCGGGCGGGGAAGATGGTGGTGGCCGTGAGGTGAGGGGCTTTGGGGAGGGCCGGGTGCGGCGCGGGGTTGGTGGCCGACGGCGCTGCAGCTGCGGGCCCCCTCCCCCGCCTCCATCACTACCAGCCAGGCTCTGGCCTAGCTGGCCCGGCTGCCGCGAACTTCCTCCCCGCGCGGCCCATGTCCCGCCGGCCGGCCGGCCGCCCGCGCGCACCTCGGCCTACGCCTCCCACAGGTAGCCGGCTGGGGGGCGCGGGGGCGGCTGCCCTCCGGCAGCAAACTTTGCTTGCTGCTGAATATTGATGAGTATGATCGGCGCTGTTGGGAGGTGCTGCCGCAGCTGCGGGAAGGAGCGCGGCCCGGGCAGGCGGTGTCGGCGTCGGCAGCAGCCATGTTTGTCAAGCTGTAGCAGCTGCTGCTACCCTGACTTGGCTTCACCGGCCGCCTCGGTTTCTCTTTTTGCCGCGTCCTGGCCTATGGGCCCTGCAGCTGTGGACAGGGCAGGCCTGCAGTCAGGAAGGCGAACTCCGGGGTGCACCCGCCTCGGCCGACTCGCCCGCGGCCTGTGCACTGCCGCTGCAAAGGCTCCGGCGCCGGCTAGGCGCAGGGTGCAGCGCTATTGTGACCGCTGCGCCCGAGCGAGCCAGGAAGGAGGAGGGGTACCTTTTTGTGCAGGGTCCTGAAGCCCCTCTGGAATCCCGTAGCCCCCTCCCTTCAAGAGATCCGGCCGCTGGTCCCCGGGCGGGGGAGGACGAGGACAATTCCTGTTTTGAGATTTTTAGGAATTTTGATCGCCAACGGGATTTTAATTTTAGTTTAACCCAAGTATCCACCAGTCTGCAGTGCAGGAAAAAGGGACGGGCTGTTTCCATGTGGCAGGAGTTGCCCAGCTTCTAAAAGATGGAGTTTGCTGAGGCTCACTGAGGCCATTTTTCCACCTTCAGCCAGGAGAACTTTTTACACCCTTGGAAGTACAGCAGAAAAGCATAGAGGCCACTAGGCCTTGAGAAATGGCTGCCATTTTGAAGAGAAGAGTCAGATGGCCTTCTTAACTCAGATTAATTACTGTGTTTTTGGATTCCAGGTTGATGCTGGCCCAGGATGGATCAGACCTGTGAACTATCTAGAAGAAATTGTCTGCTGCCCTTTTCCAATCCAGTGAATTTAGATGCCCCTGCAGACAAGGACAGCCCTTTCGGTAATGGTCAATCCAATTTTTCTGAGCCACTTAATGGGTGTACTATGCAGTTATCGGCTGCCAGTGGAACATCCCAAAATGCTTATGGACAAGATTCTCCATCTTGTTACATTCCACTGCGGAGACTACAGGATTTGGCCTCCATGATCAATGTAGAATATTTAAATGGGTCTGCTGATGGATCAGAATCCTTTCAAGACCCTGAGAAAAGTGATTCAAGAGCTCAGTCGCCAATTGTTTGCACTTCCTTGAGTCCTGGTGGTCCAACAGCACTTGCTATGAAACAGGAACCCTCTTGTAATAACTCCCCTGAACTCCAGTTAAAAGTAACAAAGACGATCAAGAATGGCTTTCTGCACTTTGAGAATTTTACTTGTGTGGACGATGTAGATTCTGAAATGGACCCAGAACAGCCAGTCACAGAGGATGAGAGTATAGAGGAGATCTTTGAGGAAACTCAGACCAATGCCACCTGCAATTATGAGCCTAAATCAGAGAATGGTGTAGAAATGGCCATGGGAAGTGAACAAGACAGCACAACAGAGAGTAGACACGGTGCAGTCAAATCGCCATTCTTGCCATTAGCTCCTCAAACTGAAACGCAGAAAAATAAGCAAAGAAGTGAAGTGGACGGCAGCAATGAAAAAACAGCCCTTCTCCCAGCCCCCTTTTCACTAGGAGATACAAACGTTACCATAGAAGAGCAATTAAACTCAATAAATTTATCTTTTCAGGATGATCCAGACTCCAGCACCAGTACATTAGGAAACATGCTAGAATTACCTGGAACTTCATCATCATCTACTTCACAGGAATTGCCATTTGTAAGCAGTTTTTGGTACAACTTAAATATATACATGAATGTATATACACAGGCCACTTAAAGGGAAGCTTAAAACTAATTTGTTTTTGGTTATCAGTTCACAGCTGAAAGCTAATGATAAGCTTTAATGGGGGAACTTTTACTTTGATTTAAAAATTTATCTGTCTTATGAGTGGTTTCTTTTAGCTTTTCCCAATAAATCTCCATTGAGGATTGGCTAAATGATAAATTTATAAGGGCATTTGATTGAGTTCAAGTTTAAGTTTTCAAGATGTAGGTATACTTTTTATTATCTCTTAGAAAAAACAAAAACTTGGTGTTGCTAGTATCATGAATATAGGTGAACCAGTTCCTTATTTCAGAGTCCTGTTTCCACATAAGGCATGGCTTGTTTTTTTCTGTTAGTGGGTGATTTGCTGTAGGTTGAAGTACATTTTGAGTACAGATTGAAAATGGCTAAGATGGAAAAGGTTTCCTGGATATCAGTCAATTTAAATGAGGTTAATTTTTCCGAACTACTTGTGAAGGTCTAGAACGTCTTAGGCTTTTGATGGTTGCCACCATTAGGGTAGACTCTTTAATCTTTCCTAATTTTAAAATTTGAAGCATATTTATATGTGTATGTGTAAGGAAATGGAGAACTCACTTGAGGTTTTTTCAGTATTGTAATACTGTTAAAGGGTGGTAAATGATAAGGTGATTATTTATTAGAACTTAATGTAAAATTTCTTGACCTCTTTATTTAACTAAATGATCAGTTGACTTCTTTTAGCCTTGGTTTCATCACTTCTAAAATCCAAAAGTACTTTGATTTCTAAGATTCCTGCTTCTTTCAGCTTTAAATATGATTTTGTTTCTCTCTAAATATCACATTGTCGTGGTCAGAGGTAGTGTCACCAAGAAGATATTTTTTCGGCTAACAAATCCCTCATACTATGAAGATTTTATAAGAAGGATTTTTTTTTTTTTGAGAATGGGGGGGGAGGGGGGGAGGGAGAGAGAAATTTAATATTTCTTAGTTTTCGGCAGACACAACATCTTTGTTTGTATGTGGTGCTGAGGATCGAACCCGGGTCGCGCGCATGCCAGACGGGCGCGCTACCGCTTGAGCCACATCCCCAGCCCTATAAGAAGGATTTTGATAATATGTAATGATTGTTTTGAGTGCCTTAAACATTCACTGTAGCACACATCCCTACTGTTCTTCATAGTTTCAGAGGGAGAATGTGGGTATGTTGAGTTTGTTTCTGTTGATTCATATCTTAAACTTATTTAAATATACTTTAATAATCTGGTTTTTTAAGTTTGGCAGTTGCAGATTTAAAAAATATTGCTGTGGTGGTTATCATGAGTTTGTATTGTTCCAGACACATTGAGGTGGATAGGCTGTTTTGAAAACCTTCCAGTGGGGGTTGATGGTGGTGGTAGCACAGGCCTGTAATCCCAGCAGCCCAGGAGGCTGAGGCAGGAGGATCTCAAGTTTGAAAACAGTCTGAGCAACTCAGCACGGCCCTGTCTCAACAATAGAAAAAGTTGGGGAAAAAAGCTCAGTGGAAAAATAGCCCTGGGTTCAATCCCTGGTATAAACAAACAAAACTCTGACAGCTGATGTGACAGATTTTTTTTTTTTTGGTACCAAGGATTGAACCCAGGGATGCTTAACCACTGAGCCACATCCCCAGCTTATTTTATTTTTATTTTAAATTTTATTTGAACTTGTAATCCTCCTGCCTCAGCCTCTAGAGTGGCTGGGATTACAGGCCTGTACCACCATTTCTGGAGAGAGAAATCTTTTTCTTGGGTTCATGTTGAAATTTATTGTAGGCTGGGCACAGTGGAACATGCCTGTAATCCCAGTTATTTGGTAGACTGAGGCAAGAGGATTGAAAGCTGAGCCACAACCCCAGCCCTTTATTTTTGTTTTGAGACAGAGTTTCACAGGTCCTCGCTAAGTTACTGAAGCTGGCTTTGTTGTGATCCTCCTGCCTCAGCCTCCAAGTTACTGGGATTATGCCCAGCTGTCACCATATGCTACTGACATTTGTATTCACTTTTTTTTTTTTTGTGGTCTGGGGATTGAACCCATGGCTTTGTGCATTCAAGTACTCTCTCTACCAACTCAGCTATATTCCCAGCCCCCTGTACTGTTCATATTTGAAGTTCATTCAGGTATGGAGCCTATGCTCAGGGATAGGAATTTTGAAAATCCTTAGCAATATTGTCTTTTATTCTGTTTGTAATATTATAAGATTCTTTCTCTAGACAGTGGGAAGGAGTAGTTATTATGGTTGTAAACCCAGTCTAGAATTAGAAAAAGATACATAAATCAAGACAATCTGTAAGCATACCGTTTGCATCCTGTCACAAAGGAGCAGCCTCTTCACTTTACTCTCTGGTATTGTTCAAGTTTTGTTTGGTGGTGCTAGGGATTAGACCCAAGGTCTTGTGCATGCCAGGCAGACTCTCTACCACTGCATTATATGCCTCCTGATCCTCTTCATTTATTTTCTGTGTACAGTGATATAAAATGATTATCATTACGATTTATTTTATTTTTGGGGTACCAGGGATTGAACTCAGGGGTACTCGACTACTGAGCCACATCCTCAGCCTCATTTTGTACTTTATTTAGAGACAGGTTCTCATTGAGTTGCTTAGTGCCTCGCTTTTGCTGAGGCTGGCTTTGAATTTGTGTTTCTCCTGCCTTAGCCTCCTGAGCTGCTGGGATTATAGGCGCGTGCCACTGTATCTGGCTGTCATTACAGTTTATAATCCTGACCTTGTTCTTATATGTAATCTTCTAATTCCTCCCAGTGTACAAAGGCTTTGTGCATAGTATGTGTAGATAATATCTTGAAGAAGAATTGACCCCAGAGCTACAGCTTCTTGTTTATTAACTACTTTGTTCTATATTGTTTCATTGGGTCTTTATAATCTTGTGTGTCATAAGGTAGGCAGAATGGTGCACACCTGCAATCCCAGCAGTGCAGGAGGCTGAGGTAGGAGGGTGGCAAGTTTTTATTTTTATTTTTTGGTACCTATGATTGAACTCAGGGGTACTTAACCACTGAGCCACATCCCCAGCCCTTTTTTTTGTATTTTATTTAGAGATAGGGTCTTGCTGAGTTATTTGGGGACAGCTTGGAAGGCCTTGCTAAATTGAGGCTGGCTTTGAACTTTCAGTCCTCCTGCCTGAGCCTCTCAAGTCTCTGGGATTACAGGTGTGCGCCATGCCAACCCCATCTTTCTTAGAAGAAAATTGATCTCTCCATTATCTCTGTTGATCTGCTTTCTGACACTTTTTTAAAAAGATTTTGTTTTATAATTACTCTTTTCCTCTAGGATCTATGTTCTCAGTCTCTCCATTATGTTACCGTTTCCTGGGAAAACAAGGAACATTTAAAGGAATCTTACCCTGTCTTATAACTCCTGAAGTTATTGTGCCCATTTATAGGTGATGTTCTCAAAACAGGCATTTATTTTATTTCTCCCTAATGTTTTAGTTTTGCTTTTATATCCACTTTGCTGAAACTGTTTTTTAATAAATTACAAATGACATCATTCTCATATTTGCTGTACTAGATTTGCAGCAATTTGACTACTTCTTTTCTTTTTCTTCCTCTTTCTCTGTAGTCTTACCTACTTTGATTCATTTACTTTGCTGTTACTCTTTTATTTATTTATTTATTTTGGTACCAGGAATTGAACCCAGGAGCACTGAAGCACTGAGCTATGTCCCCAACCTTTTTTTATATTTTATTTAGAGACAAGGTCTTACTCAGTTTCTGAGGCTGGCTTTGAACTTGTGATCCTGTTGCCTCCAGCCTCTTGAGTCACTGGGATTACAGGTGTGAGCCACCACACCCAGCTGTGAAATTTTTTCCTGTCTTTGAAGCTTCAGATCAAGAAATTCTAACCCTTCTCTTCAATCTTAAGTCATATTCACTTAAAATGTAATATTAACAATTTGAACCCATCTGTTATTGCCAAACCTGTGTTTCCTTTGTGTTAATAATTATATAATTTCCTGTTCATCTTCGGACTGGAAACCTTAGAGTCATTTATTCACATGATTAAAACATATTTGAGGGCTGGTGTTGTAGCTCAGTGGTAGAACACTTGCCTAGCTTGTGTGTGAAGTGCAGGCTTCAATTCTCAGAACTGCACATAAATAAATATTCATTGACAACTTAAACACATTTGAGCTAGGTGTGGCATAATGGTGCATGCCTGTAATTCCAGTGACTTGGAAGGCTGAGGCAGGAGGTTTGCAAGTTCAAGGCCAGCCTCAGGAACTGTTGAGACCATGTCTCAATTAAAAATGGTCTGGGGATATAACTCAGTGGTAAAGCGCCTCTGAATTTGATCCCAAGTAACAAACAAACAAATAAATAAATAAATGAACACAAACAAACAAATAAAACATTTGAGTGCCTCCTTTTTGCCAGAAACTGCCAGCATCACAAAACAAAACAAAAACAAAAACAAACAAACAAAAAAAAAACACCAAAAGAGTATGTTTTTAAGTAATTTCTTTGTGGTGAAGATAAATATAAAAATGTCACTAAACATTGCTAAATGATCTGGTAGGTATTATATAGATAGTACTTTGCAAGTATGGAGGAAGGCATGCCTTGAGTAATCAGTGAGAACTCCATAGCGTAGTTATTTATCATTTGAGCAGATCCATGCCAGTAAGAGAGTAGACTATGGATATTGAACATTCTTTGATAGGTTTCTGGTAGGAATTGGGTTGTCAGGAGATAAAGGTATAAAGATAAACCTCATGGCATACTACAAAATTGAATTCTTATGCTTTTTTGCTAAATATTATAAATCCCCTTAATCTTTCTTTATTCCCATTGTAGTGTCAGGTCTTTATTGCTGATCATCATTTAGTCATATTCATCAGTCTATATTATATAAAATTATTTCCTGTCTCAAATAAAAGAAAGACTATCTTTAGACTCTTCATGTTTACAGCTGTGGCTTTGCCTTCAGCACTGGTAGTGTACCACCACTGGTAGGGTAGAGTGCTTCTCTACCATGTGGGAGGGTCTTGGTTCCCTCCCTAGCACTGAGGGAGGGGGGAAAAAAGAGAGAGCTATATCTTCTAATGTTTCACTCCTTTATCCTTTTTCCTAACAAAGCCCAAATTCAGTGCCCCACCTTTCTTTTTTGGTACTGGGAATTGAATCCAGAATGCATTACTACAAAATACATTCCCAATCCTTTTTATTTTGAGACGGTCTCTCTCTAAGTTGTTATTGGCTTGACTGAGTTGTTGAGGCTGGCCTTGAACTTGCTATCCTGCAACCTCAGCCTCCCAAGTTTCTGGGATTATAGGCATGGGCCAGTGCACCTGGCCCATTTTTACTCTGCCCTCCACCCCCCCCCCCCCCTTTTTTTTTGATACTGGCGATTGAATCCAGGGGTTCTTAAGCACTGAGCCACATCCCCAGCAGTTTTTGTATTTTATTTAGCAACAGGGCCTTGCTAAGTTGCTTAGGGCTTTGATAAATTGCTGAGGCTGGCTCTGAATTCAAAATTCTGCCTCAGCTTCCTGAGCTGCTGGCATTACAGGCATGAGCCACCACACCCAGCACATTTTTTACTCTTGATATTCTATTAGAAATGTTCTGGACTGGAGGTGAACCTTAGGGTAGACTACTTGCTTAACATGCAGGAGGTCCTGGATTCAGTTTCCAGTGCACCACATGCACAAAAGTTATGTAAGTGGAATTTAAAAAAAGTTATATAAACTGGACACAGTGGTTCATTCTTGAAATCTCAGTGACTCAGGAGGATGAGGCAGGAGGATCACAAGTTGGAGGTGAACCTCAGTGATTTGGTGAGACTTGTCTCAAAAAAAAAAAAATGCTGGGAAAGTAGTTCAGTGATAGAGTGGTGTGTGTGATCCTCAGTACCAGAAAAAAAAAAAAAATGCTGGGGCTGGGGATGTGGCTCAAGCGGTAGCGCGCTTGCCTGGCTTGCGTGCGGCCCGGGTTCGATCCTCAGCACCACATACAAACAAAGATGTTGTGTCTTCCGAGAACTAAAAAAAAAATTAAAAAATTCTCTCTCTCTCACTCTCTCTTTAAAAAAAAAATGCTATGAATATTAGTGTACAAGTTTTTGGGTGAACATAAGATTTTTTTTTTTTTAAATACTGAGTATCCCTGACCCATATTACTGATATATTTAGGTGCTGGGAATTGAGCCCAGGGATGTCCTGTACCATGGAACCTCATCCTCATCCTTTTTTATTTGGAAATAGGGTCTTGATAAATTGCTCAGGGCCTTGGTAAGTTGCTCAGACTGGCTTTGACATTGTGATCATCCTGCCTTAGCCTCCCAAGCCACTGGGATTATAGGCATGTGTTGCCATAGCTAGCTCTACATTCTTTTTCTTCTTTTCTTTTTTTTTAATAGTTTTATTAGTTGTTGATGGACCTTTATCTTATTTATACGTGGTGCTGAGATTCAAACCCAGTGCCTTACATGTCCTAGGCAAGTGCTCTACCACTGAGCCACAACCCCAGCCCCTCTACATTCTTTTTTTTTTTTTTAATTTTTATTTTTTAGTTGTAGTTGGACACAATATCTTTAATTAATTAATTTATTTTTATGTGGTACTGAGGATCCAACCCAGGGCCTTGGCCATGTTAGGCAAGCGCTCTACCACTGAGTCACAACCCCAGCCCCCTCTACATTCTTTTTCAAGACTATAGGTAAACTGTATATTCAAATAATATTTTCATTTTTAGAAAATTTGTTAGAGGGGCTGGGGATGTGGCTCAACCGGTAGCGCGCTCGCCTGGCATGTGTGCGGCCTGGGTTCCATCCTCAGTACCACATACAAACAAAGATGTTGTGTCCGACGAAAACTAGAAAATAAATATTAAAAAATTCTCTCTCTCTCTCTCTCAAAAAAAAAAAAAAAAAGAAAATTTGTTAGAGCACCAGTAAAATAATACATATTGACTTACCCTCAAAAAATTGGACCAGATTTTAGTGTTTGTTGCTGTTATTAGGTGAAATTATTTTATTAAGGCCTCTAAAGTTCTTTTTATATCTCCAGTGACATTATGTAAGATATTATAATACTCTTGAAGATGGCTAGAAGGATAAAATCTAGTTTGGAGGGTGAACAATTATACTAACACATTAAATTAAATTAAAAATAATTACTGGTTATGTGATATCCCCTCATATACCATGAAGAGTCTAACAGTAGTCTTTCTTTATAAATTACTAGGATGTATTCCCCTTGTCATCTATAATTTCTCTTGATGCTGTAATTGGAGCTGTTAGGGCTCCCTGGTGAAAGTAGGTGGTGTGAATGTTATGTCTGTACCCAGTGAAATTAACAGATATTAATACCACACTAATTGTCATTGGAATTTTATATCCAAAAGCATTTCTTTTTTTTTTTCTTGCTGTATTGAGGTTTGAACCCAGGGCCTGGCCCATAACTTGGCCAGCCAACTCCTGAACTCCATCCCTGGATATCTTTTAAAAAAAAAAAAAAAAATTATTGTAAATTGACAACATATAGTTTTATATACTGAAGGCCTGCCTGCCTTTCATTCATTCATTCTTTCTTTTCTTTTTTTTGGTATTGGGGATTGAACCCAGGGGAGCTTTATCACTGTGTCAAATCCTTAGCTCTTTTTATTTTTTATTTTGTACAGTGAGTGTCTCACAAATCACTGAGGCTGGCTTTGAACTTGATATCCTTCTGCCTCAGCTTCCTGAATCAGTGGGATTACAGTTGTGTGCTACCATGCCTGGCAAGACCCAGTATCTTTTTTTTTTTGGTGATGGGGATGGAACCCAGGACCTTGTGCATGCCATGCAGACACTCTACCACAGAGCCACATCTCCTGCCTCAGTATTTTTTTTTTATGACACTTTCTCTTTGTAAAGCAGATGAAGGAGAATGCATAGTGCATATATACCATGATGCCTGTATCATTTGGGGCAATCTAGGATGCTGGTTACCACCTCCATTTCTAAACTTTTTTCTTTATTTTTTTGGTACCGGTGATTGAACCCAGGCACGCTTAACCAGTGAGCCACATCCACAGTCCTACTAACTTATTTTTAATTAAATGAGAAAGATTGATCAAAAGGTATTAAGTTGCAGTTAGGAATTTGAAGTTCTGATGTGCTATTGTGCAGCAGGGTAACTATAGTTTAACCAATAAAATGACCTTTGTACCGTGCCTGGTCAGAAAACACCTCCATTCTTTTTTTTGTTATTTGGGATTGAAGCCAGGGGTTCTTAACCCTTTTATTTTTTGAGACAGGGTCTTGCTAAGTTGCTGAGGCTGGCCTCAAACTTGGGATCCTATTGCTTCAGCTTCCTGAGTTGCTGGTTTATAGGTATATGCCACTATAGGCCAAAACCTCCATTTCTTATGCCTGATGGTTAACACTTTTCCAATGGCAAATTTTTGATGCTGGGGATTGAACCCAGAGCTTCTTTCATGCTGGGCAGGTCCTCTACCACTGACTGAGCTATAACTCTTGCCCTCATTCCTTTTTTTTTTTTTAATATTTATTTTTTAGTTGTAGTTGGACACAATATCTTTATTTTATTTATTTTTACAGGGTGCTGAGGATCGAACCCAGGGCCTCGCAAGTGCTAGGCAAACACTCTATTGCTAAGCCATAAGCCCAGCCCTCATTCCTTTTTTATACCTATATAGTAGATAGCACTGTAGTATGTGAATGTGCAAGTTTTCAGTGTACATGATCAATTTGAAACCAGGGATGCTCTACTATTGAGTTATATCCTAGCCTTTAAAAAAAATTTTTTTTTGATGTAGTCCCACTAAGTTACTGAGGCTGGCTTTGAACTTGGATCCTCCTGCCTCAGTCTCCTGATTCTCTGGGATCAGAAGCATATGCCACTTCACATGACAACACTTTACCTTAATTTTTTTGTGTGCATGCTTGTGTTGGATTTTTTTTTTTTTTTTTTGGTACCAGGAATTTTTAAACCCATGGACACTTTACCACTGAGTCACATCCCAGCCCTTTTTATTTTTGAGGTAAGGTTTCACTAAATTGCCCTGGGCCTTGCTAAATTGCTGAGGTTTGCCTCAAACTTGTGATCCTCCTCCCTCAGCCTCCTGAGTCACTGGGATTACAGGTGTATACCAGCACACCTGGCTTTTTTTTTTTTTTTTACATTTTTTAAATGTACAAGATAGATCATCTTTGAATTAATCTTTGAACTGGTTTTACTTTTTCCTTTCTAATTCTCATGCCTTCAGATTTTTTTTTTAATATGCTGGAGATTGAACCCCCTTTATGCGTTTTATTTTGTCTTATCTAATTGACCTATTCAAAACTTTCAGGGTGATGTTGAATAGACCTAATGAGAATGGATATGCTTGTATTGTTTAGGGAAAAAGCATTGTTTTTCATCATTAAATATGAATTTATATGTGTTATGACTTTTATCAGGTTGAGAGAGTGTCTTTCTCAACTAAAATGTTGAGTATTTGAATATGAAGGAATGTTAAATTTTGTCACTTTTTTTTTTTTTTTACCACGGAGATGAGCTTAGGGTTTGTATTTCTTTTGTAGTGTTGAGGATTGATCCCATGGCCTTGCCCATGCTAGTCAATCGCCCTATCACTGGGCTGTGATTATAGCTCATTGGTAGAGTGCTTGCTTAGTATGTGTGAGGCATTGGGTTTGATCCTCAATTTCACATTAAAAAAATTAAAATAAATATAAAAAAAAGGATAAATAAAATTAAATCTTTCTTTAAAAAAAAGGCTCTACCGATGAGCTACATTCCACACTTAAACCTCAGTTTGTTTCTTTGGTCTTTTCTTCCTAGCTAAGATGCTGAGGCTGGCTTTGAATTAGTGATCCTCCTGCCTCAGCCTCCCAAACGATGGGAATTCTAGCTTTTAAATTCTACGATTTGTATACAGTGTTGTGTCACCATTAACACTAATTTCAGAAATTTTCATCATTGGAGGAAAGAAGCTGGTATACATTAAGTCACTTACTAAATTTTTCCTTCTTCTTTTTTTTTTTTTGGTACTGGGTGTTGAAACCAGAGGCATATTGTCTCTAAGCTACATCCCAGCTCTTTTTTTTTTTTAGTTGTCAATGGACCTTTATTTATTTATATGCAATGCTGAGATTTGAACCCAGTGCCTCATACATGCTAGGCAAGCGCTCTAGCACTGAGCTACAGCCCCAGCCCCATAGATACTTTTTTTTTTTAAAGAGAGAGAGAGAGAGAATTTTTTAATATTTATTTTCTAGTTTTCGTCGGACACAACATCTTTCTTTGTATGTGGTGCTGAGGATCGAACCCGGGCCGCACACATGCCAGGAGAGCGCACTACCGCTTGAGCCACATCCCCAGCCCCTTTCCCAGCTCTTTTTATTTTTAATTTTGAATCAGGTTCTCAGTATGGTGCTGAGGGTGGCCTCAAATTTGAAATCCTCCCGTCCAGTCTCTCAAGTTGTTGGGGTTACAGGTATTTGACACTATGCTTGGCTCCCTAACCTATAATACCTCTTTGTGAATAATCCTATTGTAGCTATTTCATACAGATGGAATCACCTACCACATTTTTAGGTTCATTCATGTTGGAGACCATAATTGTTTCATTATTAATTTTTTTTGGTATTAGGGATTGAACCCAGGGATGCTTAACACTGAGACACATCCCCAGCCCTCTTTTATATTTTATTTTGAGATAGGGTCTCATTAAGATGCTTAGGGCTTCTTCGATAAGTTGCTGAGGTTGGCTTTGAAGTCATGGTACTTCTGCCTCAGCCTCTGGAGGAGCTGGCATCCAGCGGTAAGTTTCATTACGTTTTATCACTGAGTAATATACTTAATGATGAGATATACCATATTTTGTTTGTCCATTCATTAGTTGGTGGACTTTATGTTCTCATATTAATATGATCAGGAAGATTATGTCCAAGATTTTTTGTGGATGCATGTTTTTACTATTGAGTATATACCTACTTTTAATCTACATTTATTATTAGTTTTTAAAATAATTAGATAGGGCTGGGATTGTGGCTTAGCGGTAGAGTGCTCGCCTAGCATGTGCGAGGCACCTGGTTGGATCCTCAGCACCACATATCAATAAATAAAAAATAAAGGTACATTAATAACTAAAAATAAAAGGTATTGATAACTACAACTAAAAAGTAAATATTAAAAAATAATTAGATAATCACAACTAAAAGTTATTTTTTGTAATATTTAATCAGTTCTATTGTATTATCCTCATAGTCTCTCTCGATAAAATGAGCTAAGCCAGGTATGCTGGCACATATCTCAAATCCCAGTGACTTGGGAGGCTGAGGTAAGAGGATGGGAAGTCTGGAGCCAACCTCAGCAATTTAGCAGGATCTTGTCTCAAAATAAAAAAATAAAAAGGGCTAGGGTGTAGCACAGTGGTAGAATGCCATTGGGTTCAAAAAATCAAGATGAAATTCATGTAATAATAAATTAACCATTTTAAAGTATTGTTAATGCCATTTATATAGACTGTAACTAGTTCCAAAGCATTTTATTACCTTAGATGAAAACTCTATACTTATAACAGTTGTTTCCTATACCTTCCTCTCTAGCTCCTGGTGGTGGTCATTCAACACTATGTGTATTTTTCTATTTTGGATTTTTATAGAATGAAAGATAAAATATGTTTTTTTGTGTCTGACTTCTTTTAATTAGCATGATATTTTTAAGGTTCATCCAAATATCCTATATATTAGAGATTCTTTCCTCTTTATGATAATTAAATATATATACAAATATTAAAAAAAATTGGTTTTGGATCCTGGGGATTGAACTCGGGGACATTTGATCTCTGAGCCACATCCTGTCTCAAAATAAAAAATAAAAAGAACTAGGATGTAGCTCAGAGTACCAGTACTACCCACCCCCTGCCCAGAAAAAAAAGGAAAAGAAAAAGAAGAGTGGGGATTGGTAGTTCAGTCATGTCTTGGTGTCCTTGCCTAGCATGTACAAAACCCTGGGTTCAATCCCAGGACCACAAAAACAACAACAACAAAACCAAAAATGAGTTTGAGGCCAGCTTGGACAATTTAGTGAGATCATATCTTAAAATTAAAAATAATGGGGCTGATATAATTCAATGGTGGAATGCCCTTAAGTTCAGGCCCTACTACTCTTTTTTTTTTTTTGCAGGGGGCAGTGTTGGGGATTGAACCCAGGGCTTTGTGCATATAAGAAGGCACGCACTCTACCAACTGAGCTATATCCCCAGCCTCAGTCCCTGTTGCTAAAAAAAAAAAAAAAAATCTGAAGAAATAAATGCAAGTAGATAACAAAAAACTTATTTTTTTGGTACTAGGAATTCAACCCAGAGGCACTTGACCACTGAACTACATTCCCAGCCTTTTTTTATTTTGAGACAGGGTTTTGCTTAGGACTTAAATTACTGAAGCTGGCTTTGAACTTGCAATTCTTCTGAGCTGCTGAGATTATAGGTATTTGCTACCCTGCCCTGGCACTTGAATGGTTTCTTAAGGATGATAATGATCCATAGAAATTGTGTGGTTGTCAATATATTTCATAAGGACATCTAATATTTTAACTTCTAATGAATGGAAGCAGTGGTTGGTCGCAGTGGTGCTGGCCTATAATCCCAGCAACTCTGGAACCTGAGGCAAGAGAATTGTAAATTCAAGACCACCCACAGCATTTTAGTGACAACTTGCCTGAAAATTGAAAAATAAAAATGGACTGGGAATATAGCTCAGTGGTAAAACAACCCTGGGCTCAATGTCCAGTACCTAAATAAATAAATACTAATAAATTTCCAGAGAGACTTTTTTGGGTAATGGCAGGGAAGGTTTTTTTTTTTTTTAATATTTGTTTTCAGTTGTAGTTGGACACAATACCTTTATTTATTTATTTTTATGTGGTGCTGAGGATCGAACCCAGGGCCTTGCATGTGGTAGGCGAGCACTCTACCGCTGAGCCACAGTCCCAGGCCCAGGGAAGTTTTTTGTAATCTATTTTTTTTTTTTAATTTTAATTTTTTTTTTTTTCTTTTTTTGGTACTGGGACTTGAACTTGGGGTTACTCGACCACATCCCCAGCCCTTTTTTGTATTTAGAGACAAGGTCTCACTGAGTTGCTTAGTGCTTCGCCATAGCTGAGGCTGACTTTGAACTTGCAATCCTGTTGCTTCAGCCTCCCAAATTGCTGGGATTACAGGTGTGGGCCACCAGGCCGGTTCTTTTTGTACTCTGTTTACAGTGTTATTTTGGTTAGCATTTCTTACTCTTTTTTTTTTTTTTTTTTTGAGTACTGGGGTTTGAATTCAGGGGTACTCAACCACTGAGCCAAATCCCCAGCCATATTTTGTTTTTTATTAAAGACAGGGCTCTCAGGGCTGGGGTTGTGGCTCAGTGGTAGTTTGCTTGCCTAGCATGTGTGAGGCACTGGGTTCTATTCTCAGCACCACATACAAATAAATAAAATAAAGGTTCATCAAAAACTAATTAAAAAAAAAAAGAAAGGGATCTCACTGGGTTGCTAAGGGTCTCACTGGGTTGCTAAGCACCTCACTTTTGCTGAGACTGGCTTTGAACTTTGAATCCTCCTGCCTCAGCCTCCTGAGCCACTGGGATTACAGGCTTGAGCCACTGTGCCAGGATCATTTCATACTCTTTTAACACTCTTCCTTGGCTTTCAGAAAAGAGTAAAAGTTTCTTCATTGCTCCTATATCTATATAGTATTGTTGTTTAGCATATTTTGTAGTTTTGTATGATTATTTTTGTCTTTTGTATTCCTCACAAAGCTTACTACTTTGGGATTTTCTATTTTGTATCATTGGGGCCTAGAAGAGTTCCTGGTAAGTAGGTAAGCCATAAATATTTGCAGGAGGAATGAATGAATTCTGTGAAATAAACAGACACCTGAGTCATTTTTCATTTGTTAGTTTTCCTTTAGAGACGGAAGTTAGATTTATATTTAGAAAAGTAAATTGTATTGTCATGTCATGACATTTCTATATGTATATACAGGCTTTATACATGATTTTGTGGCACATGATTGTAATTGCAGTTAAACTGAGGACTAGAAAGATATAGGGAATTTGAGCATGCTTCCTAGGGAGACCTGATCTAATCTGGTGGTTAGGGAGGCCTCTGAAAGAAAGTGAAATGGAGCAGGGATCCAAAGGTTGATGTGGGTATAAAGGTCTGGAAGGATGGCAGTGGTGGTGGGAGAGACAAATTGGAAGGGCATTTTAGGCAGAGGGACCACCCTGTGTAAGGGCCATAGGGAGATAGCATTGTTTTATTAACTTTGAGAATGTTGTGAACTTGTGGTTGAATCCTGGGAACCTGAAGTTTCAGGTTTCTCTCATTTACAATTCACCATTAGATTTTGTGTTTCCAGGGGGCCTAGGTTGTGGCTCTGTGGTAGACAGCTTGCCTAGCACGTGTGAGGCACTGGATTTGATCTTCAGCACCACATAAAATAAGTAAAGGTATTGTGTACATCTACAACTAAAAATATATTTAAAAAAATAAAAAGATTATTTGTTTCCACCTGGGTGGGTAAGAAGAAATTCTTCACACCAACTAATGTCCAAATTCTCCTCTCTGCTCTGATTAGTCTGTCTCTCTATATGCCTTTTTTATTTTTAGGGTATGCTGGAGGTCAAACACAGTCTTCCCCATGTACCAGCCGTTTTTAAATTTTGAGATAGAGTCTGGTTGAATCATACAGGCCTCCTTCAGACTTGTGATTTTCCTGCCTTAGCCTCCCAGGTAACTGCAGGCACATGCTGCCAGAAGATTTTTTTGAGCATCTAGTAGGTGCTAGAGTTTAAAAAGTGAATAAGACAGCAGGGTCTGGTCGCACATGCCCAGTGCCATGTCTAGCACCTCCCAATAATTTGGGAGGCAGAGGAATGAGGATTGCAAGTTTGAGGTCAGCTTCAGCAGCTTAGCCAGGCCCTAAACAACTATGTGAGACCCTGTGTCAAAATAAAAAAGGGCTTGAGATTTAGGACAGTAATAAAGTGCCTCTGAATTAAATCATCAGTACATACATACATACATACATACACACACACACACACACACACACACAAAAGAATAAAAAGGTTGTCTATTCGGTTCTGATATTAATGTCAATGTAATGTGTCAAGAGCAGTAACAAGGGTTTATGGTGGGTAATACAGAGAATTAAATAGAGGGAAGATAGACTTGAGGAGAGGCTTCTTGGAGCTGGATCTTTTTTTTTTCTCCACATTTTTTTATTGATGCATTGAAGTTGTACATTCTGATGGGATTTGTTGTTACATGCAAACATACAACAATATAATTTGGCCAATATCACTCACTCTTTAGTACTTTCTCCCTCCCTTTCCACCTCCTACCCTTGGTCCCTTTCCTCTATTGATCTCTCTTGATTTTCATGAGCTATGCCTCCACCTTTATTTTCCTTTTTCCTCTCTAGTTTCCGCATGAGAGAAAACATACCACGCTCAACCACATAACCTGCATTTGACTTAATTTTCTTAGCATGATGGTCTTTAGTTCCATCTGGTTTTTATTTGTGGCTGAATAAAACTCCATTGTATATATACCACATTTCCTTTTTCCATTCATCAGTTATGAACACCTAGGCTGGTACCATAGTTTGGGTGTTGTGAATTGTGCTGCTATAAACTTGGGTATGCATGTATTACTGTGGTGTGATAACTTCAATTCTGGATAAATATGGAGGAGTGGTATAGCTGGGTCATGTGATGGTTCTATGCCTAGTCTTTTTTCTTTTTTTTTTTTTAGTTGTAGATGGACACAATACCTTCAATTATTTATTTTTATGTGGTGCTGAGTATCGAACCCAGTGCCTCACACATTTGAGGAAAGTACTCTACCACTGAGCCACAATCCACTGAGCCACAATCCCAGCCCCTTGCCTAGTCTTTTAAGGAACCTCCATACTGATTTCTTTCTTTCTTTTTTTAAATTTATTTGTTTAATAATACCTTTATTTTATGTGGTGCTGAGGATTGAACCCAGTGCCCCATGGGTGCTAGGCAAGCGGTCTACAACTGAGCCACAACCCCAGTCCCTCCATACTGATTTCCATAGTGGTGGTTCTAATTTGCAATCCCACCAACAGTGTAAAAGTAAGATATGCCTCCACCTTTATTCTTTTTTTTTTTCCACATCCTCTTCTGCATTTATTATTATTATTTTTTGGTACTGGGGATTGAACTCAGGCACTCAACCACTGAGTCATATCCCAAGCCTTATTTTGTATTTTATTTAGAGACAGGGTCTCACTGAGTTGCTTAATGCCTTTGCAGTTGCTGAGGCTGGCTTTTGAACTCATGATTCTTCTGTCTCAGCCTCCCAAGCTGCTGGGATTACAGATGAGTGCCACCGCGCCCGGCTATTTGTATTCTGACTGGTGTGAGATGAAATCTCAGTGTTTTTTTTTGTGGGGGGGTGGGTGGGTACCAGGGATTGAACCCAGGGACACTTCATCACTGAGCCACATCCCAAGCCCTTTATAATTTTTTATTTTGGAACAGGGTCTTGCTAAGTTGCTTAGGGTCTCACTAAATTGTTGAGGTGGGCCTCCAACTTCAAATCCTCCTCCTGCCTCAGTTTCCTGAGTCACTTGGATTATAGCATGCACCACCATTGCCTGGCTCAGTGTAGTTTGATTTGCATTTTCCTAATTATTAATGATGTTGAACATTTTTTCATGTGTTTATTGGCTCCCTGTATTTTTTTTTTTGAGAATTGTCTGTTTAGTTTATTTGCCCATTTATTAATTCGATTGTTTGATTTATTATTATTTTTTCCTCTCTTTTTTTATTTCTACTTTGTTGTACATGACAGCAGAATGCATTTCAATACATCATACACAAATGGAGCGCAACATTTCCATTCTCTAGTTGTACACAATGTAGAAATGCACCATTCATGCAATCATACATGTTATCTAGGGTAATAATAGATACCATATCATTATCTAGGGTAATGATAGATATATATTTTTTTTTTTTAGTATTTTTTAATATTTATTTTTTAGTTTTCAGCAGACACAACATCTTTGTTTTTTGTATGTGGTGCTGAGGTTTGAACCCGGGCCGCACGCATGCCAGGCGAGTGCATTACTGCTTGAGCCACATCCCCAGCCCCAATGATAGATATCTTAATGATAGATACGTCTTTCCTACCCCCATGTGTTATTCGATTTTTTTTTTTGTGTGTATGTGTGTGTGTAAAGTTTGAGTTCTTCATTAATTTTCTGTCAGAAAAAGCTAGCAAAGATTTTGTCCCATTCTGTAGGTTCTCTTTTCAGATTCCTAATTGTTTCCTTTACTGTGCAGAAGCTTTTTTTGTGGTACCAGAGTGAACTCAGGGTCACTCCACTACTGAGCCACATTCCCAGCCCTATTTTGTATTGTATTTAGAGACAGGGTCTCACTGAGTTGCTTAGTGCCTCACTTTTGCAGAGGTTGGCTTTGAATTTTCCTGTCTCAGCCTCTGGAGTTGCAGGGATTATAGGCGGGTGCAGCTTTTTTAATTTGATGCCATCACACTTAAAAACTTTTGGCATTATTTCCTGAGCTTCTAGGGGTCCTTATTAAGAAAGTTGTTCCCTATGCCTAAAAGATAAAGTATTGACCCTACATTTTCTTCTAAAATTGCAGTTTCTGGTCTAATTCCTTGATCTTTGATCCATTTTCAGTTGATTTCTGTCCAGGTTGAGAGAGAAAGATCTAGTTTTTTTCTTCTTCATATGCATAACCAGGATAACTAGTTGTCAAGCACCATTTGTTAAAAAGTATCTTTTCTCCAATGTATGGTTTTGTTTACTTCTTAATTTTTATTTTATATTTATATTATTTTTTTTTTGGTACTGGGGTTAAGTAGCACTTAACTCACTCATCCATATCCATAGCCCTTTTTTATTATTTATTTTGCGATAGCAACTTGCTAAGTTAACCAAGTTTCTGAGCCTGGTTTTGAACTTAAGATCCTCCTGCCTCAGCCTCCTGAGTTGCTAGGATTACAGGTGTGCCCCACCGTGCCTGGCTAGATGTTTTGGTTTGTCTCTGTGTTTTCTATTCTGGGCTAGATGTTTTGGTTTGTCTCTGTCTTCTGTTCTGTAATATTGGTCTGTTTCTGTTTTTATGCCAGTACAATGCTGTTACTCTAACTCTGTAGTATAATTTGAAGTCAAGTATTGTGATGGCTCCAGCATTCTTTTTTTAGCTTAGAATTGCTTTGGCTATTCTGGGTTTTTTATTCTTCCAAATGAACTCTAGGATTTTTTTTTTTTCCCCCTAGTTCTGTGAAGACTATCATTGGTATTTTATTGCATTGAATCTGTTTATTGCTTTTGGTGTAGTATGGCCATTTTAACTATTAAATTCTTTTTTTTTTTTTAAAGAGAGAGAGAGAAAATTTTAATATTTATTTTAGGAGAGAAAGAATTTTAATATTTATTTTCTAATTTTCAGCGGACACAACATCTTTGTATGTGGTGCTGAGGATCGAACCTGGGCTGCACGCATGCCAGGCGAGCGCGCTACCGCTTGAGCCACATGCCCTTAACTATTAAATTCTGCCTACCCAAAAACATGGAAGGTCTTTCTTCTGAGATTTTCTTCAGTTTCTTTCTTCAGTGTTGTATAGTTTTCATTGTAGAGGTCTTGCACTTCCTTGGTTAGATTTATTCCTAGATTTTATTTTATTTTTTAAAAATTCATAATATACGTATTTTTTTAGTTGTAGATGGACACAATACTTTTATTTATTTATTTTTATGTGGTGCTGAGGATTGAGCTCAGTGCCTCACACATAATGCTAAGAAACTGCTGTAACACTGAGCTACAACCCCAGCCCCAGATTTTTTTTTTTTTAAAGAAGATTTTCAAAGATAGTTTTTAATTGTTGGACCTTTATTTTATTTATTTGTATGTGGTGCTGAGAATCGAACCCAGTGCTGCACCCATACAAGGCAAGCACTTTTCCACTGAGCCATAACTCCAGCCCCAGATTTTTTTTTTTAGGGTACTGTGAACGGAATTGTTTTCCTGATTTCATTCTCAGAAAATTATTGTTATATAGGAAACTTGATTTTTGTATGTTGATTTGATAACCTCCTGCTTTGCTGGATTTGTTTTATTAGTTGTAGCAGTTTCCTGAGTTGTTGGGGTTACAGGCATTTGCTACCATGTATCACCATGCCTGGCTGTATTGTTATTCTTTTTTTTTTCTCCTGGTGCTGGGAATTAAACCTAGGACCTTGTGCGGGAAAGGCAAGCACTCTACCAACTGAGCTGTATCCGCAGGACTATAGTATTTTTTTTTTTTTTTTAATAAGTTGTCAATGGACCTTTATTTTATTTATTGATACATGGTGCTGAGATTTGAACCCGGTGCCTCACACATGCTAGGCAAGTGTTCTGCCACTGAGCCACAATCCCAGCCCTATAGTGTTATTTTTGATCATGCTTTTAACCAGAGATGTTATTATGAAGGATATGGGTAATTGTGGTTTTTATAATATCTTTGGGTGATCAACACTGTAAGTTGTATTTTCAATCACAAGTTATATTAATTGAGGGTAAACAGATTACTTTCCATTTGAGGAAATGCTTTGGAATAGTTTTAACTCCTTAGAAAGCTTTATTCTAGCTACTTGGGAGGCTGAGGCAGGAGGATCACAAGTTTGAGGCCAGTTTCAACCACTTAGCAATGCCTTAAGCAACTTAGTGAGACCCTGTCTCAAAATAAAAAATATAAAGGGCAGGGTATGTGGCTTAGCAGTTAAGTACCCTTGGGTTAAATCCATTGTACCAAAAAAAAAAAAAAAAAAATTGGCTTTATTCTGATATTTGCTTATAGCACTTCTGACACTATTTAACCAGGACCTAATAATGATATCGAGTTGGTATATCCATTTTATAAATAAGCTCAAAGGGAATTAATTGTGGTAGACACCCCCCCCCCCCCACCTTTTTTTTTTTTTTTTGTGGTACTGGGGATTTAACATAGGTACCCTCTACCACAGAGCTTCATCTGTGGCCCTTTTTTTTTTTTTATTAATTTTATTTTTGGTACTAGGGATTGAACCTAGGGGTGTTTAACCACAGAGCCACATCCCCAGCCCTTTTTTATTCTGAGGTAAGGTCTCACCAAGTTGCTTATGGCCTTGCTAAGTTGCTGAGGCTGACTTTGAACTTGTGGTCTTTCTGCTTCAGCCTCCCAAGCCATTGGCATTATAGGTGTTCGCCAATGTATCCAGCTTTCTTTTTTATTTTGAGATAGGGTTTCATTAAGTTAGGAATGCTGGCCTTGAATTTTCGATCCCCTTGAATCAGCCTCCCTGGTCTCTGGAATTATAGGCATGGGCCACCATGCCCTGTTGATCACATATTCTTTTTTTTTGAAGAGAGAGAGGGAGGAGGGAGAGAGAGAATTTTTTTAATATTTATTTTTTAGTTTTTGGCGGACACAACATCTTTGTTTGTATGTGGTGCTGAGGATCGAACCCGGGCCACACGCATGCCAGGCAAGCGCGCTACCGCTTGAGCCACATCCCCAGCCCACATATTCTTATTGTAGGCAATGAACACTGTCCTAGAGCCTTCACAAAGCATGGATTGTTCTCAGTATTTGAAGGTTGGACTAATTGAATTGCTTAGTGCCTTACTTTTGCTGAGGCTGGCTTTGAACTCGCAATCCTGCCTCAGCCTACTGAGCCACTGGAATTATGGGTCTACTGCATCCGGCCCCTTCGTTCTTCTTGCTGAGGCAATTAACTGATTTGGAGGAGCCCTGAAGGGACTTCAGAGGCCTGGTAGAGGTGAGTCACTGAGAACCTGAAGTGGCATAGCTGATTAGATGATCAAAATTTTCTTTGACTTAAAGTTAAATATTGGTTATTTGAAGTGGAAGGTGTAAGAGAATTGCAAAAGTGCTCACCACTTCATTTTTTTTATTCTAGGCTAACAATTTATTATTTTGTGCCAGCCCCTTATGAATCCATCTTCTTTCCTTCCTTTCCTTCATTTTCCTCTCCCCTTCCTTCCTTTCTTTTTTTTAAACTTTATTTATTTTTTTAATGTGGTGCTGAGGACCAAACCCAGTGCCTCACATGTGCTAGGCAAGTGCTCTACCACTGAGCCACAAACCCAGCTCTCCCCTTCCTTCCTTTCATCTCTCTCTTCCTTTCTCATTCTATTGAGGATCAAACCCTGGGCCTCGCACATGTTTGGTAATTGCTCTGCCACTCAACTGTATTCTCAGCCCTAGACATTTATTTATTTATTTTTTAAAAATATTTTTTAGTTGTAGTTGGACACAAAGATATTATACCTTTTTTTAAATTTATTTATATGTGGTGCCAAGAATCGAACCCAAGGCCTCACACATGCTAGGCAAGCGCTCTACCACTGAGTGGAGTGCTTACCACACCCTCAGCACCTCTAGACATTTATTTTTAATCCTCACATTATTTCCATTTTTCAAATGAAGGATGGATTTGGAAGTTCAGAGAAGTAACTTATCTGAATTTCCTATCACCAAGTACTAGAGTTAGGGTAAGGATTAATTCATGTGTAGTTCTGTACAAAATTACAGCATGCATTAAAATTCTTGCAACCCGAGCTCTTCTGTTGTATGAGAGTGATGGGGGAATATAATATTAAGACAGGGGAGAGAGCATGGCTTCAGGAAAAGGCATTAAATAGAAGCACAGATTTTTTTTTTTCTTTTGTTTTGAAGAAATCACTTAGTTGTGTCAGTCTCATTTTTTAAAAAAGCCAGATTTAAAAGGTTAATATGAGGGCTGGCGTTGTGGCTCAGCGGTAGAGCACTTGCCTAGAGGCACTGGGTTTGATCCTCAGCACCACATAAAAAATAAATAAATAGAATAAATATTATGTCCAACTACAACTATAAATAAATGGTTAATATGAGCAGAGGTTGCTGCTTTCTTTTTTCTTTTTATTTTTTGGTAGTACTGTAAATTGAACCCTGGGCCCTCTGCATGCTTTTTGAGTGCTCTGCTACTTAGTTATCCCCAGTCTTGTGTCTTTATTTTAAGCATAAGCTAACTCTGGACTCCAGTTTAATATTATCCTTTGATTAAAAAAAGAAAAAAAGAAAAAGAAAACAAACAAGAATAATACATGAATACATTGATGACCTGCTTTTTTTTTTTTTTTTTTTTGATACCAGGGCTTGAACTCGGGGACACTTGACCACTGAGCTACATCCCTAGCCCTATTTTGTATTGTATTTAGAGACAGGGTCTCACTGAATTGCTTAGTGCCTCACTTTTGCTGAGGCTGGCTTTGAACTCGCAATCCTCTGCCTCTGCATTCTGAGCTGCTGGGATTACAGGTGTGTGCCACCATGCCTGGCATGACCTGCCTTTTAACAACATTGTTCTCAGGTAAAGAAGTAGGGTGGGCACAGAAGCTTATGATGTGTTTATTTTGGAGGGAGCAGGGATACCTTGTGTTTCTTGAGTCGTAGTGTAAAGGTGTTTCAACATTTGCTTGTTGAAAGTATGTAGGCAGAATTCCTTGTTTAATAAATATATTGTGTCAAAGTTAATTGATATTAGTGAAATTAAAGTTTGAAATAGACTGCTGTTTTTTTCTTTCTGTTTTATGATCTAGTGAAAAGCATAGGCATTAGTTGAACCAAGAGCCCTTTTCAGCATTTAGCTGGCTCACTTCCTATTTCTTTTCTTTCTTTCTTTCTTTTTTTTTTTTAATATTTTACCTTTATTTTGTTTAAAATTTTTTTATAATGATATAATTTTCAAAGGTCTAAATTAGAACTTCTTTTTTTTTTGAGAGAGAGAGAGAAGAGAGAATTTTTTAATATTTATTTTTCAGTTTTCAGTGGACACAACGTGTATTTTATTTTTATGTAGTGCTGAGGATCGAACCCAGTGCTCCCCGCATGCCAGGTGAGCGCGTTACCGCTTGAGCCACATCCCCAGCCCCTGTTTAAATTTTTTTTTTTTTTTTAATGTGGTGCTGGGGATAACCCAGTGCCTCACGTGTGCTAGGCAAGCACTCTACTATTGCCACAATCCCAGCCCTCACTTTCCATTTCTCAGCATTAGATTCTGCATCTGTGACAATGGGATAGCAATTGTCCTTCATTGTCACTGAATATTCCTAGCAGTTTTTTGAAGTTAGCTATCTAATAAATGCTTCTTTTTTTTTTGTCCTGTGAGTTAAACAACATTGAAATTGTTTATAGTAAGTTACCACTTGCTGTGTTGAGGATCCTGCCTCTTGTTAGATTGTCCCCTAAATATACAGTTCTTTACCCCAAATAAACCCAGTGCTGTAATTTCTTTTTCTTTTTTAAAATATATTTATTTTTACGTGGTGCTGAGGATCAAACCCAGTGCCTCGCACACTCAGTGCCTCACATGTATGAGGAAAGCACTCTACCGTTGAGCTATAACCGCAGCCCCCAGTGCTGTAATTTATTTTTAACATTGACTGTTCTTTTTTTGTGTGTGTGGTACTGGGAATTGAATCTCAGGGGCACTCAAGCACTGAGCCACATCCCCAGTCCATTTTGTATTTTATTTAGAGACAGGGTCTCACTGAGTTGCTTATTGCCTCTCTAAGTTGCTGAGGCTGGCTTTGAACTTGGGATCATCCTGCCTTGCCTCCTGAACAGCTGGGATTACAAGCATGAGCCACCTCGCCCTGCCTTGACTGTTCTTACAGCGCATCCATGGAGCTTTTTAAACTTTACCTAATTTACAAACTATCCCTTCCCAGATGTAGTGACTCTGAATTTCCAGTTTGGTCGGTGGGGCAGGGGAGATAATTGGGCATCTATTAACATTTGTTATTTTATGAAACTTCTCAGATGATTCTGTTGTTTAGTCAGGGTTGAAAATCATTGACCTACTTTTTCTAGCACATAGAAACAAATTCATATAAGGCACAGAATAAAGCAGAACTCAGGAAGAATATGCCTGTGCTTTAGCTAGCAATTTCAGAACAATGAAAGGTTATGTGAGAATTATTTGGAGCATAGAAGGTTCTCAGACTTTGAGGAAAAAGAATATGGGCAGGAAGGAAGACTATGCAGAATAAAAGTGATTTATGTCAGAATTATTTCCTTTTTTTTTTTTTTTTTTTGTACTTGGGATTGAACCAGGTGTTTTACCACTGAGCTACATCCCCAGCCCTTTTTATTTTGAGAAGGGTCTCCCTGAGTTGCTGAGGCTGGACTCAAACTTGGGCACCTCCTGATAATTGGGATTGCGTGTGTGTACCACTGTACTCAACTCATCAGGAATATTTGGTATTTAATTTTTTATTGTAGACAAAATGCCTGTGGTCAGTGTTAGGAAATGTCCCACAGATTAGAGTCTAAGGAGGTCCCTGAACTATTGTTTGAGTCATTAATTTTCAGTGTAACATAAAGGTACAATTGCATACCACAGTTTCTTTTATTGCCTCAAGCCCAGAAGAGATAGTTCTTCCTATCTTTTAACTTTCCTGAGAGGTTATGGTATAGATCTGTCCTTTGCACTGTTAACAAACCTATTTTATTTATGGAATGAGGATTTATAAGGAGTAAGCCAGAGACCTGGACTAGCAGGAATGTCATGGCTTGGATGTGCCTGTTCTATCTCTTGAGTATGTTGCCTTATCCATCATACTCCAGGCTGGCCCTCCTTCCCCCCATTTTTTAGGGCATTGTAGTTATACATAATAGTTCATTTTGAAAAAAATCATGCATGCATGGAATTTAATTTGTTCCATTTTATTTCTCATTTCCCTCCCCCAGCATCACCTAGCCTGAGCCTTACCATGTGGTCCTAGCAGCTTCTCTGCTTCCCAATTTTCACTGGTTCACTTCCCTGCTTTTCTTTTGTCCTTTTCCAAGTCTGTTGTGATATCCTTTGATTTATTGTCCAGGCTTTCTCTTTGATCTATTGTTCCTGGGATCTCACCAATAATCAAGGGGCATTTCTTATTCATCCAGTACCAATAAACTTTTACTCAATTATGTTTAGTCCTTACATTGCTGCTAGCTAAAATTGTAACAATCAGAGATCATCATGTATTTAACCACTCTTGCTAGAATTTGACTAACTGGATTCCTAGGTCCTCCTTCTCTCTGTAAATGGTAATTGAACTTTATGCAGTTTAACAGGTAGACAGGGCTTGTGGGATTTAGCTCATTTCCTTTGTTATCTAGTTGGAATGGTAAATTAGAAGTTTAAATGCCTGCTTCTAATCTGTGCTTTTTGCTAAAGGGTCTCAAATCTCTGGCAAGGTTATTCTCAACTGCTTTCCTCATCTGTGAAGATCCAATAAGGGCTGGGATCGTGGCCCAGTGGTAGAGTGCTCGCCTAGCCTGGATGGGGCCCTTGTTTGATCCTCAGCACCACAGAAAAATAAAGGCATTGTGTTGTGTCCATCTATACCTAAAAAATAAATATGAAAAAAAAAAAGATCAGAAAAAAAATCTGTGTTGCCTACCTCACATGGTTGTGGTTTGTTCGTTGTTTTTATTTTTTTGTGGTACTGGGTATAGAATCTAGGTGCTCTCTACCACTAAGGTACATCCCCAGCCCTTTTTTAAGTTTTGAGACAGGGTTTTGCTGAGTTGTTCAGGCTGACCTCAAAGATTCTCCTGCCTCAGCCTCTCACCTTGCTGGGATTATAGGCATGTATCACCACACCTAGGTCACCTGTTTTTTTTTGAGCTCCAGGTGATGTAATGAATGTTAAGAGAGCATTGACAATTAGAAACATATATAGCTAGGCATGGTGGCACATGACTGAAATCCTAGCTCAGGAGGCTGAACCAGGAGAATTATATGTTCAAAGCTAGGGTGGGCAACTTGGCAAAACCCTGTCTCAAAGTAAAAATCTAAGATGGCAGGGAATGTAGATCAGTGGTAAAGCACCTCTCGGTTTGAATCCCCAGTACCATAAATGAGAAAGAAATAAGACATATTTATTAGATTATGTGGTTATGAGCAAAATAGGGGAGTAATACGTTTTTTTGTAGTAAGTAGTAGTTTTCTTTATTACATCTTAAATTTGAAAATTTCCTTTGCAATTTTGAGTTGAACTGAAATCACAATTCTTGTATAAGAATTATTGTAATTACCAGCTGAAAATACTACTTTTCATATTAGGTTATGAATAATCTTAGAGCATATTTACCATTTGTCAATACAGAATTTAACACAAAGCAATATTGTCCTGTTTTTACAGGTAAAGCACAGTCTTAGAGAGGTGAAATAACTTTTTCCAAAATTTCACAGATGGTTAAGGGCAGAGTAGGAATTTAGCCTGTGAATTTTCTGTACATCACAGAGATTCTGTTCAAACTCATATAGAAAGTATGCTCTAGTATGTAGTTCCTCATTTAATTTAAGCAAATGTAATGGGACAAATTAAAAAAGGACTGATGATTTACAAATGTATGGCAGTAGGTGGATATTTATCTTACTCTGATTGTCCCACTGTCTTAGACAAGTTATTTGTTATCTCTGCCTCTCATATTCTTGAGAAGTTACCCTCAGGGATGAAATTTTTCTTTGATAAGTTATAATGTAAATCTTTTTAGGTTTAAGCTGCTCTTAAAAGCTGGGCGTGATGTGGCACACTTATGATCCTAGTGGCTTGGGAGGCTGAAGCAGGGGGATTGGGAGTTCAAAGCCATCCTCAGCAATGGTGAGGCAGTAAAGCAACTCAGTGAAACCTTGTCTCTAAATAAAAATACAAAATAGGGCTGGGGACGTGGCTCAGTGGTGGAGAGCCCCTGAGTTCAGTCCCTCTCGCACCTCCCCAACCCCTCAAAAAGGAGATGATCTGCATCCATATTTTGGGCTTGCTAATTTAATTTTTAATTAATTTAATTTTTTAATTAATTTATTTAGATACTGTGCATATCTTTTTTTTTTTTTTTTTTTGTACTAGGGTTTGAACTCTAGGGTGCTTAACCACTGCCCCACATTTCCAGTGTGTTTTTTTGTTTATTTACTTTTTGAGACAGAATCTTGCTAAGTTACTTAGGGCCTCACTGAGTTGCAGAGGCTGGCTTTGAACTTACTATCCTCTTGCCTCAGCCTTCTTAACTGCTGGGATTGTAGGCATGTGCCACCATTCCTGGCTGTACCTATTCTTAATATTTGTTGTAGTAGTTTCCTAAATAAAAATGATCTTTAATAGTAGGAGCAAGAGGTATCATCTCTGTTGTAGTAGTTTCCTAAATAAAAATGATATTTAATAGTAGGAGCAAGAGGTATTTTCATTAACATGAAAAATAGCAAATCACTGTCAGAAGGGCAAGATGGCTATGGTTGAGGTAGTTTGAAAAAGAGTCTGTTTAACCTATTTCTAGAAGGAAGGATGGAGAAATATTTAGACACAGTATGATGAATGCATAGGGTAAACAGACAAGAGAAATGGAATATGAAAGGATATGTATTGTAAATTATACTCTGATCAGATTTTAATATGCATAAAAGAAGTATGTGGGAAATTACCTGAGGGCCAGTTTATAAAGGGCCTTGAATGTTGCTTGTATAAGTGGTATATACTTGTTTCATTAGACAGTAGGATGGTATCTGAAACAGGAGGATTGCAAGTTTGAGACAAAGAGCTGCTTAGGTAGAATGCTCCTATGTTCAATCTCAGTAATGCAAAAATACACATATACATACATGCATAAATAAAAGGGACTAGGGATATATTTCAGTGGTAGTTTGCTTGAAGTGCCGGGTTTAATCCCCTGTACAATGAAAAAACTTTAAATGAAAGCAGTAGCATTGGAATTGTGATAATTTAGGATGAATTGAGACCTTAGAATGGGTGTGTGTTTGGGGCTCTCACTAGGACTTAAATTATTCTAGAGTAAGAATAAGGGGTGAGTTGTTATTGTTATTACTATTTTTGTAGTGCTAGAGATCAAACTCATAGCCTCATGTATGCCAGGTGAGCACTATCCCACTGAAACATATCTCTAGATCTTGTAAATTTAAAAAATTTTGCTGTTGGAAATAAATGTGTTTTTGGACCCATTGTTTGAACCCTTAACCACTGAGCCACATTCCTTTTCCTCTTTTTTTATTTTTTATTTTGAGACAGGTTCTCATGAAGTTTTCTAGGGCCTCGCTAAGTTGTTGAAGCTGAACTCAGTCTTGTGATTGAGGTCCTCCTGCCACGGCCTCCTCAGTAGCTGGGATTACAGGTGTGTGCCCCCACGTCTGGCAGAAGTAGATGTTTGACAGTTGGTCCTGTGACTGTGATAACCATAAAGTAGATGGACAATGAAGTGTCCACCTGAATTACTTTATTTAAAAATTACTTTTAGTCAGGTGTGGTGGTGCAGGCCTGTTATCCCAGGAGACTGAGGCAAGAGGATCGACTCAAGGCCTGCCTTAACAATGAAGTGAAGCTCTAAGCATTTTAGTGAGACCCTCTCTTGAAAAAAAATGGTCCAACCCACTTGAATCTAATGTATGAAATATGATATGTCAAGAGCTTTGTAATATTTTGAACAACCAATAAAAAAAAAAAAGAAAAAAAATGGTCCAGCACTCCACTCTAAAAATGATTTTTAGGGCTGGGGATTTGGCTCAAGCGGTAGCGCGCTCGCCTGGCATGCCTGTGGCCCGGGTTCGATCCTCAGCACCACATACAAACAAAGATGTTTTGTCCGCCGAAAACTAAAAAATAAATATTAGAAAAATTCTCTCTCTTTAAAAAAAAAAATTATTTTTAGGTTGGTTACTTAGAATTTCAAGTATTTTTCTTTAAACAGTGATAAATGGTAGTTAAATGTTTATACTGTTGTGAAATGGTTTTTGTTGTGTGTTTTTTTTTTTTTGTTTTGTTTTGTTTTTGTTTTTATAAGAGAATCTTGGGCTGAGACTGTAGTTCAGTGGTAGAGTGCTTGCCTAGCATGTGTGAGGCACTGGAAATGTGTAATATATCAGTTCTCAGTACTGCATATAAATAAATAAATAAAATAAAGGTTAGTCAACAACCAAAAAAATATATTAAAAGAAAGAAAAAAAGAGAGTCTTGCTCTGTTGCCTATTCTGGTCTGGAATGCTGGGGCTCAAGCATTCCTCTTGTCTCAGCTTCCTGAATGGCTGAGATTACTGGTGTAAGCCGCCATCATCACTGGCTTCTTTTTTCCTCCTATCTTGTTCTTATTGTAATTGAAATAATGTACAGTTGCCAACAAATATAGTGAAAATAATATTAGAGCAGCTGTTATTTTTGAGTTATTACTATGTGTGAGGCCTTTTTTTTTTTTTTTAACAGTTTGTGAAGTGTGATTCCAGAGAGCCTATGCTTTTAACTTAAACAATATTGTACCACAAAATAGTGGCTTAATATTAATAGTTAAGATCAAAGTGAAATGGAACATTTGAATGTTGCTCCTTTGGGCTGAATAAGGCTTGAGTAGAGAGGAGGAAGAGAGATGCTTCTAATTTCAGGTTTTGAGTGAAATAGATGCAAGCTAACACTATGGTACTTAACACTTTACAGCTATTGGCACTTTAAGTACTAAGGTGTTTGCATATTAACTCATCAACACTTCCAATATCTGATTAACTCATCAGTTCTTCCAGTATCACTGAGAAGTAGGTCCTACTTCATTATCCTCATTTTATAGATGATATGAATGGATATAGAGACATTTTCAGATTTTTTTGAAGATAATTTGGAGGATGATAGTGCTGATTTGTTTGGTGCATTTTATGAACTATTTGTAGGAAATTTTGCCCTGTTGGATTTCTCTGCATACATTTTGGCCTACGGAGCTAGTATGTGTTTAATTTACTTAGAAATCTTATGCAGTATTCATTTATGAAAAACTCCATTAATTCAGACACTTAAATTGTTAAAAGGGTGAATTTTATGTTATGAATTTTTTGTCAGTATAAAAATGGACCTGAAACATAAGTGTGTTCAGTGTAGGAAAATTACAAAGTCTAGACAAGCCAAAAATTTATTTGACAAACCAGGCTTGCTTGCAGCATGTCTGTAATCCCAGATGGAGGCAGGAGAATCCAAAGTTCAAGTCTAGACTGGGCAACTTAGTGACACCCTGTTTACAAGTAAAATTTTTAAATAAAATGCTGGCCTAGTCTATACCAGGTCCTGGATTCAATATCCAGTCAGTTTTATGACAACATTCAGAGATTCAGTTATTGTTGTGAATTTTATCCTTCTAGAGTTTTCTGTATGTAAATTCATATGTGAAAATGTTTGTCTTGGGGCTGGGGTTGTGGCTCAGTGGTAGAGCGCTCGCCTAACACATATGAGGCTCAGGGTTCGGTCCTCAGCACCACATAAAAATAAATGAATAAAATAAAGGTATTGTGTCCAACTACAACTAAAAAAAAATAAATAAAAAAAAGAAAATGTATGTCTTTATACAATTTGGGTTCATAGTATGTATGTATTTTTTTTTTGTACCAGGGAACTCGACCACTGAGCCACATCCACAGCCCTATTTTGTATTGTGTTTAGAGACAGGGTCTCACTGAGTTGCTTAGTGCCTCACTAAGTTGCTGAGGCTGGCTTTGAACTCGTCTCAACCTCCCAAGCAGCTGGGATTACAGGTGTGTGCCACTGCACCAGGCTATAGTATGTTTTTTGTAAACTTTTTTATATTTTGTGTATATGTGTGTTGTATAAAATTTGAGTATAAATTCGTACATCCTTATGTGCTGATATATAATATTTATTTAGCCAAGTCCCTCTTCAACATCTAGATCATTTCCTGGCTTTTAAAAATGAGATGAAAGGTCTGAGAGTATAGTTCAATGTTTGTGAGACTCTGGGTTCCATTCCCAGCGCTGCACCTCCCTCATCCCTGGCAAAAGTGTTGAGAAGTAGGCATACTTAAAAGTATTGCTTTTTTGAACTATGCCAGTTAGGTCATTGTTTCTGTTACTTCAGTCAGTGCCTTCCTCTTGGGCTCAAGAAAAGTTTGCTGGCAAACCAGCATTGTATTGACAACTCTAGAGAACAGAATTAGTGACTTCATGTGAATAGACTTTTTAAGCTTTAGTTAGTTGTTCTTCACAATGGGAATATTTGAATTTCCAATAAGTTTGGGGAGGTGGGAGTTAGTTTAAATATTGTAGAAATTTTTTTTTTGTAAAATATAGATAGAATTCTTTTTATTTACTTATTCTGATTAGTTATACGTGACAATAGAATTCATAGTACACAAATGGAGCACAATTTTTCACTTCTGGTTGTATGCAAAATAGTCACATCATTTGTGCAATCATGCACGTACCTGGGGTGATGATGCCTGTTTCATTTCACCATCTTTTCTACCCCCATGCCACCCCCCTCTTGCCCAATCTGAAGTTCCTCCATTCATGCCTCCCACCCCATTATGGATCAGCATCCAGTTATTAGAGAAAACATTCAGCTTTAGGTTTTTTGGGATTGACTTACTTTGCTTAGAATGATATTCTCCAACTCTGTCCATTTACCTGCAAATGCCATAATTTTATTCTTTTTAAATGCTGAGTAATATTTCATTGTGTACACACACACACACACACACACACTCCACAGGTTCTTTATCCATTCATCTGTTGAAGGACATCTAGATTGGTTCCACAGCTGTTGTGAATTGTGCTGCTGTAAACATTGATTGGGGTGTGTCACTGTAGTATGCTTTAAGTCTTTTGGGTATAGACCCAGGAGTGGGATAGCTGGGTCAAATGATGGTTCCATTCCAAGTTTTCTAAGGAATCTCCATAGTGCTTTCTGGATTGTTTACACCAATTTGCAGTCCCATCAGCAATGTAAGAGTGTGTCTTTTCCCTCACAGTATCGCCAACACCTATTGTTGCTTATATTCTTGATAACTGCCATTTTAACTGGCATGAGATGAAATCTTAGAGTAGTTTTGATTTGCATTTCTCTAATTACTAGAGATGTTGAACATTTTTTCATATATTTGTTGATCGATCATATATCTTCTGCTAATAAGTGTCTGTTCAGTTCCTTAGTCCATTTATTGATTGGGTTATTTGTGTTTTTTTTTTTTTTTTTTTTTTTTGAGTGCTTTATGTATCCTGGAGATTAGTGCTCTATCTGATGTGAGTGTGGTAAAAATTTGCTCCCATTCTGTAGGCTCTCTCTTCACCTCATTGATTGTTTCTTTTGCTGAGAAGAAGCTTTTAGTTTGAATCCGTCCCATTTGTTGATTCTTGATTTTATTACTTGTGCTTTAGGAGTCTTTTTAAGGAAGTTGGGGCCTAATCTGATATGATGAAATTTTGGGCCCACTTTTTCTTCTATTAGACACAGGGTCTCTGGTCTAATTCCTATGTCCTTGATCTACTTTGAGTTGAGTTTTGTGCATGGTGAGAAAAGGGGTTTAATTTCATTTTGCTGCATATGGATTTCTAATTTTAGAATTCTGGGGCTGGGATTTCTAATTTTAGAAAATTCTGGGGCTGGGATTGTAGCTCAGTGGTGGAGTGCTGGCTTAGCATGTGTGTGAGGCACTGGGTTTGATTCTCAGCACCCCACATAAATAAATAAGTAAAATAAAGGTCCATCAACAACTAAAAATACGTGCATTTTTTTTTTTTTTAAAGGAAACTCTGATTTAGCAGATCTGAAAGTGTATATTCTGGGAATTAGATTGGTACAACCGTGAAAAACATTTTTAGTAGAGTCTGCTTTGAATTGTGACTTTTGGTGTTTTGGTACTCGTATTGTGAATCAGGGGAGAGCAAATTAATTTTTGTCTTAATTTTCTTATCTACAGAATGGAAAAGATTGCCTTCCTAGCCCTATACTTAGAAACTGCTGTGAGGTCATGAGATAAAATTATTGCATGTTAAGTGTTCAACACAATATCTGCTTTTTATTGTGCCAAATTTAGCTTGCTAAATCACTGTACTTAGTGTAGTTATTTTACTTAGCTCAATGTGTGATTTGGTTGAGAAGAACATTTTTGATTTTAATGAAATATTGTATGTTGTTATTTTGTTTTTTTCTTTGTTTTTATGGAGAAATCTATGAGAGTTGAAGACTCTAGAATGATTTTAAAGCATTTAACACCTGCTTAATGAATGCTCGTGTTAAAAATTGCTGGAAATGTCAACAGTCACAAACCATTAGAAGTGGGTTTGTTTTTATCTGTGCTTGGAACGATTGAAATTAAAGCCAACAGAGGTTTAAGAGAGTTTTGTTTTTTTGGTAGTGCTGGAGATTGAGCCCATGGTTTCACGTGTGCTAAGCAAGTGCTCTGCCAGTGGCTGCATTCCCAGCTTGAGTAATATTGCTTAGTGAGCTTTCTATAATGTAGAGTTACTTCAAACTTGATAGTATACTTGGGTGACTGAACTACATTTCCTGCCCCCATGATGAATAATTGTTTGGGAAAGAAACACTTTTATTGTACAGTAGTGAAATATTTGTTTTGAATGGTAAGAATTCTACCATCAGGGTGTCTAGGAGAATAATTCTTAATCTGAAGGATGCATAGCGAAGTGCAGTTAAATAGCCTTTGAATTAAATTTTTTTTTTTTTTGCAGTCCTAAGGATTAAATCCAGGGGTACTGTACCACTGGACTATATCCCAGCTCTTTTTATTTTGAGACAGTGTGTCACTAAGTTGCCAAGTCTGACCACAAACTTGGGATCCTCCTATTTTAGCTTTAGTTGCTTGGATTTTAGACAGGTGCCACCACATCTGACTTGTGACTAAATTTTGATGTTCTGTCTCCATCTGTTAGCCATCTTAGAAGTCAAGACATTTATTGTGAATGTATTTAAAGTCTCATTTATCTTTTTAAAGACAAGAGTTTTGTGGACGAAGGTCCTTACACTTTTTGATAGATGTTTCAGTGGAGATAGTAAGGCTTCTAATTCTGCTCCTTTAGGGAATGATTCATTGTTGTTTATTTTGGTTCATTTAGATGTTATTTTATTGGACACAATATTTTGTTTTAGAAAATGGTCCCATTTCTAAAGGCGATTGATACTTTGTCCTTGTAGTTTAGAGACTGGTGGAATAGATGAATAGATAATTCAGTGTAATGATGAGGTAAGAGGCACTGAGTAAGCTAGCTTGGTTGCACATGTTTTGATGCCACCAACTTGGGAGGCTGAGGCAGGGGGATTGCTAGCCAAGCAAACTTAGAAATTGGGGCTGGGGATATATCTCAATTGGTAGAGTGCTTGCTGTGCATGCACAAGGCCTTGGTTCAATCCCTAGCACCACACACACTCCCCCCCCCAAAAAAAAAAAAAAGTGTAGAGTATAGGGAAGAGGCACTTGATAAAAGAAATGATGAGAAGGCTTCTCTGAGGGCACCTGGGAGTAATAAAGGAATGCTAAGTGGAGAGGGTATGGAAAAATAACAACTGCAACCTGTAAGAGGGAGCTGTGGACAGTGTAGTATAAATCTTTTGTGGTAGAGAATAGTGAAATACAAGATTTAAAAGAGAAATAGTACCTAGGACTAGTCTCTATTATTTTTTTTTTTTTTTGCAAAGCAGGCAAATAATTTTTTTCTCTATTTTTTGGGGGGTGGGTGGATGGGGGAGGTGGTACTGGGTAGGCAAGAGTTCTACCACTGAGCTACATCTTCAGCTTTTTTTTTTTCGGGAGGTGGGGGGCAGGGCGGGGATGGTTCTCACCAAGTAGCCCAAGCTGGCCTTCAACTTTTCCTCCTTCTGCCTGAGCCTCCAGAGTAATTGGGATTACAGGTGAATGCTATTTTGCCTGATGCCTTTTTGTGGTGCTAGGAATTGAGCTCAAGGCCTCTTACATTCTAAGCATATGCTCTACTGCTGCGATGCATCTCAATCTGCTAAGCTTTTCTTGACTGTTATTATCTTTTAAAGATTGTCCTGAGAAATTTGTTACTAATGATAAAGCTAGTCGGTTTCCTTCCCCAAGAATCGTTCCCCTTTCACCTTAGCAATTATAGTATTTTCTTTGTTTTTCTCTTCCATTAGTTCCTTGAGGACATGTTTGTTCCAGCCTCTGTTAGTTCTGTGCCTCTCTGCATGTCTATAAAATGCTTTTGAATATAAAGGAAAGCATTTTCCTTGAAAATAAATGCTTAATATATAAAAAAAATTAGTGCGTTTTCTATAAATGTCCTCCCTAAGAATAATTATTGTTTTCCACTTAGCAAACAGCATATATTTGAGTGAAGTGTGATCTGATTACTATTGTTAATCTAGTCAGCAAATTTTACCATAGCATATAGTGTATTACTACTATATGACACTCTAGGGTGGCATAGGTAAGATAATAGTCTCTACTGTCAATTGACAGTAAGGTTCTGTGGTATTATTAATACATTGTACCCTAATCATGGTGACTTGGCAGGCTGGTGCAGGAATATTTGAGGCCATCCTAGGCAACTCAGTGGGACTCTTGTTTCGAATGAAAAATATAAAAATGGGTTGGAGGTGTAGCTCAGTGGTAGACCCCCTCTGGGTTTAGTTCCTAGTGTGGAAATATAAATCAAAAGAAAAAAACATCACATCCTTAAGTTGACTAGAGGTGCAGCAGGCAAAATTTAAAAACCTGTTTGGCAAGTGTGTGTGTGTGTGTGTGTGTGTGTGTGTATGTATGTATGTGTGTATCTATTATGGTGCTGGAGGTGGAACCATGGTCTATTCATGGATAGGCAAACACTCTACCACTGAGCTATACCCATAGTCCTCCTTATATATTTTTATTTAACCTATTGTATAAATCACACAATTAAAGAAAGTTTTGAAAGAAGGAAAAAAATCATGACCCCAACACTTTTTTTTTTCGAATGATACTGGGGATGGAACCTAGGACCTTGTACATACTAGGCATGTTCTGTGTCCCTGAGCTACATACATTCTCAATCCTTTTTACTTTATTTTGAGACAAGTTCTTACTAAGTTGCTTAGACTGCCCCGGAATTTGTCATCTTCCTGCCTCAGTCTCCTGAGTTAAAGGTTTTTTTTTTTTTCCCCTTAATTTCTGGCTTCTCATAATAGTTTTGTTTTTTTTCCCCTTGCACTATTGGCTGGGGATTGAACCTAGGTGCACTCTACCACTGAGTAATGTTGCCAGCCTTTTAATTTTGAGACAGGGTCTCCTTATTTTCAGAGGCTGACCTGAAACTTGGGATGCTCCTGCCTCAGCCTCTCCTAAGTTGCCCAGCTTCTCATCATAGTTTTTAATGACAATTGGTATATTCCAGCATGTTGTTCTAACTTTATTTAGCCATATTTCTGTTATTTCAACTTTGTTGTTGTTGTTCTGGGGATTGAATCAGGGGCACTTTACTACTGAACCACATCCTCAGCCCTTTTTATTTTTTATGTTGAGATAGGGTCTCATTAAGTGGCTTAGTATTTTGTCAAGTTGCTAAGGCTGGATTTGAACTTGTGATCCTCTTGCCTCAGCCACCCAAGCTGCTGGGATTACAGGTGTGGGCCACTGCACCTGGTGACATTTTTTTTTTTTTTTTAAACTGGGGATGGAACTAAGGGGTGCTCTATCACCAAGCTATGTTTTTTGGATACAGGGTCTCATAAATTGCCAAGGCTAGCCTCCAACTTGTGATCCACTTGCCTCAGTCTCCCAAGTTGCTGAGGTTACAGGTCTGCACCACAACCTACTGGACAATTTAAAATATTTTGGAGGGCTTGGGGATGTGGCTCAAGTGGTAGCGCGCTCGCCTGGCATGCGTGTGGCCTGGGTTCGATCCTCAGCACCACATACAAAGATGTTGTGTCCGCCGATAAAAAAAATAAATATTAAAAAAAAAAAAAAGGTATTGTGTCCATCTACAACTGAAAATACTTGAAACATTAAAAAAAAAATATTTTGGTCCTCCCTAAACATATGTAGATTTTACAATACTTTAGCCCATTTAACCCTTTCCAATGTGGAGTATGGTGAGTTTTAATTCTTTCTTGTTATAAATTGTAATAGAACCTTATTAATTTTTTTTTTTGGGGGGTGGTAACCACAACTTGAACGGAGGGACTTTAATCACTGAACCAAATCCCCAGACCTTTTTTTACATTTTATTTTTAGACAGAGTTTTGCTAAGTTGCTAAGGATGGCTTTGAACTTTAGGTCCTCCTGCCTCAGCCCCCCCCAGCCTCTGTGATTACAGGTGTGCACTACTGCACCTGATCTGAAGCACTTCTTTTAGAAGTTTTCTTTATGATTGTCAACTGGTGGATAGCTCCTAGTTTTGTTGTCTTAAGCCATATTTAGCTCTGTTTCTTTGTATTTTTGCAGGGTAAAGAATTTTATGTTAGAATGTGTATTTAAAATCGCTTCTGCCTAATCTCTGCCTTTTATTTAAGTTGGGAATTGAATCCAGGGGCACTTTACCACTGAGGTACGTCCCCAGTCTTTTTTTTTTTAATATATATATATTTTTTGGTTGTCAATGGACCTTTATTTATTTATATCCAGTGCTAAGAATTGAATCCAGTGCTTCACATATCAGGCAAGTGTTCTGCCACTGAGCTAGAACCCCAGCTCCTGCCCCCAGTCCTTTTTATTTTTTATTTTATTTTTTAAAAAATATTTATTCTTAAGTTTTAGGTGGACACAATATCTTCATTTTACATTTATGTGGTGCTGAGGATCGAACCCAGTGCCTCGTGCATGCTAGGCGAGCACTCTACCACTGCGCCACAACACCAGCCCCCTTTATTTTTTATTTTGAGGCAGGGTCTTCTGAGTTGCTGAGGGTCTCACTAAATTGCCAGGGCTGGCCTCAAACTCTGTGATCCTCCTGTATCATCTTCCTAAATTGCTGGGATTATAGATGTTCACTACCACACCCATCAAATCTGTATACATTTTGAATAACTAGTGTAGTGATAAGGTAGGATTGATGTCTCCCACTTTGCTGTGTTTAGTATATATTTTAGGGATTCTTTTTTGTTTGATGCTGAGAATTAAATCTATGTCATGGTATATGCTGGGCAAGTGCTCTACAACCAAGGTACATCCCCAGCCCCTGAAGTTATTCTTAGGTAGTTTCAACTAGTTTCTAAAATTATAGCTCAGTGGCACACACCTGTAATCCCAGGCATAACTTGGGACTCTGAGACTCTGAGCCGGGAGTCTTGCAAGTTCAAGGTTGGTCTTAGCATTTTAGCAAGGCCCTAAGCAATTTAGGGAGACCCTGTCTGGAAATAAAAAGGACTGGAAATTTGACACAGTGGTAAAGTCTTTTTTCATTAAATCCCCCAGTACCCAAAACAACAGAAGCTGTCTAAAAGACATGTTTTTTTCTTTATTGCTTTTGTCTTTTTATGAGGACTTAATTTTATGGGTATTCTTAGTAACTTAAATGAGACTCTAGACCATGTATTTGCAAGAAGTTCTAACTGTTAGCTAAGACTCTAGTGCTTCCCCCCACTCCCCAAGTCTTATATCACTATATATATTTAGAAGGGTTTTTCAAATGTTTCACATATTTATTACCAAGCCAACCAAAACTAGCACTACAATACCTTTGTAACTAAAGAAAGCTCATATTCCCAGTTAAATATTTTCAACTGTCCAGATAGTTGTGACATTTTCATCTTGATGCCACAAGATGATCACAACCTTGATACGGCATAAATGTGTGAAAAATATGGAGCTCTGCACAAATTGGTATGTCATCCTTTTGCAGGGGTCTTTTCTGTATAGTTCCAGTTTTAATATATGTGCTGCTGAATTGAGCACAAGAAAGTTATTTTAAAAGACAGTGTATTGGGCTATGATCAGCTGTTTTTAAATATTGAGCTTTTAACTAAGTTTCCGTTATGTCCCAGAGCAAGTTACTACTCAAGAACTAATCACTTACTGTGTTTTAACATTCAATTAATATTAACATAGAAGCCAGTTAAATAGCTCAGGCTTGGAATTCCAGAGATCAGGAGGCTGAGGCAGGAGTGTCTTGAATTCAAAGACAGCCCCAGCAATTTAGTGAGGCCTTGTCTCTAAATAAAATATAGGAAGGACTGGGAATGTGGTTCAGTGGTTAAGCACCCTTGGGTTTAATCCCTGGTACCAGAAGAAAAAAAAAAGAAAAGAAATTTCCGCTGAGTTGATTCCTTCTGAGGAGTGATTGTGCATTTGTTTTGTACTTTTGCCTTCATGTCTTACTGTCAAGTTAAGCGTTCTTTGGCTTGTGTGCTGTACTCCCTTTATCTTTACCTCATCTTCGGGCTATGCTTGCCTGTCATTGTTTCAAAGTTTTCCTTGCTTATAACGACACAGTTACATTGGATTAGAGTCTCCCTTAAGGATCTTTTATCTTGATCATCCAGAAAGACTGAGTTTCCAAATAAGTTCCCATTCACAAGCTTGGGGGTGGGGATCAAACACAGTGCTATTTTATTTGGTCATTGTGGTATTATTAATGTAGAATGAGAAAAAAAATCAGTATTTCAGGTTTGTGAAAATCTTTATCTATGGAATCACCAATTTAATGAAGCAGTATTTTGTTCCTGTTTCTCAGTGGCTTTATTATTATAATTTTGGTACCAGGGATTGAACCCAGGAGTACCTAAACACTGAGTGACATCCCCAGCCAGTTTTTATTTTTTATTTTGAGACAGAGTCTCCCTAAGTTGCTTAGGGCCTTGCTAAACTCTGAGGCTAGCCTTGAATTTAGGATTCTCCTGCTTAGCCTCCCAAGTCTATGAGATTTTGTAGAGTCTTAGCTTTTATTTATTTATTTAAGGTACTGGGGATTGAGCCCTGGGGCACTTAACCACTTAGTAAGACATATCCTCAGCCCTTCCCCTCCCTCCCCAAGCCACTGTGTGCCTGGCTATTTCAGTTTTTTGTTCTAAATCAAAACAGCTTACTTTTAAGTCTGTAAATAGAGTTGTTTAGTAAACCAAATATAAATTGAGAATTTGACTGTGAATAAATATGGCAAAGTAAGTTAGTTTTATTTTGTCATTGTTGCCTGGCCAAGGGGGTTTCGTCTGAATTTTTTTAGGTGTTGCCTATTTTGAAGGTTAATTGTAAGATGATAATACTGTCTCAGAAGGTTTTGATTTTTACTGATGATCTATGTTTTGTCTATTTAAAGTGTCAACCCAAGAAAAAGTCTACACCACTGAAGTATGAAGTTGGAGATCTCATTTGGGCAAAATTCAAGAGACGCCCATGGTGGCCCTGCAGGATTTGTTCTGATCCATTGATTAACACACACTCAAAAATGAAAGGTAATAACGTAGTTGATCTATAGGGTAATATACACGATGGAATTATGAGTTGCAATTGCCTTTAGTGTAACCCAGTTTTTGTTATCTTTAGCAAGACTCCACTTATTCTTTTGAGAATTTTATGAATTAATTGTTATTAATTTATTTTATCTTGTTAAAAGTTTGTTTTATTAAAAGTTTGTTTTTCAAGGCTGAATGTTCTCTCTGATATGCAGATGCTAATACAATAAGGGGCGAGATCGGAAGAATAGAAATTCCTTGGATTAGATGAAGGGAATGGGAAAAAATGGTAGAATGAATTGGATATAACTTTCCAATGTTCATATATAAATACATAACCAGAATAAATCCATATCATGTACATCCAAAAGAATGGGAAGTTATACTTTATGTATGTATAATATGTCAAAATACATTCTATTCTGTTTTAGTTATACATGACAATGTATAAAAGAACAAATTAAAACTAGAAAAAAATTGCTAAAGGGAAAACCTGAGTTTGTAAAGAATTTGAAAGTAAACATTTAAGTATAAAGAGGTAATTTTGAGATATACCATGTAGTGGGAGTTTTGGTGACATATTTTTCTTTTTAATTTTTTGTACCATGAACATGTACTTAACAAAGTTTGTTAAACTAATCTAATAATTGTTATACCTAAAGTGTGCCTTAAATATAGGCTTCAATAAACCAGTTTGTTTGCTGCAAGATTTAAAAATCCTCATTCTATCTATAGATACTAGTAAAATGTTAGAGTATTTACCTACAATTTACATTGTCAAGAATAATTTTTCAGGGCTGGGGATGTGGCTCAAGCGGTAGCGCGCTCGCCTGGCATGCGTGCGGCCTGGGTTCGATCCTCAGCACCACATACAAACAAGGATGTTGTGTCCGCCAAAACTGAAAAATAAATACTAAAAAATTCTCTCTCTCTAAAAAAAAATATTAAAAAAAAAAGAATAATTTTTCAGTTGGGGGTTGTGGCTTAGGGGTAGAGTGCTCTCCTAGCACGTGCGAGGCCCTGGGTTCCATCCTTAGCCCCACATAAAAATAAATAAATAAAGATATTGTGTCCAACTACAACTTAGAAAAATCATTCCTTTTTTTTTTTATGTTTCAATTTTGATAATTTCAAAGCCGAAACCATTATAAATAATGTTTATAAGATGTTTTAAAGTTTAAAATCTTGGAGTAGTTCCTTTAATTACTATACATTGTTTTTTTACTTGGCTCCTCTACTTGAATGTGAGGTACTTTAATCTTTAAATTGCTGTAAAGATCGGGGTTGAAACTTTGATTTTTTTTTTTTGGGTGGGGTATAGTGGGGATTTTTGGTGTACTTGGGGGTACTCAAACCATGAGCCACAGCCCTATCCCGATTTTGTATTTTATTTAGAGACCGGGTCTTATTTAATTGCTTAGTGCCTCACTTTTGCTGAGGCTGGGTTTTTGTTTATTTTTAAAAAAATTTTTTGTAGTTGTAAATGCCTCTATTTTTTTTTAATTTGTTTATTTTTATGTTGTGCTAAGATTGAACCCAGTGCCTCACACATGCTAAACAAGCACTCTGCCACTGGGCTATAGCCCTAGTCCCTGAGGCTGGTTTTGAACTCATGATCCTCCTGCCTTAGCCTCCCGAGCTGCTGGGATTATAAGAGTAGGTCACTGTGTCTGGCTATTGAAACTCAAATCTTTTTTTTTTTTTAATATTTATTTTTTAGTTTTCGGCAGACACAACATCTTTGTTTGTACGTGGTGCTGAGGATCGAACCCGGGCCGCACGCACGCCAGGCAAGCGCGCTACCGCTTGAGCCACATCCCCAGCCCCTGAAACTCAAATCTTAAGGCCTTTTTTTTCCTGTTAAGATTATTTGTGATTTTATTTTATTTTTTAAATGTTTTTAAAATAATGTTATTATATTTTTCTATTCCTTTATTTATTTTTATGTGGTGCTGAGTATCAAACCCAGTGCCTCACACATGCTAGGCAAGTGTTCTACAAACCCAGCCCCGATTTTATTGTTTTTAACATATGAATTTAGGGGTTGAGATTGTAGCTCAGTGGTAGAGCTTTTGCCTAGCATGTGTGTGGCATTGGGTTAGATTATTAGCACCACATGTAAATAAATAAAATAAAGGTCCATCAACAACTAAAAAATTTTAAAAATATGAACTTAGGGGGATGGAATTGTAGCTCAGTGGTAGAGCACTTGCCTCACAAGTGTGAGGTGCTAGGTTGGATCCTAGCACCACATAAAAACAAATAAAGGCATTGAGTCCATATACAACTAAAGAAGTTTAAAAAAATGAACTTAGATTAATTAATTAATTTTTTATTTTGATAACAGTGTCTTGCTATGTTGCTTATATCCTCAGTAAGTTGCTGAGGCTGGTTTTGAACATGTAATCCTCCTGCCTCAGACTCCCCAAGTCTTTGGGATTATAGGAGTGTATCACTGTGCCCACCTAAAATTCAGCTTTTGAATAGGTGTTATGTTAAAAGAAAACAAAACACAACTCATTTTCTCCTTTGCTGTGATGTACCCCATTCTTTCTTTGTATGGGTAACCAGTTACTAGTAGTCTACCTTTTCCCAGTTTGTTTTAATGTAAATTCAATTACATACTTTCTTCTCCTTCCCCTTTTTATTTTAACATAAAAGTTGCATATTGCATGTTTATTTTGTAACTTGCTTTTCTAATTTCTTACAGATTTTTCCATTTTAGTACATTAGAAATTCCTCATTCTTTTTTACAGCTGGATAGTTTTCTACTTTCTGAATATGTTATACTTTGACTAATTCCCTCTTGATTATGTTCAGGTTATTTTTACAAATATAATTAAATGAAAGACTTTATGTTGTTACAAAGACAATTCATATACACATTGTCCAAGGTAAGATTGCTGAATTTGGTTTTTAAGTTGAAAAAAATTTTTTTTTGAGTGCATTGAGGATCAAAACAAAGTCTTAAAAAAAAAAAAAATCAAAGCCTTACACATGTTAAGCTATAATACAGTCACACTCCCCACTCTTATATTTTGAATACTGAGTTTCCCCAAAGACCGTTATAATGTTCAGTGTTTTAAAAACTGATCTTGGGTCTGGATCAGTAGAGTGCTTGCTTGCCTAGTATGCATGAGGTTGTGGGTTTGATCTGTGCCACTGCAAATAAACAAATCTGATACCTTATTCTTTAGCCTGTTTGGACATTTCATTTCTACTAATAGAAAATTCCTTCAGTCCTCCTTTTCTTCTAACCTCCTTGTCGTTTCTTATTTATTGTATTGTTGTTGTCTTCCCTCATTCCCAGTATACTTTATACACACTAGTTCAGTCCATGCTATTTATATGGTATTGGTTGAATGCTGTGCTAGGTGCTACGATCCCGTAATTGGTGAAACACATCAATCCTGATTGCCCTCATGGGAAATTAGAGTCCATTATAAAAGGAACAAGGCACTAGATAATAATAAAATATATAATTATTTAACTGAGAATTGTGTCCAAGGAATAACATTGATGTGTAATCAATGATACAGCAGGGGCACTTAACCTGGACTCTTGGTCTGGAAGTATTCTAAGGTAGTTTTTTGTGTGTCTTTTGGTGTTAAGATTGAATCTCATACCTTGCTTATGCTAGGCAAGCACAGTAATGATATCTTTGATCTGAGACTCAAACGAGTAAGATTTAACTAGTGTATAGAGGAGGAAAAGACTACAGGAACAGAATATAATATGTTCTGTGGCCCTGATAGATCTGCAGCTCACAAAGTAATGAACCGTGGCAATATATGAGGGTAGAAGCCCAACATGCAATGCTTGTAGAGCTTTCAAACATGACATAATTTATTTTAAGAAAAATAGGATACCCCACAGGGCTATGAGCATGGGTTGACATCTAATTTGTGCTTTTTAAAGTTCACTCTGACTGCAATGTGGAAAATGAATTGGAAGGGATATAAGTAAGAGGGACAGTTGAAAGCATTAGTCATTACAGTGATTATGGGAGGTGGGAAGTTTTGAATGGCAAAGGATTATTTAGGAGATAAAATTTATCTTTGTAATAGATTGAATAATGGGGAGTGAAGGAGCATGAAGTCTCAAGGTTTCTAGTTCTCATGTTTCTATATTTCAGGATATTTCCCAAGTTTTTAACTTCAGCATTGAATGATAGAACATCTGTAACTCAGAAGAATTGTTCCTATTGGTTGGAGCCATGGCAAAGCTTGGTTGAGATTGCCTTCGTACAAAATATGCATTGACAAAAAGGATGGCTTTGAGGCAGCTAACAGTTGAGGTCTATTATGGAGGAGACTGAGCATGCAAAAGAAATGAAAAAGACTCAGGCTCAGTGCCATGGTGCACACCAGTAATCCCCATACTTGGGACAGTTCGAGGCAGGAAGATTGCTGGACTTGAATTAAGTCCAGCCTAGGCAATTTAGCAAGGCCCTGTCTCAAAGTAAAATAAAAAGGGCTGCTGATGTTGCTAAGTCATAGAGTACCCTTGGGTTCAATCCCCAGTATCTCCATCATCCCCTCAAACATTAAAAAAAAAAAAAAAAAGACTCACGTAGAAGAACACCTGGAGAATGTGGTATATGGTGACTAGAATCATTTGAAGAAAGAAATTGTCCCATTTGTTGAACATTACCTAGAAATAAAATATCCATATTTTATAAGGAGATGGACATTGCAAACCTTTTGGTGGTTCAGTTGTGACAGAAATCGAATCGGACTAGTTTGAGAAATGTAGATAGAGGTAGAGAAGAGATGTTACAACTAAAGAGCTATAGGAGATCCAGATGGAGTTTTTTTTTTTAATTTTTTTTGTTGGTTGTTCAAAACATTACAAATTTCTTGATATATCATATTTCACACTTTGATTCAAGTGGGTTATGAACTCCCATTTTTACCCCATATACAGATTGCAGAATTACATCAGTTACACATCCATTGATTTACATATTGCCATACTAGTGTCTGTTGTGTTCTGCTGCCTTTCCTATCCTCTAGTATCCCCCCTCCCCTCCCCTCCCCTCCCCTCCCCTCCCCTCTTCTCTCCTCTCTCTACCCCCTCTACTGTCATTCATTTCTCCCCCTTATATTATTTTTCCCTTTCCCCTCACTTCCTCTTGTATGTACTTTTGTATAACCCTGAGGGTCTCCTTCCATTTCCATGCAATTTCCCTTCTCTCTCCCTTTCCCTCCCACCTCTCATCCCTGTTTAATGTTAATCTTCTTCTCATGCTCTTCGTCCCTACTCTGTTCTTAGTTACTCTCCTTATATCAAAGAAGACATTTGGCATTTGTTTTTTAGGGATTGGCAAGCTTCACTTAGCATAATCTGCTCTAATGCCATCCATTTCCCTGCAAATTCTATGATTTTGTCATTTTTTAATGCAGAGTAATACTCCATTGTGTATAAATGCCACATTTTTTTTATCCATTCGTCTAATCTTAAAGACGTTTAAGATGGAGTTTTTAAAATGGAATTCTTGGGCTGGGGCTATAGCTCAGTGGCAGAACACTTGCCTATCATGCGTGCGGCAGTGGGTTTGATCCTTAGCATCACATATAAACAAACAAAATAAAGGCATGCTGTTCATCTACAACTACAAAAAAGATAAAAACAAATAAATTAAATAAAATGCAGATCCCTGGGTCCTTCCTCAGACCTGCTGTCCAATTCTTTAAAAAAAAAAAAAAAAATGGAATTCTTTGGGGCTGGCTATATAACTCCGCAGTAGAGTGCTTGCTAAGTATGCAGAAGGCCTTGAGTTTATCTCCACTACTGTAAAGGAAAGAAAAGAAATAGTGTCGATTATGCAGTTAGTGCTGTGCTGATGAGAAGTGCTAACTATTCTGGAAGTAGACTGAGACTGAACACATGGGATCATACCACAAGAATTCTGAGAAGGAATACAGAAGGGATATATATGGAAGTGAGGGTTTGGCCTCAATGGGAGGAAGAGCACCCTTCTAATGTTAACATTAGGGGGTGACTGAGGGTGCTGATGATTGTAAGTAATAGGATTTGAGTACTCCTATTTGGTCTGTTCCTGTAAGTAAAAGAATGTGTGGGCTGGGAATGTGGCTCAAGCGGTAGCGCGCTCGCCTGGCATGCGTGCGGCCCCGGTTCGATCCTCAGTACCACATACAAACAAAAATGTTGTGTCCGCAGAAAACTAAAAAATAAATATTTAAAAATTCTCTCTCTCTCTCTCTTTTAAAGAATGTGGTCATACCAAGAGCAAGTGCTATTGCTGGCAGGAAGATACCATTTTTGGGGATCTATAAAAGGTTACAATTATTTTTTAAAATTGAAAGAGCTTCCCAGAATAGTTGACTTTAAATAGCTCCCTATTTGGGAAATAGTAAAACTTTTTTTTTTTAATGTTTATTTTTTAATTGTAGGAGGACATAATACCTTTATTTTGTTTTTATGTGGTGCTGAGGATTGAACCCAGTGCCTCAACTATGCTAGGTGAGTGCTCTACCTCTGAGCCACAATTCCAGCCCTCTTTGTTTTTTAGATTAAAGAATTAATGTATCTCTTTATGGGATGGAGGGAACTAATATTTGAATATACTTAGTGTCCTAAAAACCCTACCCATAGCCAGGTGTGGTGGTACACGTACATGTCTATAATACCAGTGGCTAGGGAGGCTGAGACAGGAGGATCACGAGTTCAGAGCCTGCTTCAGCAACTTGAGGTGCTAAGCAACTCAGTGAGAGCCTGCCTGTACATAAAAATACAAAATAGGACTGGGGATGTGGCTTAGTGGTTGAGTGCCCCTGAGTTCAATCCCTGGTTAAAAACAGCAACAACAACAACCACCACCCCCCCAAAACCAAAACAAAACAACATCCCTATCCATGACACTTTATTTTCCTTCACATGGAAAACTGTCATGCTTCATAACTGAATATAGGAAACATTAACTAATACCACTTTTTTATTACCATTTGTTTCTGAACTCACTGAAGTCTATAGTCCTCTTTATTCTCTAAGCAGAGCCATTAGTGATGTGGTAATCCAGTGGATACTCATTCTTTCTTTTTTTCTTTTAAACTAAGTATTGTAAACTCTCTCCTTTCCTTTTAGTTAACTATCTACCTCCTCCTTGTCTCATGTTGTCTTTATAGTAGTCACCCCCTCATAACCTCCCTAATTAGAGGCTGAACCCACTGCCTTGAGCATGCTAGACAAGTGTTCTATCACTGAGTAATATCCTCACCCTTTTTATTTATTTCATTTTGAGCAGGTATCTCACTAAGTTTCTAAGGCTGACTTTGTACTTGGCATTGGCAGTCCTTCTGTTTCAGCCTCCCAAATTACAGAAATTACAGGCATGTATCATCATTGCAAGTAGCCCTTACTTTAATCTTTATGTTATCTTTTGCTTGATACTTTTCTACTTAACTTTAGAAGTTTTTTTTTTTTTTTCCTTCAAATGTTTGCCGTTGTTTCCGCTTAGTCTGCTATAACCAAATGCCTTAGACTGGGGGACTTAAACAGTTTATTTATTTTTTGGGGGGGGGCAGGGTGGTTCCTGGAGCTTGACCACTGAGTCACATCTCCAGCACTATTTTGTATTCTATTTAGATACAGGGTATCACTGAATTCCTTAGTGCCTTGCTTTTGCTTAGGCTGGCTTTGAATTTGTAGTCCTCCTGCCTCAGCTTCCTGAGCTGAATTCTGGAATTACAGGCTGGTGTAACTGTGTCTGGAGTCTAAACAGTTTATTTCTTATAGCTCTAGAGTCTGGGAAGTCCAAGATCAAGTTGCCAGCTTGTTGTTCTCTCTCACAGGCTTTCTTCCTGGCTTATAGCCAGCCAGCTTCTTTCTGTGTGTTAACATGGCAGAGATACAGAGAATGGCAAGTACAGGCTTACTCAGGCATTTACATACATACTTAAATGTTATTTATTTATTTGTTTAAATATCTGGGCTGGGGTTGTGGCTCAGTGGTAGAGTGCTCGCCTAGCACATGTGAGGCCCTGGGTTCGATCTTCAGCACCACATAAAAACAAACAAACAAATAAAAGGTATTGTGACCAACTACTTCTAAAATATGTTAAAAAATATGTATGTGGGTATGTATTTATTCGTACTGGGGATTGAACCCAGGAGCTTTCTACCACTGAGCTCTCTCTCTTGCCTCCCCCACTACCACATTTTTGTTTGTTTTGAGACAGGGTCACAGCCTTGAACTTGAGATTCTGTTGCCTCCAGTCTCCCTAGTTACTGTGAGTTATAGTCATGTGCCACCATTTCCCAGGCAGAGTTTCATTCTTTTAGTAGACTGGATAATTTTCCATTTTAGATCACATTTTGTTTAGCTATTTGCCATCAATGAACATTTAGGTTGTTTTTACCTTTTAGCTATTGTGAAAAGTGATTCTATAAAGGTTGTCTAAGTACCTATTTTATCTGATTTATTGAATATATGTCAGATGCTTTAAATTTTTTTAAAAAATATTTATTTTTTAGTTTTCGGCGGACACAACATCTTTGTTTGTATGTGGTGCTGAGGATCGAACACGGGCCACACGCATGCCAGGCGAGCGCGCTACCGCTTGAGCCACATCCCCAGCCCCATAAATTTTTAAAAAATTCTTTGAATTGTGTTCTTTCCATTGCCACTGTCCTGGATTAGATACTAGTATACTCATCTTTACTCTTTTTGGTGATCTCTGGTCTACTGAGACTCCTGTTTCCCCTTAATGTGTTACATAGAGGTCAAAGAAGATGTGAAACTGAGCCTGTTGTTCTTCAGTTTAAAAGAGACTTCTTATTGCCAACAGGATAATGGCTAAACTTTTAACCTGCAATGCAAGTTTTTTTAGCTCTGCCTTGTGCCTAACCTTGCTTAGTTTGTTTCCTTTTACTTTATTATTTAGTGTTCTGAGAACTACTTGTGAGTTTTTGTTTTTTAGTACTAGAGATTTAACCCAGCTTAACCATTGAGCTACATTCCCAGCCCTTTTAATTTAATTTTATTTTATTTTGAGACTATAAGTCACTAAGTTGCTGAGGCTGGCTTTGAACTTGCATTCCTCCTATTTTAGTCTCCCAAGTTGTTGAGGTTACAGGCATACATCACCATCCCCAACTACTTGTGGTTTTAATTTTTTTTTTTCATTCATGTATGCTATTGAGATTTGCAGACCCTTATAGTGGTATGCTCTCCCTCACAATCTGTTTGCCTTCAAAAATTGTTCAGGCATGGCTGACTTTTGAACTTGGAATCTTCCTGTCTCAGCCTCTGAGATTACAGGTATGTGCCACAATGTCTAGCATGTATACACTTTTGAAATTGGCATTTATGCCAGTTACTGTGGCACATGCTTGTAAACTCAGGGTGTCTACAAGCTGAGGCAAGAATTTTTAAGTTCAAGGCCACATTGGGGAAGTTAGTGAGACCATCTCAAAATAAAAAATAAAGGGCTGGAGACGTTTGTTGCTCAGTGGTAGGGTACTTCTTGCTTCGATTCTCATTACTTCAATGAATTAAGTAGTTCACTGTAAAGCATCTTTAGTTCAATCCGTAGTACCGAAAGATAGGAAGGAAGGAATTAGAAACAAAGAGAAAGAAAATAGCTATTAAAAGACAGACTGCTGTTGAAATACCTTGATGTTTACTATTCTTTAGTTACTGCAAAAAATAGGCATTTTGAAATCTCTTTATACTTTTTCCATGTTCACTTTTAAATCTCTCTTCCATTTTCTCTTTCATGCATTCTGAAGAAAGTTTCCCTAATGTTTTAGAGACATCTAGATTCTTTTGTGTTTTTAACCGGATTATGACTGTATGTGGTTGCATATACTGTAATCCCATGCCGCGATAGTCTCAGTTAATAGAGAGACCGAAGGAAGAGGCTTGAAGTTTGAGGCCAAGTTGGGCAATTTAGCAAGACCCAGTCTCAAAATAAAATATAAAAAGGACTGGGGATGTAGCTTAGTAGTAGAACACCCCTGAATTTAATCTCTAGTGCTGCAAAAAAAAAAAAAAAAAAAAAAAAAACCAAATAGGATATGGATTATAGTAAGGGAACTAGATTCAAGTTAAAGTTAACTTTTACATTCAATGATTATCCTTTTCTTTTTGAAAAAGCAACAAATCGCTAAACTTCTGTAATTACTTTTATAACCTTTTTTAAAAGGTTCTTTATATATAAGTTGTAGTTGGACACAATACCTTTATTTTATTTATTTATTTTTTTAATGTGGTGCTGAGGATCGAACCCAGTGCCTCACATGTTAGGCGAGTGCTCTACCACTAAGCCACAAACCCTGCTGTAACCTTTTTTTTTAAATATTTATTTTTTAGGTGTAGTTGGATACAATATCTTTTATTTTTACGTGGTGCTGAAGATCGAACCCAGGGCCTCACACATGCTAGATGAGCGCTCTACCACTGAGCCACAACCCTAGCCCTGTAACCTTTTTTTTTTTTTTAAAATAGAAAGATGCTAAAATGCTAAACTTGTGGGAGATATATACTAGATGAATTAAAATATCTTTTCTTAGCATACAGTTTTTAATTTATCTTGGTGATTGTACACATAGAACTTAGGAAATGAAGAAACTATGGACTCCCTGGATTTCATTTCATTCTTTTCTTTTTTGCTGTTTAGATTTCCAAAGCAGGTATTTGACTACAAGTTTGCTGTCTGAATAACTTTAAACTTAGTGTGTCTATATAATTGGGATCATACTACTTATTTCTAGGGAAAAAGGACCTCGTATAGTATCTGGCCCAGAAAGCTACTACATTAATGTTAATGCATTGTATCACGTTTTTTTGCCTTATATATTTTACTGTAGTGTTTCTAGTGTTCTTAGTCATTTGTTCTTTTTTTTTTTGATTATTGTTTGTATTGCTGCAACTTACTTTATGTACGTTATTTTTTGACAATGAAGCTATAGTACCCCCCCACTCCTTTTTTTTTGGGTTTGGAACCAGGGATTGATCTCAGGAGTACTTAACCACTGAGCCTCATCCCCAGCCCTATTTTGTGTTTTATTTAGAGACAAGGTCTCACTGACTTGTCTGGTGCCTAGCCGTTGCTGAGGCTTGCTTTGAACTCATGATTCTCTTGTTTTAGCGTCCTGAGCCACTGGGACTACAGGCATGCACCACTGTGTCTGGCGAGGCTGTCGAACATTATAAGCTAATGATGAATTTTGTTGACTACTCCCTTAGTTTGCTTTGCTATTAGCTAATTAACCAGTTTGTTTGAGGTTTTGGTACTGGAAATTGAACCCAGAGGCACTGTATGATTGAACTGTGTCTCCAGTCCTTTGTATTTTGAGACAGAGTCTCAGTCTCACTAGGTTGATGAGGCCACCTTGGACTTGAGATTTCAACAGCATTAGTCTCCTGAGTAGCTGGGAGTACAGGCATGTGCCTCCATGTCTCTTTCTAACTGATCCCTAACATATACTTAGACTAAACTATTGATATTTTCAAAAACTCTCATGCATTTTCTTGCCATATAAATTGAATATAATTTTTCTTCTATGTGATCTACTCCCAATTGTCTTGTTCTGTTGGTATTTTATCATGTTAATTGATTGTCACTAGCATCTTTGGCAGTAGGGGTAAGGCTATTCTCTAGATGAAGAAGTAGTGACGCTGATTTTTATCTTTATCTAGTTGCCAATCGGAGACCATATCGGGAATATTACGTGGAGGCTTTTGGAGACCCTTCTGAAAGAGCCTGGGTGGCTGGAAAAGCAATCGTCATGTTTGAAGGCAGGCATCAATTTGAAGAACTACCTGTCCTTAGGAAAAGAGGAAAGCAGAAAGAAAAAGGATATAGGCATAAGGTAAAAATAAAATCTCAATAAGGGGCTTCTTAAAAATTATCTACTTCTAGGTTGGCAGAGAGGAGAAGCATTGTTCTTGAAATATAAGCCATTTTCTTTGTTAGTAGGGTATCTTTGAGAAAATAGCTAGTAAGCAGGTTTTTTGCAGGGATGAGGGTGAAGTAAGCTTTTGAAATACTTTACATTGTTTTTGAAGAAATGACTTTAGATACCTCTACCTTGTCTCTAAGAGAAGCCACAATACAATACCACCTGACCAGACTTTTTTGATTATTTCTTAGGCAAGAGGAAAGTTATCATTAAAATGAAATATTCTACTTCTCATCCTCTGGACTAATTATTTCTCTTAAAAATCAGAATAATCAGCTTTTTAACAAGTTTTTTTTAATGTTTTATCAGTGTTGAATTCATTCTTTCAAAACCTGGATATATTTTAATCATGAACACTTATTTCTTTTGCTTGATGTTAATGTTGGCTGAGAAAAATTTTCTTTTAATTTTTCCCTCCAGTTTTGTTGTTAAGTCAATTCTTTTTTTTTTAGAGAATTTTTTAATATTTATTTTTTAGTTTTTCAGCAGACACAACATCTTTGTTTGTATGTGGTGCTGAGGATCGAACCCGGGCCGCACGCATGCCAGGCGAGCACGCTACCGCTTGAGCCACATCCCCAGCTCAATAGTCAATTCTTTTGCTTACTTGTTTTTGTTTTGTTTTGGTACCAGGGATTGAACTCAGGGGTACTCTGAGCCACATCCCCAGCCCTATTTTGTTTTTATTTAGAGACAGGGTCTCACTGAATTGCTTAGCACCTCACCGTTGCTGAGGCTGGCTTTGAACTCACAATCCTCCTGTCTTAGCCTCCCAAGCACTGGGATTACAGGTGTGCCCCTCCGTGCTCAGCACCAGTTCTTACTTTTATAGTCACTTTAGAAGAAATAATTCTTAGTTTGTTTCTTACTTCACTGTGTATATATAATATGTATAAATAAGTACTTTTAGATTTTTTGAAAAAAATTATGATTAGGATAATTTTAAATTAGTATACAGGGTCTATCACTTTTATAAGTTCTTTTAGACTCATCTTTATCTCTAAACTGTCTAATAACGTACCTTGTAGAACTGTTCTGATTAGAAGTAAGTATAAAATACCCTGTTATAAGTTTGATAATATAAAAACTATTAGTATATGTTGTTAGGATGAAGGAGTTTAACTTGCTATTATTTTGGATGATTAATGGTAGGAAGTTGTCAGAATTTTTATTTTATGCTTTTAGCTAGGTAGATTTATCACCCTTCTTTTCGTAGGATTTATCTAGTACTTTCTTGTTCTGGAACATTGATTTACTTTAGTCAGAGACATGAGCATTAGTGGGTATATTTGCATATAAAAGAGACCACATTGTTTAGTGCCTCTTTAGTGACAGTTTTACATTCTCAGCAGAACATCTTTTTCACAAGTATTAAAATTAATTGTGAACACTTAGAGTTAACAATGTTAATACTTGACTAGTATCTATTATATGGAGCCAAGGAAGGAAAGAGCCTAGAAAATTAGATATGTTTCACAGAGCCTCAAAGGTCCTCATGCTGTGAAGATTCTAGAAAAGAACACATGTATTTTGTTATACCCAAGTGTCTTTGTACTACATAATCATGCCCCAGAGATAAACTGGGCATAATCCACTTTGTATGTACTTAGCTAGATGCCCTAGTGATAGGTAGAATTTTAAAATTCAGGTTTCCTAGAATTAGATCTGATCTCTTCATTCCTCCCGGCCTATATTTTCATATTCATCTTTAAACTTTTTTTTTCTTTTGCATCTGAGCATGTGCATGCCCTTCATAAGTCAGAAAGAAAATAAATCCTTATTCTAAGTTATAGAGGAGTAAGGAAGGAAGGTCTGATTTAGAAATGTAATATTTTCAGTTGTAGTCTGAGTAATGGCTACTTCTTTTTGTTTATAAATCCAAGAAGGGCAGAGAATTTATGACACTAATTCTCCTCTAATGATGAATCTTATTGACAGAAGTATTGTTGGGGAATCCCTTTTAGGTAAACTGAGGGTAAATCAACATGATAACTTTCTGACAAGTCTCATAATAAGACCTTGAAGAAGTGCAACAAAGTTTAGACAAGCTTCTGATTTGAAAGTTGTTTATTCATTTTCTTCCAGTGTCGCCTCACATTTCTCTGATAAGTGTTGTGCTTTTTCTCGTTTACATTTAAGGTTCCTCAGAAAATTTTGAGTAAATGGGAAGCCAGTGTTGGTCTTGCTGAACAATATGATGTTCCTAAAGGGTCAAAGAACCGAAAATGTGTCACTAGTTCAGGCAAGTTGGACAGTGAGGAGGATATGCCATTTGAGGACTGTACAAATGATCCTGAATCAGAACATGATCTGTTGCTTAATGGCTGCTTGAAATCTCTGGCTTTTGATTCTGAGCATTCTGCAGATGAGAAGGAAAAGCCCTGTGCTAAGTCTCGAGCCAGAAAGAGCTCTGATAATCCAAAAAGGACTAGTGTGAAAAAAAGCGTCATGCAATTTGAAGCACATAAGGAAGAACGGAGGGGTAAGATTCCAGAGAACCTTGGCCTAAACTTTATCTCTGGGGATGTATCTGATAAGCAGGCCTCTAATGAACTTTCAAGGATAGCAAACAGCCTCACAGGGTCCAGCACTGCCCCAGGAAGTTTCCTGTTTTCTTCGTGTGGCAAAAACAGTGCAAAGAAAGAATTTGAGACTTCAAATTGTGATTCTTTATTGGGCTTGTCTGAGGGTGCCTTGATCTCTAAACATTCTGGGGAGAAAAAGAAACTTCAGCGAGGTCTGGTGTGTAGTTCAAAAGTACAGCTCTGTTATATTGGAGCTGGTGATGAGGAAAAGCGAAGTGATTCCATCAGTATCTGTACCACTTCTGATGATGGAAGTAGTGATCTGGACCCTGTAGAACACAGCTCAGAGTCTGATAACAGTGTCCTTGAAATTACAGATACATTTGATAGAAGAGAGAACATGTTATCCATGCAGAAAAATGAAAAGATGAAGTATTCTAGGTATCCTGCCACAAACACTAGGGTGAAAGCAAAACAGAAATCTCTCATTAACTCACATACAGACCACTTATTAGATTGTACAAAGACAGTAGATCCTGGAACTGAGACATCTCAGGTTAATCTCACTGATATTAAAGTGACCACTCTCGTCCACAAAACCCAATCGGAGTTTAGAAATGATGGTCTCTCTCCAAAATTTAACACACCATCAAGCATTTCCAGTGAAAACACACTGATAAAGGGTGGTACTACAAATCAAGCTCTGTTACATTCGAAAAGCAAACAGCCCAAGTTCCGAAGTATAAAGTGTAAACATAAAGAAAATCCAGTTATAGTAGAACCCCAAGGTACAAATGAGGACTGTGGTTTGAAATGCTGCTCTTCTGATACCAAAGGCTCTCCTTTGGCCAGCATTTCTAAAACTGGAAAGGTGGATGGGCTAAAACTACTGAACAACATGCATGAGAAAACCAGGGATTCAAGTGACATAGAAACAGCAGTAGTTAAACATGTTCTATCTGAATTGAAGGAACTCTCTTACAGATCCTTAGGTGATGATGTCAGTGACTCTGGAACATCAAAGCCATCAAAACCGTTACTTTTTTCTTCTGCTTCTAGTCAGAATCATATACCTATTGAACCAGACTACAAATTTAGTACATTGCTAATGATGTTGAAAGATATGCATGATAGTAAGACCAAGGAGCAAAGGTTGATGACTGCTCAGAATCTGGTGTCTTATCGAAGTCCTGTTCGTGGTGACTGTTCTACTACTACCAGTAGTCCTGTGGCAGCATCTAAGGTTTTGGTTTCAGGAGGCTCCACCCACAATTCAGAAAAAAATGGAGAGGGCACTCAGGACTCAGCCCATCCTAACTCTAGTGGTGACTCTGTGCTCTCTGGGGAATTGTCTGCCTCCTTGCCTGGCATAGTGTCTGACAGACTAGACCTTCCTGCTTCTGGCAAAAGTCGTCCCAACTGTGTTACCAGGCGCAACTGTGCCCGATCAAAACCATCCTCCAAATTTCGAGATGTTTTTTCAGCCCAGGTGGCAAAGAATACAATGAACCGGAAAGCCTTAAAGACAGAGCGCAAAAGAAAACTGAACCAGAACCGGCTTCCAGCTGTGACTCTGGAGACTGCACTGCAGGGAAACAAAGAGAGTGGATGCTCTGTGAATGGCCCATCCAAGGGTGGGGTAGAAGATATTGGTAAAGAAGAAACTCTTCAATTAACAGGACATTTAAAAAGTGAAGATGCTCAGTTTTCTGATGTACATTTTGATAAACAGTCTGAACCTGATAAAATTCTTGAAAAGGGTTCCCTCTTTGAGAACAGAAAAGGCCCAGAGCTGGACTCTGAAATGAATAGTGAGAATGATGAACTAAATGGGGTAAATCAAGTGGTGCCTAAAAAGCGGTGGCAGCGTTTAAACCAAAGGCGCAATAAACCTGGAAAGCGCACTAACAGGTTTAAGGAGAAAGAGAACTCTGAGGGTGCCTTTGGGGTCTTGCTTCCTAGTGACCCTGTTCAGAAGGCTCGGGATGATTTCCCAGAGAATAGAACTCCAACTTCTACAAACATACTAGAGGACTCACTGACAGATCCAAATCATGCTAGCCACTTAGATTCAGTTGGTCCACCTTTGAATGTTTGTGATAAATCCAGTGCAAGCGTGGAAGATATGGAAAAGGAGCCAGTAATTCCCAGTTTGACACCCCAGGCTGAGCTCCCTGAACCAGGTAAGGACTTCTGACTGTGGTGAAAGGGGTTGGAAAAAGTGCCTATGATGTTCCTCTTCTGAAGTTGATGTGTTTTAATGGAAAGGTCATTTGTAAACTGGGAAGGGAAGGATCATCTAAAAGAAAAGGCTTTATCTAGAAGATACGAAATTTTGAAAATCACATTTCCATATATATTTTCAGACATTTTTACCAAAATCTTTTCCTCGCTTTTTCCTTTTAGTAAGTCTCAGCAATATTTTTGTTCTTGTTCCTTATTCCTACCTTTAAAAATCTATTAGCTTTGGGGACTCAATGTGTTATTGCAGGTAAATGAGAAACTTTGGGCTTGAAATTTAAATTCCTTTGATCACAGCTTATGATAGATCTATCTATTCTGTAAGCAAAAGGAATATTCTGGGAGAAAAAAATGAAACTGTTCTGTAGTACTTATGGGAAGGTCTTAAGTGTATTAAATCCATTTTGGAAGATTTATAAGTAGATAAAAATACCAGGGGTATCTTACCTTAGCAGTATGAGGGAAACAGTTTAAAAATCTGTCAGGATATGAACGTACAGTGTAGTCACTGAGGATAAAATTAAGTATCCTTAAATGTGAGAGTCCTGAAATTGTTTACCATGGTACATTTTCCCTTCTCAGCTTTATTGAAGTATAATTCACACATCATAAAATTTATAGTACAATTTATGGTTTTTAGTATTTTTCACAGAGTATGCAATAGTCCACATGATCAAATGTGGAACATTTGTTTACCCCAATCTATTGCCAGTCTTCCTTCAATTTTCCCCAGTCTATTGCCAGTTCCATATACTTCTTAGAAATAGAATCAGATAATGTGTGACCCTTTTATATCTGGCTTCTTTAACTTTGTATATTGTTTTCAAGATCCATCCATGATAGGAACTCTTTCTTTTTCCACTTGTATTGATTGAACCCAGGCCCTGGCACATGGTAGGAAGGTGCTCTATCACTGAACTATATCCTCAGTTTTCCTTTTTTTTTTTTTTTAAATCCCCTTCAATGTGGTGTTGGGGATCGGACACAGGGCTTCTTGCATGCTAAGCACATGCTCTGCCATTGATCTGTACCACAGCACCCCCTCCTCATTCTGTCCCTGTTTCCTGAGATGCTGGGATTACAGGCATGCACTACTACAAATGGCACCCTTCTTCTTTTCCTTATTCATTTATTAGTCGGTGGACATTTAGGTTGCTTCCACATCTTGTCTTGTGAATAATAAATGCAGCAGTGAATGTGGATGTGCAATAGCTCTTTGAGATCGATTTTCAGTTATTTTTGATATAAATCCAAAAGTGAAATTGCTGGGTTACATAGTATTTTTTTTTTTTTTTAGTTATAGGTGGACACAACATCTTCATTTTATTGTTATATGGTGCTGAGGATCAAACCCAGTGCCCCATGCCTGGTAGGCGAGCTCTCTACCTCTGAGCCACAACCCCAACCCCACATAGTAATTTTTAATATTTATTTTTTAGTTGGACACAATATTTTATTTATTTTTATGTGGTGCTGGGGATTGAACCCAGGGCCTCACACGTACTCTAGGCAAGTACTCTACCACTGAGCCACAACCCCAGCCCTGTAATTTTTTATTTTATGTGGTTCTAGAATTGAACACAGTGCCTCACACATGCTAGGCAAACGCTTTACAGCCCCAGCCCCTGTAATTTTAATAGGAATTCTACTTGTAAGTTTTTGAGGAACTTCCATATTCTCCATAGTTGATGCACCATTTTAAATTCCACTGATTCTGCAAAAGGGCTCTTAGCTCTTCGTATCCTTGTTAACAACTTGTTTTCTGTTTCTTTGAGTGTAGCCATACTAATGGGGGTGAGGTGATATCCCATTATGGTTTTGATTTGCATTTCTCTGGTGTTGAACATCTTTTCAGGGGTTTATTGGCCATTTGTATATTTTCTTTGGAGAACAGTCTGTTCAAGTCCTTTGCCCATATTTTAACCTGGTTATTATTAGTTGTGACAGTTCTTTATATATTGTAAATATTAACCACTGTATCTGATACATAATTTGTGGATATTTTCTCCTATTCCATAAGTTGTCTTTTCACTCTGTTGTTTTTTGACTATCTTTCCACATTGTGAATAATATTGCCACCCTTGTTGAGAACTACTTGACTCTGTATGTGATGGTTTATTTATTTCAGGGCTCTCTATTCTGTTAGTCTTTATATCTATGTTTATGCTGGTACCATATTGTTTAATTGCCATAGCTTTGGATATGTTTGGAAATTAGGGTAAGGACTCCAGCTTTTCCCTAAAGATAGTTTTGTTTAATTAGGGGTTCTCTTGAAATTCCATATGAATTTTAAAGAGTTTTTCTCTATTTCTACAACATGTTCCATATTGGTGTTTTTGTTTTGTTTCTGTTTTTTGGAAACAGGGTCTTGTTGTACCCAGGCTATCCTTGAAGTTGGGATCAAGTAATCTTCCTGCTGATGCTACAGGTGCACACCATTGTGTCTGGCTGTTTTTGGAATTTTGATAGGAATTACAGTGAATGTGAAGTTTGCTTTGGTAGTATGGATATCTTCTAGTGTTGTTTTTTTTTTTGTATTGGGTCTTGAACTGAGGGGCACTCAACAAGTGAGCCACATCCCCAACCCTGTTTTGTATTTTACTTAGAGATTGGGTCTCACTGAGTTGCTTAGCGCCTCACCGGTGCTGAGGCTAGCTTTGAACTTTGGTAGAGATTCTGCTATCTTGGGCTCCGGAGCCTTTGGGATTACAGGTGTGAGCTACTGCGCCCTGCTGGAAGTGCAAGATTTTTTAGTGTTAATTTTGTCTTCTACAGCTTTGCTGAATTTGGTCTACCACATTTTTAATGTAATATTTAGGATTTTCTACATATAAGATTGTGTTTTTGCAGAAAAATTTGCTTCTTACTTTCCAGTTTGAATGCTTTTTCTTGTCCAGTTACTTTGTTTGAGCTTTCAGTACTGTTTTGAAGGCATCTCTAGAGTGGGTATCTTTTCAGTTTTTCACCATTGAATTTAATGTTAGCTGGGATCTTTGCATATATCATCTTTATTGTATTTATGGGATTTTCCTGGTTTGTTGACTTACTGAGTGGTGGTTGAATTTTGTCAGATGCTTTCTGTGCATCAATTGAAATGATCATATGATTTTGGGTGGGGGTTATTTATCCTGTTAATATGGTCTATTTAATAATTCTTTTTTTTTTTTAAACAACCATCCCAGAATTAAATCACATTTGGTCATGAGTGTGATTCCTAACAATTTACTGTTGAGTTTTTTAGTATTTTGTGAAGAGTTTTGCATCAGTAGTCACAAGCATATTGGTCTATAACATTCTTGCAGTATCTTTTGTCTGGCTTTCCTTGTCAGAGTTAGTCCTTGGCTTCCAGTGATCCTGGATTTTTCTTTGTTGGAAGGTTGTCTGCTCGGATTTTCTATTTCTTCATGAGTCATTTCATTTAGTCTTGATAGATTATATATTTCTAGGGATGTATCTGTTTCTTCTTGGTGATGTATCTATTTCTGATTTTAATTGATTCTCTTTCTCTCAAAGACTTTAAACTTACTTTGATTGATTGTTCTTTTCAAAAAAGCAACTGGAATAGTCAAGTTTTTTCTTTTGCATTACCATGGCTTTGCACACATGAGAGTTACACTCTCAGCCGTGCTTTTTTGTATTATTTTCTATTCTTTCTTTATTTTTTTCCCCTCCCCTCCTCTCCCTTCCCCTCCCCTCCCTTCCCCTCCTCTCCCCTCTTTCGAGAGAATTTTTCAATATTTATTTTTTAGCTTTGGGCGGACACAACATCTTTATTTGTATGTGGTGCTGAGGATCGAATCCAGCACCGCGCGCATGCCAGGCGAGCACGCTACTGCTTTAGCCACATCCCCAGCCCCCCCATAACTTATTAAGACTTGTTTTGCGACAAAGTGATTTATTTTGGAGAATGTTCCCTGTGCACATATAGAAGAATATGTATTTTGTTACTGTCAAGTGGTTTTTTTCTTTCTTTTTTCAACACTTATTTTTTAGGTATAGATGGACACAACACAATACCTTTATTTTTATGTGGTGCTGAGGTTCGAACCCGGGACCCACCAGTGCTAGGGGAGTGCTCTATCGCTGAGCCACAATCCCAGCCCCACAAGTGGTGTTTTCTGTATATGTCTATTAAGTTCAGTTCATCTGTAGTGTTGTTGAAGTCTTGTTTCCTTATTTATCTTCTGTATGGCTGCATTTGCCATTATTGTGTAGTAGTGTAATAAAATCTCTTCATGGAATTATTTCTTCCTTTAATTCTGTCAATGTTTGCTTCATTTTTGGGTCTTCTGATGTTATATATTCCAAGTGAATTGATTGTTTTTTTATAGTGACTCTTTAGTTGTAGTTGGACACAATACCTTTATTTCACTTATTTATTTTTATGTGGTACTGAGAATAGAACCGAGGGTCTTGCACGTGTGAGGCGACTGCTCTACCTCTGAGCCACAACCCCAGCCCTAACTTTTAAAAAAAAAAAAAATTTATTTATTTGTTTTTAGTTATAGGTGGACTTGATAACCTTTAATGTTTTTTAAATGTGGTACTGAGGATCGAACCCAGTGCCTCACACATGCTAGGCAAGCGCTCTACCTCTGAGCCACAACCCCAGTTCCTCCATCCTTTAACTTTCAACCTATATATGTCCTTAAATTTTAAGGTGAATCTTTTGTAGATAATGTATAATTACGTCATATTTAATCTATTCAGCCATGCTATCTTTTTATTAGAACCTTTAAGCCATTTACATTTAAAATAAGGAAGGACTTACTATTGCCAGTTTTTTTTAAATTGTTTTAGTTGTAGATGGACACGATACCTTTATTTTTTTTATTTATTTTTATGTGGTGCGGAGGAATCAAATCCAGCGCCTGACATGTACAAGGCAAGCGCTCTACCACTGAGCCCCAGCCCTATTATTGCCAGTTTTAAAATTATAGTTTGTGTGTCTTGTAGCTGGTCGTTCCTTTTCCTACCTTGCTTCCTTTGTGTGTATTTTATATTGACATGCTTTTTTCCCTTCTCATTTCATTTTGTGTCTTCTATAGGCATTTTTATTTGGTTACCATCAGACATACATGAAACACGGTAATCTTTACACTGTGAACAGCTTAAATTGTTTATAAAAAAATTTATCCTTGGGGGCTGGGGATGTGGCTCCAGTGGTAGCACGCTCGCCTGGCATGCGTGCGGCCCGGGTTTGATCCTCAGTACCACATACAAACAAAGATGTTGTGTCTGCCGAAAACTGAAAAATAAATATTAAAAATTCTCTCTCTCTCTCTCTCCTTCTCTCTCTCTCTCTTTAAAAAAAAATAAAATAAATAAAAAAAATATTAAAAAAAATTTATCCTTTTTTTGGGTATGTGTGTGTGTGTTACTGAGCATTGAGCCTAGGGGCACTTTACCACTGACCTACATCTCCAGTCCTTTTTTTTTCTTTATGGGTACTAGGAATTGAACTCAGGGACATTCAACCACTGAGCCATACCCCCAGCCCTATTTTTTTTTTTTTTTGTATTTTATTTAGAGACAGGGTCTCACTGAATTGCTTAGTGCCTCGCCTTTGCTGAGGCTGGCTTTGAACTTGTAATCCTCCTGTCTCAGCCTCCTGAGCTGCTGGGATTACAGGTGTGCACCACCATGCCCGGCTATCCCCAATCCTTTCTAATTTTTTTGTTCTGAGACAGGGTCTAAGTTGTTTAGGGCCTTGCTGATATGATGAGACTGGCTTCTTAATTTGTTATCTTTCTGCCTCACTCTTCCAAGTTCCTGGGATTATAAGCATGTGGTTGGCAAAATACCACTGTTTTACATATTCCTATTCCCACTTTGTCCCCCCCCCCCAACCCTTTGTCTTTTATGTTGTAAATTATATCTATCTATGTTGTATATACATGAACAGTTTATAGTTATAGTTATTTTTACCCTTTTGTTTGCTAAATTCTATACCTGATTTAGTTGTGTTTTATGCAACAGCATTACAGTATTTAGTATTTGTATACGCAGATTAGTCTTTACCTACAAGCTTTTAATTTTTTATTGTGGCTGTCTTTGTGCTCATCTATGGTATTGCAACCTCTTAATAAAGGGTTTTCTACTATGTATTGTTGTTAAATCAACATCTCTCTGGGGATACAAGAATTGGGACTTCCTCTTGCCATCTTGTTGATGTCCCTCTTATGTCTTTTTCGTGCTGAATAATATTCCATATGAACCATACTTTATTTGTCCATTCATCAGTTGGTTGATATTGAGGTTCTTTCCATTTTTTGCCTTTTACAAATGATGGTATTTTGTATGTATTCAAGACATATGTCCATTAGATATGCTGTATAAATGTTGTCCTGCTTTTTTGGTTGTCTCTTATTTTCTTGACCATATACTTTGAAACACAAAATTTTAAAAAATAATTTTTTTCCCCATTAAATTTGTTCTTTGCTTGTGTTTTTTGGTGTCCCCTCAGAACCTTTGTGTAACCTTTGGTCTTGAAGATTCATATATTTTCTTCTACTGCCTTTGACCTGTTTTGTTTTTAATGGGGTCACGGGTCTAACTATTTTTTTGGTATGTTGGTATTGATTTTTCTCAGCACCATTGATTGGAAAAAAATATTTATTCCTTATTGCATGGTTTGTCATTAGTGTTGAAAACAAATCAACTGTAAATATGTAAGGAATAAATGCTAAATTCTCAATTTTTTTCTGTTACTCTATAGGAAAGGGACAGTTCTCTGAATATCCAGAATATTAGATTCTTGGTCTATTTTATTTACTTATCCTTTGACAGAACATCTTGGTGTGTTGCTCATGCTGGCCTTGAACTTATTTTTCTGCTGCCTTAGCCTCCAAAATTATTGTAATTATAGGCATGTGCCACCTCTTCCAGCTTTAGCTGTGGTTTTAGTAGATTAACTTTTATGGTAAGAAACTTCCTTTTTAGTCCTACTTTTGTCATATATATTTTTGTACCTATTGAGACTACCCCCCGATTATTGTATCAATATGATATAATTCACTGATTGATTATTTTGTGTGTGTGTGTGTGCTGAGGATTGAACCCAGGGCCTGTGTATGCAAGGCAAGCACTCTACCAACTAAGCTATATCTCCAGTCCACTGATTTTTGTATTTTTAACTTGCAGCTTTACAGTAAATCCTATTTGGTCCATGGCATTTTTTGCTGGATTTGATTTGCTTGTATTTTTTGAGAACTTTTTCATCTATTCTCATAAGGAATGATTTTCTGCAGGGTTTTTTTTTTTTTTTTTTTTTTGTGTGTGTGTGTGTATACACACATGTGTGATTTCTTTTGTCTAATTTTAATTTTAAAATTTTGAGGAGTACCAGGGATTGAACTAGGGGGCACTCAACCACTGAGCCATATCCCCATCCCTATTTTATATTTTATTTAGAGACAGGGTCTCACTGAGTTGCCTAATGCCTACCCATTGCTGAGGCTGGCTTTGAACTTGCAATTCTCCTGTCTCAGCTTCCTGAGCTACAGGATTACAGACATGTACCACCATTGTCTAGTTTTTGTATCAGGATACTAGTGGCCTGATAAGATGTATTGTGACATAGGGTAGGGATTTTCTTTGTCTTTTGTTTTTGTTGTGCTTGGAATGCAAACCAGGGAATCATGCATGCTGAGCATGTGCTGTACTGCTGAGCCACACCCTGGTAGATTCTTAAATTAAGAATTTGCTATAACCCCCTTTGTGGCCTTCCTAATTTATTTGTTTTTTTAGAAAACTTTACCAATATCATTGTTCTGGGTTATTTAGTTGGCTTTTAGTTGAAATATTTAGTGCGTGTCAGGTTGGGAAAAAATTCTTTGGTGTGAAGATGTGTCCTTGTCTTTTCAGGTATGGAGTTTTTTTTGCCCCTGATTTCTCATAGTTTAAGAATTTATGTCCTTGTTTTTCTCTCTAGTTGGTCTTTTTTTTTTTTTTTGCTGGAGATAGAGCCCATAGCCTCAGGCATGCTAGGCAAATGCTCTATCACTTAACTGTACCCCCATCCCTGGTCTTGCTTTATTGTGGTTCTTGTTTTCCCAGAGGCACCAAAACCCAGGGCAAATTATTCTTGGTTCAGGGTTATTGTTGTTCAAAGTAGGGTGTCTCTAAAACTTTTACTGGTCTCCTTTAAGGGAAGGTAAGCTCAGACACTGAGACTAAAATATTTAGAACATTTTTAGCAGTTTAATTTTATGCCTTTTGGGTCTAGCAATTAAAAATCAGGCACATTTTGTTTTTCTGTTCTGTTTCATTTTTTTTCCCATTAATTCAAACAGGTGATTTGAAAACTCTTGGTTTAGGACATTGACTTCCCATTGTTGGCTATAGTTTTAGTTTCCCTTGGCAAGGGAAGATTTTTTTTCTATGTGAAACCAGAAATTATAGCTCCCCCTCTTCCATTTTGATCTCTCATCCGTGTGTGTGTGTATGTGTGTGTGTATGCGTGTTGCGTGCTGGAGATTAAACCCAGAGCTTTGTGCATGGGAGGCAAGCATTCTACCAACTGAACCCCTTTCATCTCTTTTTGCTGTGGGCTGAAACTAATCTCAATTAGCCTTGATTTTTCTGGCTTTAGCTCCAGAAATGTTTATTTGAAGCTCCAATAACAGATTTATGATCATTGTATTCTCCTGTTCATTGTTGGATTCCACCTCACTCAACTTTTTCCTTGATATCTTTCCTCCTTTCACTACTTTTATTGACCTGTCCTTTGCTATCTAGTAGTGTCATAGTAGGGTCATGTTGGTGGTAGAACAAATTATTTCTTGGGGAGGAGGGTACTGGGAATGAACCCAGGGGTGCTTAAACATTAAATCACATCCTCAGCACTTTTTATGTATTAAATTTTAAAGAATCAAGACAGGGTCTCCCTCAGTTCTGATGCTGTCTTTGAACTTGTGATCCTCCTTTCTCAGCTTCCTGAGTCGTATTTTTTACACACATGTATATTATGAAAGCAGATTGTCTTTTATTCAGGAATATTTCATAGTGTTTGTTCATTGAAATTTTTTAAATATTTTTTTTTAAATAGATGGATACAGTATCTTTATTTTTTTACTTTAATTTTTACATGGTGCTGAGGATCGAACCCAGCGCCCCACTACATGCTCGGCAAGCGCTCTACTACTGAGCTACAATCCTAGCCCCATTGTAACATTTTATATATTGAAATAGTTTTATCTTTACTTGTTTAAATAAAAAAGTTTGGTTTGGAACATGGTAATATGGTCACAGAATTCAAAAGATGCAAAAAGTTAGTAAACATGTTCCTTCAGTGATATCAGATCTCTCTAGAGATAGTACATGAATAAGCAAAAAAATTGGAGTAAAGTATGAAATTTTATAAAGGCCTATATGTACAGATTTGACTCTTGAAAAGCCCTTAGCACGAATGGGAAGCTGTATTTCAGAAGCATATTTTTTTAACCTTGGTTATCGGGTCTTAGCAGTGCATCCCACCCCAGTTTATATAATCCTGTCATTTATAACAACAGGGCAAGGGAAGGATAGGATGGGAGGCTCATTTTTACTGAAAAGTGTTACATGTAACAGAATTATTTATTCCTGTTAAGAGTAGGATGATGAAACATAAAATGTTATGCTCTATAGGAAGATATTTGAAAATAGCTTCTAAAGAAGGTAGTGGTATAGATGAAGCAAGATTGGCCATGAATTTGTAATTGGTGACTCTAAATGATATGTACATGGGTTTGAAATTCTTTATTTAAAAAAAGAGCCAGGAAAATGCTAAATATTTGGGTAAATGTAAATAATAATGACTGAAGAAAATAATGCTTTAAGGAATTAAATACATATATTATATGTATTTATAAAAAATAAAATGGGTTGTAGCTCAGTAGTAGAACACTCCTGGGTTCCACTCCTAGTACACTATAAAAACAAAAAAGAATGTAAATACACATAAAACTGTGATATACAACAGTATATATAATTTGGGATAGAGGCAGTGGAAGTTGTTTCTCTTTACTCTCTGGGAGGATAACCACACACTCATTACTTTGAGTTAGAAATTTAAATTTTTAAATTGACCCAAGGGGGTGGGATTGTGGCTCAGTGGTAGAGGCCTAACCTAGCACATGCGAGTCCCTGGGTTCGATCCTCAGCACCACATATAAAAAAAAAAAATAAAGGTATTTTGTCCAACTACAACTAAAAAATAAATTTAAAAAAAAATTGACCCAAAACAGAAAGCAAAGTCCCTCTGTGGTTTTTGTTGGAAGATTTGTCCCATAGACTTTTCCCACAGTCTACATTGTATGGTTTGTATCCGTGGTATATAGTTTAACATATTTCTCTGATTTCTGTATCAGTTTGAGATTTTGACTTGAATATATCAATGTTTGAGTTCTTCTTTATCTCTGCCCTTTTACCAAGAGGCTTACATCTTCAGCTTACAAGTTCTCTGACACTAGCAGCCATTGGTAAATAAGGTTATAATGCTGCTTTGGGGAAAAAAAATAAGCAGGATAGTCAATGCTGGAGTGTTTCAATTTTAAATACAGCAACCAATCAAGGTAGACATGGCCATGGTGTGGATATTGGAGCAGAATTCAAAGAACTCAAACATTGAGTTTAAACTTTTGCCCCTTTCACTTTAATAAGATTGCCCATAAGCCCTCAGGCCAAATCAGTTTTAGTGGTCTATTTCTATGGGTTTTTACTTTCTCTTAGTTTTTGTTTTGCATAGTTTTTTTTTTTTTAAATTCTTGGTGCTTTGATTCTTTTAAGAGAATTTTAAAAACACATACATCATTTTTATTTGATGTCAACAACATCATGATTAGGCTGTTCTTTGGGGTTTTGCTTGTTAAGAAAATAATGTTCTGTCTCTAAGGTTTCAGAGTTGATGAAGTAGAGGTGGCTATGAGAGGACTGATATTGATAAGTAGTACTCTAGTCCTATGGGGAAGTTTGCCATTTTCATAAAAAGGAGAAACCTGCAATTTAGCTGTGATGAAAGGGACTTTATTGATTTAAAATTAATTTTCTTCAAGGTAATTATTTATATAGCAAAATTTACATACATTATATGAACAATTAAATGATTTTTAAAGTAAATTTATTGAGTTATGCAGTCATTCCCATAAACCAGTTGTAGAACATTTGTATCAGTGCCAAAAGAGCACCATTAGCTTGTGTGTAATTTTCTTTCTTTTTTTTTTTTTTTTTTAAATTTCAAGGGATTGAAACCAGGGTGCTTTACCACTGAGCCACATCCCAAGCCCTTTTTTATTATTTTATTTAGATAAGGGGTCTTGCTGAGTTTCTTAGGGCTTGTTAAATTGCTGAGGCCGGCTTTGAACTCGAGATCCTCTTGCCTCAAACTACTGAGCTGCTTGGATTGCAGGCATGCACCACCAGGCCAGGCTATAATTAATTCGTGTTTTTACCTTCAACATCGGATAACCACTAATCTGTTCTCTGTACTTATAGAGGTGCTTTTTCTGGACATTGTAAAGTGTGGTCTCTTGTGCTTTGCATTTTTCACTTGACTTAATGTTTTTGCAATGTATCCATGTCAAAGCACTTTTCACTAGTTTGTTCTTTTTTATTATCACAAGATGTTCAATATAGTGATATGCCACGTTTTATTCATCCATTCATTAGCTGATTAACATTTAGGTTATTTCACTTTTTTGGATATTTAATTAGCCCAATAAGATGAGTTTGTAAGAGTCTAAAAAGCTAGTGCTTTATTTGCTCAATGTGAGCAATTTATTTACATTCTTATAATATTTCTTATTCTTAAAATTTTGTAGTTTTAGATTAGTCATAAGGTCCTGGCCCTGTGTTAGGAATTGGGGTATGTTTGCCCACAACCCCAGGGTTAACAGTGCTTTGACTCCTGCTCTGTTGTGTGTTTACTGTATATTCTGTGTTGAAACTTAAAGGATTTAGTACTCTTCTCACTGGCTTATGTAATTTTTTGACTTTTAATTATTTCCCTTCAGTATTCAAAAGATCATTCCTCTTTTGTTTCTAACTTATTCTTTAATTTAGCTTGCCAAATCACTTCATTTTGGCCTCACTTTGCCCATTTATAGTAGGAGGAGTTGAATTAAGTGATTCCTCTGCTTTTCCAATTCACAAGTGCTAAACTATTAGGAGAACATAAGTGGAGAGTTGTGGTATGAGGGATAGAAGAGGAAGGGAAGAAAGAAAAGGAACCTAAGAAGCATTTTCTGGCATTAGTCATTAGTTGTGAATAGACTCTTTTCATTTGTAATGCATCATTCTGTTATTCATTTAAGGAAAGAGCCAGATGGTAAATATTTCACTCTTTATGGGCCAGAAGGCCTATGTCACTATTTAACCATGCCTTTGAAGCACAGAAGTCACAAACTATGTAAATACATTGACCAAGATGTTGTTCCAACAAAACAGTCCCATTAGTAGTTTCAAAACCCTGAATCTTTAAAGTGTTGTTCTTTAAAGGATAATTTTGCAGGGAGCAATGTATGTGACTTTGTAGGGGCCTAAAAGGTGTGTCAGATATAATTAGAGATTTTTTTTCACTTTAATTTCCACTTTGGGTGTGTATGTGCATTGCATTGGGCATTGAATTCAGAGGCAACTCTACCTCTGTGCAAGTCTTCAGTTTATTTTCAGACAGAGGGTGTTGCTAAATTGCCTAGGCTGGTCTCAAACTTGCTGTCCTCTGCCTTAACTTCTGGAGCAGCTGAGACTATAGGGGTGTGCTACAACCCCCAGCTTAATTTCCAGTCTTTTGTGCCCTTTGCTGGTTTCCTTGTTGTTTCTCTCTCTCTTTCTCGCTCTCCCCCTCCCTCCTTCCCTCCCTCCCTCCCTCTCCCCCTCCTTCCCTCCCTCCCTCCCTCTCCCCCTCCTTCCCTCCCTCCCTCCCTCCCTCCCTCCCTCTCCCCCCCTCTCCCCCCTTCTTTCTCTCTTCCTCTCCCCCTCCCCCCCTCCCTCTCTCTCCTCTCTCTCCCTCTCTCTCTCTGGTACTGAGGATTAAATCCAGGGGTGCTCAACCACTGAGCCTCATCCCCAGCCCTTTTTTAGATGTTATTTAGAGACAGGGTCTTGCTGAGTTGCTAAGTGCCTGAGTAAGTTACTGAGGCTGGCTTTGAACTCACAATCCTCCTGCCTCTGCCTCCTGAGCTGCTGGGATTACAGGCATGCTCCATTGTTCCTGGCTCCTTGCTGTTTTCAAGGAAATAGAGAGCTGGAGGACTGAAGCCTATACTAAGTAGTTATTTTTTATGAGGTATAAACCCCAAGCTAGAGTGAGACTGTTTGGGAATGAGATCCCAAACAGTGAGACTGTTTGGGAATGAGATATAGGTGGTGTGGGAGATGCTGCTGCAATAGCATAGGGACTTGTTTAGGAAGAAAAAAGGACTTTAGAATTTTGATAGATTTTGTTTGGAATCAAGGTCTTGCCACCTCAGTAATTGACTCCCCCTTTATTATGACTAACTTCATGTTTTTGTTTGTTTTTAAAATTGGCTTCCCTTTTTGAGCCCCATTATATTATTTATAAAGTTATGGGTATCACATGGGTGTGGTCATGCACATATATGATCCCAGCTACTTGGGAGACTGAGGCAGGAGGATCCCAAGTCATTAATAAATAAGGAAGGAGAACAAGGAAGCAAACAAGCGAATGAGTGAGGAAGCAGGCAGATGGGAGATGTAGCTCACTGGTATATGGTTTGCCTGGATTCAATCCCTAGTGCCGTGTCCGGCTAACAGAGCCGAGTCCGGCGAGGGATGGCGGGGTTAAAAATACACCGGACACCAAGGTTCTTCATCCAGGAGGGAGCATGTGCGCGCTTTATTGCCAAATTTGTTCCCCTTATATATCTTTTTAACAGCTGTAGGAAATCACTCAAAAGTGAGGAGGGAAGAGTAATAACTGCGTCCTTGGGTTACCGTCAGGAGGCTCGAACAGGTCAAGATGTTCCCAAGAGACACATATGCTCTAGGCAGATAAACAGGGAACCACAAGCCCGAGTCACAGCCTTGTGAGCTGGCCACATTGACATGCATAACAAAGAACTGGGGGTTGAGTCCCCAGGGGCCAGGGCAGGCCTGCTACCAGCAAGTCCCCCTTTTTTGTTTTTTGCATGTCAATGGGAATCAAGTAGCCCCTGTCTTAGGTTGTCCACCGCCCCTGCACTGCTTACCCGTCTCTGGGGAGGCCCCATTCCCCTGGCTTAGGTTGCAGTGCAAGCGTGGAAGTTGCCCGTCACTGGGTACTACAAGATCAGCTCTTGTCCTGCGTAAACCGACACTTTTCAGTTAGGATGTCATGGCCAGCAGGACACAACTGCGGATCCCAGTCATCATCTTTGCCAGTGGGATAGCTATGACCAGGGAGCTTTCTGAACGTAAGGGTCTGGGATGACCAAGTCTGGGATGACCCTGCACCAAGTCGGCAGGGTAATTAGGGACCTGGGCAAAAGCAGGCATACATAGGAGGGCTCGGGTATTGGCTCCTGTCCAGTTACATCTCATCTCCGGATGGGTCGTAAGTACACCTCGTGGGCGGAGTCGTCCATCTCCAGGCGTTGGTAGTGAACCGACTTGACCCTGGCACCCAGCCAACTGAAGATAGGAGTCAATTTCCCCCTGAAGTCCCAGGGTCGTTACTCCTTCCCGAGTCTGCGTCTACTGGTCTCCTGCAGCGTTCCGGGACCCAAATGGGTTTTTCCGTCCCTGGAGGGAAGACACATACAGCTCCTCTCACTCTAGCCAAGAGTGGAGCAGGGGGTTGCCACTTCCCTGTAGCCAGATCCTTCCATCTTATCTGTGCTTTTTGTATGGTGGGAGGGGAAAAGTGACGCTGCGCCGCTGTACGGCCTTCGGCGTCAGTGAGCAAAAAATTTAAAGTGAATAGAGTTATGTTTAATAGTGCATGTGGTCCCTGACAACTCTGGTATATCTCCCCCTCTTTTGTTTTTTGCAAATAGGTTTTAAGATGTTGATGGGCCCATTCAACAATGGCCTGTCCTTGGGGGTTATATGGGATTCCTGTTTTGTGTATAATATCCCACTGTGAGCAAAATTTTTGGAAGGTTTGACTAATATAAGCTGGGCCATTATCTGTTTTTATACATCGAGGGGTTCCCATAAAGGAAAAGGTTTCAACATAGTGCTGTATCGCTATGCCTGTATCACTTAGCCTTTTCTCCTGAATGTAAAGTAGCGGAGATAAAACCAGAGAACGTGTCTATACTGACATGCACAAAAGACAGTTTTCCAAAACTAGGAATATGAGTTACATCAGTTTGCCAGATGTCGTTTGGCTGAAGGCCCCTTGGGTTGACTCCCAGAGAAGGGGAATGGATAAAAGGTGCACATGTAGGACATAGGGAGACAATTTTTAAAGCTTGATCCCGGGAACATCCTGAGTGGAAGCGCAAAGTTTGTGCGTTTAGGTGAAATTTATTATGAAGTTGTAGGGCCTTATCATACTCAGTTATTGTATATATAAAATTAGTGGCATGTGTGGCAGCGTCTGCCATGGCGTTGCCCACCGCCAGAGGACCTGGAAGTCCGGAATGACTTCTAATGTGACCTATGAAGAGGGGGTCTGCCCTAGCCCATATAAGAAGCTGCACTGTTTGTAGTTGATCCATGATAGTGGATTGTTTTCCAATATAAGGTGCCGTCTCAATCGCGGAGGCGAGCCTGGCGATATAGAGACTGTCTGTGAAAACATTAAGGGGCACCGAGCTATAGGTCTGTAAGGCCAATATTAAGGCTGCAACCTCCGCTTTTTGGGCCAAACAATCGGCCACTCTCTTGCGGATGACTTGGGTCCCATCTGAAATGACAGCAAACCCATTTTTGGCCCCGTCGGTGAAGACGGTTTGTGCCCCCCGGGAGAGGATCACTTCACTGTCCCCTATCAGAAGGCTCGAACAGGTCAAGATGTTCCCGAGAGACACATATGCTCTAGGCAGAAGTGAGCTGGCCACATTGACATGCATAACTGCCACAGTCTGGCTGGGCACAAATGCCGCAGTCTGGCTGGGCACACAATCACGAGCCACCACACAGCTTGTAGATTCAAACAGCAACTCTTTATTCCCCAACTCACACCAGCCGTCTACAATCACGTTCTGGGGAAATCCACGTTCTCTGCCCAAATCCACGTTCTCTGCCCAAATTCACGTTCTCTGCCCAAATTCACGTTCTCTGCCCAAATTCACCTCCACTGGGCTTCTATCTCCAAAATATACTGTCTGAATCCCCTGAGAACTCAAGGGGAACTTAGGCAGCAGGATACGCCCTATTCCCAGCAGGAATAATCTTAAACCTTAAACCTGGAACCTAAACCGGGAACGCCCTAATCCGCCTTGGTCCTTGAGCAAGTTCACCTACATTCAATGTCACTGCAACATAGGGTACGCTGGCAAGGAAATTGTCATACCTACTTGACTAATGGCTCCCAGCATCTCCCCCCTTCTGATTAATTAAACAACAAGCAATGTGGCTTAAGGACCGTGCCTGGTAGGTTGTCCAATTCAACATATGGTTCTTACCCGTCATCGGAAAACTGACCTTTAGGCGTCAGCCTCCTGTCTTAGGTTGATACCACTGCAATTGAATCATACCCGTCACTGACTACCGGTCCAGCATACAGCCATACTTGTGGATAGGTCTATGCACCAGTGGGGGGGTGAGGTTCTTTGCCTCACCTCTGTTGGCCCCCAAATTTGGCCTTGGTGCCAGTGGGGGAGTGAGGTTAATGTGGCTTATGGACCGTGCCTGGTAGGTTGTCCAATTCAACATATGGTTCTTACCCGTCATCGGAAAACTGACCTTTAGGCGTCAGCCTCCTGTCTTAGGTTGATACCACTGCAATTGGATCATACCCGTCACTGACTACCGGTCCAGCATAAGCCATTGGCCCCCAAATTTTAGACCATCACTAGCAGAAGGGAGGAGGATACAGAAATGCCACGACACCAAGCCAATTGACGGCTCCTTGGGAAAAAATTGCATCACTGGTGACACCATCAGCAAAGATATGTCAGCACTACCACAATTAACATGGGGTGCGCTGGCAAGGAAATAAAAATTGCATCACTAGTGACACCATCAGCAAAGATATGCCAGCATTACCACAATTCGCTGCACCAAACGATAGTTACATAGTCCAGGCAAGTTCTGCAAGCAGTTCAAAGCAGAGGAATCTATCAATATGTCCATTTCCTCCCAAAGTAAGTTTCCTCCCAAAGTAAGTTGACTCTTTGATTGAGCATTACTTGTTGAGTTCTTCACCAGCACTGGGATGGAGATAGGAATTCTGGCAATGATGCTAAAGAGACATTATCCTGAAAAGAATTATTAAATATAATGAAAAGGAAAGGTGAAAGTAAACAAACAGATCTGTTAACCTACTTTAAAAACAATCCTTAACAGCCTTTTACCTAATTTAAACTAGTAAACAAACAGATCTGTTAACCACCTTTAAAAACAATCCTTAACAGCTGTTTACCTAATTTAAATTAAACCATTTAAATCACGTGAATAAAAATAATAATAATTCGGATCCATTTTTTCATGAGCGCTCCTCATATAAGAAATATGGACATACGCACATACAGACATACAACACAAAACACAAGAGTGTACATAAACGTACAACACATAAGAAAATAGTAAAGGCCTTGTAGCTTTACCTAGGTGAAATCTCCATTGCAATGTTTAAAAACTCCACAGTCAAAAAATAAAACTGATCAGAAAAACATTAACCTAGGTTTGTATGAGCTCAAAAAATAGAAATAGAACCTTATGATGTGGAAAAATGCAATAATAAAATAGCTATTGAAAAAAGCATCCTGGTTAATCACTGTCGCAGATGTAAGAATGGCCAAGCTGGAGTTCTGGATATCAGCTGTTATGGATTTGAGTCAAATCATCTTCTTTTCGATCTGTAGAAATTGTTTTATTTAACCTCTCTGGAATCCAAATCGGCTGCTGTTCTCTCTGTGGAAAAACACAAACAAAACCCCGACTCCAGACAATCACTGGGTCAGGACCTTTCCATTGTCCTGTTAGAATATCTTTCCAAAGTACCTTAGGCTTATGTACATTTTTTGGATACATATGTCTTTCTGCAGCACTAAGTCCTGATGAATCCAAATTTTAAAAGTTTAGAGTAAAAAGGGTTATTTTAAGTTTATCTTGGGGTGGTATATACCCCCTTCCAATTCCCTCTTTTTGCTTTAATAAGTATGTTTTAATCTAATAGTTGTCTTAGCTTTTTGCATTTTCTACCTGAAATACCTTACTTGAATCCTATTATCTTCTCATTTTTTTTAAGCAATGCCTTTAAGATTAACTAAGCTTCTTTCCTCCATCATGAAGGCATTTTAACCACCTTCAATTCAACCTTTTAAAGCCTTCCAATTATCATCTACACTGTACTTTTAAATGTACTTTTTCACCACCTACAACTTCACTCTTTTAAACGAGGCTTAGATTCTGTTTAAATCTCTTTAATGTTAGTTTACATGGCTGCCCTTCAACCAAAGGCTTTTTTTTTTTAAACTCCATTGAGAAGCTTTGTCTCAATCTGCCATGTACAAATACCTTTTTCTTCTTTTTTCCTTTCTCAAGCTTTTAAAGTAAGTCTAGTTTCCTCAAAATCTTTTTAAACGGCATTTTACAACTTTTTACTTTACCACACAGAGATTATCTCATCTAGAAACATTTCTTTTTCCTTTAACCTTTTATATTAAAATATATTTTCACATCTTGAATCTTTTTCTATCTCTTTTTTAACCGTTAACCCTTTTTATAAATTTACATTTTGAAACAACTCTTATAAAATTTCTGATTTAGACAAATTACTCCACTTTAATAAGATGAAAGGCTTTCATGTTTTTTATGATACTATAATTGAAACCCAACTGAAAATTTTTCTACTCTTTGTATATAAATTACACATGATAGAATCTTAACACTTAGTAACCTTGTTTTAGCAAAGACACAGACCAAAGCAATATTAAACATTTTTCCATTCACCAATTTATGAAAACACACATAATGTTTAAATATATTACCTTATGGAACTTAATAAGTAAAGAGTACTTGATTTCATATTTAGTGGTTGATATTTTAACACTTTAGCTTTGTAAATTAATCAGATGTCTGTAAAAACCAAGATCTTAGACAAATGTAGTAAACAGAACTAGTCATCTCTTTCTTGAAGAAAAATCCTTCTACAGGATACCATGATGGTCCCATTGATATACTTAATAACTCGTCTTTAAAAAGCCATGGGCTACATTTTTGTATTGTATCAACATATGTCCTAACTGCTCTTGGTCTTACTGGGGTGCCTCTTTCCTCTAACAATTTTTCTTCCTCGGAGGCGAACAACTTCAAACCTTGAGTCAACCATTTTCCCCAGTTTGCCTGAGAAAGTTCTAGGAACAGGCAACTTGAAATAAAAACAAAATAAATCAAAACGATAACACATTGTTTTTTGAAATGTTCACCCATTCTTTCTCTCTTCCTCAAGGGTGAGAAATTTCACTTACCTCTAAGCTTCAGAATTTCCCCGTACGGGCCGCCAAATGCCACAGTCTGGCTGGGCACAAATGCCGCAGTCTGGCTGGGCACACAATCACGAGCCACCACACAGCTTGTAGATTCAAACAGCAACTCTTTATTCCCCAACTCACACCAGCCGTCTACAATCATGTTCTGGGGAAATCCACGTTCTCTGCCCAAATCCACGTTCTCTGCCCAAATTCACGTTCTCTGCCCAAATTCACGTTCTCTGCCCAAATTCACGTTCTCTGGGCTTCTATCTCCAAAATATACTGTCTGAATCCCCTGAGAACTCAAGGGGAACTTAGGCAGCAGGATACGCCCTATTCCCAGCAGGAATAATCTTAAACCTTAAACCTGGAACCTAAACCGGGAACGCCCTAATCCGCCTTGGTCCTTGAGCAAGTTCACCTACATTCAATGTCACTGCAACATAGGGTACGCTGGCAAGGAAATTGTCATACCTACTTGACTAATGGCTCCCAGCACATAACAAAGAACTGGGGGTTGAGTCCCCAGGGGCCAGGGCGGGCCTGCTACCAGCACCCTAGTACCACCAAAAAAATAAAAATAAAATAAAATGGATATTGTTTTCTAAGTTGCAAATTGAAGTGATTATTGGAGATTCTTGGATGGCAGTTGGCTTAACTTACCTGGTACATAGTAACTCTCTTACTGCCTCCTTTCATTTCTTTGTCTTTTTTTCCTATTAAAAATGTCATTGGTGTTTGAAAAACTTAGATGGATATATAATGGGAATTTGTTGAAGCATAATCAACTTTCCTCTGAACATAAATTAATTGCCATTAACTCTCATAGGTATGAATGTGTGTATTCATTCCAAGATATATTTTTTGCTTATTTCTTTTTTTAACCTAAATGGATTTTTCAAACGTTATTATTTGGAAGAAATAATTACTTGGCTTGTGGTTTTAATTTATTTTGAAATAATTGCTTGGGAAAAATCTCTCCACTTCAGGTCAATTAGAGATTTATTGCATACCATGGAAAAGTTAGGAAAATTCCAGTGATTTTCATGTTGTAACTAGCCCCATAATTTTATTAAGAGCAATGTAGGTATACAATTTTAATAACTATTTCAGCCTTTAATATTACTTTTAAATAAAGTAAAAGGTATATTACTAGTATTTACTGCTATGAAATTACAACACTTACTAGTAGTAAAAAGCAACTATCTGAAGCATCTTGCCCTAATAAAAGGTTTTATGGGGGTTTATTTCCATAAGTGCTAAGGAGCGGGTGTTTTTTGTGATACTAGTGCTTGCCTTTGACCCTTTCTTTTTCCTTTTTTTTTTTTTAACATTTATTTTTTAGTGATAGGTGGACATAATACCTTTATTTTATTTTTATGTGGTGTTGGGGATCAAACTCAGTGTCTCACACATGTTAGGCAAGTGCTCAACCACTGAGCCACAACCCCAGCGCCCCCCCCCCATTTCTTCTTGATTTCAACTTTTGGGGTGTTTTGTTGCTTTGGACTCCTCCTGGGCTTATTGCTTTCCTTTCATTGTAAGAATATAAGTAATGCCACATTCACCTGAGGGCAGGAAACAGCTTCCATTGAGGTCATCATAACTTTATGAAATGCCTTTTGCCTCCTGTGTAGACAGTGCCTTCCATTACGCATTAGCTGTGTTCCCAAAAAGCTTACCTACAGTATGGTGAAATGGTTATAGTATATGAAGTATATTAAAACTGGGACAAAGTGTGCTGGGAATGTAGGTCAGTGGTAGAGCACTTTCATGGCCCTGAGTTCACAATTGTCAGTATTAACAAAACAAATATTGCCACCACCAACACACACATATTTACTGGAGCAAGATTTTTTTTTTTTTTTAAAGTTGTAAGGTGGATACAATATCTGTATTTTATTTATTTTTATGTGGTGCTGAGGATTGAACCCAGTACCTCATTTGTGAGGCAAATGCTTTACTACTGAGCTACAGCCACAGCCCTGGGACAAGGTTTTATAGGGAAATTTTAATAGACATGTGTTTCCACCGTTAATTCAAAGAAATAATGTTATGAAGTTGTTCTTCTGTATCCATGGATTCTGCACTTCTGTGCTTTTGTCCAACTGTGATGAATCTGGATTCATCCTACTGTTGATCCTGCAACTCAGAAAGCCAAAGCAGGAGGATTGCATTTTTTCGAAGCCAGCCTTGGAAACATAGACCCTGTCTCAAAATATAAATGTTTGAGGGGGCTGGGATTGTGGCTCAGCGGTAGAGTGCTCGCCTAGTGCGTGTGAGGCCCTGGGTTTGATCCTCAGCACCACGTAAAGATAAATAAAGGTATTGTGTCCAACTACAAATAAAAAAATACAAATAAATAAATGTTTGAGGGTACAGTGCAGTGGTAGAGTGCCCCTGAGTTCAGTCCTTAGTACTTTGGGGAGAAAATTGCAAAATAGAAATTGCATATCTACTGAACATGTTCAGTATTGTTAAGGGGATAACAATTAACTATTTATATAAAATATGGATTATGTTGGATATTATGAGTAATGTGTAAATGAATTGAAACATAGGAGAGGATATGCATAGGTAATATGCATATGTGATATTATTGTATATTAGGGATTTGAGCACCCACAGATTTTGTTATCTGTGGGGATTCCTAGAACCAACACCCCACAGATACTGAAGGATAACTGTATTACTCTCCTATCTTTTGTGTGTGTATGTGTATGTGTGCGTATGGGGATACCAGGGATTGAACTCAGGGGCACATCCCCAGCCCTATTTTGTATTTTATTTAGAGACAGGGTCTCACTGAGTTGCTGAGGCTTGCTTTGAACTTGCGATCCTCCTTCCTCAGCCTCCCAAGCCTCTTGGATTACAGGTGTGGACCACGATGCCTGGTTTACTCTCCTATCTTTTGCATGTATTTTTATGACATTGTGATATTGAAATACATTGAGATATTTATGTATTTTTGTTATTCATATTTCTAAAGTGAAACTGACTGCAATCCTGGCGGAAAGTGCTTTTGAAACTAATCTGGTATGCTGATTAGGTAAATCTATCTCAGTGTCTATCTAATATTCTGTATATTCCAGAGATTTTATTCATTCTTTTATTTATTTATTCATTCTTTGCAGTACTGAGGATTGATCCAAGATGTTCTTCACTGAGTTATATCCCTACCCCTTTTTATTTTTTAATTTTGAGACAGGGTTTTGCCAAGTTGCCCAGGCTGGCCTTGCACTTGCTGTCCTTCTGCTTCAGGCTCCTCAGTAGTTTGGGAGTACAGGAGTATGTGCCACTGCACCTGGTTTAGAGAGATATTAGTTAAAACAATCCATCTACATTTTAATGTTAGGTTTATTTGGACTGGCTTGGTCACTACAGGATATTAGCTTAAATTTTCAACCTTTTCCTTAAGATTGGGTGGCTGTGTGTATGTGTAGTGTGTATGTGTAGTAATCACACTTAATCACACTTGTTGTGATAAATCATAGCAAATTGTTTTGTGCCTTTCATAGTGTAAGCCCAGATCTTTTTTATGTGGTTTCCCATCTTGTTACTTTTGGGAGTGTGAATATGGTTTCAGGAAAACAGTGAATTCTCCTGCAGCTTTTTAGTTAGTATTGAACTTATTTCCTCTTTTAGCTGTGCGGTCAGAGAAGAAACGCCTCAGGAAGCCCAGCAAGTGGCTTCTGGAATATACAGAAGAATATGATCAGATATTTGCTCCTAAGAAAAAAAAGAAGGTACAGGAACAGGTACACAAGGTATGTGACAGTGGTTCAACAAACTTGGGCTTCTTATTTTGCCTTCAGCATTGTATTTTATCTTCATGAGGCAGTGAGCTCCTGAACTGGGATCTTGATCTTTTTTTCTTTGTTTTTTGATTTTTAATCTTTAGCATCTAGCACAGTACTTTGCATTTATTAATTATGTAAGAATTATATCACTAATTCTTCATGTTGTATATCTGTTTATATATGTCCCCCCCCCCCCACCTGTTTTTTTTAGTACTGGGTATCAAAACCAGGGGCAGCTGGGCAGGGTGGTGGCCCATGCCTATAATCCCAGTGGTTCGGGAATCAGCAAGAAGCAGGAGGATCACAAGTTCAGATCTTGCCTCAGCAACTCAATGAGGTCCTAAACAACTTGTGAGTTTTTGGCTCTAAATAAAATAACAAAAAAGGGCTGGAGATGTGGCTCAGAGGTTAAGTGTGTCTCGGTTTAGTCCCTGGTACCCAAAATAAAACGAAAGAAAACCAGGGGCGTGTTAGGTAAGCATTCTTAACACTGAGAATATCTATCTGCCTGCCTTCCTTTCCTTGCTTTTCAAAATTCCCTTTTTGGGATTGAACCCAGTGGTGGGGCAGCAGGCAGGCAAAGGTGGGGTGGGTGCACTCTGCCATCAAGCTACATACCCAGCCTTTTTTATTTTTCATTTTGAGACAGGGTCTTGCTATTTTGCCAATGCTGGTCTCCAACATGTGATCCTACTACCTCAGCCTTCTGAATCCCTGACTGAGATTACAGGTGTGTGCCACCACACCCTGCTCTGTGTATATATGTGTTTTTCCCTTCTTAGCTATTGAAGACTGTTTAATGACTTAGGAATATTGTTACCATACGGTGTTGAGTAGACTTTAAACTGAATTATTTTATTTTATTTTTTTTTTCGTTTTGCAGCATAACATTTATTTTTATTAAAACATTCTTAAAATTCTTCAATTTGTGTACTTACTTTTATTCTAATTTGTTTCTTTTAAATCTTTAATTTTATTGCTGTTTTGTGTAGTTTAAAATTATTTTCAGAATAATTCTCATTTTCCATTTTTTTTTCCTGTGAAGCAGTAACTCCTCAACTTTTGCTCTACATCCTGGGATGTCTCCACTCCATCCACAGATATTCTTTTTTTTAAAAAATTTGTTTTAATTAGTTACACATGACAGTACAATGACCTTGACATCATACATTTGAAATAGATGGGATATAATAACTCATTTTTCTTTCTTTTTTTTTTTTAAGAGAGAGTGAGAGAGGGGGGGGAGAGAGAGAATTTTAATATTTATTTTTTAGTTATCGGCGGATACAACATGTTTGTTTTGTATGTGGTGCTGAGGATCGAACCCGGGCCGCACGCGTGCCAGGCGAGCGCGCTACCACTTGAGCCACATCCCCAGCCCTCATTTTTCTGATTAAACTGAATTATTTTAAAGTCATTGAACGTATTTTATTTTTTGTTTTGATTTTATGCCTCTAGGAATCAATCCCACAGCACTGCACATTCTAACCCATGCCCTCTACTACTTAACTATTTCCCCATCTAGAGAGGCTTTTTGACAGCATATCCCTAAATACTTTAATATGCATCTCTGAAAAATAATTTTCCTTTATAATTATTTTAACAGTTTTATGTCTTATAAGATCAGCTTAGCTAATATTGGCCTATGGATGTCTCCTTTCTAGATTTATGACTGCTTCCTCACAACCTTCACTTTTTTGTTTCTCTATTATCTATAGTCCCTTTAAGGGGAAGGTAGAATATTTAATTTATTGGTGATATTTTATATATTTATTTCATGGCATTAGAAGATATAAACCATTAACTTGTCCATTTTGGTGACTCATTCCTTTAAGTTTTATTTATCCCTTTTGATCAAGAAGCAGAATGTGTGTAATTACTTTGGTTCCAAAGAAATGTCCTATTCCTCATTACCCATTTCTCTTATGTTAAAACATAAAAATAAAAAAAAAGTTGAAGATCCTTGGCTTTGTCAGTAATTTTGTTAGGGTTCACACAATGAAAACTTTGAGATTTTATAATTTCTTCTGCTTTTAACTAGCCATCCCTTTTATTATCTGAATCACTATTGTTGTTCTTTCTTTCCTTGTAATTACTAGTTACGATTAAGGAACTTGTTAGTAGTTGTGTTAACTGGTGACATTAGTAGAACATTTTTTCTTTTCTTTTTGGGTTATTGTCATGAACTTTGGAGTTTTTGTAGCTTTTGTGTATCTCATTGAACTCCATTTTTTTAAAATTGTAAAATAGATATACCACATTAACTAACTTCAGTGTACAATTCTGTGACATTAAGTATGGTCACATTGTAATACAACCATCATTCCGAGCAAAGCATTTTTATATTCTCAAAATGAAACTGAGTACCCAGTAACCAATAGTTTCCTTTCCCCCTCAACCCCTGCAATTAAATTCTACTTTTTGTCCATGAATTTTATTTTTCTACATATCTCAGATTAGTTAAATCATGGAACACTTGAAATTTTGTGTTTGGCTTATTTCCTTTAGTATATCCTCAAGGATCATCCATCTTGTATGTGTCAGAATTTCATTCCTTTTTGAGTGCATTATTCTATTTGGCAAATTATAGCAATTTTGGCTTGGAAATTCTAGTGTTTCTTTTTTTCCTCTTAGGTAAGTTCCCGCTGTGAAGAGGAAAACCTTGTAGCCCGATGTCGAACTAGTGCTCAGAACAAGCAGGTGGATGAGAATTCTTTGATTTCAACCAAAGAAGAGCCTCCAGTTCTTGAAAGGGAGGCTCCATTTTTGGAGGGTCCCTTGGCTCAGTCAGAACTTGGAGGTGGACATGCTGAGTTGCCACAGCTAACCTTGTCTGTTCCTGTGGCTCCAGAAGTCTCCCTACGACCTGCCCTTGAGTCTGAGGAATTGCTTGTTAAAACACCAGGTAAGGTGGGGTTGGAGTCTCAGTATATAAGTGGATATGATTGGACACAACAGATTTTTTTTTTACTGTGTTTTGATATAAAGCTGACATTTAAACTACCCATTTTTGTCCTGGGATACTCCTAAAATAGTGGTTATTTTGGTGTAGTTTCTGACCCTGAACTAATTTATGGTATGTCTTCAAGAAGACATATTTTTAGAAGTTCCTCACTTGCCCATCATTGTTTTTCATGGTTATTGATCAGCCACCATTTGAATAAACAGGGAGGGATAGCCACCGGACATTAGTGGAATAAGTGCTTGAAATCTATGCTGTGTTTACCAACTCCACCAATTGCTGTGTTGCTTAGGAAATCTCTGAACTTGTTTTCGTATGTATAAAATGAGGATCATAATGTATAATGTTATCATATTATATTATCATATTATATTCTTGAATACATAACATAGTAAGAAGTTATCTTAATTACCAGTTGCTTATCTTTTTATCACCCTTTCATACTAGGAATTTAATCCAGGGGTGCTCTACCACTAAGCTACATCCGTAGCCCTTTTTATTTTTCATTTTGAGACAGGGTTTTGGTAAGTTGCCCAAGCTGGCCTTGAACTTGAAATTTTCCGGCTTGCAGCCTTCCTAATAACAGGGATTACAGATGTGTGCTATTCTGTCTGGCTCATTTTATCATTCTTAACACATGTTACCTAGGGAGAGTTAGATATAAATGTATTATCTCATTTACCTTTTCACTATTGAATGTTTCAGTCAGCTCAGATATGTGAAGAATTCTCTTGTTTGCTTTTAAATTTTGGATAAATTCTTTTTACATTCCAATAGTAGCTTGTAAGGTTTTCTCCTTCAAATAAAGGGGGCAAAAAGAATCCTTATTATGCTTATAAGGCAGAATCAAAGGATTTCAGTTTAATGTAATTTACAATTTTTTTAAAAAGCCAGTTTTTTGTTTGATTGTGCTAGGACACTCAGGCTTTTTTTTTTCTTTTTAATATTTATTTTTCAGTTTTCGGTGGACACAACATCTTTATTTTTATGTGGTGCTGAGAATCAAACCCAGTGCCCCATGCATGCCAGGCGAGCGCGTTACCGCTTGAGCCACATCCCCAGCCCGACACTCAGGCTTTGATCACGTCCTTGTGCAGTGCTGTGCTGGGGTTTTGAACCCAGCGCCTTGCACATGCTAGGCAAGTGCTATACCACTGAGATACATCTGTAGCCCAAAAGATTTCTTTTTCTTTCTTTTTTTTTTTTTTTTGATAGTACCAGAGATTGAACCCAGAAGGACTCTGCCATTTAGTTATAACCCCAACCCTTTTTATTTCATTTTTAGACAGAATCTTGCTAAGTTTCTGAGGGTGGCTTTGAACTTGTGATCTTACTGTTTCAGCCTTCTAAATTATTTGGATTATAGGTGTACACCACCACTCCTGGCCCCAAAAAAAGATTTTTAAAAGAATAGGAAAAGCCCTTAACCCTTTTTTTTTGTGCTAAGCCTTATTACTATGCTCTTGTATATAATTCTTAGGAACATTCCACTAAAATAAATGTCTCTTATTTATCTAGGTGCAGAGTAAAAATTAAAATTGTGGTCCATTTTAACCCACAATTCAGATTTTATTTTACTTTTTTCCTCTTTTGTTCTTACCATTAAATAATTGCTGTAAATGCAGTTCAAGTCTTTGACATCTCCCATAGTTTTTCTATGATTTCAGGAAAAAATATCCACACACAAGTACATCCTCAAATGAGTTTGTGTTTTCATTGAGAGCTATTTGCTTGTTTATTTATATAATATATATATATATATTTTTGGACACAATACCTTTATTTTATTTTTTATGTGGTGCTGAGGATCGAACCCAGGGCCTCATGCATGCTAGGCGAACACTTTACCACTGAGCCACAACCCCAGCCCTTGCTTGTTTATTTTAAGTAAAATTTTATTATAAATAAATTCCCATCCTTCCCCTCCCCATAAGATGCTGAGAAAAACACGAACAGTGTTGTGATTCTGTTGTATACAGATTCTTTTCAAAATTAGCTTGTGTCCAGTTTCTAAATCATTTAATGAGAAAGTATGTGTATTTTAGGAAATTATGAAAGTAAGCGTCAACGAAAACCAACAAAGAAACTTCTTGAATCCAATGATTTAGACCCTGGATTTATGCCCAAGAAGGGAGACCTTGGCTTTTCTAAAAAGGTATGTTATTTTTGTTAATCCTAAAAAGGTTTAAATCCAAAAAGTGTGGAATTTTAAAAAATAATCTTTTATTACTGTTAACTTTGATATACATAATAGAATAGCACCTTTTATTTGTGGTTTCAATTTCCACAGTTTGAGGTGACTGTGGTCAACTGTGTTTTGAAATACCAAATCGAAAATTCTAGGAATATACAATTCCTAAGTTTTAAATTGTTCAGGATTTTGAGTAGCAAGATAAAATCTCACACCATTCCACTCTGTCTTATTCTGTTTATGAATCATCCATTTTCTCCAGCATATTCACACTGTGTACTTTTCACCTGTGGATCACCTAGTAGCCATGTTACCTGATCAGCTATCATGGTATTGTAGTGTTTGTATTCAAGTAACTTTTATTGTACTTAATAATGGTCCCAACATATAAAAGTTGTGATGGCTGGCAGTTCCAAAATGCCGAAGAGAAGCCGTAAAGTGTTTCCTTTTAAGTGAAATGGTGAAAGTTCTAGATTTAATAAGGAAAGAAAAAAAGCTTAAGTTCACATTGCTGAGATCTGTGGTAAGAATGAGTCCTCTATCTGTCAAATTATGAAGAAGAAAGAAGAAATTTATGCTAGTTTTGCTGTCATATCACATATTGTAGAAGTTAGAGCCACATTGCATATGTGCTTAGTTAAGATAGAAAAAGCATTAATTTTATGGGTGGAAGATTTGAAGAAAACTTGTTCTGATTGATGGCCAAGTGTTGTGCCAGAAAGCATTGAACCTAAACGAAGACTTGTTCCCCTGATATAAGTGACACCATAGCATTTACTACCAGTAAAGGATGGTTACACAGATTTAGGAATAGTTTTGAAGTGAAAAATCTAAAAATTAATAAGAGAGGACATGTCTGTGGATGAAGAAGCTGCTGCCACATTTCCAGCACAGTTGAAGAATCTGAATAGGGGGAAGGATACCATCAAAAGCAAGTCTTGAATTGCAATGAAAACAGCCTCTTCTGGAAAGAAATGTCTAATAGAACCTACATTCATAAAAGTGCAAAGGAGACAACAGGGCATAGAACATGGAGGGACAGATTATCTTTGGTGAGTACAGTATTATAAGATATTTTGAGACACACACACACAAATTCATAAAACTTTATTACAAAATGCTATTGAAATCGATCTGTTTCATTTTTGCTATTTGTTTTCCTTGGCTGTCTGTACTGGGGATTGAACCCAGGGCTCTGCACATGCTAGGTAAGCGCTTTACTATGGAAACAGCCACATTCCCAGATCTTTTTATTGTGAGACAGCCTCTCCCTAATTGTTCAGGCCAGCCCTGAACTTGGAATCCTCCTACCTCAGCCTCCTAAATAGCTGTGATTACATGGGTACACTACCACACCAAGTGAATTACACTTTTTAAAAAAAATAATTATTGTTAATCTTTTTCTATGCATAATTTATACATTAAACCTTATTGATATGTTTATGTAGGAAAAAATATATACATAGTGTTCAGTAGTCTATACTTTGAAGCATCTATTGGAGGTCTTGTAAAAGTATCCCTTGTGAATAAGAAAGGACTAATGTAACAAGGAAATTAGGCAGTGTCAGTAAGCATATATGATCTGTTTGAGAAATCATGTGGCCTTGTGTGTGCACTGGCTTCAGGTTTTCTTTACAAATGGGAGTATATTTGAAAAGCTTCTACAATTGAATAAAATTTATAATAATTTACAATAATTCCTTTTTTCTTCTCCCTGGGCTGAAAACATCTTACTTGTGTATCACTTTTCTCTCTCAAGCTTCTAGACTACTCTTTTATCCTGCCTGTGTAATACCTATCTCTGTTATAATCCTGGTAGAAATATTTGTATTTAAGTTTCTGGATTTGCAGAGTTTTGTTTTGTTTTGTTTGGGGGCAGGGGTGGTCCTGGTAATTGGACCCATCCCTTTTATTATTTTTTTATTTTGAGACAGGATCTCGCTAAGTTGCTGAGGCCTCACTAAATTTACTGAGGCTGGCCTCGAACTTGTGATCCTCATTTCCTCATCCTCCTGAACCCCTGGGATTATAGGCATGGGCCAAGGTGCCTGGCTTCAGAGTTGATTTTTAGTAGTCAAGAAAGCATTGGAAAGTGAGATGGAAGTAGAAAGATAATTAATTTTATAATAGATAATGACTGAATACTGGTTCCTTGCAAAACTTCTGCTGCTCCTATAATCCTATTTTAGTTCCCCTGTTTTTGTTAGGTATTTACCTATTTGATTTGGTGTTATGAAGCTTATTTGTTTCATACCTTTTTTTTTTTTCTTTTTAAAAGCATTCTGTCTTTTATTCTTCTCAGTCTTTTGACTTGGTCTTTTTAATTATTGTTAGGTGTATCTCCTGCCCTCTGAATTTTCTCTGCAGTTTGTACAACCTTTAGTGACAATTTCATCTCTTCACCTCACTGTACTCGTTGAACCATATAGTCTAATAAGCCTGTGATGAATTTACTCCATGGGAATCATTTGAATGTTTTTGAGGATGAATGTGACATTTGCAGTGAGATGATGTATTTAGTAGTATTGTACAAGGTGAGTCATGAGAGGTTATTATATTATTGCTGGAGATGAGATAATAGCAGATTTCACAGAAAGTAGCAGTTCAAGTTAGTTAAGTGAATCAATTAAAGAAATAAGGTCAATTTTTTAGTGGTTTTGAAGGTAGGTTTCTTAAAATGTCATGTTCATTTGTGCAACCTTGTTCTGTCAAATTAGTTACTGATATAGGGGCTGGGGTTGTGGTTCAGTGGTAGCCCACTTGCCTGGCATATGTGAGGCACTGGATTCGATTCTCAGCACCATGTACAAATACGTAAAATAAAGGTCTATCTACAGCTGAAAAAAAAAAATTTTAACAAGTTAGTTTCTTGGGGGCTGGGGTTGTGGCTCAAGTGGTAGCGCGCTGGCCTGGCATGTGTGAGGTACTGGGTTCGATCCTCAACACCACATAAAAATAAATAAAGATATTATGTTCACCTAAAACAAAAAGATAAATATAAAAAAAGAAAAATGAAATTAGTTTCTGATGTAAAATATGACCAGTCATGTTTCTGGGTTAATATTGTTAAGGACATAGAATGTATGGTATGATTTTTTAATTTATATTAGCCAAATGTATCCTACACCTGTTCTTTTTTGAAAAAAAAAAAAAAAATATATATATATATATAATCGATGGGCATAATATCTTTATTTTATTTATTTTTATGTGGTGCTAAGGATCAAACCCAGTGCCTCGCATGCTAGGCAAGCACTCTACCACTGAGCTACAATCCCAGCCCTACACCTTTTCTTTTTAAAAATTGAAATATCTTTTGCACTGCTAAAAATGTATAGTTTTTAATTGGTCTGTTGGATGGCTTAAATAATCCTATACACCATGCGACAACCAACAAAGTATATATAATCTTCATTCATCACCCTAGAAGTTCATCTTGCATTTGGGTGTGTTTGTGTGTTTGGCCCTGGGGATTACACCTAGGGCCTCATGACCTTTTGAGACAGGTTCTCTCTAAAGGGCCCAAGCTGACTTGGATTTTTCTTCTTCCTGCATCAGTCTCTCCAAAAGCTAGTATTACTTATGTATACCACCACACTGAACTCCTGTGCTTCTCTTATCCGTCACTTCCCCACTCTTATCCAAGATCTTTCTCTTTCTTATTTCTTTCTCTAAGATCTCACTCTTTCTTATTTTTATCACTCTAGTTTTGCTTGTTTGTGGTTATCAGTATTACTTTGTTTTATGCCAGCTTCTTTTGTTTAACCTGTATTTTTAAGCTACTTCCACAATGACATAATGTATTACTTTTTATTATTAAGTAGACTATCATTATAAAATTTGCTTTTCTGTTCTGGTGATGCACATTTGGGTTTTTTTTTTTTATGTTTTAGTCATAAGATTACTGTAAGTTTTCCAAGTCTTTTGATGGACATATAGTTTTATTTGTCTTGATATTAATATGTAAAAATGGAATTGCTGGAATTGCATTTTAAATTACTGAAGAAATTGCCAAACAGTTCTCTTTAGTTGTTGTGCCACTTTATACTCTACAGGTAGTGTACCAGAGTTAAAGATGTTTTACAACTTTACTAACATTTGATTATTTTTGTCATTTTAAATATTGCCATTTTCATGGGTGTTGTCTTCATTTATATCTCATTATAGTTTTTATAGGGGGTGGGTTACCAGGAATTTTACTCAGGGCACTCAACCACTGAGCCACACCCCCAGCCCTATTTTGTATTTTATTTAGATACAGGATTTCACTGAGTTGCTTAGTGCCTCACTTTTGTTGAGGCTTGCTTTGAACTCTTGATCCTCCTGTTTCAGGCTCTTGAACTGCTGCAATTACAGGCTTGGGCCACGGTGCCCACCAATATCTTATAGTTTTAATTTGTATTTCACTAATAATTAGTGATATTGAGCCCCCTTCTGGTCATTCCTACATCTTTGCGAAGTGACTGTTGAAGTTTACTTATATTTGATTAGATTTTTTATCTTGTGTGTGTGTGTTTTGTTTTTTTTTTTTTTTTGACTTTTTGTTTTTTGTTTATTCAGTAAAGGGAGTGCTTTATCTACTTGAGATATACAATCTTTATCAGATATGTATACTGTAAATATTTTCCCCATTCTAAGGCTCTTAATTGTTTATCTCCCCCCTCCCCATTTATGTTTGATACTTTTGTTTGGGGCAGGGGGCACCAGGGATTAAACCAAGGGACACTTCATCACTGAGCCACATTCCCAGCTCTTTTTGTATTTTGTTTAGAGAAAGAGTCTCACCGAGTTGCTTAGGGCCTGAGCTTCCCGAGCCGCTGGGATTATAGTCATACACCACCCCTCCTAGCTATGTTTACTACTTTTTATGTCCTGTTTGAGAAATCTTTGCCTGTGCAGTGGACTCAAATATGTTGTCCTTGTGTTTTTTGTTAGAAGCTTTATGATTCTGGGTTTCACATACAAGTCTTTGTTCTAACTTGAATTCATGCGACGGAGTTTCAAAGTTAATTTTCCTCCTATATCGATGTCAAATTTTTCAAGAAAATTCTAGGTATTACCACACTTCACTCACTCCTTATTGCTTGCTCAATTTTACTACAACCCCCTCTTTCCTTGTGTATGTTATTAGGGATGCACTCTCTCATTGAGCCACAACCTCAACCCTTTTCAATATTTATTTTGAAACAGAGTCTTGCTTAGTCACCCGGGCTGAGCTCAAACTTGAAATCCTCAGCCTCCTGAGTTGTTCTAATTTTAGGTGTGCACCCCTTGTGCCTGGCTCCTTTCTCTCTCTCTCTCTCTCTGTTTTCTTTTTGTGATGCTAAAGATTGAACCCAGGGCTTTGTGCATGCATGGCAAGCACTCTCCCAACTGAGCTATATCCCCAGCCCCCTCATTTCTGTTTAAACTCTGTGTCACTGTTGAATTTCAGTTTCTCTGGCATGAAGATCAGCATTAAATTTTGACGTTGAACAAGGGGATAGAATAAAATTCTTTTTTTTTTTCCCCTATGAGTACGTGCTGCCTTCTGACCTAGTCAGTTTCATTATTGAGATACTATTTGCTTTCAGACATATTATGTCATAAGGTTAAAGTCATGATTTAGTTTAATTTTAATGGCCATTTAGTGTGGCCACTTTTTCTGTAGATGGACTAATCAGTAGGTTGGGGAGAGGGTTTAATCTGCTGAAGTAATGCATGGCTTAACTCATATTTGCCCTAGACTCAGTGTATAAGTAAATTACTGGCATTTTCCTCATATCATCTAAGGCACTTAGAATATTCTTTTGTCTTTTTCATTCTAAGAATAGATTTTTATTCATACATTTGTTTGTGTGTGTGTGTGTGTGTGTGTGCGCGCATGCACGCTTGCTCACTGTTATTTCTATTTTAATTGATAAAATTAATGAAGTTGGAAATGAGAATGTTTTTCTTGTTCTTTTGACTATAGTTTGGTAATATTTTCTTTATTTTATTTTTAAAAATAATGTTATTGTATTTTTATATATATATATATATTTTTAAATTAATTATATTTATTTGGTGCTGAGGATTGAACTTAGTGCTTCACATATGCTAGGCAAGCACTCTACCACTGAGCTATAACCCCAACCCAAACATTATGTTTATTTCGGTGCACAGCTTTTGGGTGAATGTTAAATGATGAACTAGAAATTTGTTATATAAATAATATATGGATGCTGATTTTTTAAAAATTGTGCAGGTCTGTTTTGTGGATTTGTCTAGGAGTCTTTGGTTTTATTTAACTGGATAACTAATATTTCCCCTCTCATTTTATTTGACTTGGTCAGAATTTGGTGTACATTGAACATTGGGAAGTTTGTGTTGTTATGATTTGTTTATTTTAATAAGTGTTCCGAAATTCACAGCTTCATTTTATCTTGTTTTATTCTCAATCTCTGGAAACTTCATAGCAAGAATAATATTGTATTGACTTTTTAAAAAAGACATTTTTATTTTACTTATTTATATGCGGTGCTGAGAAACAAACCCAGTGTCTCACACGTACTAGGCCAAGTGTGCTACCGCTGAATAAAATGTAAATTCTTGGTTTTGAGTGTTATTGTTAATTTAAATTAATCTGAATATTCTCAAGTTGCAAAGATATTTTATGTTTTAAGGCTATTCAATACTCAGATTCGCTCTAATGGCTATAAATACTATTTTAGGAACATGAATTTAAAATATGGGTGGAATAGATGAGCTTGATGAGTCTCTGGATACATATTTCTTTTCTACCATTTCATTCAGCAGCATTCTGTATTTGTTTTATGTATGGAAAGGTTTATAAGCTTTATTTTCTTATTTTTTTTTTTTGAAAAGCCTTTCCCTATTATGTTTCCTGTGCAACTCTTTACTATTGCTATGGTATTCTTTACCAAAAACAGCTAGGATATGATATCAAGGACATGGGACAATTCAGATTTGGGATATAATATAAAGTGTTTATTTTGCATTCCTTGGTAAATCATGTTTCTTTTTTACTTATTTATAGTGTTATGATGCTGGTCACTTCGAGAATGGCATTTCTAATTCATGTGCTGCATCTCATTTAAAAGAGTTTGTTGGAGGTGAGTATTTTTGAGACTTAGAAAATGTGGAAGTAAGATTGAAGCACTTTGTTTATTAGGGGAAAAAAAAAATGTTCCAAATTTAAGTTTTGAAACTCCTATGCCCAAAATGTGCTTCTTGAAATTTTGCATGTTGACTGGGATTGTAGCTCAGTGGTAGAGTGCTTGCCTAACATGTGTGAGGCCCTGGGTCCAATCCTCAGCATCACATTAAGATAAATAAATTTTAAAAAATAAAGATATTGTGTCCATTTACAAGTAAATATAATAAAAGTAAAAAAAGAAGAAACTTGCGTGAAACTGTAAGATTCTGTAGTCATTTTCAGGCTTTTCACTCTTAACAATTAAGTTATATTTTGAGCAAGGAAATATTTGGAACAATGGAGAAAAATTTTCTCACTTTTTTGGGGCAGGGGATACCACACTCAGATATTGAGCCTGATACCCAGCCCTGTTTTGTATTTTATTTAAAGACAGGGTCTCACTGAATTGCTTTGTACCTTGCTGTTGCTGAGGGTGGCTTTGAACTCATCATCCTCCTGCCTCAGCCTCCTGAGCCACTGGGATTAAAGGTGTGCGCCACTGCACCCGGCTCCTTCATTTTTTAATAATCTATCTACCTTGAGTCATTAATTCTTGTCTTGGAGTTTTCTTTTCTTTCTTTCTTTAGGCATTAGACCCAGGGATGCTTTAATACTGAGTTATATGTCTAGATTGTTTTACGTTTTTAGACAGTGTCTCACTAAATTGCACAGGCTTTCCTTGAACTTGTGATTCTCCTGCCTCAGTCTCTCAAATTACTGGGAGTACAGGTTTGTCATGCTTTGCCCGGTATATGAATCAGCTCATATTTGTGTAAAGGAGAAGTGGAAACCAAGTTAAGCAGGAGACCACAAATCATCTGGGACAGTCTTTCACAAACTGTGTTTGTATTTTTAATCACATCTTTGAGCCAATTCTGTTGTTTTCTTTTATGAGCTTTGGGGTCTTCAGACCCCTTCCGAATGATATGTTAGTAGCTATCTTTTGGAACCTGTACTTGGGTTTACCCAAGCTCTTCATACAGATAGAATGTTCATAAATTGAGCATGTACTGTCTAAATACCTGTGGTTAGACTCTTAATTCTAATTCGTTTAAACTATTACAAAGAGGATATTTTCTATATCATTTTTGTTTTATAGATGAAACATTAAGATGAATCAGTTTGCAGGATTGGGAAACTAAATCCCGATCAAATTCATTGGGACACTATTATCTTTTTGTGCATTCCAGATTTTGTCAGTTCTTTCTATCATTTTGATCATTTGTATGCCTAAGCATTTTATGATTAATGTCATTCTCGAACTGTTATCCCAGATTTGAACATAGTATACCTCATTTGATCTGCCAGTAGAGTACCTTGAGATGATTTTATTTCATGTGGTCTTTGATATATCTTTTAATGTATCCCTTCACCATTAAATTTTTAACAAAGGAATATATTCATTTTAATCATGTGGGCAATTATAATCCCATTGGTTGGTCTTTTTTTTTTTTTTTGCTTTGTCTTAAGTGCTTTACAAATGATATCTGTTGTTTTTCTCTATATTTCAGTTTTTTGTACAATGTGTAATGTGAAGTTTATCTTTTGTAAATTTTATGTAGGTATTCTATCTTGTAAGAATTTTGAGCCTAGGCCTGGGGGATGTATACCTTAGTGGTAGTGCTTTTGCCTAGCGTGTTTGAGGCCCTGGGTTCTAACCCTGGCACTGCAAGAAGAAAAAAAAAAAAAGGAGTAATTTTTAGGCTGCATCATATTAATTCTTCTTTTAGTCTTGGGTAGTTTGGAGCTCTGATAACAGCTTTTCCATTTCAATCAGCCAGTCAAAATAGATGACACTGAGGCAGTCTTTGAACCAAAGTCTAGCATTTACATTGATACCTGGCATAAATATTCTGGAACATCTTTAAAATACTCTAGATTTCTTTTGGTGTTACAATGACACGGGGTTGAAATGTGTCTATTAGAAAATGAGGGAGGAACTAGAATTTCTTGTTCTAAATATGCCAGATGAGATTGTGCATTCATTTTAAACTTTTGGATATTAAAGTTTATCCTAACACTGAGTAAAATATCTTAATTTAAGTCACTAATTCTATTGAGGGATCTTTCCCTACCCTTTAAGCCAAATCATATATATATATAGGTTCATCTTAATTTACTTAAATCATGTGTTGATAAAGTTTGTTGACTCTAATATTTTACTCCAGGAAATAAATATCTTTTCCATCTATGGGATGTGAAAATCCTTAGAGGGAAGTAGAAAGAGTCATTTTAATCTTGTAAAATGAAATTGCTTTAATAACCTGTACATTTATTATTTAATCTATGTAAGTCAGTACTTACATGTAGTTATTTCCCCAGCTAGTTGTATAGTTGTAGATAAGTCCATTTTCTTCTTTTCCCATGTTTTTCTCACCTCTGAATCTAGATCATTAAATGAGTTTTAAAGTTGGTTTTTACTCTAACCTGCCATAATTGTCCGAGGTCTCTTTATGTAAGGATTGTTGTTCTTGAATGTGTTTGATTAGCCATTAGGTAACACTTCTTTTCCTGTCTTAGGCACTACAAAGATATTTGATAAGCCAAGGAAGCGAAAACGACAGAGGCATGTTACAACTAAAGTGCAGTGTAAAAAAGTGAAAAATGATGACTCATCAAAAGGAATTCCAAACTCAGAGGTATTACTCAGTTCCTGATCTTTTGACATTGTGAAGAGAAGCTACTTTTCTCAGTAGAGGCCACATCCCTCTCCCTCAAGTTTACTTAACAGAAGTATTTTATTGAAATGGCTAATAGGCATAAGGAATTCTAAAGTGGAATGAGAGCCTGATCCTAGTAAATTAAGGAGACGACCTTTTAGAAATATCACATCCTATGTTGTAGACATCAGATGAAATATATAATTTTTTTTTAATTTAAGTAAATCCATTCTAAAACCATAGAGCACAATACCAAGTAACCATATGATATGAGTGAACTTAGATAATGCCCTTTACAAGTTGAGACTGCTGCTATTAGGGGGACAGTTACTTATTTCTTGGCCATCAGTTGCTCAATTTTGGGATAATATTTAATAAAATTGCCTTTCAAGAAACAAAGATAGAGCTGAGGATATAGCTCAGTGGTAGAGTGCTTGCCCAGCATGCATGACACCTTGACTTCCATCTGCAGCACTGCAAAGAGACAAACAGATTTAAAACCTTTTTCTTGCAGAGCCTCTGTGCTAACTGACTTTCCAACTTAAGTTTAAAGAGAATTAGAATCAGTCAGGTCAGCATCACATATTATGATGCAGAGTGTTTCTTTCCAGACAATTTGAATAGAATGCCCAAGGTGGGCATTATTTAGGAAACACTGATCTTGGAAGGACAAATAAGTAATCAAATAAACTTAAGAATGTTTTCTCTCCCTTAGTGAAACCTTTAAATGGAACAGCTCAAAAAGTTCCAGTGGAACAGCCTCAGAGCAGTTAGTGGCAGGGCATGAGGCGCCCACTACCCGCCCAATCACAGCAGGGTTAGAACTAACATTGCATGCAGTCCGCCCGCGTGATTGGCTGAACATCTGTAAGTGCTTAATGGCTAGACAAATAGCAGCCCAGAGGGAGGGGGTCAGATGGAGGAGACATCAATAATACAGGTATGGAATATTGTTTTTTTTTCTGCAAGGGAGAACTGATGACTCACAGGACTGATGCAAGCCCCAAGGAGACTGTTGAGGAGGGTGTAGAACATGACTCTGGAATGTCTGCATCTAAAAAAATGCAGGGTGAACGAGGTGGAGGAGCTGCACTCAAGGAGAATGTTTGTCAGGTAGAGAATGTTTGCCCACTTACATTTTCTTTGCATGATTATCTTAAGAGAACGCCTCCCTATCTCTGAATGACATTATTGTGGTTACAAAAAATGAGTTTGAATGATTCCAGTGGAGTTACTTTAAGGCTATAACTCTTTTTTCTTTGACAAAAAGAGGAAGGAAGAGAAATAATTCCCTGTTCATCACCTTTCCCTGTGGCCCATGAGTGTATGTCCTTCAGCAGGTCTGAGATGAAGAATGTGAATCTGCAATTAATTTGTGAAACATAATTTTCTTGAGTTGCAAACTGTCATAGTGTGGGTATCTTTGGATTTCTAAGGAATTTTTCCAGGGGCTATTTTAGCTTTTTTTCTTAAGTAGTGACTTTGAAAATATCACTATATTTTCCCATTTATTTAATAAATACTTATACATTATTGACTATGTATCAAGTCTTATTCTAAACACTTTATAAATATTTCATCATTTAGTAATATGACATAGTAATCTCATAAGATTGAGTTCTGTTATTAGCCCCTTGTTGCAGATTAGGAAACAAAACTACAGAGAGCCTAAACAGCTTGCCTGTAGTCCCACACTAAAGCTAGTATTCAGATCTAGGCAATCCAAGTTTAGAGGTCTAATAATTGTGCTGTATTTCCTCTCTGAGATGTGTCTACCTTATTATTAAGAGCGTTTTCTGACTTTTGGATTAATCCATTAAACATATGCTTTAGGTGTGCTATTGTTTTATAGACTTAATGATACATTGATGCATATTCTTAAAATGTCTTATAAAATCTTAATATGAGATTTATTTATTTTTTCCTTCCTATACTGGGGATTGAATCCAAAGGCCCTCTGTAACTGACACAACCCCAGCCCCTTTTATTTCGTCTTGAGACAGAGTCAGTGGGATTATAGGTGACAGCAACATTGCACTGCTCAAATACATACATATATAACTTGAATTGAAACAACTCAAATATAAACCCAGATTCAGTATAAGTTATTGTAGCCATTACAGTTTTATGCAAGGGTTTTTTTTTTTTTGCCTATTCACTTTCCCTATTATATAAAGAATGCTTCATTGTATTTGGACCAGCTCCCAAACAGTGTTAATCCTCAAGGACAGTTATCTTCATTATTTATTGGAGTAAGACAAGTCAGAGTGTAAATATGTTTTACAAAGATTATCAAAAATTCTATAAGTATCCAGGTGCTGTGGCGCACACTTGTAATCCTAGCAGCTCAGAAGGCTGAGACAGGAGGATCATGAGTTCAGAGCCAGCTTCAGCAAAAGTGAAATGTTAAGCAAATTAGAAAAAATACAAAATAGGGCTGGAGATGTGACTCAGTGGCGGAGTGTTCCTGAGTTCAATCCCCAGTATCAAAAAGTAAACAATCAAACAAATAAAAAAGTAGTGTGCCTATGTGGTCCTAAACTGTTTGGATCAGTGTGTAAATTGATGTTGTGATTTGATAATTTACTATTCATCCCCTTTCAGTCTCAAATATCCCAGTATAAAGAGAAAAACTACATGGGTTAGTTATAACATTTAGTTAATTTTTAAAATGTATTATTTGGTTTATACTGTAATTGAAAATTTCTTATTTAAGCCGTTTGTTTATAGAAAAATGGTCATTGGAATTTTGTGAATATAAAGCAGAATGTATCATATGGTGGTTTTGAATTTATGTGTGTAAATGAATTGTGGATAATTGGAGAGTCAAACGTGAGAACAACCCACGTTACAGGTTGGTTAAGGCCCTGGGGACCCCTTTCAATCTCAAGCTGCCTCTGTAGCCTTGCTTCCCAAAGCTTTCCTGTTCATTTGTTTGTTTCTGCTTTGATGTCCTTAAGTGGCCAAAACCATTTTGTTTTTGTTTTTCCCCCATTGTACTGGGGATTGAACTCGGTGGTGGTGTACCACTAAGTTATATATCCAGCCCTGTTCATTGTTTATTATGAGATAGAGTCTCGCTAAGTTGTGGAAGCCAGTCTTGAATTTGGAATCCTTCTGCCTCCGCCTCTCAAGTATCTGGGATTATAGGTGCATGCTACCATGCCTGGCATCTTTTATTTGCTTAGTTACTTTTCCTCTTTCTTACTAACATAATTATAGTCAGCCGGTGGATGGAAAATATTTGGGGAATAAAAAATGTTATAGTGCTCCTGATATACTATATAGTTCACCCCATAATTATTGGGTCTGTACTGAGCATATATAGAATTTTTTTCTTGTCATTATTGCCTTAACAATACAAAGGAATATTTATATAGATTTTATAAATAATGTAAAATTTCAATATGGGAAGAATGTGTATAGGTTATGTGCAAATTCTATATGCCATTTTATAAGGGTTTTTTTTTGTTTGTTTGTTTTTTAAGCCCCAGCCCGTTTTGTTTTGCACTGGGGATTGAACCCACTGACCTACATCCCCAGCCCTTTTAATTTTTTATTTTGAGTTTTATTTTAAGTTTCCCAGGCTGGCCCTGAACTTTTGATCTTCCTTCCTTAGCCTCCCCAGTTGCTGGGGTTATATGCATGTGCCACCACACCTGGCTGTGTAAGGGTCTTGATCATCCACAGATTTTGTTACCTGTGGGTAGTCCTGATTGATTGTGTAAGGCTTTCTTAAGTATTTATTTATTTATTACTTATCACTATGGAGATGTAAAATCAGGGTTTTAATATGTTGAAAGTACTGAATGTTGGGAATTTGCAGTCTTCATAAATCTAACATTGTATTTGTAGTGACAGATGTGGGTCCTCATTTTCCACACCATTTCTTTAAGTGACAACCTGCCTTAAGTGAGTTCTTTTCAGAATGTGATCTCTCTGAGGTGGTTCTAGATGTGTCTTAACAGGTTGCTCAGATCTTGCTACTATCTAACTCACTATCTCTTTCTCTCCCTCTCCTACCTTTTGGTATTGGGGATCGAACCCAGAGGTTCACACATGCCAGACCAACACTCTACCACTGAGCCTCATCCCCAGACCGCTAGCATCTCTTTTTGTACAATGCATGACTCATGTCTAGCTGACCAGTATTGTTCACTTGCTTAAACTACTACATTAGCCTTCTGGTTTCTCTCTTTGTTCTTACCTTTTTACTCTCTTTAATTCATTGTTCACATAACAACCAGAGGGATGTTTTTAAAAAATGAACACTTGATTTCAGGCTTTTCTTTGGTAGAGTTCTACAGTGGTACATGTTCACAATTAGAATAAACTCTAATAAATTAAACAGGTCCTTGTCTTTCTTGCACTTTATTTCTACCACTTGTAACATTTTTTCAATTTTTATCACTGACAGTGGCTTTCTTTGTAATTCCCAGTATACCATGTTTTTTCCCTGTGGACTTGTATATTTGCTGTGGTCCTGGACCTTGCGTCAGATCTTCACATGACTGACTTGTCCTTCATAGGCCAGTAGGAGAGGTCATCCCTAATCAACCAAAGTAGATATTGGAATTTTCTATATAATACTAATCATTATCTTGTATATTTCCCGTTTGTTTAAATTATTTGCTTGTTACCTTCTGTCCCCATAATATAAGATGTATATGAGACAGGAATCTGTAGTGCCTGGCACATAAGAGGTAATTATTAAATGATGGTCGAATTAATGGTGAAATTCCTGTTGTTGTTTTTTTCCCCAAACTATTTCTTAACCTTTGGCCTCATGAGGGCCTTCCTTTAGGGGTTTTCTCAAACCTTTTCGTATAGACAGATCTGTTTTCTTTCCTTAACAGAACTGTGAGAAACTTGGTGAGCTGCTGTTATGTGAGGCTCAGTGCTGTGGGGCTTTCCATCTGGAGTGCCTTGGCTTAACTGAGATGCCAAGAGGAAAATTTATCTGCAATGAATGTCGCACAGGTAAATCAGATATAGAAGAGTATTTTTCTGAAGAATTTTAAGTTTTTCGGGGGAAGTAAAATGTATTGGAGACACCATTTGGTGGCACAGGGCTGGGCACTGCACATATATAAATATGTGCTTTGTTGCTCCTCTCAGTAAAGCATACCAGGTGAGGGCTGCGGTTGTAGCTCAGTGGTAGAATACTAGCTTAGTATGTGTGAGGCTCTGGATTTGATTCTCAGCACCACATAAAAATAAATAAATAAAATAACGGTATTGTGTTCATCTACAACTAAAAAGAAAAGCATACCAGGTGAATAGTAAGTGAAGAGTTTCATGCCTTACAGAAAGGTTTATAATTGAAATGTGTTTTAAATATGTTATGAACAAAGATGAGCTAAATCCACAGAAGAAGATATGTAAGTGTAGTTTTGAGAGAGAAAGATTGCTAGGACCTGTGGTGTATGCCCATAATCTCATCAACTTGAGAGGCTGAGCCAGGAGGATCACAAGTTCAAGCCATCCTCACCAACTTAGTGAGGCCATCAGCAACTAGCAAGACCCTGTCTCAAAAAATAAAAGGGTTGGGGATGTAACTCAGTAGTAAAGTACCCCTGGGTTCAGTTCTCAGTACCAAAAAAATTAAAAAATAAATAAAGAGAGGAGAGAGAGAGAGAGAGAATGAGAATGAAATTGTAGGGGAAAACAAAGGTACAATGTCTAGTATTGAAAGTGCCTGAAGTACTTGGGGAGTTGGTGTATATGCATGTGTTTCTAAAGGTTACGTATGATATTTTAGTTCAGAGATATAGTTCACTAGGAGTGTTTCTAGGTTACTAAAGATGTTTTTTATTTCTTAATCTGGGAGTTGATTGTGTAAACATTCACTTCATGGCAGTTCATCAATAGTACACTTAAGATGTGTGTACTTTTCTTTGCATGTGTTGTATAATAATAAAAATGTTTGTCAATAAAAGAAAAAGATTATTTGGAATAGTTATGTTGGTTTAGAAAATGGGAAATCAGCCTGTAAAATACTTCATAAGCTATGCTAAGGAAAATTCTCTTTATTCAGCATGATATTTAGATATAGCATTTAAACAGTGAAGGAATGAGTATTGATTTTATATTTACAAACCATTGAAATCTCTGAAAGTCTCTCTGAATGATGCTGTCCAAAGTGAAAGCATCTGTGGAATGAGATAAGAACCAATGACAATCTCTGAGGATATAGAGTTATATCTATACTCTATAGCTGTTGGGAGTGTGAAGAGGTGCTAATCAGTATCTGCTAAACCACCAGAGTGGGGTGTCATTAATAGGGGTAGATTTAACAAAGATACCCAGGAGGTTTTGGAGTAAAAAGACACTTTTGTGGGCTGGGGTTGTGGCTCATCAGTAGAGCATTCTCCTAGCAAGTGCGAGGCCCTGGGTTCGATCCTCAGTACCTCATAAAAATAAATAAATAAAGGTATTATGTCCAGCTGCAACTAAAAAAACAAAATTAGAAAAAAGAGAAGGGGCTGGGGCTGGGGTTCAGTGGTAGAGCGCCTGCTGTGTACATGTGAGGCCCTGGGTTTGATCCTCAGCACCACATAAAAATAAATAAAGATATTGTGTCCAACTACAACTAAAAAAATATTTTTTAAAAAAGAAGCTTTTGCATTTGACAGTGAGAAAAGTACTTGGCTTTCAAAGAGGCTGCCATGCTACACCATGTTGAAAGATCAATGGGTGACTGTCTATATTACTTCTTAAATAAGCTTGACTTCAATTGAAAGGAATGTAGTACCTGAAGGAAGGATATCACAGGGTCAAGGGAAGGGCCATCTTGCGAGTAGGGCGAGGGATCTAATGTAGTGTAGAAAAAAACACACAGGAAAGGAAATAAGGGTGAAGTACAGCCACAGAGAAAGGAAGGTAACAACAAAATTGAATTGTGTTATGGAGTTGTGGGGCTCCGGGAGGAAGCTAAAGAAGTTATTTCTTGGCTTGGGGAGAATGATGGGAAAGGTTATTGTTTCTGACTTGAATGGTAGAGAAACTTTATAGTAACCCCAATGGGACACAATCAGCAATTTCATGTCTTTGTGTAGATAAGCTATGTCAAATTGAGGAGCCAATCAGTTTGGGACAGCTATTTCATTTTCTCACAGTCACTTTGATCAATGTTGGAGAAAAAGTTGGAAGACCTTGGGGACTTTCATCATTATGGGAAATAGTGTCATCCAGACCTATTAATTAAATTTTAAATAAATTATTTATTTATATGTTTGCATACTTATCCTAATCCTAGTAAAGTCTTCTTGCCCTTTGTGTCAATAATCCAGATTTGTTTGTCTTATTATCTTTATCAACGTGTAATAGTCTCTGAACAGGTTGATTTAACATAATCTTGTTTATCTCTATTGAATTTCATCAAAGTGAAATGAAATGCTATAGTTAATCTGACTTAGCATAATAATACCTTTGAGACTCCTATGTTGTTGAATATGTCATTAGTTCATTCTCTCTTAAAGCAGTTCTATGGAGGTATAATTGATGTACAAAAAGATCATGTATTCAAAGTGTATGATTTGATTAGCTGTGATATGTGTATATATTTGCATGTGTCCCTGAAACATAACTCAGCATTATTATTTTGAGATTCCATAATGTTGTGTATCTTGATAATCCATTCCTTTTTATTGCTGATTAGGATTTCATTGTGTGTATTTACTACAGTTTGTTGATCCATTCATTTATTTGATGGATATTTGAGTTGTTTAATATTTGGGCTATTACAAACTAAGCTGCCATGAACATTCAAGTCTTTCCTATGGACACATTTTCTTTTGTCCTGTATCAATACCAAAGAGTAGAATGGCTGAATCATATGATAGTGGAAACCTCAAATTGTTTTCCTAAGGGTTGCAGCATTTTACATTCTCATTAGCAGTTTATTTTAGCATTCCGAAGTATGTTTATACACCTTTGAGATTTTAATTTGTGTTCTTCTAAAGAATGAGGTTGTGGCTTATATATATATATATATATATATATATATATATATATACACACACACACACACACACACACACACACACACACACACACATACTTTTTGTTGTAGATGGACACAATATCTTTATTTTATTTGTTTTTATTTTTATGTGGTGCCAGGGATCGAACCCAGTGCCTCACGCATGCTAGGTGGGCGCTCTACCACTGAGCCACAAACCCGGCCCCTGTTGTAGCTTTTTTAATGTGCTTATTTGACATCCAGTTCTTTGATGGGGGATGATAGAGTTTGCCAAGCACACAGCGGACCCTTGGTTGAATCCCCAAATTTTTCTGGCCATCATACCCCCCAGTTCAAAGAAATGAAGGGTTTAGTCAGATTTTTGGGGGGGGGGTTCCTACTCTTTGAGTTCTAAGGATTTTTTTTTTTTAATTCTGATATATTCTGGATATAAATCCTGTATCAGATACATACTTTTCCAAATAGTCTTCCAATCTGTAGATTACTTTTTAAAAAATTTTTCTTGGCAGTACTAGGGATTGAACTCTGGGCCAATCACATGCTAGGCAAGCACTCTCCCTTTGAGGTATATCCCCAGCCATATATATAAGAGTGTGTGTGTGTGTGTGTGTGTGTGTAAAATGATCAAGTCAGGATAATTAGCGTATCTATCACCTTATATAGTCATCATTTCTTTGTAATAATATCATTTGAAATTCCTTCTTCTGATTTTGTTGTTGTTGTTTAAATAAACTTCACCTTATTGTGAACTGTGGTTGTTTTCTTCCATTCATTAGGTTGTTTTTTCACTCTGTTGACCATTTCCTTTGCTGAGCAGAAGCCTTTTAGTTTAATATAGTCCGATTTTGCATTTGTAGTTACCTGTGCTATTGGGGTTATACTCAAAATATCCTTGCTCAGTCAGTCCAATGTCCATTTTCTTCTATGGTTTTAGATTTAATATAAATTTTAGTCCCCTTTGAACTGACTTGTATATGGTGTAATAGGGGTCCAGTTTCAACTTTTGATATGTGGGATATCTAATTTTTCAGCACCATCTATCAAAGATACTCTCCTTGATGTGTGTTATTTGTACGTTTGTCAATATCAGTTTGCTATAAATATATCATTTTATTTCTGGAATTTCTATTCTGTTTCATTTTTCTGTGAATCTGTTTTTATGCCAATGTATTGCTGTTTTAGTTACTATAGCTTTATTGTACCAGTTGAAGTCTAATTATAGTCTGTCTCTAGCTTTGTTCTTTTTGCTCAAGATTGCTTTGGCTATTGAGGATCTTTTGTAGTTCCAAACACATTTTAGGATTATTTTTGCCATTTCTGTTAATAGTTTCTTTGTGTGTGTTGTGCTGGGGATTGAACCCAGGGCCTTGTGCATTGCTTGCAAGGCAATCACTCTACCAACTGAGCTATATCACCTAGCCCTTGTCATTTCTGTTAAGAATGACATTTAATTACTTTCAGTAATGTGGTCATTTAGCAGTATTTATTATTGTGTGTGAAAACGGGTTATATTTCAATTTATTTGTGTTCGCTTCAGTTTCACTCATCAGTGTTTTTAGTAGAGAGACCTTTCACTTCTTTAGTTAAGTGTAATCCTAGGTATCTTGTTTTCTTATAATAATTATAAATGGAATTGATTTCTTGATTACATTTTTGGATAATTCTCTATTAACATGAGAATTAAAATGATTATTTTATGTTGATTTTTTTTTATTCTGCAACTTTACTGATTTTGTTCATTCTAACAATTTTAGGGTGGAGTCTTTAGGCTTTTCTATATGTAAGATCATGTGGTTGATAAATTGGTAGCTTGACTTGGTGATTTATTGGGATGCCTTTTATTACTTAGAGCAGAAGTTTTTAATTTTGATAATGTCCAATTTATTAATTTACTCATTTTATGGCCTGTTCTTTGGTATTATATCTAAGAAATCTTGCTTAATCAGTATCATAGTTCCCTTCATAACAGGGATTTTTATGCCACTGGCAGGAATTGCATTCAGGTAATTCTGCTTCTGAAGCCTAGAGTCTTTTTTTTTTTTAATTTTTAGTTGTAGATGGACATGACACCTTTATTTTGTTTACTTTTATGTGGTGCTGGGGATCGAATCCAATGCCTCACACATGCAAGGTGAGTGCTCTGCCACTAAGCCACAACCCTAGCACCCTGGAGTCTTTCTTTACATTGCATCTAACAATGCTATGTTCCAGAGAGATAGAGTCCTTCAAAAAACAACAAAATCTGCCTTTTATTATAGAAATCTTTAGACGGTCACATAATAGTCCTGGAAATCTTAAAATTATTGTTATTATTTTATTATTATTAAGATTTTTTGTTTTGTTTTCTTTTTTCCCCAGTACTGTCAATTGAACAAAAAGTCACTCTACTATTGATTTATATCTCAGACCCTTTTTTAAATTTTATTTTGAGATAGGGTTTAAGTTACCCAGGCTTGCCTTTCTAAGGAAAGGTTGTCCTTTCCTTAGCCTCTTCATTATCTGGAGAATTATAGGCATGTCTAGTGCACCCAGCAAGAGGCTTTATTTTATTTTATTTTTTTGGTACAGGGATTTGAACCTAGGGGTGCCTTAACATTGAACTACATCCCCAGCACTTTTAATGTGTTATTTTGAGACAGGATTTTGCTAATGTGCTGAGACCAACCTTGAACGTGTGATCCTCCTGCCTTATCCTCCCTGGTCGTTGTGATTACAGACCTGTGCCACCATGCCCCACAAAAGGCTGTTTTTGAGAATTGGAATTTTTGCTCATTTTAGTAAAAATAATAGAGTAAGAAGAGAAAGTCACTTATTTTTTAAAATTATTTATTTTTAAATTATTGTTGGATACAATATCTTTATTTATTTATTTGTATGTGATGCTGAGGATTGAACCCAGGGCCTTGCACATGCTAGGCAAGCGCTCTGCCACTGAGCCACAACCCCAGCCCAAGAAAGTAATTTCTTATTGCTTGTGGTTTACCCTAGTTTTTTCTGCAATAGGGCAACCACGCTGTTATTATATAGATTGCTCTAATTTGTTAATAGCTGATAAACTCTTTAGTGTCAGGCAATGGTATACTTGTTACAAATACATATTTAAAACATTTTCCTAAAATTTTAATTAGCTGGGTGATCTCAGTTGTTTGTATATGAGATGTGTGATTTGAATAATCTCCTATTTATACCAGAAAATGCCAGTGGCAGGATCTGCATTCAGATTGTTCTGCTTCTTAAGCCTGGAGTCTTTCTTTACATTGATTGCATCTAACAATGCTATGTTCTGGAGAGAGAAAATCCTTCAAAAAACAACAACAAAATCAACTTTTTATTATAGAAATCACATAAATAGAAAGAACACTATAAGAAATCTGAATGTATTCATTATTTAGTTTCAATAATCATCATCTTTCTGCCTCATTTTCCCCATATATTTCAGAAGATTTCTACCATATAGAACTAGAACTACATTTTTGCGGGGTGGGGTTGAGAGTACCAGGGATTGAACTCAGGGGCATTCGACCACTGAGCTGCATCCCCAGCCCTATTTTTTTATTTGTTCTAGTTAGTTATACATGACAGTAGAATGCATATTGACACGTCATTCATAAATGGAGTGTAACTTTTCATTCCTCTGGTTGTCCATGATGTAGAATTACCCAGGTCATGTAATCATATATGCACATAGGGTGATAATGTCTGAGTCATTCTACTCTCATTCCTACCCTAATTCTCTTCACTCCCCTCTAGTTCAAAATACCACTACCCCCCAGTCCTCCCCTTATTGTGGATTAGCACCTGCATATCAGAAAATACTTGGCCTTTGGTTCTTTGGGATTGGCTTATTTCACTTAGCATAATGTTCTCCAGTTCCATCCATTTACCATTAAATGCCATAATTCCATTCTTCTCTAGACTAAGTAAAATTCCATTGTGTATATATTCCACAGTCTCTTTATCCTTTCATCTGTTAGGTTGGTTCCACAGTTTAGGTATTGTGAATTGAGGTATGTTCCCCGACCCTGTTTTGTTTTGTTTTGTTTTGTTTTGGTACTGGGGATGGAACTGGGACACTCATCTACTGAGCCACATCATACACACACCCTTTTTTAATTTTGATAACGTCCAATTTATTAATTTATTCCTTTTATGGTCTATTCTTTGCTATTGTATCTAAGAAATCTTGTTTAATCAGTATCATAGTTCCCTCCATAATAGGGGATTTTTATGCCATTGCATTTTATTTAGAGACAAGAGTTTCACTGAGTTGTCATGGCAAGGATCAAACCCAGCACTTTGCATATTCCAGGCAATCATTGTATCACTGAGCAGCCACACCCTCAGATTTAGGGAGTTGGGGGGAGTTCTATGAATTTTTTAAAGCAATGTGTCATTAGAGGATGCAATAATGATTATGTGTCATCTATACAGGTGTCTTTAGGATTTTATCCATTTGTCTTAAAGATGTCTATTTTGTTTCTTAAAGATGTCTTTCGGGGCTGGGGTTGTGGCTCAGTGGTAGAGCCCTCACCTAGCATGTGCGAGGCACTGGGTTCAATCCTCAGCACCACAAAAACAAAATAATGTGTCTACCTAAAACAAACAAACAAGCAAATAAATAAATAAATATATTTTTTAAAAAGATGTCTTTCTATAGTGTTCAGAATGAAGATCTAAATTAGGTCCCTGCTTTTTTTTTTTTTTTAATGTTTCTCTCAACCATACTGCCTGACTCACCCTATTTTTATTAATGCTATTTATTCATTGGAGTGATGGCCTTTTTTCCTGTTGAACTCTGTTTTCTCTACTGTTTTTGTGCATCAGGAGTAGAAGTACTCTGGATAGAACCCTGGGACACTTTTACAGTGAGCTATATCCCCAATCCTTTTCATTTTTTATTTTGAAACAGGATTTTGCTAAGTTCTCAGTCTGGCCTCAAATTTATGGTTTTCCTGCCTTAATGCTTTTGTCATAGATGGACACGTTACCTTCCTTTATTTAATTAATTTATTTTTATGTGGTTCTGAGGATCAGACCCAGTACCCTATACATTAGGCAAGCTCTCTACCACTGAGCCACAACCACAGCCTGCGTTAGCTTCTTGAGTTGCTGGGATTACAGGCTTGCCCCACTGTGCCCCAGTACTGCATTATCTATGCTCTAGTTTCATTAATTGCAATTTAGTGTGCTGGCTAGGTACTATGTCCCAGTGACTTGGGAGGCTGAGGACGGAAAACCACATGTTTGAGGCCAACCTGGGCACATCATAAGTGAGACCTTGTCTCAAAATAAAAATATGAAGAGTTAAGGATTTCACTCAGTGATAAAATTCCCCTTTGTTCAATCTTAAGTACTCCAAACAAAATAAACAAAACATAAAATTTGGTTGGTTGCATCCTCTAGGTATCCCTTTAACTTCTATCTTCCTTATTTTCTATAAACTTACTGTTGGATCTATTGGCTAGATGAGACTTTAATTGTGTGGTTTTACTTTTCTGTTTTTTTTTTTTTTAAAGAATGCTCTTTCAACTATTATACAACTGATTGAATCATGTCTGTTAACATATGTTGTCATATTGTCAGTTTATATTGATTTTTCATTGTATTCAATATTGTCAGCCTAATGAGTCTATTATGAAGTTCCTTACTAACTTTTGACCCTAATGGTTCATTATTGGGGTAAATTGTTTAACTAGTATTAATTTTCTTCTTTGACTTCCCAGGAATCCATACCTGTTTTGTATGTAAGCAAAGTGGGGAAGATGTTAAAAGGTGCCTTTTGCCTTTGTGTGGAAAATTTTATCATGAAGAATGTGTCCAGAAATACCCACCAACTGTCATGCAGAACAAGGGCTTTCGGTGCTCCCTCCACATCTGTATAACCTGCCATGCTGCTAATCCAGCCAGTGTTTCTGCATCTAAAGGTATGGGTTTTTTATGAGGACCAGTCTAATTGTAAGATCGCAGTCTCATTGGCAGTGGATATTTTCAAATGCAATCTGAAACATATCTGATATCTCTTGTCAGTTAGGCAGAGTTAGAGAGAATAGAAGAGGAATAGGTTAGTTTCTCATCATCAGGTTGCGTTCTGTAGCCTTTGGCATTATATGGTAGTTTTATCTATTTGCATTGAATAAGAGATATAGTTCCCGACTGCATTCACTAGTTACTGCATTCAGTTATGTTTAACTGTCTTCTTTTCAATTGTTTTAATTGTGTAGATTGCATTTATTGATAGGTTTTAGTTGTTGAAGTATGTTACTGGATGTATTTCATTTGGAAGAGTTGGAGAGGGGTGCATTTACTTGGAAGACTAACCACAGAGTACCCATGTAATTATTGCTGTCCTATCACTCTATCCTATTTATTTAGTCTAAGGCAGATTCCAGGATTTCTAGAATTCAGGCAGTGGTTGGGTAGAGCTTTCTTTGGTGAGGTAGACTTGTTTACAGTTATGGGATCTGACTTCTTTGGATACAGCATTGAGGGTCCATCAAAGTTTTTTTCATGGCTGATTGCACATTTAGGATTTATTGTCTTAGTGGGTCTTAATTTGTTTTCTGACATTTTTTCAGTGGTAGCAAATAGACTGAATAATTCACATTGTTCTTAGTATTTAATCTGTTTTTCTTTTGTTCTTCCCTGGTTTTCCTGTTTAGGTCGTCTGATGCGCTGTGTCCGCTGCCCTGTGGCATACCATGCTAATGATTTTTGTCTGGCTGCTGGGTCAAAGATCCTTGCATCTAATAGTATCATCTGCCCTAATCACTTTACCCCTAGGCGGGGCTGTCGAAATCATGAGCATGTTAATGTCAGCTGGTGTTTTGTATGCTCAGAAGGTAAGATGACTTTTTGTTATATGAGTGCTGTAAAAGGGTATTAATCCTGTGTTTTAATTGGAACAAAAATAATTTCCCTCACATTGCCACTGGAAGAAATATTAGGAGACAATGCCCCAAATTAATGATAATAGCAGAACTTTAAAAACTTTGTGGTGTTGCCTAATAGGAAGAGATTTATTTATTTTTGTTTGTTTATTTACTAATTTGTTTTTAGTACTAGGGACTGAACTCAGAGGCACTTTACCACTGAACTACATCCCTAGCCCCACATTTTAAGTTTTAATTGGACACAATATCTTTATTATTATTTTTTTTTATGTGGTGCTGAGGATCGAACCCAGCGGCCCTGCATGTGCCAGGCAAGCACTGTACCGTTGAACCATAACCCCAGCCCTTCCCTAGTCCTTTTTATTATTTATTAATTTATTTTAATTTTTTAAAAGTTGTCAGCTGACATATAAATGGTGCTGAGGATCAAACCCAGAGCCTCACACATTCAGCAGGTGCTCTACACTAAGCTACGACCACATCCCCCATTTAATTTGTTATTTTGAGATAGGAACTTACAGAGTTGCTTAGGGCCTCGCTAATTTTCTGAGATGGGCTTTGAAGTAGTGATCCTCCTGCCTCAGCCTTCCACATCAATGGCATCACAGGCAAGTGTCACCACACCCACCTTTATTTTTGTGTCAAGTCTCCTTAAATTGCTGAGGTTGGCCTCCAACTTGTGATTGCCTTTTCTCAGCCTCCCAGCTGCTGGGATTACAGGTGTGCATACGGCTGTGCATGGCTTAAAAGTTTTAATTTTTTATTTTGAATATTGTATGTTTTTGTTAATATGATGAGGCAGTAAGAAAAGTAGGGGGTAATCACTCCAGATCCTATCATGCACGGGGGGAGACCAACGTTGCTTACTATTGAGTGGTATTGCTTTAGACATTTATGTGCATCAGCAGAAAGAAGGATAGATATCTTGACAGAAACAATTCCAGTTAATGATATCATATAATTATTTTTTTAAGTCAATTTCACTTGAATGTAAAGAAAAAAAACAGTGAAGGAATTTATGATTTTTTAAGGTAAATATATCTTTATGTTCTCAAAAGATCTTGTAAGGTGTAGATAAAATAAATCTTATAATTTTGGAAAACCCCACTGCCCCACACCAATTTTTAAAGTAATTCTCTTTTAGAGAGTTTATAATAGTCCTCTCACAATTTCTTTCCTGTTTATTTCCTTTCCATCCTTTGTCACCTAATTTTTGCTATTTTTATATTTAAAAATTTTTAAATTTAAAACTGATGTTAACTGGTTTTTATAGGTCTGAATTTCACATTTTGATTTTTGTCTTGGTTGCCTGGACTTCTAAGAGGAATTTTCAAGAATACAGTGGTCTGCTTGAGATATTATTTACTTGTATCCTAGAATGATATCTTGGGTTATTATAGAACACAAGATTTGGATATATTTGTAAACATTGCTGCACTATCTCTGGTTATGGAAAACTCATATCTAGTTTTTTTCATTCATTTTCAAGTTGGCTGAATTTTGTTGGATAGTTTTTTTTAAAACAATTTCTCTAACTTTACTTTTTGACTGTGAAAACTTTGCTGCTTAGGAATGTTCAGAGAGACTGATTTTAAAGTGCTTCAACAGAAGCAATAAAATGAACAGTATACTTGGAATCTAAAAACCAAAGTTTGAATTCTGACTTTTCTCCTGGGGGCATATTGCTTTATGAAGACTTGGAATGACTGGGATTCCTGTTTATAAAATACAGTCCCCATTCCTTAGGAAATGGTCATATTATAATAGTATAGATTAAATGAAAACGTGTTTGTATCCCTTGGACAATGAGAAAATAATTTTAAATGATCCCTAGTCTTATTTTAACTTTTTGCCTTTATTTGGGACTGACTTCTTTCTCAGTCTGCCTTACTGTTTGATTTTCTCCTAAACACTTTCTTCATTGCTACTTTACCTGCTTTTTCCCAGATGTATATGCCCTCTAACCAAAGAACTAGAGTTTAATTTTTTATGGAATTCCAAAGAATTCTATTACATTCGATGGAGAAGACATTATTATATCTCTTTCAAGAAATTTAGATATACTAAATAGTGTTAAGGTCCTCCTTACCCCAAATAATTATACAACTGCTTTATGCTATCTGTTTGGGCATTTTTCTTTTTTCCCCCCTTCCTGATCTTCCTCCTTCCCTCTGTTTTCTGCCCTTGAAATTTATGTAACCTGATAGATAATTTAAGGAAAAGAAACCTACAGAAAGGAGTTTCATCATGATAGTCATTTGTAGCCTCAAACTGTGGTTCTAATGTGGAACAAATAAAATAGTGTTCAGTACGGTTATATTTGTATGAAATACAATTTTGGTATAGGGATTTTTAAAAATATTTTATTTTCAACTGACATAATAACTGTATATTTATGGGGTAAATTTGGTATTTTTGTACATACATATGTGTGTATTGTGGAAATACAGGAATGAATATATATATATATATAATATGAATCTCTTAACATAAAAAGACAGTTGCACTGATTTTTTTTAAAGATGCATTAGTTTTGTGATTGTTACACATAAATTTTATGATGTACTACATCCTTTTTTGTTTGACTAATAACCTATTCCTTGTAAACATACTCCTTATAAAATTGTCTTCTGATAAATGATGAAGTCTGTGTCATTTTACCACCTGTGTTTCTTGGACATAGGAAGATGAAAATTTCAGCCTTAGTCTTTTTTTTTAATTTTTTTTTTAGTTGTGGATGGACACAATACCTTTATTTTATTTGTTTATTTTCATGTGGTGCTGGGGATTGAACCCAGTGCCTTACGCATGCTAGGCAAGTACTCTACCACTGAGCCATAACCCCAGCCCCAGCCTTAGACTTTTTAATTCCACTATGGGATGAAATTCATGAGATAGTTTCAGATCTAGTAATGATTACTGAATTTTAAAGGATACTTCTGACAGCTGGAGCAACAAGTCTCAAGTGTAGTCCATAATAATATCAAGATTGCTACTTGCCTTTTGTACTTCATTTTACATTTGCATAGATAGTATAAACCAATGGTGGGTGAAATTGCTGGCATGTTGATAAATTTTCAAGATTTCCTTGATCATTAAGAAAAATTTAAAAATTTTATTAAATTCTGAACATAAAATGAACATTGTTTTAGTGTTCTATGTAGTGGGATAGGAAGTATACATTAAGCCGTTCTGTGGCATAATGATAGTTGTCTTGAGTTAAAGCAATCATGTACCTCAATTTCATGCTTTATTATCTTTTTGTGACAAGGGAACAGGATATTGAACCTAGGGACACTTTGTCACTGAACTACATACATAACCCTTTTCTTTTTTATTTTGAGACAGGATCCAAGTTACTTTGGCCTCAATAAATTGCTGAGGCTATCCTCAAACTTGCCATCCTGCTGCCTCAGCTCCCAGTTGCTGGGATTTCACGCGTGTGCCACCACATCCAGCTTTATTATGTTTATTACTTATGAAACATCATTTTTAGTTTTAAGAATTACTGACAAAATTATCAGGGGGCTGGGGTTGTGGCTCAGCAGTAGAGCGCTCGTCTAACATGTGCGAGGTGCTGGGTTCGATCTTCAGCACCACATAAAAATAAGTAAAATAAAGGCTTTGTGTCCAACTAAAAAATATATTTTAAAAAATTATCATCTACATCCTTGAACATCCTAGTACTTACTAATGAGATCATAGTGATACTAAAAAAAAAATGGGATACTTTAGTAATATATACGAAATAGGTCAACATTTAGAAGACATATATGACTCAACTGGTATTTTTCATGTAACCAACCCATGTATTAGAAGGCATACATAAATAGAAAATCCTTTCAAATTATAAGATAGATCGATGAATTTTAGTGTAATAGCAACGAGAGTTTGTTAATATGCTTTCAGATTCCAAGTCACAAGTACCAAAATGCCTATGGTGTTTTAGTGTATTATCAAAGTAGTAGTATCCACAATTGTTGAATGGAATCTGTTTGGACAGTAAAATACTCTAATTCAACTATATATCTCCAAGAAACCAAATTTTCTTCATGTACATCAACCAAACAATATATGCAACACAGTGCAGTTAAATATATTTGCAAAAAAATGTAAAATAATATTTTTTCTCAGTATTTTTAATTTCATAAAAAATGTTTTTATTTAAATGTTTTTCATAATATCATAATGGATTTGTTTAAAATAAGTTAATATTTAAAATATTTCTTAGTTTTAATTTTTACTTGGCAAATATCTCAATATGTATGTGTGTCTGTGTGTATCATCTTCATTGTCTCTCACATAAACAAAATATCTTGGCCTTCTATATAATTCAAGGGTGTAAAATCTGAGGCCCAAAAGCCTGAGAAATGATGACGCTGATGTTACAAATTATGAAATGAATAGTTTTAACATTCCCCATCACCCCTACCCCTTGTTCAAAGGAGAGAACTGAAGGTGAGATGGTTATTCAGGAGTGTAAGGATAATAAATCTAAAAGAAAACAGACCTTAGAATTCTGCAGTATGTTTAAACTTCATTTTCTCTTTTGACCTCTTCCATTAAATATCACTTTTCCCATATTTTGTTTGCTTTTGATAGTTCATAAGGTTTTTCTTATTCTTTCTGCTTGTCTCTCTCTCCCCTCCCTCCGTCCCTCCCTCCTGTTTATCTCTTTCACTCCCACCAGATATACTTTCCTGCTGAGCTCCAATCCATCTGTTCACACTCATCCTGTTGGTTTCCTCCTTCAGGTTCTCTCTCAGCTCATCCTATTTTGTTCTTTTGTTCAAAACTTAATGTCCTTTCCAGAATTTTCCCACATGTCTATCTGTTGGCCATTATTCACTATTTTTTTTTCTTCACTTCAGATTTCTTTTCACATTATTCCCTCATTGGAAGACCTGGGACAAATTCCATTTTGTATGTGATCTATAGCATTGTGATCTAGATAATTTAAAGAAACGATGGGAAAGTGCCACAAAATCAAATTTTTAGGAAGATTTTAATGATATAAAATGGCACAGTGAATAAACTTGGTATATTCCTTGGTATATGAATAAACTTGGTATATTCCTTGCCAAAGGTTTACCCCTCACTAACCCTTTAGGCTAAGAGTTTTATCTGGCAGGTATTACAATTGTTGTATTCCTTAAATATGAATCTTCCTGGAATAAGTGTACATGTTTCAGTGGTAGAGCATTCACCTACCATGCCTGAGGCCCTGAGTTCTATCCACCACATCACCCCCACCCCAATAATCTCCCTTCCCTGAAATATCTAATATGTAATTCTCAAGCATGTGGATTTCAGAATCAAATACATACATTATGGAACATTTTTAGTACATAATCTTTAAAGAAGTAAATGTTATTACTACTAATATATATGAATAATTAGCCTGGTTTCTGAGAATTTTGATGGAGGCGTAAACAAACTGAAATTGAGGCAGTAAACCACAATAGTACCTATGGTTTATTGTTACCAGCGAAATTTAAAGATACTATAGTGGCAGATGTCTGGATTTACAGATTACAGTCCTTATTATTTCATGATCTTATTTACATATTACACAAAATGTGTGTGTGTGTGATATAATTTGTTTGATAATTACATTTAATATAATGGATCTCCCTTTTATATATTAAAGTTTACACATCTGTCACATACTGCTAGGTGATTTATTACCTGGTTTAGTTCTCAAACACATGGTTTTTGTTCATTTTAGAAAATACCTTACCATTAAGGAAATTACAGCTAAGTAAACAAAGTGAATTCCCCTTTGGGTTGGGGTTGTAGCTTAGTGGTAGAGTGCTTGCTTAGCATTGTGAGGCAGTGGGTTCTATCCTCAGCACCACATTAAAAAATAAATTAATTAAATAAAGGTATTTTGTCCATCTGCAACTAAATGTGTGTGTGTGTGTGTGTGTGTGTTAAGTAAAATCTCCAAGGTCATGTGGTCTTAGAGCTGGAAGTCCAGCCCCATTAAACTAGTATTTTTTTTTTTAACATGATCATTGTGTGTGGTAGGTATTTCCTTTATTTGATGTGTTGTCTTCTAGAGAGGGGAAAGAAAATTTGTATATATAGCTACACATGACATTCATGTTTACCTTTTACCTCATGGCCAATAAGATCTCATGTTTATTATCTATTAATCTAACAAACTTTGTTGCAAGGGCAGCTTAGGAATATTAGAATGGGAATATTCTTGTAGAAAAGTGTTTCTGGGTCATTTATTAAATTATTAAGCCCTTGACTAGGCTGGTAAATAATTGGTTAGGAGTCAAGCAAAAGTTGTTTGAGCTGGGTATTTGTATTCAGCCTTGAAGATAAATGCACGTTTTGGTTTTGATTTTTTTTTTTTTAAATTTCTACAGGAGGCAGCCTTCTGTGCTGTGATTCTTGCCCTGCTGCTTTTCATCGTGAATGCCTGAACATTGATATCCCTGAAGGAAACTGGTATTGCAATGACTGTAAGGCAGGCAAAAAGCCACACTACAGGGAGATTGTGTGGGTAAAAGTTGGACGATACAGGTGAGTAAGCATAAAGGATAATGACACTCAGTGATTTGGTTTGTTTGTTTTTGTTTTGTTTTTACTAACCTGTTTCTTGGGACCTCTCAGATATTAAAAAATTATTTTCCTAATAAGACAATTCCCCCCCAAATTAATTTTTCTTTCTAAGAATGTTAACTTATGATATACCGTTATAGGACTATATGCATTCTATAGAAAGTTCACTAATAAAAACAAACCTATAATCTCACAAATAGGAGTTAATGGTTTAATATATTTACTTGCAGACATCAATACATAGCAGTGCTTCTTCTCACCAAATAATTATCCTTATAATTTATGCCCAGGTTTCAATTTTGCTCAATCTTTCTTATTTATTTCCTTCCTTCCTGCCTTCCTGCCTTCCTGCCTTCCCTCCCTCCCTCCCTCCCTCCCTCCCTCCCTCCCTCCTTCCTTCCTTCCCTCCCTCCTTCCCTCCCTCTGAGGATTAAATCCAGGGCTTCACACATGCCAGGCAAGTGCTCTACCACTGAGTCACAACCCCCAGCCCCTTGCTTTTTCTTTTTAAAATTATTTTATTGAACTTAAAATGCACAGAATATAACATGAATGATTTTAAAATATAATGAATGGGCACAGTAGGGTGAGTACAGTTCTTGTATGTCAATAAAAATTTTTATTAATAATAAAAAATAACAATAGGAGCACTCATTCTTTCTAAACAGTAAAGAATTTGAGTTTTTTATTTCTTTACCTTGTTGTATAGGTTTGATACATGTCAAATGTTTTGTTTTACATGTTGTAAACTTTTATATAAAGGATCTCCTTCCCAACCCTTCCAGTTCTGGGGATTGAACCTCAGGGGTATTCTACCAGTGAGGTTACCCCCCCATACACAGCCTTTTTATTTTATATTGGAATAGAGGCTGGCCTCAAGCTTGTGATCTTCCTGCCTCAAATCTCCTGAGTAGTTGGGATTACAGGCATTCACCACTGTGTTGGGTTAAAAGAATTATTGTTGATGTATTTACTTTTTCATTTTTAGATCCCTGAGATTTACTGCAGTTATTATTATACTCCAGTTTACTCATAGTTCACTGTTCTACTGTACTCATTTTAGTGCTATTTCTTGATTTCCATGCACTGGAGCTTCTTGGGGCTTTTGGATTAAGTAGCTTGGTAGAGGTTTTTAGCTCTTAATAGCTAATGCCAAATTGTCCCTCTATATTTGTAGTTTTCATGAAAAGCTTCTTCCCCCCATTTTTTAATGTAATTATTCAGTATCCTGTTAATTATTGAAAAGTTACCCTTGTAAAGGTCATTGTATTTGGTATTATTGTCATTCCCTGACTACTATTGTCAGTCTCTTGAGCATTCAAATTTTTTTCCTGTTTTTCATTCAGTGAACATTATAGTCATAGACATTTATTTGTTTCTCTGTATTCTTTCTTTTTTGGTGGGTGTGTGTGCTGGGGATTGAACCTAGGGCCTTGTGCATGCAAGGCAAGCATTCAACCAACTGAGCTATATCTCCAACCCCTTTGTTTTCTTTAATAAACTCCTTCAAATCAAATAACTTGAGTCTAAGGAAGTTTATGAATATCTGTTGTAAGCATTTGTGTTCAGGCTTCCAGCACATAATACTTGTTTGTGTTCTAATGATCTTGAGAGATTTCCAGGTGCTTGGACTTTAATATTGTCAGGCAGACGTTGTTTTCTTACTCCTGTCTTAAGCAGAACTTTTTTTTTTTTTAAATATTACTTGCAGCTTTTTAGAGGTTTCTCCCCTTGTTTTCACCTTTCCCAGGTGGTGGCCAGCTGAGATCTGCCATCCTCGAGCTGTTCCTTCCAATATTGATAAGATGAGACATGATGTGGGAGAGTTCCCTGTGCTCTTCTTTGGGTCCAATGACTATCTGTGGACTCATCAGGCCCGAGTCTTTCCTTACATGGAGGGAGATGTGAGCAGCAAGGATAAGATGGGCAAAGGAGTGGATGGAACATATAAAAAAGGTAACTATCCTTTGTATTTCTCAGGCCAACAGAGACTCCTGTTGCCTGAACATCTGCTGTCTTTTAAAATTCACAAAACTCTTCTTTTTGACAGCTTTCTATTGACCTCTGGGGTTTTATGTGGTTGTCACTGTAGGATTTGACAGGGAAAGTGACCCACATAACTCATTTTAACTAAACTTGCCTTACTGTAGTCCCTCAAGAACGATTGTTTTCTCAACATATCAAGAAATGAAGTTCAGGTATGTTTTATAGAACAAACATTGCAGTTTGCTTTGCAAAAACTTGGATCTCTTGCAAACCCCCAAATGGTTTTGTTTTCATTTCTTTTTCCTTTTTAGCTTTTTGAGGGGAAATAATATTCAATAGAAAATGTAAAAGGAATTAAAATTATAGAGCCATTTGATTTTTGTAAAGTAGCCTAGTATTGATGGCAGTGGGGGCAGTTATGGCTAAAAGAGGTTCCTTAGTATTAGCAGTAGTAGTTTTACCACTTATAAGATGCTTAAGACAACTGTGAGCCTTGGCATTCTCTTATGATATGAAGGGAAAATGTTGCTCTGATTACTCAGTGGATGATAAAAGTAAACCTGTAGGGCACGTAGTTGGTAATCACATTCTTTCTATAGCTGTCCTTTGAAAAGCCATGTATCTTTTGCTGTTTGAATATTAAATTTGAAGATTTTGTCTGCAAACTGAGATGAATATGGCTGTAAGTGAAACTTGCTGGTGGGATGCAACAAGATTCTAAGCAGATGAAACTTCATGGATAGGGAATGGGTGTAATGTGTATAGGGAATAAGTGTAATAAAAGTTCTGTTTGCCTCATGTTATTTTCAGTTATTTTAGTAGTTCCTCACCTGTTTGCCATGTTATTTCTGTCCTGAGGCATGGACTATCCATATTCATTACTAATACAGTAAAGTGTATCAGTACTAATACTAATAGGAGCTTGAGTCTAGAGTCTTGCTATCTCAGATCATCAGTAACCTGTGACCAACATCATGGCCTTCACAGTGGTAGTCCCCACCAAGGATATGGGAGAAGGTATAATGTAAGGAAGGCTATGAGTTTGAGCCTGCTGCAGTTTTGAGATGTTGCTGTTTCTTTGCGTACCAGAGGCTGGCTATGTTTCTCGTCTTCTAGAAATGTATGTTTTGTGGGGGAATCTGACATAGATACTGGCAGTCAAACTGCCGTTCAGTGATGGCTGTAGTAGATATATGTCTGATTGGCTAAGCAAGATGAGGCATGGCTAAGCCGGGTATTAGAGTTTTGAAGCCATGGATGATGGCTACTTTCCTAAGTGCTGCTTTGCTTTTGGTCCTATGGCAACCCTGCAAAATATATACTATCCAGATTTTGTGTATTTTGGAAACTGAGGCACCTGAAAGTTATATTATTGGCTTAAGGTACCAGTGTCAGTAAGTGGTAGAAAAAGGTTTTTAATGCTAGCAGATGGAATCCAGAATCTAAATTCTTAATTTCTGCACTGACTGTGAGGAATGAAATGTGAAAGTACACATTTAATTTACCCTGTTAGGTTAAGTATTTGGTATAGTTTTAGTACAGGGTTCAGAGAGCACTGTACTGGCTGCCTGAAAGGAAAGTTAAGTTGAATGGTGAGAGAGAGTTTTAAAAACTGCAGACAGAGTAAGTGATAGGGCTGGGGCTGTAGCTCAGTGGCAGAGCGATTGCCTAGCATATGTGAAGCACTGGATTTGATCCTTAGCACTGCATAAAAATAAATAAAGGCATTCTATCTATCTACATCTACATCTCTAAATAAATAAATAAATATAAATGGTGGGTGATCACAGCTAGGAAGATGAGTGAGGAGGGTACTTTTCTAGGCAGAAAAGATGAGACCATAACGGAATTGTTCATAGGGTAGAGTGGATGATGGGTAACTGGGCAAACATTGTTGTAGACAAAGCAGGACATATTGAATAACAAAATGTGGAAGGATGAATTTTAGTATAATTAACAGACTTCATGTAATACAAATGTACTGCTAGATGGTGACAGGGAAGAAGATATGAGTCAAAGAATTGATAGGGAAAGACAGCTACAGAGAAAAAGGTAGGAAGAGTTGGAATTCTTGGAACTTTTTATCTGTACAAGGAATAATGAATCAATAGTGGAGAAAACTGATAATCTCTTTTGTTGAGGTTTTCAGATACTTCTAAACATTTACAAGGACAGAACTTGAAATTGAATGTAGATAAGATGTGAAGATCTGTCTATCATTAGAGTTCGTAATGGATATTTACAGAATGAGTATTAGAAGAATAGGATGGGGCTGGGTATGGTTTCATAGCTTGTAATCCCAGGTACTTGGGAGGCATAGTGTTGAGACCCTGGGTTCAGTCTGCAGTATCATAAAAGCAATACAGAGAAAAGTTGGACAGGTACTTAGAAGAGAAGAACTTTGAGTTACTTTGTTTTGTCCTAATGCCATGTCTGAATACCTCAGGGACTGTATAACCTATTTGGAAATAGTTGTATATATATTCTAGGTTTTCCATATACATAGTGTTGGTTGCATTTTGTCTAAAATATAGATTTCTTCAAATTAATAGGGAAGCAAAATAAATAGCACCCAGATATTGTTAACTGACTTGTACTATGTGTTTTCTCAGCTCTTCAGGAAGCTGCAGCAAGGTTTGAAGAGTTAAAAGCCCAGAAAGAGCTAAGACAGCTGCAGGAAGATCGAAAAAATGACAAAAAACCACCGCCTTATAAACACATAAAGGTGAGAAAAAAATCCTAGGAGACTACCTCTAGAAGACCCACTGTATAGCTTGCCTTATTCCTTATTCCTATCTCATCATGCTAAGAATTGAAAGCATAAGTATAGTTGTTATGAAGCAGAGGCAGATTAAAAGAAGGAACAAGTACCAGAGTAACATTTCTAGTACAATGTATGCACTTTTTAAAAAAGTCAACTGTTTATTGAAGCAGTCTTTTTTTTTTCTTGGAAATTCTCACATATAAGTGGGAATAGATTATATTCACATATTCTGTTTGAAGGAGACCAAACAGCCATGACTTATGTATACTCCTGAGATTGTATGCATAATACTTATGGTAAGTCTTCTTGGTAATAACTGACCCTGAAAACATTTTAGGTGGCCAGCATGGTCAGAAGAATTAATATTGGGTATTTCTAACCCTCAGTCTGCCTGACAAAATATTTAGTCATCACTATCATCTGTGTTCAGAGGACCTTCTGTATTATTTAATATATGAAGTTATTTATATGCATAATTAAAAGACAACAATAACTCTGAAGAAGCAATATATTATGGAGTCAGGCTTAATGGTGCACACCTATTATCCCAGGGGCTTGGAGGCTGAGGCAACAGGATCACAAATTCAAAGTCAGCCTCAGTAATTTAGCAAGGCCCTTAATAACTCAGCAAAACCCTGTCTCATAAATAAAAATGTTTCATTTAAATAATTTTAGAAAGGGTTGGGGATATATTACCCCTGCGTTCAATCCCTGATACCAAAAAAGAAAGAAAGAAGTTTATTAGAAATGTTAGTATTTATGCTGGGCACAATGGTGTACACCTGTAATCCCAGTAACTGAGACAGGAGGGTCACAAGTTCATGGCCAGCCTCAGCAGCTTTTCAAGGCCCTCAGCCACTTTGGGAGACCCTGACTCAAAAAATTTACAGGGCTGAGGATATGGCTCGGTGTTAAAGGGCCTCTGTGTTCAATACCATAGTGCCAAAAAAATTGTTTTAGTATTTTCTAAAATACAGTTTACAAATCCCTTTTTTTTTTTTTATATCAGATAAAGACTTTAAAATACACATCATAATACATGAAAGAATACTTTTTAACCATATTGTCAAAATGCGTTCACCACCCAGGATATTTATTTCTGGATAAGGAACCTATTTCTTTTCTTTTCCTTTCTATTTTTTTTTTCCTTAGTTACAGATGGACACAGTATCTTTATTTTTATATGGTGCTGAGGATCGAACCCAGTGTCTCACACGTGCGATGCAGGTGCCCTACCACTGAGCTACAGCCCCAGCCCATAGAACCCTGTATCTTGTTTGTCCATAGAAAAGTATCATTTGCATGTCTTTTCTTTTTTTTAACTTTTATTTTTTAAGTTTCCAAAGTATGGTAATCTCTTTATAGAGCCCAGTGTGTTTATGTATGTCCAAAATATTTTGTAGGACTTAAAGAACTATTTATTATTTATCAAAATTCAAATTTAACTTAATATCCTGGATTTTTATTTGCCAAGTCTGGCAACCCTTTTTTAGTGGATTATAGAGATAGCACTTCCATTTTTTTTTAAATAGTTCTTGAAAGAAGATATAGTAAAACGAGTATTTTCTTTCTGAACTTTGAAGAACCTATTTTAAGGAGTAAAAATCATAAAATGTCAATCCTGGCAAATAATTAAAACTACTTAAGAAACTTAAAACTTATAAATGTCTCATAATAGATCCTGGAAATACACCAAGAGTTCAGTGGAATCACTGTATGTGAAAAAATAACACAAGTGTAGTTAGGCCTCAGAAAAAGGAAAGTCATTTGGTAATCCTGTTCACACAGTTCTAGGCATTTCAGAGTAGCACATCTACTATATTGAGCCTGGATATTGAGGAGGGAACTTTGAGTGATCTCACCCTAGAATTTAGAGACCAGTTCCTTCCCTCTGCTCTTTAAAATTTAAACAGACATATTTTCAGCAAAAAAGTATAGAGCAGGTGTTAGCAAATCCCTTGGTAGTTCAAATCTGATCTACTGCCTATGTATTATTTAATGCCAATGAGCTAGCCAGAATTTTGAAATTTTTTAATGATTGAAGGAAAAATAAAGGTAATATTTCACGATACACAAGGATTATATTCAACTTTCAATGTTTATTTTTTTATTTTTTTAATTTTAATATTTATTTTTTAGTATTTGGCGGACACAACATCTTTGTTTGTATGTGGTGCTGAGGATCAAACCCGGGCCGCACACATGCCAGGCGAGCGCGCTACGGCTTGAGCCACATCCCCAGCCCTCAATGTTTATTAATTAAAGTTTTATTGTATCACAGCTATCTTTGTTCATTTCATGGCTGTTTTTGTACTACAGTGACAAGAGTTGAGCTCTGTGTCAGAGACCTGTGGCCTACTCACAATACCTGAAATATATTTATATGAGTGTGTAAATCTTTGAAAGTGGTGGTGGTGTGGCATCAGATAAAGATTACAAGTAAATGTTCATATACCCTATTTATGGATTTGTGGTTTGGTTGGCTGACCTTGGATATGGCAAAGATGTATGTCCTTTTTAATTTTCATACAGATAGTTTGAGAAGAATATATTTCTTAACAGGCTGTATTTTTTATAATAGTGTAAAGAATAAGAGATAAACTTGTGGAAATGGCAGCATTTTGGAATTTAGAGGACAGAAGTAGATTTTTAAGTAATAGAAACCATTTATTTGCTTACTCGATGATTGTTCGATTGATACTGGGGCATTTAACCATTGAGCTACTTCCCTAATACTATTTATTTATTTGTTCGTGTGCAAGAGAGAGAGAGAGAGAGTGTGTGTGTGTGTGTGTGTATGTATGTGTATGTGTGTGCGAGAGAGAGTGACAGAGACAGAGACAAAGACAGGGTCTTATTAAGTTGCCTTGGTTTCACTAGGTTTCTGGGGCTGGCTTTGAACTTGTGATCTTCCTCCTCATTCTCCCTCATTGCTGGGATTACAGGCATGAACCACTATGCCTGGCAATAATAACTTTATTTTTAAGATATTTATTTTTGGTGGTTCTAGGGAAATGCTCTACCACTGACATATGTCCTCAGCCCCAGTAATAATTTAGATTAACTGGAGTTAGTAATCTAGAATAATTGATATTGCAGATATCATAAAAGACATCAAGAAGGAAGAGAATTATAATATTTGCCTTGTTTAAGAGGCTGCTGGGCTGTGTCCTGATCTTATTCTCAAATAGTCTCATAGGCAAAGTAATTTATAAAACCATACAACTCCTGACTAGTCAAATTTTACGTATGGGCTCTCTTTGAAGACTCAGTTTGATTATTCCCACTGAAGTAATAGCAACTAGGGGAGACTTCTAGTGAACAAATTCATCTCTTTTGAAATATCTGTTTTTTTCTCAGTATTGTTAATGCTGTTATCTATAAAAACTCATGAATGGCTTTGATATCACAGCAGCTCTTTGATCTTGATGGTTTTTCTCACCTTTAATGTAATTTTCAGTACTAGAACAAGTACTGAACATGAAAATATGAATAACAATGCTGTTTTCCTTTAAAAAAATTTCAAATTACAATAGTAAATATTAAACTACTTCTTCATGTGTAAGAAACCAAATTACTCAAAAATGTTTTCATACCAAAAGTTTTACATTTAAGAATAGTGGCTATTTTTATGTAGTAGTTATATATGGTAGTCACATGCAGTAGCAGAAATCTGGTTTCCAATTCATTTGGCCTTTCAGCTTTGAAGTTGATTTTTATATAATTTTAAAAAAATTTTTGTGAGAGTCACGTTTTATATATCAATTTTGACACTTTATATCAAACTGCTTAAATAAATCTTGATTGTTTAAAATGATGTAGCTGGGCACATTGCGCACACCTGTCATCACAGTCCTAGCAGCTAGGTAGGCTGAATCAGGAAGATCACAAGTTCAAAGCCAGCCTCAGCAACTCAGCAAGGCTCTAAGCAACTTAGCAAGACCCTGTTTCAAGGTAAAATCACAAAAACAGGCTGGGGTAGTGCTTAGGATTAAGTGTCCCTGGTAACAAATAAAAAAATCAGTAAAAAATTATGTAAAATGTGGTGCACAACTTCAAGAAGAAAAAATTTCCAGTGTTGCCATTATGTACAACCATAATGTACCAATAATAAATATGGGGGAAGTGGAAATTTGCCTTATACAGGTCTTCTGTTGTTTTATGTTCTCTTGCCTGATAATACTATGTGCTGCTTCTTCAGGTTAACCGTCCTATTGGCAGGGTACAGATCTTCACTGCGGACTTGTCAGAAATTCCCCGTTGCAACTGTAAAGCTACTGATGAGAACCCCTGTGGGATAGACTCTGAGTGCATCAACCGCATGCTACTTTATGAGTGTCATCCTACAGTATGTCCTGCTGGAGGGCGTTGTCAAAATCAGTGCTTCAGCAAGCGCCAGTATCCAGAGGTTGAAATTTTCCGCACATTACAGAGGGGCTGGGGACTTCGGACAAAAACAGATATTAAAAAGGTGAAGAAATTTCTTCTTAATGATCAGCTTTTTCTTTTTTATTGCTTGATTAAAATTCTCACATTCATATGATATTCTTATCATAGTAAAATAACAGGTTATAGTTTGAGGATTGACTTTATTATTGCTAACTCCTAGAATTTAGAGGCTTGAAGATGGATAATTGTCCTCTAGTCTTCTGAAATTTTTTCCCCTCCCTTTTGGTTCTGGAAATTGGACCCCAGGGTATATTTAACCATTCAACTATATCCCCAGCCTTTTTTTTTGGACTCAGTGTCTCACTATGTTGCTGAAACTAGTCTTGAACTGAGATCCTTCTTCATGAGCCTGCTGAGTTGCTGAGATTACTGGCATGTGTCACTGCGCCCTGCTTAAAGTCCTATGTTGATCATGTTCACTAAGTAGCAGAATGTGAGAAAAAAGAAGGAAATTCATAGGATCCTTAAGTGAAGGAAGGAAAATAAACACATGATACAGAGATATTTAATCATCTTTTTTTGTTGTTGTTGATACTGGGGATTGAACCAAGAGTGCTTTACCTCTGAGCTATATCCTTAGCACTTCTTAGTTTTTATATTGACGCAGGGTCTCACTAATTTTATGAGGCTGGCCTTGAACTTACAATCTTTCTGCCCTGGTCTCCTGAGTTGCTGTGATTGCAGGCCTGTGCCACCACACCTGGCTAATCACCTTTTAATAAAATACAGTATTTTGTTGGAAGGCAGAATTGTAGCTTCATAAAACATGAAGCAGAATCCCGGCAGAGTAACACAGCCTATAATCCCAGCAGCTAAGGATGCTGAGGCAGGAGGAGCACAAGTTCAAAACCAACCTCAGCAACTCAGCAAGGCCCTAAGCAATTTAGTGAGACCTTATCTCTAAATAAAATATAAAAAAGGGGGGCGATGGTTCAGTGCTAAAGCACCCCTGGATTCAATTCCTAGTACTAAAACAAGAATAACAACCAAAAAAACCAAGAAGCAGAGGATTTGACCTTTTCTAAATGAAAAAGAGTAACATCTTTCACTTGAAGCTTGGAGGGATATGCAAATTTCTTTTTTTGATGGTATTGGGATTGAACCTAGTGGAGTTCTACTATTGAGTTTTATCCCTAGCCCTTTTCATTTTTTTAATTTCAAGATAGGGTCTTCCTAAATTGGCCCTGGCAGTTATTGAACTTGTCATCCTCCTGTGTCACTGGGATTACAGGTATGCACATCTGTGCCTGACAAGATCCACAATTTCCTAATGAACAGATAATATTTTATAGGCTTGCTATAAAATAAAATGTATATGACATTAGGAAAGTAAGCCTTTTTCTGGTTATAGTTTCTGAATAATTTTATTGATGTTTCTAAGAATGACAGTAAATATACATTGGTATATTTCATCATTTCTCATATCTACTGTTGTCAGATGCTTTTGTGATATAATAATAAATAGGGAAACATGGTCTGTTCAATATGAAAAACAGGATTCTAGAGACTTATAACAGAAGACATGAAACTAGCTTGTCTCAGAATATTTAAGTTGAAACTTGAAAGATGAATAATTGTTGGTTAGCATTAAAGACCTGCAAGTAAGTTGATGTCATGTGTGAAAACCAGTATGATTATAGTATAGTATAGGAAGGACAGTGTTGTAAAGTATGGAGAGATAGTAGGCATTGTGAGCTCCAAGGAACAGGAATATAATTTAGAGAAACTGACTTTCAGGCTCTGGCAGATAAAGGGATTTTTCCTTTCTTTCTTTTTCTTTTTCTTTTTTTTAACTGGTAGATCTTTGATGTTCGTTGTATCCTAATCCTACTGCTGGTAACAGTAGTGGGTATGAGAATAAAATAGTTGAAAAATTATATATTATATGCAAATAATATTATGCACAAAATCTGTATTGGATATTCTGATACTTCCTTCATTTTTAAAATGTTATGCCTTCATGTGAATACTGGCATACTTTTGCTGTTAAGTCAGAAACTGTTTCTTGTTGTAGGGTGAATTTGTGAATGAATATGTGGGTGAACTAATAGATGAAGAAGAGTGCAGAGCTCGAATACGTTATGCCCAAGAACATGATATCACTAATTTTTATATGCTTACCCTAGACAAAGTAAGTAGTAGAACAAAGTAAGTATTGATGAATGAAATTTGGGTTATCTTAACTTGTGTTTGTAGATACAATATGCATATATGACATGGATCAATGTCAAGTGTTTCTCCACATGGGCTCTACAGTAGATAAGATTGCAAATTTCTGGTGTATAGTTTCTTTTTGGTACCAGGGTTTGAGCCCAGGAGTACTTAACCACTGAATCACATTCCTAGCCTTTTTTTGTTTTGTTTTGTTTTGTTTTGTTTTTGAGACAGGATCTCACTAGGTTGCTTACAGTCTCACTAAGTTCCTAAGGTTGGTTTTGAACTGCCATCCCCCTGTCTTAGCCTCTGGAGCTGCTGGGATTATAGATGTGTGCCACCACGCCCCAGCTAGTGTATATTTTTGGCCAAAGGCAATGAAATTGCTTTTATTTGTTTATTTTGAATGATATGTTACTATAGGAGAAATATTTCAAGACAAAAATAATAATTTTTTACCCTTTTATTTTACAAATTTAGTAATGTGTTAATATTTAGTTACCATATTGACAAGTTTCATTTTATTGGTATATGGAATTTTATTTTTTAATTTATTCCTAATTTTAATACCCTTGTATGTTTATTTTCTGTGTTTCTGCAGTTCCTCTTTGTACCTGAATATTAGGTTTCACTAACTTTCTTTTCCCTCTCCCAGGTTTTATAACATCCTTTTCTGGTACTTATAAGTTTAGTTTGTGAGATCCTCACCTCCAGATATTCTGATTATACTTGAAGGTGTGCAGTTCACATATGTTTTAAATATCAGTAGGTGATTTGACATGTGCACATGGTTTGAAAACTTCATAATTAGGGAGTGGAAAACCTTCTGCTTCTTGGGCAGTGGTCCTCAACTCTCAGTATATATCAGTAATTCCCTGGTGGGCTTGTTATAGCACAGATAGTTGATCCCTCACTCCAGAGTTTCTGCTTTAAACAGAAGCACAACTTAAGCACAACCTAGATTATGATTTCTAATAACTCTCAGGTAGAATTGGTGCTGCTGATCAATGGGCTGTACTTTCAGAACCACTCCTATGAGTTTCAGATTTCAAAAATAGCAGATTATTTAGAATAATTTTAGATAATTGTAGAGGTCTCAGGAAGTCTGACAAGCAGCTTTTCTTGGAATTCTAGGACCGAATCATTGATGCTGGTCCCAAAGGAAACTATGCTCGCTTCATGAATCATTGCTGCCAGCCTAACTGTGAAACACAGAAGTGGTCTGTGAATGGTGATACCCGTGTTGGACTTTTTGCCCTGAGTGACATTAAAGCAGGTAAGGGTCATTTGAGGATTCTAGAGTTAAGTCCTAAATTTCAGGTTTTATCATCTAAAAATCTCACATCAGGAATTCCAAAATAAAGTTTCCAAGTTTCTGAGGATAATAGCTGAAGACTTTCCAGATGATACTTGACCATGGTTGTGTTGTGTTTTGTTCACAAACCCTGGGCCTTGCGCATGCTAGGTAAGTGGTCTACCAATTAGCTACATTCCCCACATTTTTTATAGCTGAATACACCAACATCATCATAATAAACGCATTAACAGTAACCCTTTTCTTGGGAGCACTACTCAACCCCGCTTTCCCTGAAACTTTTACGCTAAACTTCACCCTAAAAACACTCATCTTAACTTCCGCTTTTTTATGAATCCGAGCATCCTACCCTCGATTCCGTTATGACCAACTTATGCACCTTTTATGAAAAAACTTCCTACCCCTAACTCTATCCCTGTGCATATGACATAACTCCCTTCCAATTATTACTGCATGTGTACCACCCCAAATCTAAGAAATATGTCTGATAAAAGAGTTACTTTGATAGAAGTGTAGCACTTGAACCTAATCCTAAGAATTCAAAATTCTTCGTGCTACCTTTTAAACCATGTCCTAAATAGTGAGGTCAGCTAAATAAGCTATCGGGCCCATACCCCGAAAATGTTGGTTTATATCCTTCCCATACTAATTAAACCCCTAACTTCCTCCGCAATCTACCTCACTCTCTTTTCCAGATCTATAATTACACTTTTTAGTTCACATTGACTTCTAACTTGAGTGGGTCTAGAAATATGCTAGCAGTTACCCCCTCTAATTGATAAAGGAAATCCTTTATCCACAGAAGCTGCATGCAAATATTTTCTTATTCAAGCCACCGCATCAATGATCTTAATAATAGGCACAATAATTAATTTCATAGACTCAGTACAATGAACCCTATCCAACTCATATAATCAAATTTCAGTATTTATATTTACAATTGCACTTTCAATAAAAATAGGACTTGCCCCATTTCATCTATGAGTACCAGAAGTTACCCAAGGAATCCCACTTAAATCAGGCCTAATCATGCTAACATGACAAAAAATTGCCACAATCTCTATTGTATACCAAATCGCATCTTCCATAGACCCCACCCTCATATTATTTATAGGAACCCTATCAATCATATTAGGAGGCTGAGGAGGACTTAACCAAACCCAACTTCGAAAGATCTTAGCATATTCATCAATCGCTCATATAGGATGAATAATAGCAATTGTCACGTACAACCCAGCCTTAACAATATTTAACCTAATCATTTATATTATACTTACCATTAATATATTTATACTTCTCCACTACTACTACCCTTTCCCTATCAAATTTATGAAATAAATTTCCCCTTCTAACACCTACAATTTTAATTGTACTAATGTCACTAGGAGGACTGCCCCCTTTAACAGGGTTCGCACCGAAATGAATTATTCTCAAAGAACTTATTTCAAACAATAACATTATTTTCTCTACACTAATAGCAATACTAGCACTCCTAAATCTATATTTCTACACACGACTTGTTTACTCCACATTTCTAACCCTATTCCCATCATTTAACAATACCAAAATAAAGTGACAGTTTGAAAATATAAAACTAATCCCCTTTCTACCAAATTTTATTATTATTTCCACTCTCTCCCTTCCATTAATACACCTCCTTTCATTCCTGAACTAGGAATTTAGGTTAATTAAGACCAAGGGCCTTCAAAGCCCTAAGCAAATGCCCAACACTTAATTCCTGCACTAAGGACTGCAAGACTTTATCTTACATCAATTGAATGCAAACCAATCACTTTAATTAAGCTAAGCCCTTTCTTCCTAGACTGATGGGATTTAAACCCATAAAACTTTAGTTAACAGCTAAACGACTTACTCAACTGGCTTCAATCTACTTCTCCCGCCATAAGTAAAAAAGGCGGGAGAGGGCTGGGGATGTGGCTCAAGCGGTAGCGCGCTCGCCTGGCATGCTTGCGGCCTGGGTTCGATCCTCAGCACCACATACAAACAAAGGTGTTGTGTCCGCCGAAAACTGAAAAATAAATATTAAAAAATTAAAAAAAAAAAAAAAAGGCGGGAGAAGCCCTGGCAGAGTTGAAGCTGCTCTTTTTGAATTTGCAGTTCGATATGACTATTCACCTCAGGGCTTGGTAAAAAGAGGATTCAACCTCTGTCTTTAGATTTACTGTCTAATGCTTACTCAGCCATTTTACCACCTACCTATGTTCATCAACTGTTGATTCTTCTCAACTAATCATAAAGAATATTGGTACACTTTACCTTCTATTTGGCGCTTGAGCTGGTATAGTAGGAACAGCGCTTAGCCTACTAATCCGGGCTGAATTAGGTCAACCTGGAGCTCTATTAGGTGATGATGAAATCTACAATGTCATTGTCACCGCCCATGCATTTGTTATAATTTTCTTTATAGTTATGCCAATCATAATTGGCGGATCTGAAAACTGACTAGTACCCCTTATAATTGGAGCCCCCGATATAGTATTTCCACGTATAATAATATAAGCTTCTGACTTCTCCCCCCTTCCTTCCTCCTCTTGCTCACTTCTTCTATAGTTGAAGCAGGTGCAGGAACAGGTTGAACCGTGTACCCTCCACTAGCTGGAAATCTTGCTCATGCAGGAGCCTCAGTAGACCTTACCATCTTCTCCCTTCACTTAAGCAGGGGTATCATCAATTCTGGGCGCAATTAATTTTATTACAACAATTATTAATATAAAACCACCTGCCATATCTCAATATCAAATCCCTCTGTTCGTGTGATCTGTGCTAATTACAGCAGTATTACTTCTCCTGTCTCTTCCAGTTCTTAATGTATTAAGTATACTCACATTCTCATACAACTGTCACCACCATCCACCTTGAGAACTCTTTAGTCTTCCCCAGCTGAAACACTTTTTCTGTTCTGTTCTCTCCCCACAACCCCTGGCAACCACCATTCTATCTCTGAATTGGACTTCTCTAGGAATTTCATGTAAATAAAACCACACAGTACTTGTCCTATTGTGACTCAGTGGTTTCACCTACCATGTCTTTAAGAGTGAGCCTGGATGGTTTTATTAAAGAAATAAATTCCCAGAATTTAACTTTGATGTGAACTCCCTGCAAATGAGTCTTGGAAACTCCAGCTCTCCAGGTCTTTTTTTAACCTTCTCTTCCACAGTTGCCCTTTTCCCATGATTCAAACCAAAGATTTACCTTTCATCCACCCGAATCTGTGAGTTATAAATAAATGTCTCCCCGCCTTCTTCCCCTTTTTGTGGTGCTGGGGATGACACAAGTGCCTCAAACATGGAAAGCAAACACTCTACCACTGAGCTACATTGTTAGCCCCTGTCCCTAAAGTTTTAAAAGCAGACCTATCGGGCTGCAATGGTGGTTCAGTGGCAGAGTGCCCGCCTAGTATGTGTGAGGCACTGGGTTCAATCCTCAGCACCACATAAAAATAAATAAATAAAATAAAGGTATTGTGTCCATTTACAACTAAAAAATATTTTAAAAAACAGACCTGTCATGTTTGAATGCATAAGTGAAATAGTTGTAATTGTGACAATTATGAATATATTTATTTGATTTTTGTTGTTGTTGTTCTTTGGTTTTTGAGGTGCTGGGATTGAACCCAGGGCCTTGTGCATACGAGACAGGCACTCTACCAACTGAGATATATTCCCAGCCCTAACACCTTTATTTGAATTGAGAGTAAATCTGATAATAGCTAAATTGTTATATAAAAAAGTTATATTTTCCATAAATTAGAAGAACCTAACCTATGCTTCAAGGTTTTGATGGTTTAAAAAATAAAGTGACCTATGCATAGGTCTAATTGGATAGTTTTTAAAATATTTGAACATAGTGTTTTGTGAATTTGTAATATATAAGATTTCATGCATTTTTTTTCCAAATGAATTTTTCATAGGAATAGAAGTAAGATAGTTGAAGATCACTGTCTTATACTCAAACTGAGATGGGACTCACCTAGACATTTTATAATTGACAGTAGTATAGTGCAGCAGAAATCCCATGAGTATCATGGAGCAATAGTTGAGACTCCCTTTGCCAAGTGTTATAGACCTCAGTCAAGAAGCATTGATCAGGACTGGGGCTGTAGCTGATGGTAGAGTGCTTGCCTAGCATGTGTGAGGCTCTGGGTTTGATATCCAGCACCATATAAATAAAAGCAAATAAAATATATAAAAAATACAATAACATTACAAAAAAAAAGAAGCATTTATCAAGATAAAAGAATTAAAAAGCCATTTGATCAGCTCTTGTTCTGTGTTTTGAGTTTTTTTATTTGTTCTTTTTAGATATACATGACAGTAGAATGTATTTTGACATATATACATGGAGTATAAATAATTCTAATTAGGATTCCATTCTTTTGGTTGAATGTAATGTGGAGTTACACTGTTCATGTATTCATTTAGGAACATATGTTTTATTGATTTTTAAATCTTTTGGACTTTTCTCACTCTTTACAGATAGAAACATGCATTCTTTCATATACTTTTTAGAATTTGAATAGTTCTCACAGTTTTCAGATTTTTTTTTTTTATATATTTTTTTAGTTGTAGATTGACACAGTGTCTTTGCAGTGTCTCATACTTGCAAGGCAAGTGCTCTACCACTGAGCTACAGCTTCAACCCCCAGTTTTCAGATTTTAAGATTTGAGGGGTTTGCCTTGTAATTCAGTAGTGGAGTGCTTTCCTAGCACATGTGAGGCACTGGTTTCATCCTCAGCACCACCTAAAAATAAAGAAAATGAAGCGATAAGAAAGAAAATTTAGGGGCTGAGTCTCATTAAGTTTCTTTTATTTTGACATTGCTTGTTATCCTCCCTTCTCAGTCTCCTGAGTAGCTGAGATTTTATCCCCAAAACTGTTATTACTGTGTTGTTAGCCAGTATGATGTGTTTCCTCTAAAACTCATGTTTTAATGTAATACCCATTATGATGAAGTATTAGAGGGTAGATGACTTAATCCAAATATGATACCTTGGATGGTGTTTAGATTTAGATGTGTTTATCAGGGTGGAGCCGACATAATTGAATACTGGTGTCTTTATAAGAAGAAGGAAAGACCAGAAGATTTATAGTTATTATCCCTGTCTCTTACTATGTGATGTCCTGCAGTGCCTCTGGACTCTGCCAGTAAGTAAGGCTATCATATGCTGAGCCTCAATCTTGCATCAGAACTCTGAACCCAAGTCAGCCTCCCTTCTGTATAACTTATAGTCTGCGGTATTGTTATTAGCACCAGAAAGCAGGCTTAGATTCTTGGATATGATCCCTCTCCCCACAAACTCCTTTTTCTTTCTCTCTTTGTCTACCCTGTTCACTCTGTTCAAGGGGATGACCTTGTCTACTGTGTCTAGCTACAAATTTTCCACGTTCTCTCTGCATAGATATATTGTTCGTATCCTCTTGGATCTAGTCTGCACAGATTAAATAGGGAAAATTAGACCTAATGTGATAAGTTTGAGGCCAAGGGTGTGTCAGAGCTGAGAACTGGGTAGACATAGTCAGGACTTCTCATTCAACTTTTCAGACCCTTCATGGATCTGTATCTTACTCTGTTTTTTCATGTATGCCATCTTTGTTTCTCTCCCCTGGTACCCTTTGCCAGATCCTTCAAAGGTTATTCAATATTGGATTCCTTGCTATATTTATATCAGTGTTTCCTTTGTGACTTTTGATACCTTCTGATTTAGTTTCTTTGATTTTGTGTGATTGCTTACACGGTGTATGTTCAGTGAGCTGCAAGTTGTGCCTAATATCCTGCTATCTTACACTTGTCTAAATGGTGGAATTGCCTCATAAACACGTCAGATCTGCAAAAGTTCCATTATAGAAGCTATACGAGTGTGGCTTAGTGGTAGAGTGTTTGCCTAACATGCATGAGAACCTGGGTTTGATTCTCTAGCACTGCAAAAAAATTTTCTCCCTCTGATTAATTTTTCACTAGTAGCATAAGTAAATCACCCAACATTTAGTACAATAAGTTCACAAGCAGGCCTGAGATGGAAACCCATCCCTGTTGTGACTGTGATGATTAAGCTGTGACCCACACACAGATGATTGTATTATTTCTACTATATAGCCCCTAAATATGAGTCAAGTGGTTTATATTTTGCCCAACTCAATAAAGAAACAATTTGCCTGGTGTTATGGCACATGCCTATAATCCATCTAACCAGAGGCTAAGGCAGGAGGGATGAAAGTTCAACGTCACCCTGGGCAGTTTAGCAAGACCCCGCCTCAAGGGGAGAAAAATTCTTATTTTTTAGGCCTAATCCTAACTTGCTTTCATTATGTGCTTAGACTGTATTTGAATGTTTTATTTGCCTTCTAATGCCTAGTATATCCAAAAAAGAGAGGGGTAGCTACTCAGGGTTCAGATGACCCAGCCTGGTTTGGGCATAACTGGAATGTACAGCCAGTCTTTACTGTGTACTAAAGTGCCTCGCCTGTGAGTTACACTTACCAGGGCACATACTAGCAGGCATTTTTTTTATACTTATAATCCCAGTGCCTGGCACATCAGTACAGAATTAAGTTGTTTTTCTTGTATTTGGTTTTGGTATTGAGTTAAAAATTTTGTATCTGAGTAGTTGGCAAAACAAGAGAAAGAGAAAAACTTGAGATAATTAATACTTCTCTAGTAAAGGTGATTTTCAGTATTTGTTAAGCTACTAAAGTTTTTCCCCTTCTATAATGTATTTACTAATAATGTTATATTATTAAAATGTATTAATGTAGTGAATTAGTTAATTCTTTTAAAAATCCTGTTTGTGATCTCTTGAAAGTTAATGTCTTTTGTAATTAATAAGAAATAATTAAAACCATAGATATTAATCATTAATATTTTAATGGTCTTCTCTGCAGGCACTGAACTTACCTTCAATTACAACTTAGAATGTCTTGGGAACGGAAAGACTGTTTGCAAATGTGGAGCCCCAAACTGCAGTGGCTTCTTGGGTGTCAGACCAAAGGTACCACCTCCAGATTAAGTTACTTCAATTCTCTGGTATAACTGTCTCTCTTTCTTGGTAAAGATACCAAAGAATCTGTAGTGGAATTTTAAGATTATATTACAAAACAGTAGAATAGGTAAAAGTAGTAGACTTAACCTTGCCATTTTAACTAAGTATAAAAACATTATTGTGCTGTATGCAGATGATGCAACCTATAAGCCCAGCTGCTCAGGAGGCTGAGGCAGGAGGATCAAGAGTTCAAAGCCTGCCTCAGCAAAAAGGAGGCATAAAGCAATTCAGTGAGACCCTGTCTCTAAATAAAATACAAAATAGGGTTGGGGTATGGCTCAGTGGTTGAGTGCCCCTGAGTTCAACCCCCGCACCCAGTCCCATCCTTAAAAAAAACATTCTTTTGTGTCTCACTTCCTGTTTTTTTTTTTTTAACTAAATTACCATTCTCTAACCATTAAGGATTATTTAAAAGTCTTTATCCTGCTTTTCTTAAATACTATTTTCAAATTTTCCTTTTTGTTACATAGTCTTCTTAATGATCATTTATAGTCATTAATTTTTTATATAATGGACTGATCATAATAGGTAAACATGTGGATGTGTCAGGATTTCTCTATCCTAAGTAACAATGTAGTGAAAATGATGTTTAATTTTGATGCAAAGCTGACTATATGGTTACTCCAATTGGGTAATTCCCAGTATGTATTTTCTTGTTCTTATAAAGAAACCCATTATTAGGATGAAAAAATGTATATTAGCATAGAAAACAATAAGGATGTAAATCATTTTGATCAATTACAGGAGAAGGAAGATCCATGAAGTTCTTTTTTTTTAATATTTATTTTTTAGTTGGACACAATATCTTTATTTATTTATTTTTATGTGGTGCTGAGGATCAAACCCAGGGCCTCACATGTGCTAGGCAAGCACTCTACCGCTGAGCCACAACCCCAGCCCCAAATATTCTGTCTTATTAAATAAGGAAAATCATCTCTATATTGTATTGGGTTTTATTTTGGGTTTTGGTTAATTTGTTCCTTAGATAGTACTGTTTTTAAAATGTCAGCTGGTTTGTGTCCCATAAATTAAGATAGTAATTCATTTTATTTCACAATAAACAGTATCAAGTTTCTATAGTCTCAAGGTCTCTGTAAGAGAGCATTTCAGTTGTAAACCAGTGAGAGACATGCCAGAGCACAAGATGAGAAATGGGAATCACTGTGGGCTATTAATACATAGAATAGAGTGGACCTTGATTAAGCCTTGTTGATTGGTCCTGTATGTTTCTAGGCTAAGATGAATTATGTGATGACAGCCCTGGGGTTTGGACTCCAGGGAACAAACAGAAAAACTGCTAGTTGTTGGGGAGTTGTAGGCATTAACCCAATTTGACTTAAAGATGCAAACCTTGATGAGGGCAAAGATCATAATTAGTTTTCTGTGCCTTCTTAACATAATGTTCAGTGATTTGTTAAATAAGTTTAGCAATGTATATGAACTCACAGAGAGAAGTCTTTAGCTTTGAAATTAGACAAACATAGAATTGACACATAAGGCTGGGGCCTTATGTGTTAACAAAAAGAAGCACATTTTTCTCTTATTTCATTCACGTGAAAAGAGTTGGTGATAACAAAAGTAGAAATTAATACTACCCAATATCTCGTATCTGATGTGCCAGTTGCCTTTCCTGCATTTTCTCTAATCTTTGCAACAGTTTTTGAGAACCATCTTCCCAGAGTAGAGACTGAGGCTCAGAGTATATAGTTAACTTATTCAAGATGATATAACCAAGTTATTGACAGAATGCTGATTGTTCATTCTCTGACCTCTAGAATCAACCTATTGCTACAGAAGAAAAATCAAAGAAATTCAAGAAGAAGCAACAGGGGAAGCGCAGGAGCCAGGGTGAAATCACTAAGGAACGAGAAGATGAATGTTTCAGCTGTGGGGATGCTGGTCAGCTCGTCTCCTGCAAGAAACCAGGCTGCCCAAAAGTTTACCATGCAGACTGTCTTAATCTGACCAAGAGACCAGCAGGTTGGTACAAGAGTCCATTCGTAGTTCTGTTTGTTCTCTGCCAGAATTCTCAGAGTTTGATGCCAGTTGCTTTAATGTACAACAAAATGCCATTTGGTTTGTTTGTGTAAAGTGCTGAGGGTTGTGGTCCTTGTTCTCATTCTGGAAATATGTGACAACAAAGTCTTAGAATCCTAGGCTATAGAGAGGGGAACAGAATGTGGCTATGGGTCAAATACTTTACTTCCATTTACAGTTGGTTTTCTTCTCATAATGAGCATGATGAAACAGATTTACATTTGGTGAAATGACATGTTTCAAACAATTGCAGGCGGGCTGGGAGTATGGTTCAATAGAAGAGCTCTTTCCTAGCACATACAAGCCCCTGATTTGATCCCCAGCACCAACAAAGAAAAGAAAGTTAGGGATGAAGGAGCTGAGTGGAAAGGCAGGTTTTCTGACTTCAAAGCCACTAAGTCATATAATCTTTCCAGAGAAAGAAAGATTGAGACAAAGTAGAGCCTTTGTTGTTCCACTCAATAAGATGACATGACATCCTTTTAGCCAGTCCATGCCCCACTCACCCTTGCTAGGGTCCTTCTTCCTTATGAAAAAGACTTTTTCCTTGAAAAAAATTTTGATTAACAGTTAACGTGATAAAGCTGCTCAGGCAAATGCCTTGCCCAGGAATTTATGGTTGGAGAAGTTAATAACCTTTGGACAGTGATTTTGGTGTTTGAGAATTTAAGGGATTTAGACATGTTGACTATTTTAAAGGTCCAAAGAGAGAGACCAGTAGAGAGCCATTCTATAGTGAGGCAGTTATACATGACTATTGGCTTGCTTCCAAGAAGTACGAGAAAATTAGAGAACTTTGGGGTGGAAGGGAGAGGAGCAAATTCCTAAATTGGCTTTCCTTTAATATATATTTGCCAGGGGTAATAATAGAAACTGAGGTAGTATGCGGGCAAGGCCCTAGCATTGACCTATTAGTGTTAGTACATGGAAATGGGGAATTGTTTCAGAGTCAGTTACTCAGGGTGGTAACAGCACAGGCTGTGATAGAACTGATTTTGCCTGTGTGCTAACAGTGAAGTCTAGTAGCACAGTTTATTTGTGGGCTGGAACACTGTCCATAGTCAAGTCTCTCAGGTTTCATGAAATGGGGATAAGTATAGATGGAAGCTCAGGTTAGCTTTGAATCTTTTCTACTTGCCATTCAGACAACACAGACCTAAGTTTTGTTAGTTTCAAGACTTAGATTTAACAAAGGTAAGTGTACTTCCTTTTTTTTTTTTTTTTTTTACATCTGTATATCTTTTTCCTATTTCTGTTAAATAAGCAGGAGTATAAATAGCTGTGATGTTCCTCTTGGAGTTGAATATTTTTAAGCTATTTAGACAAGTGGATTTTGCAAAACTATGAAAGTAATATCTAAACACAATGTCTAAGAAGAGCTTTGGGGTTTGGTTGGTTTTTTTATTTTTTCTTTTTCTCCTTGTTGGAAATAGTCATAGAGATATGGATTTACTCCTGCTTGTATTTAGTTGCTGCTTAGTTGCTCAACCTTGATACATTGCTGTTATTTTATGTATTGTTTTGTGCAGAAGAGGAAGCTGAAATTCTGGGGAAGGAGTGATGGCAGGTGAGTGGCATGAATTCCCTGAAGAGCTGGCAGTTTGAAGGAGGCTTTGCAGTCACTCCTGTGTACCAGTCCCGGGGCCACAGCCCATCTCACATGCATCTCTTTTCCCTAAGTTTTTGTTCACTCCTGTGTTTTCAGGGAAGTGGGAGTGCCCTTGGCACCAATGTGACGTCTGTGGGAAAGAAGCAGCCTCCTTCTGTGAGATGTGCCCCAGCTCTTTTTGCAAGCAGCATCGGGAAGGGATGCTCTTCATTTCCAAACTTGATGGGCGTCTGTCTTGTACTGAACATGACCCCTGTGGGCCCAACCCTCTGGAACCTGGGGAGATCCGTGAGTATGTGCCTCCCCCAGTGCCGATGCCTCCAAGCCCCAGCTCACGCCTGGCAGAGCAATCATCAGAAATGGCTGCTCAGGGGCCCAAGATGTCAGATAAGCCACCTGCTGATGCCCATCAGACGCTGCCACTCTCCAAAAAAGCTTTGGCAGGGACTTGTCAGAGGCCAGTGCTATCTGAAAGACCTCTGGAGAGAACTGACTCCAGCTCCCAGCTTTTAGATAGGGTCAGAGACCTTGCTGGATCAGGGACCAAATCCCAGTCCTTGGTATCCAGCCAGAGACCACTGGACAGACCACCAGCAGTGGAAGGACCAAGACCTCTGCTATCTGACAAACCCTCTCCAGTGACCAGCCCAAGCTCCTCACCCTCAGTCAGGTCCCAACCACTGGAAAGACCTCCGGGGACAGCTGACCCAAAGCTGGATAAATCCATAGGTGCTGCCAGCCCAAGGCCCCATTCACTGGAGAAAGCCCCAGCCCCAACTGGCCTAAGACTTCCACCGACAGACAGACTGCTAGTCACCAGTAGTCCTAAACCCCCAACTTTCGACAGGCCCCCAGACAAATCCCATGCCTCTTTGTCCCAGAGACTTCCACCTCCTGAGAAAGTACTATCAGCTGTGGTGCAGACCCTGGTAGCTAAAGAAAAAGCACTGAGGCCTGTGGACCAGAATACTCAGTCAAAAAACAGAGCTGCTTTAGTGATGGATCTCATAGACTTAACTCCTCGCCAGAAGGAGCGGGCTACTTCTCCTCATGAGATCACACCACAGGCTGAGGAGAAGGTGCCTGCATTGGAGTCCAGCTCATGGTCTGCCAGCAAAGGTCTGGGGCATATGCCTCGAGCTCTGGATAAAGGCAGTGTGTCAGATCCTCTTCTCCAACCATCTGGGAAAACAGCACTCCCTTCAGAGCACCCCTGGCAAGCTGTTAAATCACTCACCCAGGCCAGACTTCTTTCTCAGCCTCCTGCCAAGGCTTTTTTATATGAGCCAGCAACTCAGGCCTCAGGAAGAGTTCCTATAGGGGCTGAGCAGACCCCAGGGCCTCCCAGTCAAGCACCAGGCCTGGTGAAGCAGATGGCCGGAGGTCAGCAACTACCTGGATTTGCTGCCAAGAGTGGGCAGTCCTTCAGGTCTCTTGGGAAGGCCCCATCCTCCCTCCCCACTGAAGAGAAGAAGTTGGCATCCACAGAACAGAGTCCTTGGTCCCTGGGAAAAACTTCATCAGGGGCAGGGCTCTGGCCCATAGTGGCTGGACAGACGTTGGCGCAGTCTTGCTGGTCTGCTGGAAGCACACAGACATTGGCACAGACTTGCTGGTCCCTTGGAAGAGGGCAAGACCCCAAACCAGAGCAAAATACACTTCCAGCTCTTAATCAGGCTCCTTCCAATCACAAGTGTGCAGAGTCAGAACAGAAATAATACCAGTAAATGTTATATGACCTTACAAGCTGCCCCCAGGGTACCATTTGGAGAGGGGAATCTTTGTTTCTTCTTTTTGCCCCTTGAAAAACAGACCTACCCAACACTTTTCCACTGTTATTCTTTCCTTATATCCCAACACTCAGAACTCTTGTGACATTAGCCAGGGGGGCTTATGGTTGTGTGAACCATGTATGGAAATCCAGTTGGCTCCAGCCAAGGAGACAGACAGACTTGAATCTCTTGCCCCCAACTTTTACACATGGTCAACTTAAAATAAAAAGTCCACTTTGGAGTCAAGCATGGAATTCAATTCCGCTGGTCAAGTTGGAAAGTTTAATGGGCTCTTGGAGCTATTCCCCAGCCCAACAGAGCTCTGTGGAAGATACCCTTAGAACCCGTGGGAGGAACTGATGTTCATTCAAATCAGTGGCCACTCCCTGAGCATTCATATGTGCTAGGCCAGGGCTAGTCACTGATGAGTGATACAGAGATACATAAGACTTGATCCATGAGAGCCTAACTTGTCTGCCTGGGTTTCCAGGCTGCTTTCAAGAACTTTTGACCAGGAAACAGTAGGAAATACTGAGGGGCCCTGGGTTTCCATGCTCCTTTTGAAATGTTCTTTGTGGCTATGGTGAGCAAGTATCTCCTGGTTGGGACATGCATGCATGTATGTACATGCATGTATCTTCAAAGCTCTCCTCTATAGGCAGAAGGGTACTGTATCAAGGCCAAAGAGGACTGTTGGCTGGCACATCTATGCTGCTTCTGTCTACATTGTGCAAAGTCTGAAGACTTGTACTTGGAGCAGCAGCTAGCTAGTAGAGGGAGCTTGACTATGAGAATGTAGCTTTCCAGCAGTGGAATTAGGCAATTGGCAAGCTTACCTTTCTTTCTACCAGTTTTTCTCCTTTTACATAAACCCACCCTATTCCCATTTCCTCAAACACTCAGGTGCTTTCAGATTTCAGTCTCGGGCAGTGGACATAGGGAATTTCTGGCAAGCTCTTGTCTAGACATACCAGCTTTAGGAAGGGTGCCAGATGCTGATGGAAAATTATTTCTCCCCTGGTCCTTTGCCCACCTAACTGAATTGAGGGAGCTAGTTCTTCACCTCCCTGAGAATTGCTGTGTTCTCTATTGAGATCACCTGCCTGCTGACTTAGCTCAAGGCAAGCCAGAATCCTTCCCTAAGACTGGAGAGATGTGTTGTGTGGAGCAATGTCCAGTCTAAGAGATGACTCCTCATAACTGCTGATTATCTGTTACTGCTGCCCTGAGCTGGGGCCCAAGGGCTGGGAAATCTGTTGGTGCTACCCTGCCCTATCATTCACCCAGCTCTCACTGACTGCCAACAGGAAATGCTGTTTGGCTAGTTTCCTCCCAATCACCCACCCCACCTTAGTCCCTAGACCAAACATGTTTACCTCTCTGCTTTGCCAACTCAGCCAGCAGCTTTAGCCAACAGGCCATCTTCTGGCCCAAATGTCTCCCAGCCTTTCTGTCTCAGTTAATGACTTTTACACTCTGAACAGGATTCTGTATTTTGTCCCAGTTTCCTTCTCCTAAGTTCTTACTGAATTCCCATCACTTCCAAGGGGAAGGAATAATAGTTATAGAAGCATTTGCGCTTTATATAAAGATTGAGAATAGAATCTACTTTTATTTCCCAAAGTCTGTCTCTGGGATTGAGACACTTGAACTCAGGCAGAGGGATGCGGCTGGGCAGGGCTGTCCCAAATTTAGGGGCCTATCCCTGCACTTCACTGAGACCTCAGAATCTCCTCTGAATTCCACCTGCCTAGTTCTCCCCTTTCATCCTCTCTTCCCACATCATCAAAGAGGAAAATCTTTGTTCAAAAGGAAGAGAAAACGTAAAGCATATTATTATTTTCTTTTAAATAATTTTAAACCATGAAAAAGATATTTTTAACAAAATTCACCCAGAACATTACAGTTCACTATATTAAGTATTTATCATGTGTGAGAATAATAAATATATAACTGCAGCTAGTAGGCCCCTTTCCTAATCTCTTAGATTGTGTGAATAGGTTTGCTTGGTGCCAGTCCTGTGCCTGTTGCTCTCCTGTCATCTGTAGTTGTGATCAGAAAAAGATATCTGCACTGCACTGTCAAAAAAAAAAAAAAAAAAAATCCTTTCACTATGTTATGTGTTCAATTACCGTAGCTCTTTGTTTCATGAAATAAACTGTGAATTTGGGCGGGTGGGGGGCGTGCAGGCTATGTAAAAAATTTAAGTGGAGAAGTTTGATCCCAAACTAGCTTCTCTGAAGTAGGCTTTGGTAGGTAATTGACTGACAGCTGTCTAGAAATGTCTCACAGGACAGGAGGAAGTGAGAGATAAGGGGCTGTGCCACTTTTGGCTACTTTCTGGTTTTGTTTTGGTTCTTTCCATTCTCCACCATTCACTGGAGGCTTGGTTCTAGAGCTGCCTGGGAAAACAACTTGAGCTATGCACTTGGTTGGAGGGGACAGTTCTTAATGGATGGATAGCCAGGCCTTTGCCCAGGGCTACTGAGAAGACTAAGGTTGTTGAATGGAAACTAGAAATTTGAGCCTTTGGGCCCACTGATAATGTATGTGATAGTGGAGAGTTGAAATCATGGAAGCACTCACTATCCAATAGAAGCAGAGTCAACAAAACAGCTAGAAAATGACTCATTATGAAGGTGGGGAAAGGATGACCCTACACCCATTTTTGGCTTCAGGAAAAGTCTGCAATGAGACCTTTCTTCAAGGGAGTTTGAATTGGCAGTTAAAAGGAACTCTTTTATCTTAGAAACTTATGATCCTTGTGCAGGATGGTATTTTGGTGTTTGTTATTTGGCTAAGTGCTTGGAAACTAGGAGCTCAAGAGAGTCTACCTGTGAGTAAGCTCCCCAGCCAGGAAGTATTTTCAAGGGGCAAGCCAAAGGTGGAAATGCTCCATAGGTAGCTAGAAAACTAATACCTCTCCTAGCCCTGTTAAGTCAGGAAAAAAAAAAAATTATGGAAACTGTTAAAATTTGCATTCAAAGCCTCATTTGCTCCGCATGTAGGAGCCAACCCCCCTTCTAAAAGGAAATAGCTATTATTGCTACAAAAGCATCCATATTTTTAGAAATATGCTTTCCTCTAAAGTTATTGAGTTCAACATTAACTTAAATCACTGTCAATCCTCTGCTAAACCAAATCCACATTTCTGACATTAATGATAAGATTTTATTCTTCACATCCTCCACGCCACACTATCGTCAGGGCATGAAGTGTAGTAGCAACCCTCCCTGGCTGGGCACTGTCTGCTCACTGGAGCTGGACTCCTGGTTGTATTCTAACATTGCATGGTGAAAGCAAAGGGCAGATTGGAGGTCTGGTCCTGGCAGCTTCTCTCTGAAAAGCAATCGGAAAAACACTAAACTTGATGGGTTTTACCCATAGCTCCTATAAAAGCGGGTTTTCTCTTAAGGCTTTTGTTGGGATATTGTCATCCTATGGGATTTGTCATCAGGTCAGGGGGCCCAGTGTCCTAACTTCTGAGATCACAGTAGGAAAGGAGCTGCGTCAAGCGCTTTTCCTGTTGAGTAACATTTGAGCTGTTTGTGTGTGTTAGACATTCCAGGTCATTTAGAGCTAGGTAGCTGCTACAGGAGCTTTGGCTGTAGCCAGTTCTCTCTCAGCTGACTTCCTAGGCCAGTGCAGCAGGGCCAGAGATTGCTGTAGTGTAAATTGAAGTATGAATAGGTAAATGCTTTGTACACAAAAATGTAATGATGGTGCTAATTTCATGGTATAAATAAGCACTGCCAAGGGTTGAAGAACTGGTAACTTGAGAAATCCAAACAGGTTCCTGTTTGAAAGAAAGAGATTTCACATAGCAAGATTTCTTGGAGGCCCTGTGAGGGGTGGGGAGAAGGCAGTGTCTCATTAAAGCCTGCACCCAGCCCTGGAGTGGTCCAGCACAATCCAGAGGTGGAAGAGATCCTGTATCCAGATGAAGGTGGCCATTGAGTTTCTCAGGGCTGGGGTCACCTTGTCTGTAGCCTCCGTCCACACTGCCTGGAACACGTTGGTAGAGAGCTCTGGGTGTGGGGTCTCCCTCCATTACCTTCTGCCCCTCTACCTCTTCTACTCTTATGGGAACACCTCTATTGCTTATGAAGATTAAGGGTATTATTTCTTAAGGAAGTGGAAAGAGTTTATTTTAATTAGAAATCCACAACCTCAGAAGAAATGTTTCCTATCAACATAAGCCAAGCAACACATGTTAAACTCTTCTGTGCTCCTTTCCCTAGGGCTACCTTCCCAGGAGTTTCAGAACATTGGGCTACTGAGGGGCTCTAGGGATAGCACTTGGGATTTCAGCACAGCCTCATGGACAGGGGCAAAAACAGGGAGCAGAATAGAGTCCTGGTGTGTTAGGTTTCCATGTCGGGCAGAACAAGCAGTCTGAAGGACGAGGTGGTGCTGCCTGTGTGTGCATGTAGGTGAATGTGGAAGGTGGGTGAATGCAGCACACAGAAGCTCATGGAAGAGCAGCTTTCTAGGTCTTGGCAAAGAAACAAGCTGACAAGAGATCTTTATATTTTTAAGAAGAGGGGGCAGGGGGTTCAGCCAAGGTCCATCTCTGTTTTCCCCATTCCCCCACAGATTGTCAGCTGGAAGTGAACTCCTAGTGAAAAAGAGGGGAGCCCTGTGCTAGGAGTCCCCATAAACATGTACTGTAATTCTTTGTATATAGAAAAAAAAATTACTGTAAAGTAAAGTTTAACTTTACTCTTATGGCCCTTGCCCTGTGTTTTGTTTTATTGTCCGTGGGGAGACACAGCCTGACAAAGGATTGGTTTTGGGTGAGAGCAGGAGCCAATCCCAGAGATAGTTCCCTGGTGGGAGGGGGCATGGCAGAGGGGAGCTTTTCCTCCTGGCACTTCATGGGAGAGGTCTGGATTTCCTCCCAGGTGCCACTGCTTGACTAAGCATCTTTCCCTTTTGTTGGGAGTGTCTGGTATCAGTTTCAGTCCCCTCAACAGGAAGTCTCCATCACTCAAGAAGGAAGGGTATTTTGAGGAATTGGTTTTAAAAAGAGAAGTGAAACTAAAGCACTTTCTTGAGTATGAGTTTGAGCATGTTAATTATAAACTCTTCAGAGACAGGTATTGGGCACTGCAAGGTCTCAGCCAAGGCCTAAAGGCAGGAAAGCAAGGGCAAAGAGTGAGCTGGAAGGCAAAGCCCCTCCAATACCATAACAGGTCACAGTACACACCTCCTGTTTGAACAGGAAGTGTCGGCCCTGTTTACACTAATACTTGACACTTCAGAAATATTTGGACCTCCAAAACCCAATACTTTGGGGAACCTTTGGGAGTTTGCCTCTCCTTCCCTAGCCCTAAATTCCCTGTTCTTCCACTAAAACCTTCAGGGAAAGAATTGGGAAACATTCAGTACTAGAATACTCCTCACTTAGGATTGTCACAATGTTGAGGTAGCAGTCATTTCGTTTTACAGATGAAAAACTCAAACTGAAGAATAAAGTTGCTTTTCTGCACTAGCAGCTGAATTGGATCTGAATCTGGATCCATAAAACCTCTCTGTCTTTCAGACCATTATTTTTCCTACCAGTAAATCACACTGTAGGGTGTCATTGGGAAACCCAGGATCTGAGTCATAGGTCTAACCCACACACCCAGATGTGACAGATGCAGCAGAGGTAGCCTCTATCTTGAGGTAAGAGTGCCTGACCCTTCTCTCTCTGGACACAACTTAAGTGCTATCTTTGTTCCTCTTGGCACCCAGAACGAACTGTGAGCTCTGCATGACCCATCCCCTGCCTCTAACCTTGTTTGCCCCAACAAAAGGAAAGAGCTGGGGACACAGCTTATTGGTAGAGCCTTTGCCTACCATGCACAAAGCCCTGAGTTCAGTCCCCAGTCCAAAAGGGGGTAAAGGGAGCTCCAATAGCTCAGTGAAAACCCTGGGCAAAAGTTACTTGGTTTCTCAAGGAAAATAAGAATTTGGAGGAGCCTTAACAGGAAGTGAGGCCAGCCAGGTGGCACCAGAAGGAACTAGGTGTCTTGACACCCAGTCCACACAGCAGGGAAAAGGGCTGAGTGTGATTCACAGTGCATTGATTTTATTTACAGATCAGTAGCCACTTAAAATATATCTGTAGACACAAGTGCTGTCCAGGGCAGAAGTCTGGGATCCAAATCAGCCCTTAGCCCTCTTATGCCCACAGTCAGCCCATTGCTGCCTCCATTCCATGGGCCAGCACAGGCAGGTGCCACCTCTGCTGCCGTGGGGACCAAGGGTAGCTAAGACATTGGACCACCCAAGCCCTTACAAGAGCTGGGTCTAGGGCCTCTAGGGAATTCCTTTTATTCCCCCAGGCCAGGTGAGTGGTGACTCAATGATGACAACAGCTGTAGAAGTAGGGATTTGCCTTCTGGCCCAGATCCACGCCCTTGTCCTCTGCCAAAGAGAGAGGTGGCATTTCAGCACCATTCTGGTGGGGGGATCCGGCAACTCAAGAAGAGGGATAGAGGCCTAGAGGAAGTCTCCATAAAGGCTGGGAAAGCACACACCTGTCATCACCTGGAAGGCTGCCACACTGACGTAATCCTCTGCCACTTTCTGGAAGAGCTCGTCTGGCAGGAAAATGATGATTGGTGAGGGCCTGATGCCAGCATCCCTGGGATCTCCCAGTGACCCAGCCCTCTGGGTTCTATCCTGCTTCCTCTGGTAAACCATCCTATTCTTCTTGAGGCCCCAGGACAGCACTCACCCACACTCTGACCTGTCTTGCTGGATGTTTCAAAGAGCTGGGCTTTGATATCTGCAAAGAGAAGTGACTTAAGGGTTCGCACCTGAGAATTAGGTCAACATAAACAAGGAGAAGGCTAGCAAGCAGTTCATGGTGTCTCCTAGACTCCACAGGTTCGAGGAAGACAAAAAGCCCTCCTACTGCACCTTGCCAAGGCAGACAAGGTCCCTGTTCCCTATAACCCACAAAAACAGCCCCCCACCCCCACCCCGACCCCAAGGGCTGAGGAGCAGCTACTGTCTGCATAGTCCTGGACATCATGGAAGTCCACACGGCGGCGGCGCCGGTCTTCCTCCAGCAGGTCACTCTTGGTGCCACACAGGTAGATTTGACAGCCCTGGAGCAGAAGACAAAACCAGGATCACTCCCACAGACAAAGAGTCTCAGCCCCTGGTCTTTTGGTGTGGTCTGGCCACATACCTCCTCTAGGCTGCGCAGCTCTTTCACCCAGAACTTTGCTCTTTCAAAACTGCTGCTGTCAGTGAGGTCTTGGTATGGAGCATGCAGGAAACACAAGCACGGATCAAGGGCTGTTCTGAGGCCAGCCTGTCATCCAACCCTTGCATAAAGAAGAGCCCAGAACCCCCATACCGTAGCAAACGATGGCAGCCTTAGCCCCGCGATAGTAGATTCTGCTCATGGCCTCATAGCGCTCAGAGCCTGCTGTGTCCTGAAAGGCAGAGGAAGGCCCAGCCCTGGCCGGAGTTACTTAACTGGGCTACTTCCCAAGATTGAAAACTAAGCCTGTGTCCTCCAGATCCCCATTTTCTAGGTGAGGAAATTGGGGTCTGGAGAAAAGAAATGGCCTCTACGAGGCCTCCAGCTAGCCAGTGATAGATCAGGACCCAGGCCGCCTTAGCAGTGGTTTTCCCCAATAGCAGATGGCCACAGGACTTACCCAAATACCCAAAGTCACCGTTCGGTCTCCAACCGACATCACTTTGGCCACGAATGCAGCCCCGATAGTCTGCAATTAAGGGGAAGAGATCAGGGCCGCAGGTGCAGGCTGGCTGCCTCCCACTCGTGCCGGGCTGGAAGGGTTGCACTCACGTTCTGATAGGGCCCCACCAGGAAGCGGTCGTGCACGTATCGTTCCACCAAGCTTGTCTTGCCCACGTACTCCTTGCCCAACATCACCACCTTGACGTCCACGCGCTGCCCGCTCATGCTCCCCGGGCAGCCTCACCCACGTTAAGGGTCCGCTCCGCCCAGCCTCAGACCCCGACCCCAAGCGCCTCGCACCTCGACAGCGCCCCTGAATGGCCCGGCCAAACCGGCCCCGGGCGCCGAGTGTTCCTCCAAGACACCCCAGGGCCGTGGCGGCCTGGGAGCGCGCGGGCAGCGCCCTCCACGGCGCCGCACGCCGCGGTGCAGCTCGTCGCTCGTCACTCCTTAGCCCTCTCGCTCGCTTGCTCGCTCGCCTGCCCGAGCGGCTTAGGCTGCACTGCTGCCTAGGCTTCGATTCCGCCCAGATTCACAGCCGAACTTGGGGTCTCCCACAGCCCTGTTCCAATCCGCAGCACCGCGTCTCCCGCGGGAGGGGCGGGAGGGGGCGGGGTCGCCAGGTCACGTGGCACGGACCGGAAGCAGCGAGACTGAGCGGCGGCGCCGGAAGTGGTGCGCGGCTGTACAATCCCTCATGGCGGCAGTAGCAGCGATTTGGGTGCGGCGCAGTGGTCACTGACTTGCGAGCCTGGCGGGCGTGCGCCGAGCCCCGGCCCGGCCTCCGCGTGCCCCCCGGGCTCTGCACCCCTGATGCTGCGCGGGTGCTGAGCCCGCCCCAGCCGGGACGATGGTGAAGTATTTCCTGGGCCAGAGCGTGCTCCGAAGTTCCTGGGACCAAGTGTTCGCTGCCTTCTGGCAGCGGTACCCGAATCCCTATAGGTACGTGAGCCAGGGAAAAGCAGACCTCCTTCTCGCCTTGCTATTTGGAGATCGAAGTGTGGGCAGCCCCTCAGTAATGGGACCAGGAAAGACTAGAGTCTTGACATGAGGGATCTGCGGAACCGTGGCGGTCCTTAGGGTACGGAGGAGACCTTATCGGGGAAGCGGCCAGGTGGAAGGAGGCTGGTCCTGGGTGATGATTTACTTGAGGCTGTAGTCTGAGGTTCTTAAGGTGCTGAGGTTAGGAACAGGCGGCGGCACAGTAGTTGGGAGAGAACTTGGGTTGGAAATCCGGGCATTTGCCAGACCTGAAGCCACCCCCGTTGCAAGGCCCAGGAATTCACCTCAGGGAGGAGGCGGGAGTTGGAATTTGCCCTAGGATAGGTTCAAGGTACTTTTAGTTCTGAATTACAGCACAAATCACTCTGCAAGATTGCAGGAAGATAAGGAGAGAGGCTCCCAACAGGAACCCCAATAGACGGTCTGTTGGGGGGGGCAGTTCTCTAAGTTCTTCACTGACACCTGCAGCAAACATGTCTTAACTGAAGACATAGTACACCGGGAGGTGACCCCTGACCAGAAGCTCCTGTCCCGGAGACTCCTTACCAAGACCAACAGGATGCCCCGCTGGGCAGAGCGACTGTTTCCTGCCAATGTTGCTCACTCGGTGTACATCCTGGAGGACTCTGTTGTGGACCCACAGAATCAGACCATGACCACCTTCACCTGGAACATCAACCATGCCCGGCTGATGGTGAGACTGCTCTTGATCCCCACAAAAGTAGACTGCTCCTCAGGTACATGGCTAGAGTCATGAGAGACTGGGGCATGATTGGGTTACTGTGGAGCAATGGCTACAGGGTACAACCTCAGATTATCTCTTTATTTCAGCTGGTCAGCCTCTCTGGACCTGTCCTTTGACTCGTTCATGGGGGAGGGAAGTGCTCATTTTACAGAGTTGTTGTAGGTACTAAACACAAACATTTATGTAATGTGTGACACACACTCCGGTTGGGCTCACAGAAGTGATGCTGAGGGAGGAAGGTAGCAGTTTTCACATAGAAGTCCATTAAGCCCAAAGGTGCCCTGGATGTGCTTCAGCAGTTGACATTCTAAGCCCTTTACCTCGCTTTGACTGGAGACATTCCACATTTATCTCTCATAAAGGGATCTCTGCCTGAGATTTGGGGCAATGGAGTTCCACATACCTCTTTAAAAGCTTGAAAACCGGGGCTGGGACTGTAGCTCAGTGGCAGAGCGCTTGCCTAGCATACGGGAGGCACTGGATTCAAGCCTCAGCACCACATAAAAATAAACATAAAATAAAGGCATTCTGTCCATCTACAATTTTTTACAAAAAAATAAAATAAAATAAATAAATAAAAGCTTGAAAACCCATAGTTATGGTTAAAGGAACCATTCCACTGCATCTTTTCACATGTGAATACCCTGCAAACTTTCAGAAAATTATTCTTCTCAGCTTACTTTCATGATACCCTTGAGAGGTACATATTACTCATTTATGCCAAGATGAAAGGTTCAGAGAAGGGACGTGTCCTACAGTGTCACAAAGTGAGTGACTACCTTCCTCTGCCCAGTGCAAGTCATCTCACATGACTGCATGAGGGTGCTACTTGGTAATGACCAAAACAGCAATCCATTCATGAAAAGTGTCATTAAGTATTATTCTGGAAGTAGAAATCCACTTTCTCCTTTCTGTTAATGAAAGCTGTGATGACTATCAGGCATCTATTTGTATTTGGACTGTCAGAAAGCTCAAGAACTGCAGTGGATGGAAATTTGAGTTAAAAACACCACATGTACCTAGATATAAAGGCCCCAAATAGTCCAGGGTCCCAGGATAGAAAGCCCTCTGCTGCTCCCAAGAGACCTCATGCCTTCTAGTGTTTTTAAGGGTCAGGAAAGGGGTTTACAGGGTAAAATGGTGTTGGGGATGCAATAACAGGAAGGAATGGATTTTCATTTCATGGCTTCTTTTTGTGAAAAGAGGCAGGGCTTCAGCTAAGTGTGGTGGCACATGCTTTTAGTTCCAGCTATTCAAGAGGCCAAAGTGGGAGGATCACTGGAGCCCAAGAGTTCAGGGCCAACCTGGGCAATAATATAACAAAGAAGTGGGGGATCAAGTCTGTGTGTAGGTTGGTAAAGCAAAAGATGTCCCTGCAATGTGGGTGGCCTACCTTTCCACACAGGTGGTGGAGGAACGATGTGTTTACCGTGTGAACTCTGACAACAGTGGCTGGACCGAAATCCGCCGGGAAGCCTGGGTCTCCTCTAGTTTATTTGGTGTCTCTAGAGCTGTCCAGGTAAGCAATGTTGTGGGGTTTCTAGGGCCTGAGGCTGTTGGCATGGAGGCTGGGCAGAAGTTAGTGGCCAGTTACCAGTCCTTCCCACCTCAATCTTTTGCCAGGAATTTGGTCTCGCCCGGTTCAAAAGCAATGTGACCAAGACTATGAAGGGTTTTGAATACATCTTGGCCAAGTTGCAAGGTGAGAATTCTGGGTGCTGTTGGGGGGAGCTCATCAGGAGAGGCTGGGTCAGATCCTAGCTCAGCCTGACTTTCATAGACCCTGGACCAATCATTACCCTGCTCTGAGCCTGAGACTTAATCTATACCAGGTAGCAAATGTCACCTTTCCAAAGGGGTCAGGCCTCTACTAGGTAACTGGCATGGCTGGGGAATGTAATTAGGTGGGGCCTCTCAGCACCATATGAAGCTAGCCTCCTGCCCTTTATTCTAGGTGAGGCCCCTTCCAAAACACTTGTTGAGACAGCCAAGGAAGCCAAGGAGAAGGCAAAGGAGACAGCACTGGCAGCTACAGAGAAAGCCAAGGACCTTGCCAGCAAGGCTGCCACCAAGCAGCAGCAGCAGCAGCAGCAGCAGTTTGTGTAGCCAGGCTGGGCCCCTGCCACTGCCACAGCCCACCAGCCGGCTGTGGGCTCCCTCCGCACCCTTTCATTGTACTTGATTATTAAAAATCAACTTCTAGCCCTCTCTGCTGTCTGGGTGGTGGGTTGGGGCGGGTGTCCTGTTCAGCATCTGCAGTACAGGCACATATCTGAGCCCAGTCTGCTTATTCTCCCATTGGGCAGCTGATGACAGGCACAAAGAGGGGCAGAGGTATGGGGGGGGACTTGCTCAAGGTCACAGGCAGTATGCAGGGGGATTGTTGATAAATAATAGACTGTAAGCTCCAAGAGGGCAGGGCTCTTTGTTTTGTTCTGATGTGTCCCAAATACCTGGAAAAATATCTAGCACATAATAGGCACTCAATAAATACATGTTGAATTCAATCAGCCTCAGCTCTGGAGTCAGAAAGCTTTAGTATGGATCTTGACTCCACTGTTTCCTGGCTTTGGAACTCAGGCAAGTCACACCACCAGGCCTCAGTCCTACCACCCTAAAAGCCCAGACAGGACAGCCTCCAGGTTGTGAGGATCAAGTACACCACTCAGGATGGTGGTGGCAGCTGCTGATCTTATTTCCTCTTTTCTAGTTGTGGTTGTGACTTCCTCCATTTTTATCAGGCAAGACCATGGACGGGAAATTATGAAAGATGCTTTTAATGAAAATACTGTACAGTATATGTAGGGCAAAGGCCAGAGGCCTTATTCAGGAATAAGAGGGTCCAACAGCAGAGCCAAGTGCTACAAAAACGCCTGGAAAGGCAGCCCAGGCCCAAGCTGCCTGCCCTGCAGAGCTCTGGGTGCCTCCTCCCAACCGGTGGGGACTGCCTGGCAGCCAGTAGCAGGTTACGGGGAGTACCTGTTCCCACACGAGGGTCCTTTTAGTCCATTCCAACTGATGCCTCTGAGTAGCCCTCTGGGCTGCCTGGTGGGCTCAGCCCAGTGTGAGTAGAAGGCAATCAGAGTAGTGAGCATCATAGCCAATCACAGGTGCTGTGCGAGTAGCTGTGCTCCTGGCCGGCGCTGAAGCCCCGCAGCAGCTCGGCTTCACCCCCAAACACCAGGCTCTCCACATCCACCTCCAGCTCCTCTGCACAAGGAGGGTTCCAGTCAAAAGCCCTGGCCCACCCACACTGCCCAGGGCCCTAGGCTTCAAGCCACTCACCTTGGTCTGAGTCCGAGCGCTCAGAAGAGAGGCCTGAAGAGTCCAGGCTATCCGCTCGCAACCTCTCACCTACTGGCAGCCCCCGGAGCTGCTCCAGCTGCCTCTGCAGGCTCCGCTGTTTGCTGCGCAGCTTCTCCTTGAGCCGCCGAGCCCTCAGCTCCTGTTCCTCTAGCTTCTGTAGAGACGGTAGGAACAGGGGCTGGGGTCAGCATCCCAAAACGTGAACTTTGCCCATGTGCCACTTGGCAGTGGGCTACAGCCACATGTACCTCTCCCTACTCCAAACAGGCAGGCACATAAACCTGGGCCCCAGAGGGTTGTTGAATGTCCTCAGAAAGCAGCTCTCTCCTGTGTTTCACCCATCTGTGCTCTGGTCTAGATGGGCATGGCGTGGGAGACACGCTAATCCCAAACACACTTGTGGGCTGGCAAGTGCACATTCACTCGAGGAGGCAGCCACCTCCAGGTTCCAGCCCATTGCTGCCACATGGCAACAGGCCCAGCACTGCCAGATCTCCCCATTTCTTTAAGAGAAGCTGGAAAGCCAGATTTTTCATGTCAAATGCCCTTTGAAATGTTGCCAACTAATTTAAATTGTGAGAAAACTTAGACTAAACAAAGGCTATCAGTTTGCAATTCCTGGTCAGGATCCTCCTGGGGCCCTAAGGCTCCAGCATTAACCTCCTCCCCTCATCCCTACATGAGTTTTGTCAGCCCTAATGTTCAGAATCTGGAAGTCCAAGGGCCCAATCCTCGATGGGCAGAGGATTGGATTTAGTCTTTTAACAATAAGGGCAGATGGACTGAGGCTGTGCCTCAGTGGTAGAGCACTTGCCTAGCATGTGTGAGGCCCTGGGTTCGATCCTCAACACCACATATGTATGAATAAACAAATAAAGTGAAAAACCCATTGGCAACTAAAAAAACAAAACAAAAAACCCAATAAGGGACAGGGTATAGAAGGATGTGTAGGAGCTACCCAAAGATGGGGGTAGGGAGACACCATGGCAGAGGAGCCTGGCAAGCATGGAAATTGTGTCTTTTTCTTTGGGGGACTGGGGAGAGACCAGTCCAAAAAAGCAGTCATGATAAGTCCTGGGTTGGAGAGGGCCTTGAGAATCATAATAAGTAAGGAACTGAGGCTTTGTTTTGTTGGGATCCCTGTCAAGGTTTTCAGCTGGAGATGGGCCTGGGCACATCTGTGTATGGCCAAGATCATTCTAAGGCAAAGAAAAAGACAGTCTGGTAGAGGCCATATAGGAAAGAGGGAGGCAAGTGAAGAGGTGTGCATAAATTAGTCCAGAAGAGGGGTGATGAGGCTTCAAGGATGGAATGATTCCCAGGACCTGCCCATGGACATATCATCTACCAAGAAACTAGGCCAGGAAAGCACCATGTGGTAAACGGGGACCCATTAGCCAACCAGAGTATTACTCAGCCACAGTGAAGGTGATAACAGGCACTTATGGGGCAGTGTGAATACTTCTTACATCTTGGATTTATTTGCTGGATGGCACTTGGATCTGTCTGCCACAGTGTCCAGTGCCTACAATAGGGCCTGGCACAGCAGATGCTCAATAAATATCTGTTGAAGGAAAGAATGCAAATGAGGGGGCCTGGGCCTGGATCTGTCTTTCCTCAGCACATAACTTTGCTGTGCCTCCTTCTCTTCGCCTGTCAAAAGAGCTAGGACAGGAAAAATCCTCTATTGTTTCCAAGGCTGTTTCTAATATGGGCATCCCTGGGGCTGCTTAGGCCTTGGCACCTGCACACTAACTCCTGACCACTAGGGGGCAGACAGCTCAGCCCAGGCAGTAGCAAGGGCCCTAGGAAGCCCAATGATTAGCTCCCTTAATCCCTTCTCCCTTCTGAATTCTGGAGTGGATGCCTCACAGGGTAGCATTTGGATAGATAGCCTAGAACAGCAGGTCTTGAAGGACAGGAACAGGGGAGAGTGGAAACCAACCCTCTGCAATCTAAGGGACCATTACATATGATTTATCATAGAAATTTTTTCAACAGCAATTCCCTCCCCACCAGAGGAGGAAGCAGAAGTCCAGACACAAGCCAAGTGACTTGCTCAAGGTCTCCAGGCTGGAATCTAAGTAGTAATAGCTGTAACAACAATGAACATTTACAGGGTGAATTCACTGAAGCCTCAGAACAACCCTCTGAACTATTTTTTGCTTTCCTTCCCATTTAATAGATTAGAAAACTAAAAGCACAGAGAACTGTCCCCAGTCACATAGTTGGACTATGTTTGGCCCTTTTCCCTAGTTCCACCCAGGCCTCCCATGTCACACCTGGGGACACAGGGTGCCCCCCCTCCACTTACCTGAATGTGCATCCTGGCTCTACGCAGCAGGTTCAATGTGGTGTATCGGGCACAGTCAGTCCCCAGGGGCATCTGCTGCTTCAGCTGCTCCAGGCATCGCTTCAGCTGGGCCCTCCTGTGGGGGAAGGGGTCTGGAGGGCAGTGCCAGCCCCACCTCACCAGCCAGAAGGACAGCAGGGAAGGCAAGGCCAGACAGAGGTAGTTCCTGGGACCTGGTGCTGTCAGGGCTGGGGTGGGACTCACCTACGCTTCTCCAGCTCGTTGTGCACAGACCTGTCAATGCCAGGGAGGATGAGGTGAGGGGCTGTCAACTACAGCCCACACCCTTAGCCCAGGGCCCCCTGTGACTCAAAAATCTACTACAAATGTCTGCCTCAGTCAACCCTCTTGTGGGGACCTTGGTCTGGTCTTGGGCACCAGAGCCCCCAGGTAGGGGTGAGAGGAATCAGAGATACACAGACAAATGCTGTGAGAGGCCTGCCAGGTGGTTGTCCAAATGAGGCTCTCCTGCCATCCTGGCAAGAAAGGTTTCCTGGACAGAGATGACAGGTGAACTGAGCACAAAACAGAGTTTCCCACACAGGGCAATGGAGGGAAAGGCATTCGAACTGGACGAAGCAGTGTATGCAGAGTGTTGAAGTACAACAGTAAAGAAATAAGCCTGTGGAGAAGAGAGTGGTTTGATGTGTGAGTGGAAACAGGACCCAGAACTATCTTGTTCACAGTTCCTGTCACATCAAAGGTCCTGAAGTAGTCCTTGAATTCACAAAAAGGTGTATGGGGAGGGGACAGATGGCAGGAGAGCTTTGAATGCTTCCAGGATCTGGGTACCTAATCTATAAGATGCAAACGAGAAAATGAGCAGAGGAAAGACCGAAGAAGGACAGTGCCCATCCACCCTCCCTACACCACCCCCGACGCCTGCACCCTCCTTACCGCCCACTGTCCAGAGCTCCGGGAGCTTGCGGGTGTTGCTTCTTCCTCCTGTGGATGGGGCCCGGACTGTGATGCGGGCACAGGGACGCGTAGCCATGCTCTGCCTCTGCCAGAAAGAGGCAGAGCCCGCCCGTGTCAAGCTAGGACTGGAAGGGGCCCCTGGCACATCAGGGTCAAGGAAGGGCTTCTGGCGCCGAGACCATCTCCCCAACCCTTCCCTACCCGACCGCCCGCGAACTCCTCTGAGTTGAGGGTGGATTATTGCCCTAATGTGCATCGTTCAAGTTGCATGCCAAGTCGTCCAGGCCCATGTCAGTGAGGTCTCCTTCAGGAGTCTAGCCCAGAGTTCTTCCTCACCTCTCTCACGGCGCTCCAGGAACTCAGCCGCCTGCAGCAGGACCTGGATGTTGCTAGCCACAGGTTCCATGTCGGCGACAGCTGATGGCGGGCGGGCCTAGGGTGCTGGCCAGAGCGGCGGCCCCACCACTTTTGTTACAATGTAACTGACACAGGGCAACAAACACAGGCGCTCGGCCCCGCCCCCAGGATGCCCCGCCCTTGGGAACGCCCATTCATTGGGACCGCCTCCTTGGAAAACTCCCACCCTCTGCGAACGTGCCCGCCCACAAGTGGCCAGGGACGCTCGCGGGGCAGGAGTTGGCGCCGGCTCCAGTCCTGGTCCTTGGGTGGACCCCTGGGCCAGGGTCCTGCGTCTTGTTCTCTTATCTCAGCGACCCCGCGGTTCCTTGGCGTTACCAGCCCCATGCAGGCAGAGAGCCTTCACACAGTATACGGTGCTGCAGGGCCAATCGCTCCCCAGGAGGCCCGGGCTCTGGCGCTGCACGTGGGCGCCGCGGGGGCTGGGCCAGCCAGCAACCGCTAGTCCATTCGCTTGTTTCTGGCCTAGGCTTGCTGTCGTCACCTTCTGGGTGGGACCGGAGAGCCTCTGAGATACGATTGGCTGTCGCGTGGCCCCGCCCTCTCCCGCTGCTGGTTTACACGTTCGGGCGGGAAAAGAAGCAGGTTTCAAATTTGAAAACCCAGGCGATGGGGCGGGGTTGAGCGGCAACAAGGCGGCGTTGCGCAGGCGCTGGCGGAGGCGGGGCGAACCCGGCTGTACTGTTCCTACGCCTGCCTGCGGTCTGGCCCCCCTGGGCCCGGTGGGGCCTCAGCTTCCTATCGTGTCGAATGGGAATAATCTCCCAGTTCCCCCACCTCGACTGCAGGGAAGCTATGTTGCCACGAAAAGTCAGGAGGATGAAAGCGTCCCAAGCCAGGCCATATCCTGGAAACATGCCTTCTGGCTTTTTAGGGAACCCTGGGTTCTGGAATCGGCGGGATAGGGCTCCTCTCCTATCACTGCTGACTTAGTTGTGTGTGACACGAAGGCCCTGCAACAGAGGTTGTGGAGGATCAGAGCCAATGCCTATACAGTGCCAAGTATGAAGCAGCCACCGCTTTCTAAGACCTCTTCTTTCTCTCTGGTTGCCTTTCTCAGAGTCCATGAGCCCTCCCCCACCCCTTTGGTGTGGTCTGGAAAGTGATAGGCAAAGCGCTCTACCAGTCAACTATGTCCCCATCCATCGCCTGGATCTTGCTAAATTGCCAAGGCTGACCTCAAATTTGTCATTCTCCTGCCTCAGCCTCCTGAGTATCTGGGAATGTAGGCTGAGAATATAGGCATATGCATCCTCAGGGCTTATGAACCCTTCTGGAAAGTGACTTTAACCTTCTGGAGTTTTTGCTGTGCCTCTTGGGCCACTACCAGCTCAGGTGTAGCCACACCTATGGGACAGGAAGGTGAGAGCAGCTCTAAACAGGATGGGGCATTACTGTCAAGCATGAGCAAACAGAAAAGGAGGAGGGTAATTACACCAAAAAGAGATATCCCTAGGTAAACACAGGCACCTGTGAGTCAAGCCTCAGTTTCTTGGAGGTTCTCTAGAGTCACTACCAGGAATCTCCAATTGCTCAAGACAAGAACTGCTGCCTGGGACCATCCATCCTCATATCCATGGTCCATTCACTCTCAAATATTTGCTGAGTGGTTAAATGACACCAGGCACTGTCCTGGGGTGGCACAGTGGTTGGGAGAGCACAACAGTGGGCTTTTGTAGAGTTCATAGGCTTGACAGGGAGAGAGACCAATTTACTCATAAAGGCAGGGTTCCAACTTAAACAGGTCTTCTCAGGAAAAGACAATGCTGGAGGCATGCCTACGGAGCACTTTTGACCTAATCCAGGAGGTTAGAGAAGGTTTTCCTGGAGAAATGAAAGAATAGGTATTATCTGTATACAGGAGGGATGAAAGAGAATACCAGACAGAAGAGCGTGTGCAAAAGGCTGAAAAGAAGCAGTTGGCAGACAGAGACAAGGCCGGTGTGGCTACACAGAGCAAAGAATGTGGTGCAGGCCAACACTTGGATAGGCTGATTGTGCCCAGAGAGGGTTGATGGGTTCCTTAAACCCGTGTCTGCAATCAGTCATATCTGAAGAAAGCAGTCACAAGGCTTGTGAATGAGTTACCAGTTTTATTTCACTAAAGACACCATCCTGGGGCTGGGGCTGGGGCTCAGTGATAGAGCACTTGCCTAGCACGTGTGAGGCACTGGGTTTGATCCTTAGCACCACATAAAAGTTAATACATAAAATAAAGGTGCTGTGTCCATCTACAACTAAAAATATAAAAACAAAAAACACCATCTCCACGATGCAGTTACAAAACTTCTAGTCAGACATCTGGCACCCAGGAGGCCCCACTTGGAGTCTGGGCAGAACTGGGGCAAGGAGGTTCTCGGAGGAAAGTTCCCAGCACACTCAGGGAAAGAAAAAGGCAAGGGAAGCGAGGCAGAGGCTGTAAAGGGACATGTTGAAGAGTTTCAGCCTTCATCCTAGAAGCCCTGGGGAAGAGTCAAGTTAGGGAACAGCATGCAAGCTGAGGTCAGCCTAGCCTCAGGTCTCCCATGAATATGGGTCTAGGGCAGCCAGGACAATACCTTCCTGGGAGAATGACAGGGGCAGGGATGGGGCTTGGACCAACAGATCTCCTGCCGCAAGCCCTCCAATGCCCTTCTGGTCCACTTTGAGAAAATGCTAGAGAGCTAGTGCCTTCTGGACCCAGGACCAACAGAGGAGGCCTATGCTCCTGCCCCTCAGGAGTCCTAGAACCTCTGTCCTAGATCCCCAGCATCCTGTACTACCTCTGGCGCTCAACAGTGCAGCAAGAACAGTGGGAAACTCAGGTCCCCTGCCCTGTGTCTTCCCACCCCCAGCCTTGCCTGCCTGTCATAGTCAACACTACTGGGTTGCCTGGAGGGAAGGAGACCCCCCCTGCTCTTGGTCCAGTCAGTTCCCCCTGAAGAGGGCAGCCTGCTCCACCTTTACCATCCTCTCACACTCTTACCAACAGGATACAGAGATTTGTCCTGCTGTCCCTCCAGAGAGTAGCTTGGGGGCAGGGAACTTGTGGGCCTGGCCTGCCCATTCTCCCTGAGCTGCCTAACCCCGTCTCTCCCACATTACTCATCCTCTCTTCTTCTCAAACAGCAATATTCCTTAGTCATGGAGTTACCCAGGCTAGGCCCCTGTTGAAAGCCTGGTAATGGCTTCCCATAACCCTCAGGACAAAGTTCAAGCTGGCGGAACTACTTCTCCTGCCATGCCTTGGGACAGGCTATGCCCTTGCCCATCTCCCTGCCTCTGCCAACTGAGCTCAAAAGTCACTTCTAGAAAGTGTCAGGCCTTCCTATTTCTGTACATCCTCTTAAACAATAGTGGTTGCTGGGCACGGTACCTCCCATCTACCCAGAGGCTGGGACAGGAGCATCCTAAGTTCAAGGCTAATCTGGGCGATTTAGAAGACCCTGTCTCAAAATACATGAAAGGCTTGGGAGCAGCTCAGTGGTGGAGTGCGGGCCTAGCAGGTGTGAGGCTCTGGGTTTGATCCCCAGCACCATAAAAAAAATAAATAAAAATAAACAGAAGAGGCCCTAACACAATTTCCCAGTACTTTGAATTATCAATATCAGAGTTATAACCTGCCAGTGTTATACCATCTTGCAGTATGGCAGTAGATGTATCCTGAAAAATAAGAATCAAAAAGTGCTGGCACATTGCAGAGTCCCCTCAGTCATTAAGTGAGTCCAATCCATCATCATATTGTCTAACTAAAATGTGTCCCGAAGTGAGGCTACTCCGGCTTGCAGGCCTCTGTTCATATGTTTCATGTCCCCAAAATAGGAGTGGTCTTACCAACACATGGATTCACTCAAGTATCTGGTCAGAGCTACGAGACAACATCATCTCTTGCTCTAAGCATCTTTCAAGGTGTTATTGTAATACTGAATTTCCCTTATTGTGTGATCCATTTCCTTTACCCTCAACTTCTATTCCTCCTCTTCATTTGTACCCACACTTTTCCACCTTTGGAAGGGATACTAGTTCAGCCACTGTCTGGCCCAGGTTGCTGGTAGTAATGCTCATCTAGCAAGTACCTCCCCCCTCAGTCCATCCTGTTTGAATAGGGTAAAGTCTCCAGGGACACAGCTAGCAGGCTGTCTTCATCACAAGGCAACCAACACATGCACTCACTATTGACCCAATTTTGGCAGATGGGTGAAGACCCAACCATCAGGCCCTCAGAGATTTGACATAAAGGGTTAAAGGTGTGCACTCTTATACTTAGGGATCATAATTACTTCTGGCACCTGCGGTTGCAACACTGTTCCCCTGTCCCCTAAATCAGATAAGACAAAAGAAGGTGAGGCAATATGCCAGAAAAAGAAAAAGAAAAAGAAAAGTATCATCATGCCAGCATTATTCCCATTCCCTCTTTTCCTAGATCCTCCAGAAAAGCTGAGGAATCCATCAGGGAGCCTCCGGAGCCCCTTCATGTTGAGTGTGAGCACACATTCATGAAGCCACATAACCAGTCCTTCAGGGCTTCAGCTCCCCTTATTTGACTAAAATAGGTGTTTCCATCACCTATTCCAGTTCTTCATCAAACCGTTATTTTGAGGATACCTCTGCACCCATGGTTGGACATCATGGGCTGTAGAATATGTTCCTGGGTCTGAAGAAACTTGACCTGGCCATTCAGTATCTTCCATTCTGGGCCCTTAACACTGGCATCTTCCAGGGCTAAGCCAAGCCTGGTGCACAGGGACTGTCTATTCTTGCCAGAACTTCTGGGGCCAAGGCATTGATCTGACTTGCCAGCTATGTGCAGGGTCTTCCCCTAGAGCCTGCCCACAGCCACCTGCAGTCTGCCTCTCTTGTTGCAGACACAGTTCCTACTGACATGCTGTGCTTCGGAGAGTGTAAGAAGAACATCCTGGACACACTCCCCGTCTACATTGCTGTAGCACCCACACCGTGTCTGCTCCTTTAATGGGCCCTGTGTGAGTTCCGTGGAACATCCACTCCCTGGTTCTGAACACCTTCCAATCCTGGAATGCGGTTCTTCTGTGGCATCTGCAAGACCTCCTTTGATGTACCCCCAGATTCCTATAGCGATTTCCATGGAGCCAATGCTCCATTCAGGCGTCCCCAAAATAGATCCTTTTCCCACTGCCCTGAGTTGGTGGAAACCCAAACATGAGGCAAGCAGCATGCAGTGATGCTTCCCAGGTCGGTTTATTTCTGCTTTCCTCAGTGAGAGTGGCAGCCTTCCAGAGAGAAAACTGTCCTCTCACCCTGAAACATCCATCCATGAGCCAAGAGGCTCCTTGTTGTTCAATAAAAGTTGTTCATAGGGCACTTCCCAAGTGGACCAAATGGCCACAGAATCCAGAAACTTCTCAGGTGATTCGAAAGGCAGCCCCAGGGAAAAAGACCTCAGGCCTGCCTCCTTGCTCTCCCTGGGCATCTTTCTGTGTAAAATGTTTCCATTTTATTATGGACTCATCCAGGCAGGCGCCACCTTCATCTGAGCATTTTCTAACATCATCTGAGACATAATGGGTCTTTCAGATTTCTTTAAGTCATAGTGGCAATCTCAAAATCACTTTGTCTCTAAAATGACAATGTTTTAGTCTAAAAAAATCCCACAAATTGCCACTAGGTGACACTCACAGGCTTTTACCTGTACTCCACACAGGGCTTTTTTTTTTTTTTCTTTTCCCCATTTTGTACTGGAGATTTAACCCAGGGTGCTATATCACTGAGCTACATCTCCAGCAGCAGCACCACAACCCTTTTGTTTTAAATATATTTTTGGTTGTATATGGATACAACACCTTTATTTATTTTTATGTGGTGCTTATTTTATGTCCTCAGATCAAACCCAATACCTCCCAGGTGCTAGGCAAGTGCTCTACCACTGAGCTACAGCCCCAGCCCATCCCTAGCCCTTTTAATATTTTATTTAGAGACAGGGTCTCACTAAGTTGCTTAGGGCCTGGCTAAGTTGCTGATGCTGGCCTCTAACTTGCAATCCTCCTGCCTCAACCTCCTGAACCACTGGAATTAAGGTGTGCACCACCATGCCCAGCTTTTGTTTGTTTTTTTTTGCAGTTCCTGGGGATTAAATCCAGGGTTTATTTCATGCCAGGTAGGCACTCTGCCACTGAGCTCATCTAATCGCCAGCCTCACACAGCGTTCTTGAAAAGCGAATTAGTGACCTGCATGGGCTTGAGCGATCTTACTGACTCCCATCCAGTGTGTTCAATCAGTGTTGGCAGCTAGGCAGATTTATATGCCTTTTATTTTACCAGGTTAGCAAGGGGAGGTTTCCCCAGGCCAACCCACATCTGTCTCCAGAATACCTCCAGGTGAAAAAACATGCAACCACTGTACATAGTCTGTCAGGCTTTCCAATTTCCATTCCATCAACTACTGCATTCCTGGATTCTCTGATCTCTCCCTCCCGTTAGGACTTCACAGATAGGTTATGGAATCACTGTGTGTGATTCAAGGAATCCCAGAAAAGTCTCTTCTGTAGTCCCTGATCATTTTATCTTCTCATGCCCATATGGCCTTGGGTCTCCAGAAGGGGTAGTCATTATTATTATTTTTAGTAATGGAATTGAACCCAGGGGCACTTAACCACTGAGCCACAGGCCCAGCCCTTTTTGTATTTTATTTAGAGACACGGCCATGCTAAATTGCTTAGAGCCTCCATAAGTTGCTGAGGCTGGCTTTGAACTCACAATCTTCCTGCCTCAGCCTCCCGAGCCGCTGGGATGACAGGTATGCACCACCATGCCCGGCAGTGGTCATTATCGTAATGACATTATGGGACCAGAGCTCCAGGAGACTTCAGATCAACTTTTTCCGAGCATATAAAATTTTTAATTTGCCTCCAAGCTTTTTAATTCCTCCAAAACGGGGAGAACAGGCAGGCGTGTTTGGGGCCTTCAATCCTGCCTCCCGTCAGCCCCCCCTATCTTCCAGGAGTGCTTGTGTTGAACCTCAGTTTTGAGCCCCTCAGCGTCTGCTCTGTACATCCCATTTCTTAAGAGCCACTGAAAGATGTCCGCGCTGCTGGGTGGGCCCCTTAGAGGTTGTGTCATTTATAAAATCCACTACGAACTTCTGCCTCAGTAACTGAGGATGGCACAGCTACACTCCCCTGCCATGGGGAAGCCATGGCCCTCCAGGAATCCGAGGTTCATCCTGTCCCAGCCTGTCGTCCAGTTCCTACAGGTAGGAAATGTCTCACCTGAGGGCCTGCCATTCATATCCAAAGCAAGGAGTCCAGAGCCTGTAGTTCTAACTGTGGACTTTGTTGGGGCCCTTCCACTCTATTCCCTGCCCTGATCTCTCCAGGGCCAGAGACCAGAAAACTAGCGGCCCCCCACCCCATACAGCCCACTGAAACTATTCAAACTAGGTAATCCTAAACCTGCCCACCCTGCCCCACCGGTTCCCTCCTGAGAAAACCACAGAAAAATCTCTCGCCCACCCTTTCCCCCTCCTGCCCTCTGGCCAATCCTGGTGCTGCTGCATGTTGCCCATGTTGTCACACCACAGTGAACCAAGTAAAAACTTCCTCCAGGAGGGCCATTTTTATGTCTGGTGTCTCAGCATATCCGACGGGAACAAATCCGAGGGACCCTTAGAGCAACTGGCACTGTGAGCCAACCACCTGGATTGACTCCAGATGGAGGTAATATAGCCTTAAGCTGCTCTTGGCCAACTGGGCTGTAAGGGACCCCGCAGGTTAGCAGCCATAGCCTGGGAAGGCACCACTCACTGTTAGGGTCCCTGACCCTTAATGGCTGCTGTATTGTGTTGTTGTCACCAGGTGTTGCTATGGATTCCCAACATATAGATTACAACTTGAAAATCTGAGCCACCCCTACCCAGAGCTGCTCTATAATGAATCAGCGTTGAGTGTTTGGGACTGAGCACCTGGAGCACTCGACATCTTCCTCCACATTGGTGGACAGGGGCCAGGACAGAGCACCTGGGAATGTATAGGTGATTGTCTACATCAGTTTCTTTTCTCTCTCTCTCTCTCTCTTTTTTTTTTTTTTGGTACCAGGGATTGAACCAAGGATGCTTAACCACTGACCCACATCCCCAACCCTTTATTATATTTTCTTTGAAGACAGGGTCTCGCTGAGTTGCTTGGGGCCTCGCTAAGTTGATGAGGCTCACCTTGAACTCACAATTCTCATGCCTCAGCCTCCCCAGCCACTGGGATTATAGGCATGTGCCACCATGCCCAGCTATATCAATTTCTTGAAAAGGTCCTTCTGAAAGGGACAAGGAGTGACTGCCCTCCTAGGACCATGGAGGAGTCTAACCTACTGATCAGGAGGCACCAACAAGTAGTGGGGCCAACTGAGTCATTTATATGAGAGTGTTCAGTGTCTGAGACATTATAGCTCCTGGGGCACCTGATAAACCACTTCCCCATTTTCTTCTGAATCTTGCTGAGTCAAAAATTTCGGCCTGCCTGTAATCCCAGCCCCTCAAGAGTCTGAGGCAGGAAGATAGCAAGCTCAAGGTCAGCCTTAGCAATTTAGCAAGGCCCTAAGCAACTTAGTGAGACCCTGTCCCAAAATAAAGAAATAAAAAGAGCTAGGGATGTAGTTCAGTGGTAAAGCACCCTTGAGTTAAATCCCCAGTCTAAAAAAAAAAAAAATTCGGCCTCTTCTGTGGAGTGTGGCAGTGCTCCACTCAGACACCTGCTTATGTGTCAAAGTTGGGATCAATGTGAGGGCATCCTTCTAAGGGGAAGCTGGCACTTGGTGAATGTAGTTGTTCAGGTTGCAAACTCCTTTGCTGATGTCTCTATACTGTTGCTGAAATTTGTCCCCTGAACCAGTCAGGAGTAGGAGACCCCACCTCTGAGACCAGGGGCTCAATGTTCAATAAAAAGGAGGAAAAGAGCCTTCTGTAGCCAGCACACATGGCCTGAATGGCTACAGGTTCTCTGCGTCCACTGGGGACAGAGCAGTTATGCTGGACTGCAGGGCAAGGGGCCTGCTGTACTGTAGCTGAGCTTGTGCCAAAGAGTTCTTCCTGGACAGAATTGAGAAGATCAGAGCAAAGGTGAGCTTCATGAAGTCAGTCCACTTGTGAGACGCATGGAAAAGTTCTTTACTGAAAAGAGTCGGCCTGGTTTTCTGTCATGGCCAACTCGCACTGTCTCTATTGGCAATGGGAGACTGTAAAGTACATCTACTATCTTTGCACAGACTGAGGTTGCTAACTCTAACAACTTGGTAAAAGAAAAACATCGCAGCACATCATAGAACGGGACTTTGGAGGAGTTACTTGTCGGAAACCTGAAGGTACGTTGGGCGCTCAACTCTTGGGAACTCCATTTGAAAATGCCAGCGCGTTGGAATGTTTCTCTCCTGGACGCTGTCAGACCTGCAGTGGGAAGCATCCATCTGTCCTGCAGTGGAGGATCTTGGAAGATCTTCAAGGAAAAGACGGAATAGAAGGAGGGAGTCCCAGAGACTCTGCCCATGGGATAAAACCTCCCTTCCATTCTCTTCTTTTGGGAAATGAAAACCTAAAGTTTAAATAAATAATAATAAATAATGAAAAAATAAAAATTTGGGGGGAAAAAGAGGAAAGGAAAGAAACATCTGGTCTTGCGGAGTCGCTTAGGGCCTTGCTAAGTAGCTGAGGCTGGCTTTGAACTCGCGGTCCTCCTGCCTCTGCCTCCTGAGCCGCTGGGATTTCAGGCGTGCACCTGATTTCAGGCATGCCTGGCTTCTTACTCTTATTTTTTAAATATTTTTTTTTTTTTAGTTGTTGATAGACCTTTATTTATTTATGGGTGGTGCTGAGAATCGATCCCAGTGCCTCACACATGCCAGGCAAGTGCGCTACTGCTGAGCCCAGCCCAGCCCTTTCTTCTTACTCTTTTTTTAGAAAGAGATTCTGACTTGATACTGGTCCTGGGTAGAATCCGAAGACCTACCCACGGGACCTCAGGTGACTATGCAGCCTGAATTTTCCTTGACAAACTGGGTTTTGCTTTCCTCATCCATAAAGTCACATGCATTAGGGACCAGGCTCCTACGGGTACAAGGAGGTGTCTCCAATTCTCTCCTTTCCAGCTCCCGTTGCAGTACTTTGTCTCCTGCAATCCATTCCTACATCCTGTTGAGAGTTTGACTGAGAAAGAAAAAATTGAGCCTGGTTTACAGATGGGTCTGTGTGATGTGCTGTTTCCACCCCAGTGCCCAGCTGTGACATTATAGCCTCAGTCAGGGTGACCCTGAAGAGCAGCGGTGAAGAGAAATCCCATGAGCACACATTTGCTGAGACTGAGCAGTGCCAAAAGACTAGGTGTACACAGACCCAGGGCAAATGGGTTGGATTGTCAGGGACTTAAAAGGAAAAAGATTGGGGGCTGGGGTTGTAGCTCAGTGGTAGAACATTTGCCTAGCACATGTGAAGCCCTGGATTCAATCCTCAGCACATCATAAAAATAAATAAATACAGGTATTGTGTCCATCTACAACTTAAAAAGGCATAAGATTGGACTGCTGGGTATGGTGTCACTATTACTACTCAGCTACTTGGGAGGCTAAGGCAGGAGGATCACAATTTCCAGGCCAATCTGGGCTCTTAGCAAGACCCTGTCTCAAAGTAAAATAAAATGAGGGGGTAAGATAGAAAAGACTGAAGGTTTTTATTTTGATTTTAAAATAAATAAAAAAATACAATACAATAAACCATGCACAGTGGCGCACACCTGTAATCCCAGCAGCATTGGAGGTTGAGGCAGGAGGATCAAGAGTTCAAAGCCAGCCTCAGCAATGGCAAAGCACTAAGCAACTCATTGAGACCCTGTTTCTAAATAAAATACAAAAAAGGCTGGGAATATAGCTCAGTGGGCAACAGCCCCCAAGTTCAATCCCTGGTACCAAAAACAAAACAAAAAAAAGAATAAAATACAAGGCTGGTGACGTAGCTCAGTGGTAGAGTGCTTCCTAACATGTGTGAGGCCCTGGTTCCATCCCCATCAGGTAACTCCTTCAAAGTCCTGTTCTACGATGAGCGCTGTGATGTTTTTCTTTTGCCAAGTTGTCAGAGTTAGCAACCTCAGTCTGTGCAAAGATAGTAGATGTACTTTACAGTCCCCCATTGCCAATACAGACAGTGCGAGTTGGCCATGACAGAAAACCAGGCAGACTCTTTTCAGTGAAGAACTTTTCCATGCGTCTCACAAATGGACTGATTTCATTTCAGGCGTCACCAATGCAATGTTGCGATGTTCTACCATTTTGGTCTGGAGTGGTCGTGGCCTGGAACTTCCATTTACTCTTCCCTTCCAAAGGGGCCAGAGAACTTACGTGAGTGCTCTTCCAGTTGCCGAGTGTGTTTACTGCAATTATACATTCAAGGATTAAAGTGCTGGAGATGTAGCTCCATGGTAGAGCACTCGCCTAACATGTGCGAGGCCCTGGGTTCAATTCCCAGCGCCACCAAAAAAAAAAAAAAAAAATTGAAGAACTATCAGTTGATCTTTAACAGGGTTACCAAGAAAATTCAGTGGTAAAGGAATAGTCTTTCTGCTGGGTGCAGTGATATCATACCTGTGGTTTCAACTACTGAGGCGGAAGAATCTTTTGAGCCAGAAATTCAAGACCAGCCAGGGCAACATAGTGAGACCACCCCCATCTCAAAAACAAAAAAGGACAGTCTCTCCACAGTTGGATATACACATGCAAAAGAATGAAGGGAGGGCTGGGGACATAGCTCAGTTGGTAGAGTTCTTGCCTCCCATGCACAAGGTCCTGGGTTCAATCCCCAGCACCACCACCAAAATAAATAAATAAAAATAAAAAATGAAGGGAGCCAGGCACAAACCTATAATTCCAGTGACTCAAGGGGCTAAGGCAAGAGGATCAGAAGTTCAGGGTCAGACTGGGCCACCTAGAACATTCTGCCTCAAAGAAAGGTAAAAAATAGAGCTGTGGATGTAGCTCATTGGTTAAGTGTCCCGGGCCCCTGGGTTCAATCCCCAGTATCAAAAAAAGGAAAAAAAAAAAGAAAGAAAGAATAAAAAATGAAGCAGGAACCCTTCCTCACATCATACACAAAATAATAACTCAAAATGGATCATCTGCCTGAGTGAAGGACCTAAAACTATAAAAATTTTAGGAAAAAAATATAGGTGTAAACTTTTGGGAACCGGGTTAAGCAAAGCATTCTTAGATACAACAACCAGAGCTAAAAAAAAAAAAAAAAAAAATTGATTGAAATGGACTTCATCAAATTAACTTTTTTTATTTGTTCTTTTTAGATACACATGACTGCACAGTATATTCTGGTGTGTTTATACAAATACGGAGTACACCTTACTCTAAATAGGGTCCCAGTCTTGTGGGTTGTACATGATGTGGAGATTCACTTTGGTATGTTCACATACAGGAAAGTTATGCCCAGTTCATTCCACTGTCTTTCCTATTCCTGTCCCACTCTCTTCCCATTATCTTCTTTGTCTAATCTACTAAACGTCTATTCTTCCCTCCCCCACCTTGTTTTGTGCTAGCAGCCACATATCAGAGAGTACATTCAACTATTGTTCTTTTTTTTTTCAGATTGACTTATTTCACTTAGCATAACAGTCTCCAGATTCATTCATTTACCAGCAATATTTATTCCTTTTTATGGCTGAGTAATATTCCCTTGTGTTGTGTATATATACCATATTTTCTTTCTTTCCCTTTTCCTCCCTCCCTCCCTTTTTGGTACCAGGAATTGAACCCAGGGGCATTTAACCACTGAGCCACATCCCCAGCCCCCATATTTTCTTTATCCATCCCTCTGTTGAAGGCCGTCTAAGTTGGTTCCATAGCTTAGCTATTGTTATTTGAGCTGCTGTAAACATTGATGAGGCCGTGTCACCATAGTATGCTGACTTTAAGTCCTTTGGGTATATACTGAAGAGTGGGATAGCTGGGTCAAATGGTGGTTCCAAGTTTCCTGAGGACTCTCCACACTGCTTTCCAGAGTGGTTGCACCAATTTGCAGTCCTACCAGCAATGTATGAGTATACAATTTCCCCACATCCTCGTCAACATTGTTACTTATAATCTTGATAATTGTCATTCTGACTGGAGTGAGATGAAATCTCAAATATCCGTGTAGTTTTTGTTTTTTGGGGGGTTTGTTTTTGTTCTGTTTTGTTTGGTACCAAGGATTGAACCCAGGGGTGCTTAACCACTGAGCCACATCCCCAGCCCTTTTTAATATTTTATTTAGAGACAGGTTGTCACTGAGTTGCTTAAGGCCTCAATAAATTGCTGAGGCTGGCTTTGAACTCACTAATCCTCCTGCCTCAGAGTCTCTGCACAATTACGGGGCGTGCATCACCACGCCTGCTCAGTGAAGTTTTAATTTCCATTCCTCTAATTATTAAAGATGTTGAACATTTTTTCATGTATTTGTTAACCATTCCTATTTCTTCTTCTGTGAAGTGTCTGTCGGGTTCCTTTGCTTGTTTATTGATTGGGTTATTTGTTTTGTTTGTTTGTTTGTTTTTGGTGTTAAGGTTTTTGAGTTCTTTATAGATCCTGGAGATCAATGCTCTTTCTGAGGTGCAGGTGGCAAAGATTTTCTCCCATTCTGTAGGCTCTCTTCATACTCTTGGTTGTTTCCTTTGCTGTAAAGAAGCTTTTCGTTTGGTGCCATCCCATTGATTGATTCTTGATCTTACTTCTTGCACTTGAGGAGTCTTGTTAAGGAAGTCACTTCCTAAGCTGACATGTTGGAGAGTTGGGTCTATATTTTCTTCTAGTAGGTGCAGGGTCTCTGGTCTAATTCCTAGGTCTTTGATTCAGTTTAAATTGAGTTTTGTGCAGGGTGAGAGACAGAGGCCTAATTTCGTTTTACTAAATATGGATTTCCAGTTTTCCCAGCACCATTTGTTGAAGAGTCTATCTTTTCTTTAATATTTATTTTTTAGTTTTAGGTGGATACAATATCTTTATTTTATTTTAATGTGGTGCTGAGGATGGAACCCAGTGCCTCACAGGTGCTAGGTGAGCGCTCTACCACTTGAGCCACAACCCCAGCCCGGCTATCTTTTCTTCAGTGTATGTTTATGGCAACTTTGTCTGAATGAGATAACTGTATTTATGTGAATTTGTCTGTGTGTCTTAGATTCTGTTCCACTGGTCTTCATATCTGTTTTGGTGCCAATCAATACCATGCTGTTTTTGTTGCTGTAGATCTGTAGTATAATTTAAGGTCTGGTATTGTGATGCCTCCTGTTTCACTTTTCTCAGTAAGGATTGTGTTGTCTATTCTGCTCCTCTTATTTTTAAAAAATAAATTTCATAATTGTTTTTTCTATTTCTATGAAGAATGTCATTGGAATTTAATAGGAATTGCATTAAATCTGTATAGTACTTTTGGTATTAAGACCATTCTGCCTATCTAAGAATGAGAGATATTTTTCCATCTTCTAAGGTCTTCTTCAATTTCTTTCTTTAGTGTTCAGTAATTTTCCTTGTAGCGATCTTTCACCTCTTTTGTTAGATTGATGCCCAAGTTTTCTTGTTTGTTTGTTTTGTTTTGTACCAGGGATTGAACTCAAGGGCACTCAACCACTGACCCACATTCCCAGCCCTGTTTTGTATTTCATTTAGAGACAGGGTCTCACTGAGTTGATTAGCACCTCACTTTTGCTGAGACTGGTTTGAACTTGCAATCTTCCTGCCTCAGCCTCCCCAGCTGCTGGGATTGCAGGCCTGCACCACCATGCCCGGCTGATTCCCAAGTATTTTTTTCTGAGGCTGTTGTAATGGGATAGTTTTCCTAATTTCTCTTTCAGCTGATTCATCATCAGTGTATAGGAATGCAGTTGATTTATGGGTGTTAATTTTATATGCTGCTACTTTGCTGAATTCATTTTTACCCAGATCTTGGGAGCCATTATTTAGCCTACCACATCCACAATCTAGTAAACACAAAAAGCTAGCAATTAGTCTCCAGGCACGTGGTGCACACCTGTAGTTCCAGCTACTCTGGAGGCTCAGGCAGGAGGATAATTTGATCCCAGGAGTTTGAGGTCAGCCTGGGCAACATAGTGAGAATCTGTCTTAAAAAACAAACAAACAATAACAAAAATGAAAACACTGTCCTAAAGAATTAATACAATGTATGTAGATTAGCCCCATTTATGTTTAAAAGAAACCCCACTAAATATTGAATTTTAAGAGTCTTTATATGTCCTAGGTCAAGTTTCTTGACAGATACCTCTTGTGAACATCATCTTGCAATCTGGCTTTTCAGATTCTCGTGGTTTTTTGTTGTGTTTTTTTTTTTTTTTTTTTAAATTTGTTTATTTGTTTTGTTTTTGGTACCATGAATTGAACCCAGGAATGTTTTTCCACTGACATATATCCTACTTCCTCAGTTTTTAATTTTTTTTTTAGTTGTTGTTGATCACATTCCTTTATTTTGTTTATTTTTATGTGGTGCTGAGGATCGAACCCAACACCTCGCACATGCTAGGCAAACACTCTACCACTGAGCCACAACTCCAGCCCCAGTTTTTTTAAATTTTATTTTGAGACAGGGTCTTACTAAGTTGCTGAGGCTGGTTTTGAACTTGCAATCCTCCTGCCTCAGCCTCCTGAGTTTGCTGGATGACAGTCCTGCACCACCACACTCAGTTGGCTTTTCACATTCTTAATCTGTTTGGAAAAGTGGAAGAGTAGAAGAATTCATTTGATGATGTCCAATTTATCAATTTTTTAATAGCTGATGCTTTACGTCTCAAGAAATCATTGCCTTTCCCACAGTCACAAATATTTTTTTTTCGTATTCTTTCTTGGAGCTATAGTTTTAGCTTTGATGTTGAATAAATGCTCCATTTTAAGTTACTACTGTGTTTGAAGTGAGATAAGGATAGAGAGCCATTTTATTTATTTACTTACTTAACCCAGGAGGATCACTTGAGTCCAAGTTCTTGGCCAGCCCAGGAAATATAGTGACCCTGCTATATATAAAAAACAGCCGCCACCAAACAAATAAATATATGATGTTGCAAATTTGATATTAAGAAAAAGTGACACAGGCATATAATTTAGAAATACAAAAATAACTACTAGAAGAAAAGAAAGGAAAATTATTGCCCTGGAGAACAGACCTGGAGATCATTGTGAAGCTGCAATTTTGTTTTTATGGGTCTTTGGTATATTTGATATTTCAATTATTATATATATTATTGATATATTTTAAATAAAAGCACAGAATTGATATTACTTGTAAATTATTTCAATTAACCCTCAGGCTTAAATGTTTTTAGCAAGGTTTTTTTCTCTCCCTGGTGAAAAATCAAGTTCTTAATGTACTGATAAATTCCTACTTTGAGAGATTCTCATTCTCTTTCAGAGTCATAAACATTTATAAGGTATAATTCTCTCAGATCTGCTGGGAGAAAATACCTTCTTACTGAAATGGTGAGCTGGTGTATTTAAGGAAACTAACTGCTGTGCATACTCTGGGTGATATTAAATTCATTCTTAAGTGATGTAAAGGTATAAACAGAAACCTAAGCAATTCAACTACTGACTGAGTTCCTCTTATCTGAAATACTTGGAACCAGAAGTGTTTTGTTTTGTTTTGGTACCAGAAATTTAACCCAGGGGTGATTAACCACTGAACCACATCCCCAGCCCTTTTTAATATTTTATTTAGAGACAGGGTGTCGCTGAGTTGCTTAGGACCTTGTTAAGTTGCTGAGGCTGGCTTTGAACTCGTGATCCTCCAGCCTCAGCCTTCTGTGCTGCTGGAGTTATAGTTGTGCCCCACTGTGCCTGGCATCAGAAGTGTTTTGGCTTCAGATTTCTTTAGATTTTGGGTTATTTTCACATGAATAATGAGATATCTTGTGGATGGGTTCCAAGTCTAAACACAGAATTCCTTCACACTTCACATACACGTTATACACATAGACGGATGGCAATTTTATATAATATTTTAGTAATTTTGTGCATAAAGCAAAGTTTCATGATGTGGAATTTTCCACAGTATCATGTTGGCACTTAAAGCTTCAGATTCTGAGGCATTTTGGATTTCATTTCAGATTAGGGATGCTCTACCTGTAAGGATGTAAAGAATTAGACTGCATTCCAAAAATGCTTATTTTGGCATTCCAGGGTTAAGTTTCCCTCCTTCCCTCTCCTCCCCTCCCCTTTCCTTTTCAGTACTGGGGATTGTACCCAGGGGCACTCTACCACTGAGCCATGTTCCCAGCTCTTTTTATTTTATTTTATTATTTTGGGACACGGTCTTGCTAAATTGCTCAGGCTGGTCTTGAACTTGCAATCCTCCTACCTCAGCCTCCCAAGTAAATGGGATTCCAGTTCAAGTTTAAATTTCTACAAGCAGGTCTCCTGAATCAGATAGCTCAAGTCTACTAAAAAAATAATAAAAAAAAATATAGGGCTGACTTTAAAATTTAGCTCTGATCCACAACTCTGGAACTTTAAAACCTGCTAAAGAAAAATAGGTAGGCTAATTTTGGCTCTTATTTTAGAAACCAAAAGAACTTTGAGTCTGGGTATTGAAACAGAGTATGAGAATAGTTCTAGCTGGATTCTGTCCTGAGTCTGGGAATTTTCTGAAGACGGTTCTAATTTGACTTTGGCGTGTTATCAGGGATGAGCCACTAAAAAGCATTCTTTGGGGCTTATGTGACCTTGCTTCCTGGGCTAATCCTGAAATGGAGCTCTGCTCAAGAGCTGAATGTCTGGGGCTCTTGTTTCTTATCTGACCACTCCCAGATGGACTTTGTGTTCAAGATGATGACCACCGTCACCCCTTAGATGCTCAAATCCCTTATCAATGGTGTAGCATTTGTGTAAAACATACACACACCACCCACATCCTTTCAATCATCTTTAGATGACTTATAATACCTAATACAATGTGAAAGTGATGTAAATAGTTGTATTGTTTAGGAAATAATGACCAGGAAAAAAATCTCCAAGTGTCTTGATGCAGATGCAACCATAGTAGACCTAACTACCCAGAACATGATCTACGGTTGGTTGAATCCATAGAGGTTGAACCCAGGATACCGAGGGTCAACTGTATTGAAATCTCCCCAATTTCATTCCAGAACAGATAAGACAATATTTTCATTGAATCACTTTATTATTACTGTAGGTGTTCAAATATGAACTGTAGTGGGTTTGTATGTGCCACCAGAGTGCTCTCCCACACACAGTGTCTGACCCAGCAGGCCTCCACCCTCAGCGCATGTACAGGAATTACTTCCTTAATGAGAAACGCAGATTTCATATTTCACACCCAGCAGTTTTGCTTAGTTCACTTGGCAGCTCTCAGGCTCCACTATGAGAAATGTGGCCTGACTTGGTTCAGTCATCTGGAGGTTTGCATCCAACCTTCCCAAGACTGGAAAGGGGAACACTCAGGTTTCTCAAAGATGAGAATTTTGGCCAGGTATAGTGGCGCATGTCTGTAATCCCAGCAGCTCAGGAGGCTGAGGCAAGAGGATCATGAGTTCAAAGCCAGCCCTAGCAACTTAGCAGGGCCCCTAAACAACCTAGTGAGACCCTGACTCTAAATAAAATATTAAAAAGGGCTGAGGATATGCCTCAGTGGTTAAGTGGCCCTGAGTTCAATCCTAGATAAAAAAAAAAAGAAAAAAACAAAACAAAAAACAGTTAGAATTTTGGCACCCAACACCCTGAGGAGTTTCTCTGGTAATTACCTGCACATTGAGTTTGTTGTACATTCACAGAGGTGAGAACGGTAAGTGCATTTATCCTGACTACAGCAAGTCTTCCGTCCTGCCATGTGCAGGGGCTGCTCTTCCCTGCCTGCTGGCACAGAAAGAGGTGGGAAGAGGTGAGTGGCCGTCATGTCATGAAGGGTCAGTTAATAGAAGAGGGCTTATAGAGTTCCACAAGGTCTGAAAAGGACAGATAGGCCCTCAATCAAAGGACATGACTCTTGACTGCAAAGTCAGTATGAGGTGTTGGTGGAAGACTCTCATGTGCAGGGTGAGATGCCTATTTTCTTGGCCTGGGCCATCTGTGGTTTTGTTCTTAGGGTCACATAGTGGTTGGAAAACAGACTCCAACAGAAATACAGGGGAGAACCAGGAGATGGTGAAGCAGGGCAGGGATGTATATGGTTCCTTTGTCCACGGCCACACAAAGCCACCCAGAGGTCCACAGTGGAAAACAGTGATACTTTCCTTTTCATGCTCATGGATTCTGCATGTTGGGAATTTCAGGGACTTAGGTGGCACGGTGGGTGGTCTCCTCTGCCTGTTGCATACTGCCGGGGGCTTCTACTGAAAGGCATTAACCGTGGATACGGGGACCAGATGGTTCCTTCCCTCACACATCTGGTGCCTGAGCCTAGATGGCTGGAAAACAGGGTCAGATGGACAAGTGCAGCCCTACCAGGGGCTCAAGGCCACAGGGGTTATGGGGGCTCAGAAGAAGTGCCTGGGCTTTACTACCCAGTGCTAGAAGCTGCAGAGTGTCACTTGTGCCACAGTCCACCAAGAAGCAATCACCACCTGCCAGCCGCAAGGACAGGGGGCAGGAACTGACACCACCTGTCCGTGGAGAAGCATCAGAAAACTTGGGTGTAGGTCATCAAAAAAGAAAATAATAATAATAATAACAGAATAAAAACTGCCCTAGCTGAAACTGAAAGAGGGTCCCCAAATGGCAGGGAGGAAAAACAAGAAAAAAGAAAAAGATTTAAACCTGGATACATCTTGATGTTTCACATCACCAAAGATGACTAATCTCAAAATTTCCATAAATAAAAAGATTTACCCCAAAGAAACAACAATCAGATGACATCGGATTTTTAGTTAGCAATAGTAAACACATGTTATAAAAGCCAAATAACATATTTTCAGGACAGGTGAGTTCCGAATAACTCCCGAGTTAGTCAACTTTTTATCACTGTGACAAGATCCCGAGGTAAGTAGGAAAAGTTGATTTTGGCTCATGGGATTTCTCTTTGGTCAGTTGGCCTGGCTGCTTTGGTACCTCATGGTGGGGAATCCACAGTGGAGGAGGTGTGCTCACCTTAGGATGGCTGGAAAGCTGAGAGAAGGGATCACGGGTCCCAATAGGTCCTTCAAGGGCACATGCCCAGTGACCTAACTGCCCACTTCGCCCAAACCTCTGATTGATAGGTCCCACCACTTCCATAGCACCACGGGCTAGGAACCAAGTCTTCAACACATGGAACTTTTTTTTTAATATTTATTTTTTAGTTTTCGGCGGACACAACATCTTTGTTTGTATGTGGTGCTGAGGATCGAACCCGGGCCGCACGCATGCCAGGCGAGCGCTCTACCGCTTGAGCCACATCCCTAGCCCAACACATGGAACTTTGGGAGATGACTACCATAGTTTCCCTACTTTACAATGGTATGAAAATAATGTGCATTTGATAGAAACCAGACTTTAAATTGTGAATTTGAATCTCTCAGACTGGGGATATAGCTCAGTTGGTACAGTGCTTGCCTCACATGCATAAGGCCCTGGGTTCAATCCTCAGCACCACAAAAAAAATAAAGAATTTGAATTTCTTCCTAGGCTCGAAGTAAGTGGTCCAACCCTCTTTCACAATGCTGGGTAGCATCATAAACCCCAGCTCCCAGTCCTATGATCAGGAGGGGAAACAACCAGTACCACTCCGTGTTGCCTAAAATAGGATGTTTGGCAGCTAAGGCACATTAAATGCATTTCTGATGTATATTTTCAGGTAGGTAGGTTTACTGGGACATAACCCCATCATAAGTCAGAGAATATCTGTTTACCAAAAAATGCAAAAAGGAAGACACTGGATACAAAAATCAGAGAAGAAAGAGACCAAGAAAGCAAGAAACTGCTTTTTATTTTTATTTTTGGTTCAGGGGATTGAATCCAGGGCCTTGTGCATGCAAAGTATACACTCTACCACCGAGCTAAACTCCCCTGTAACTGCATATTTTTAAAATTTCAATAGAAATTTGGAACCAAAATTCTAAACAATTTCTTTTGATTTCCCATCCCACCCCGCAAGAGGATGGTGAGTGCAGGCTCCTTATGATGGTCCCTGTAAACTGAAGAGAATCCTGATTCAGGATTCCAGATTTCTGGGGTTTTCCACCCAGCAGTGCTGCCTCAGGAGTAGATCAGCTGAACACGAAGTAGAACATGAAGATGTGCCATGACATGAGCACATGACCCAAAGCCACCTGTTTATGTCAGTCATCTTTACCTCCTAACTGCACACAACTCATTGTAGGGCTTACCTCGCTCCCTCCGCGAAATCCAGTCCCTCTTAAAATTCTTTCTGACATTTCACCTCAATTTGCTGACCTAACCATTTAATGTTTTTAAGCAATAGATTCTCCCTGATTCTGATTTCCCACTCGTATGAGTTGGGATTAGGTGAGTAAAAGAAAACACAAAACAATGCGCACACGTCAACGGATTTCTCCCGTGTAAACATCTGCAGCAGCAGGCCAGGGACTGTGGTGCTCCCTGCTCCAGGTGCCCATGTGCCCGGCAGCCTGAAGGTGCACGTGTGGGGCCCACAGATTACATGCCCACTGTCTCTGGGCCTAAGCCCATCTTTTCACACTCTGGTGCTGGAAGATCTGGAACTCGGAGAACTACATTTCTCAGGCTCTTTAGACAGCTGCTTCCTCCTGGGTTCTCCCAATGGGAAGTGCTAGATGGAGATAGGGAGGACCTTACTTCCTTTTTACTCAAGAAGCAGGGGCAGCCAGATACCTACAGTACCTCCAGGTTCTGCACTCGCAGCAGCAGGAACCCCTGACAGCTGAAGCACCAGCTGAACCAGCTCCCTCCTGACAGGCCAAGCCCCTGAGCCACCTGGGCACTGGGCCTCCTTTGGAAGTCCAAGTCCCTGCCAGGTAAACCTACCTACCTGAAAATATACATCAGAAATATACCCATGGGGCACACTCCAGGTTCTAGTCTACCCTTGCTTGCTCCCCTCTGGAACGTACCTGCTTCCTGTGTTGCGTTTCTGTGCTATTTCAGTGGCCCTTTTTCCTTCCTACACCTCTTCAACCAATTTTCTAATGTGGTGCTGGGCTTGAACCCAGGCTTTTAGACATGGCAGGCAGGCACTCTACGACAATGTCTTACATTCAAACCCCTGTGTTTGGACTTAAGAGTGGTATGCTTTTTTCCAGACTGGGTCCTGCTACTGAGTTGGTAGTACTTGTTACCACATTCCTAAGACACAAATACAAGCATTCTCTAATATACTCTATATTTTGCTTATATCACCTGATTTTCCCAGTAGACTATAAGCTCCATGGGGGAAAAATTGTCTGTCCCTTTTGTTCTCTGTAGTATTCCCAGTGCCTAAAACAGTGAGTGGCACAGAACAGGCATGTGTATTATCAGCCACAGTCCAGAGCAAACCCATGTGTCAGAAAAACAACATATGCACAGGGAGACAGAAACAGGGCTGTTTTTAGCCACAAATAACAGAAAACATAACTCACAGTAGTTTGAACAAATAGGAATTTATTTTTAAAAAAATTTTTCACATAAAAACCCAGCAGTTGGCAGTCTAGGGCTGGGGCAGCATCTCAACCAAATCAAGAACCCACTGTCTACCAGCTCCACGTGCTTCACCTCTGCCCTCATGGTTATGGGCACCCTCAGGGGTCTCCTCCACATTCCAGGCAAGAAGATAAGTGGGACAAATGGCCACACCATCTGCTTTTTTTTTTTTTTTTTGTACCAGGGATTGAACTCAGGGGCACTTGGCTACTGAGCCACTTCCCCAGCCCTTTTTTGTATTTGATTTAGAGACAAGGTCTCATTGAGTTGCTTAGCACCTCACCATTGCTGAGGCTGGCTTTGAACTCTTGATCCTCCTGTCTCAGCCTCCCAAGCTGCTGGGATTATGGCACAGACCACCATACCCAGCCACACCAGTTTCTTCTTTTCTCTCTCTCTCTCTTTTTTTTTTTTTAAACAAAAGCAATCTGAGACTCTCCTCAGGAGACTTCCACCAGCTTGTCATTAGCCACAGCATTCACATGGCCACCATAGCTGGAAGTCAGCTGAATACTTAGCCTTCCAGCCACCAAACAAGAGGAGAGTGAGGGATGGTGTTAGAAGTGGGTGCTCTGGGAGCCAGCTGAGTGTCTGCCATAGGTGTTAGGGAAGGATTAGTGAATCAATAAATGCTGGGACAAGTGGCTGAAGACAGTGGGGAAAATGGAATCCCTGCCTCACACCATACACAAAAATGAATTCCAAGTAAACTGTTAAGTTTGAAAAGCAAAATTTAACTTTTGGGAAAAACAGTTTTGGGAGAAAGATTAGGAATCCTAGACAATCAAAAGCAGACTATACATCAAATGACATCATTAGAAAAGCAAAAGCCAAGCATACCAGAAATGTATTTCTGCAAAGCCTATTACCAGAGAGAGGAGCATAACCAGAGAATTCCTATGTATCAAAGGGGGTCAAAAAGAAAAAAGGTGTCAAAATTAAAGCACCACACAGAGGAAATACACATGACCAAAAAGCCTCCACAAGACTGCCAAAAACTGAAAACTGACATCAAAAGCTAAGAGGTCAGCAGAGAGCATCTCAGCTGTCACCCATCTCAGCAGGAAGAGAAAGGACACAACCCATTTTGGAGAGCAATGTGGCCTGTCTAGTTAAACTGAAAATGTACAGGAACTACAACTACCAATTCTTGTATACTTATGGAGGAGGAAACATTCAAGAACATTTGAAGCAACATTGTGTTTAAAAGCAAAAACCTGGAAACCACTTATGTTTATTGATTGCAGAAGGGAGAAACTGGATCCATCCATACCACATAGGACAGTGATGCAGCTGCATTTTGAGCTATGTGTGATCCAAAGGTTCACCAGCACCACTGAGTTTTAAAAGTTGAGGCATATATCCATTTGCCACTTAAAGAGTTTTTTAAAAATGCAAAACAATACAATGTATTTAAAGATACATTATCTTCATGGTAACATTTTTAGAAACATAGTAGCAATCAGTTCTGGGAGGAGGAAACAAAGAGGGGTCCAAGTGTGCTGGCCCTCTATTCTCATGTTGTACAGCAAATACATCGATGTTTACCTTGTGTATAATGAAATAATTTGATTTTTTAAAGCACACGGCATCACACTACTCTGTGTGAAAATGCAGATGTGAGAACACCTGTCAAACTTTCTAAGAACAAACTTTAGATATGAATTTTGCAACAATTAACTTCACAGATACAAACAAAGCTATGCTCCAGTGGAAAAGTGTGCCCACCCAGCAGACCAGCACTACTTTCATATCTGCTCTCAAATCACCAAACACCTGCTGGTGGCTGAGACTAGACACTCTAGAACCACCAAAATGCGTTTTTAACCTTGTCTCTGTCTCACTCCAAGACTTTCTGAGCCAGAACCGGAGAATGAGCCAGGCTCCAGGTGGCTCTAAAAGCCGAGTACCATATAGTACCAATTTGCCTAAAATTTCAGGAATAGCAGAACCAAAAATTTAAAGTCAATCACAGTGAGGATGGTGCTAATGATGTAGTTGTAGCAGCTAGGAAGTTCCAGACCTCAGGTCTATATCATGGACATGTCCACCCGGATGCATCAGAGTGGACACACCCCCTGCCTGATCTGATGCATTTCCAGTGTCCACATAGTGTCATGGAGTGAAATGATTAATAGACATCACCCACTTAGAAGAATGATATCTAGTAAGCACTCAATGTTTGCTACTTTTTCAAGTAAAGAAACTTGTTTGGAGAAAAGTGCTCAATAAAATATTTTAATACAGGGGATCATGACTACTATTCTTAATTAAGGCTTTGTGATGAGGCTCCTAAACCTGTGAAGGAAACGAAGTGGAATCTCCCAGTCACTGTGAGCCATTTCTGAACACCTACCCTGTGGAAATAGGAGTTTACCACTTAGGAAATGGCAAGGACATGGCTCTAGGTAATTCTCTGCTCTGGAGAATGGGTTCATTGGCTTCTTTACTATCTGTATTTTTTGCAATAAGAACCTACTTGACAATGTTAACTACGAAAAGCCAGACTGTGATGGGAAGACAGGGTTTTTGTTTTGTGAGATTGAAGACTCAAATGTTACAGAACTGTGTGGGAAGAGAGAGAACTGGCAAGGTCTCTCTGGGGTCAGATTTGGACTGGGCAGGGACGCACTGCAGCAGGCCGTGACCTGGGTGGTGGTGACCTGAAAGCTGACACATGGTGATGCTCTCCCTTCAGCAGTTGGCTTCCTTCCACTGTTATCATCTTTGTTCCCTTAAGGAAACCAAAGGAATATGACTGCTGTCCCAGACCTGTCCTCCTGACCCTCCAGGTCAACCCAAACCCCCTAGATTGTCACTGTACCCTCCTACCACTGTCTTGGCCTAGCCTTGAGCCTGGACTGAGGTCACACCCTCTGCATAGGACCCCAAGTCTTCCCTAACCCATTCTTTCATGGGGGCCCTGGAGCACAGGGAGATGGCAAAGGCTGAAAGCTGCAATGCAGTGGCCAGTTGGAAGTTATCAGAAGAAAAAGAAAAGCAAGCCCCTGAGGGCGTCACACGGCTGAGGTTGGCTATTCCACTTTATTTAGCAAATAGTCACACTCTGGGCCCCACCGAGCAGCTCCTCCAGCATCACCTGAGTCTGCCTTGAGAAGCGCAGGGAACAGGAAGGCTCATGTTCCCCACCTGGGCCTTGTCTGCCACCACACACAACACACACCTTAGGACAACACCACTGCTCTGGGTCCTCAGGAGCCACCCCAATGTGGTCTGGGGGGCCCTCCAGTGTTCAACGGCCTCCTGTAGGGCCTCAGCTCCGCCCCAGGTACAGAAGCCCCTACTCCTGAGATGCCACCCCAGGGCAAGAGGCTCGTCTCCAGCTGTGGAGTTGCTACACCCCAATCCTGGGCCTGCCACCTGTCCCTGCTGGGCAAGAAGCAAAATGTACGAAAATACTTTTAATCATTTCTTTGAAACAGTTAAGAAATAAGGTCGTCTTATTTTCTTTTACAATCCGAGTAAAAAAAACAGTTCACATTAGCGCCGGGGCCAACATCAGCTTCTTCCCGCCACGCCAGGCGCTCAGTAGAAACGCTTGTTCCGCTCCTGGCGCTTCTGGAACACCACAGCACCCACCACGGCACAGACGATGATGCCCAGGAGCGCGCACAGCAGCAGCAGGAACACCCTCCACCCTGTCAGGGGCCCGCTGCGGAAGTTCCCCGTGGGGTCGTCCACGTTATCTAAGGAAGAAGAGAGGGGGGTGAAAAGGCAAAGGGGCAGGGCTGCTGGCTGGGCTCCAGGAAAGAGACCACATAGCAGGCCCAGCATAGGGCCACCACACCCACCCTACCCGGGACCTCAGTGAAAACCAGAGACTCCTGGGCTCCTTCTGAAAAGGAGGTACGAGGAGAGGCCCAGGAATCTATGTGACAAGCCCCAACTCCCCCAAGTCGCAGTGTGAGAATCCCCCTCCTCACCAGGAGAAACGGCTCTGACCAAAGGCTGCCCCTACCTGCAGCTCTCAGCGACCTCCCCGGCTGGCTCACAGGTCCTGAGCTACCACCCACACGCTGCAACCCTCTCTAGCCACACCACTCTTCTGCCTGCCAACTGTCAATGGACCCTACTGGGTGCCACACCCTGTCACACGTGGGATCTCAGATTCTGACCACCCTGGAAGGTGGTACCTTTTCAAAACTGAGAGAAGATGAGGACTTGGCTGTGACTACAGGCCATGAGTGGAGGGACTGGGATGAGGACGAGCCTTATGTCTGCCGTTTGGCCTCCACACTGTGGCCCTCCACTTGACACTGGGGTCTGCACAGGCCTTTCCCAACCAGGCCCGGGCTCAAGTCGGGCCTTTCTGCTGTGCTGTGTTTATGCTGCTCATTTGACAGAATGCCAGTTGCGAGTCAACCTACAGCCTCCTTCCTGCACAGCCTGAACCCAGGCTGGCCTGCTGACCCCAGCCTCTTTGTCCCTGCACAGTGACAACAATGAACTGAACCAGGGGAGCCTGAGAGATGTTGCTTTCCTGACAAGCTCCTCAACCCCGGGGCTCCCAGTCCTCCCTGGTGCCTTCTCTGCCTCAGGTGCTAACTGAGCCCCAGGGTCAGGGCCTGCTTGATACAGCTGGGCAAAGAAGGAAGCTTCGAAACAGCTGCCAAAGGAACAAGTGCATCAACTTCTGAAAACAAGTTAATCCTTGCTTTGCTGGTCACTTGGGGAGGAAAGTACTCAGTAGCCAGTATGGATTTTCCTCTAACCAGATGATGGTCCACAGCTGGATTTGTTCCATCTCCAAAATATTTAAAACTATGTGAATCTTTGAAAAATGAGATGTTGGTGCGGTGTAGTGGTAGACACCTATAATCCCAATGACTAGGGAGGCTGAGGCAGGAAGATACAAGTTTGAGGCCAGCCTAGGCAATTCAGTGAGATCCTGTTCCAAAAAATATACCTTATTCCTCCAACCATGACATTCACTCTATGAAGCAGAATTCGTGCCATGAGAAGAACCCAGGGTTTGGAGTTTTGCAAAAACCCAAGTTCAAATCTTGCCTTACCTCTTTCTGGCTGAGGAAACATGAGGGTTTCAGCCCCTTCAGCCAGCCATAGACTCAATCTCCAAAGTACTCACAGACTAACAGGCATGCCAAGAGTGCTGACACACTTCCTTCAGGCAACAAATTGCCGCTTGACCTTTTTTTTTTTTTGGGGGGGGGGGTGGTGGGTGACTGGGGATTGAACTCAGGGGCTCTCGAACACTGAGCCACATCCTCAGTTCCATTTTGTATTTTATTTAGAGACAGGGTCTCACTGAGTTGCTTAGTGCCTCACTGTTGCTAAGGCTGGCTCTGAACTCAAAATCTTCCTGCCTCAGCCTCCAAAGCCACTGGGATTACAGATGTGTGCCACTGCTCCCAGCACACCCCCTTGACTGAATGACCATTGTCCCTAGCCCCCAACACAGAAGGGAGCAGATACAGTGCTCTGGGTGTCCTGATTGGCTGCTGCTGCCTCAATAGAAACCACATGGCGTAGAGGATATCCTCACAGATGGACTGGCTTTCCTGCCTCAATCATTTCCTTAAAGACTCACCAGAGCTGACTGGACCCAAGCTTCTGGCCTCTTAGGAACTCCAGGCAGGACCAGGAGCACAACTCATCAGGGACAGGGCTGATACAAGAGCCCAGAACACAGCCAGAACTGGACCAGGAAGGGCTGAGAGCTCCAAACTCACCTGAGGCCTAGCAGGGACAGTCTGGGTGCACATACCTTTAGGTGACTTGAGGAAGTTGACACCAGGCTCTATCTTGGTCCAGTCGATGTTTTCCTCATCAGGTGTGTGCTCTACCATTAGCTGGAACAGCTTGATAGAGATGATGTCATGATTGTCTGCAGGATCAAAAATGAGCCTGTGATGGCATGGAGCCAGCCTCAAGGCCATGGCCCACGGACCCCTCAAAGAGAAGCTGATGTTCCTGATATGGAGAGTGCTGCTGCTGCCCATGGCTGGGCCTGTTTTCTTCCTAGCTACCTTCAATCCTCGAGGCAGGCAGTATTCCAGGGGCTGGGTGTGTTCAGCAAGTACAAGGCCCTCGTTTCAATCCCCAGCACCAAAAAAATGAAGAGAAACCAAGGAAAAAGGAGGGATGGAGAGAAAAGAGCATGGGCTTTATATTCAAAATCACATGGGTCTAAACTGCAGGCCTGAGGCCCTCTCTGAGGCTCAGTTTCCTCTTCTGTAAAACAGGAATGATAATCTCCATCATGGGTGTGCACCATGGCAAGTAAATGAGCACACATAGATCACACGGAAGACAATGTGAGGTAGAGGGTGTATATTTAAAACAGGGACCAGATCAGGGCTGGCCGAGAAGCCTGATCCTCCCAAGGGCAGGCAGCCAATAGATGCTCCTATCAGAGATCTGTGAAGGATGCAAATGAGAAAGTCAGCATCCAGCTAGGGGCCCAAGCCCAACACACAGTTAGCAACTGCACCTGAGGAAACTCAGGAAAGACATGGCCCAACCAGCATGGGCAGGAAAGGACCACCACTCGACACTAACAGCTCTCCCATTTTCGGGGGGTGGGGGCTTGAGTCTCAGAGCCACAATATGACATCCAGCCTGCCTAACTAATTGTAAGCTCAACAGGCTACAATCTGAGGAAAGGCCTTTTATTTATGGGGGTGGGTACAGTACTGGGTATTGAGTCCAGGGGCTCTCTACCACTGAATAACATCCCAACACACACACATACACCCTCCCCCTTTTTTTTTTTTCTTGAGACAAGGTCATGCTAAGTTGCTGTGACTGACCTTGAACTTGTGATCCTCCGGCCTCAGCCTCCAACTTGATGAGATTCCTGGTATATACCACTGCACCCAGCTAAAAAAGGCCTTTTTTAGAGGGAGAATCTCTGGAGCCATGAGAAGGGAGAACCTATATAGAGCAAGGCCCTGGCAGACAGGTCAGGCAGGGCTGAGTGGCATCTGATAGTCAAGCATACACGGTCCCTGGAGGCAGCAAGTGGCCAAGGAAAGAGTCATACTCTAGTTCCCACCTGAGCTCTGCCCCTTCCCATTTCCCATTTCCAATTTTTGGGAAATCCCTCAACTCTGAAATTCCCAGGGTGTTGGTTGTATAAAAAGTGAAAAGACGATTTCCTACTAAAGACTGTATCCCAGGATTGTCCACAGGATGCCAAATATCAACAACCCTCCAACTAATGGCCAGACACTACCACTTTTGGGGCCATCTCCACCACTCTTTACTGAGCTCCTCCAAACAGCCTTGGAGAGCATCCATCTGCCACAGATCTGGTTCTGTTCTCATCAAGAACCACCTGCAAAGTGAGCGCAGACCTACAATTCCAGCTACTTGGGAGGCTGAGGCAGGAGAATCACAAGTTCAAGGTCAGCCCAGGCAACTTAGTGAATCCTATTTCAAATAAATGGATGGGGATGTAGTTTAGTGGCCGAGCACTTGTCTAGCATGTGCAAGACCCTGGGTTTGATCCCCAGATCCACAAAAAAAAAAAAAAAACCAAAACCTCTGCAGACCCATGCAGAAACACTATAAGACAAAATTTCAGGTAACCCAGGGGAGAAGATGGGGTAATGGTTATGGTGGAGTCATCAATAAAACAAGACTGGTCCTAAGTTAGTAATTACCAAAGATGGAAGACAGGAACAGGGTGCTTATTAGATCAATCTCTCATCTTGGGGGTCTATACTGACACTGCCCTATTATTAAAGTCTAAAGCAGCAGGCACGGTGGTACAAGACTATAATCCCAGCCAACTGGGAGGCTGAGGCAAGAGGACTGCAAATTTGAGGCCAGCAAAAAGGCAACTTAGCAAGACCAAGGGCTTGGAGTGTAGTTTAGTGGTAGAGAGCTTGCCTAGCATACACAAGGCCCTGGGTCTGATCTCCAGTACCAGAAAAAAATAAACAAAAAACAAAAACATAACTTTAAAACAAAACAAAGGACATATTGGAATTAAGTGGACCCATGTAGTTCTCTGGGGTGGGGATGGGGGGTCTCCGGCCAGTGAACAGGTTACAGCCCTGAAAATGTTTATCCTGAAGATAAATAAACTCTTTGTCAGGTCATTCATATCACATCCCAGTTCTGGTCAGCAGGAGTTAGCCCTGGGTTTTATGCCTTCTGAGCACTCTCAGGAGAAGACTGAGAGTCACAGCCAAGGGCCACCACTAAGTATTACCAGGACCTGGTGACCTGGCAAAGTCCATACAGGCCAGAGGAGTCCCTGTGCTTACTGAGTACCCAATGCAGGCCAAACGAGACATATCCCTGACTTCATGGGGAGGTGGGGTGTGTGTCTGGGGTGGGGAGCACAATAAAGTCGATGATATGGCTGACTCAAAGATAGTAAATGCTAGGAAAAAAGGTTAGCTAGGAGTGTTGGGCACTGGAGGAGCAGGTGCAAATTCTAGTAAGGGAATTGGGGAAGGCCCCACCAAGTAGGTGACATTAAAGCTAGACTCTAAGAAGATGAAGGTCAGACAGCAAGTCAAAAGGCCAAAAGCAGGATGACACTGGTGTTTCCAAGGAACACCTTAAGCTGAGTAAGAAGCAAGCCCTGAATCAGACGTTGCAGGGGTGGGGAGGGGTAGGTAGACTATGTTGGGATGGTGCCTTGCTGTGAATTCACCAGTGCACTGGAGATGGCATGGAGAGGAAAAAGAAAAGTACAGGATGACATCAGGGTTTTTCAGCCTGAGCAACTAAAAAGTCAGAGGAGCCATTTACATCTTGCTGGGCAAAGTATGGTCTTGAGTAGTGGGCATATTAGGGCTCAGATGGGCAGCTGAGTGGACACTGGCTACTGCTTATGTAGTAGTATTTGCAAGTATACAGCGTCTAGATTCAAAGTCAATCTCCTAAAGATAAAGGAAGACTGCTAATGGATTGCTCAAAGACTAAGTCATGGGCACACCAGCATTTATAGACAATGGGAAGAGAAGGAAGATGGTGAGTGTGGAAATCAAAAGAAGGTGATCAACTATGTGAAAAGGTTCCAACAGACCAGGGAAGGCTCGGGCTAAGAATGGTGGACTTCTCACTCAAACCACTCACCAGACAGGTCTCCAGTGCCAGCCGAGGCTCCAAAATAGTAGCCGGTGGGTAAGCGTACTCCCGTGATATCAATGCAATTTTTCCACTCATTCTTGTCCTCCAAGTCAGTCATCACCTGTGGCCAGCCAACATGTCAAATACACCTGCAGGCCCAAGCTTGCCATTTCCCCAGCCTCTAGAGAACCAGCAAAGGCCCAGCCAGCCTCCTCCCTCACACCTGCTCACCGTCAGACGGCCCCGGGAATAGCGCACAGCCAGGAAGGTATCATGGTCCCGGTTGCGAAAATCGGCCGTGCAACCTGCCAGCTCAGTCCAGCGTCCATCTTTGCTATGGTCATAGGAGAGGGAGCCATTGTTCACCATCACTGAGATGTACGGGAACACACGCTGGAACCAAGACACCAGTTAGTTCACTACTATCCCTTCTTCAGGAGGAAGCAGGCACACCCACCATCCCAACCCCTGGAGGCTGCTTTTGTGCCAGGACCAGGGAGAAATCCCAGACCCCACCCTCTAGCCAGCTGTCTAGTCCTTGCTTTCCTGCTCCACAGGAGAGAACAGGGCCCTACCTCAGTGGTCTCATCATTGGGGTATGTGTCCAGAAAGATGGCTAAGCCGTGAAAGTTGTCTTTGCTTCCAAACACAGGTCCTGGAATCATAAGGAGATACTCACACAATGGGAAAAACTGGAGATGTCCCCATGGGTAGCTCAAAGGCAATATGTGTAAGGGGCGGGACAGCCCAACTCTGGTCATTCATGCAGGAGACAAGGGAATTCCTAAGGATGAAGCTGAGATAGGGGGCAAGGAGGGACTCAAGTGTAACAGAGAGGACTCAAGTTTAGAGCCTGAACTATAAGGGGACAGCCACCTCGCCATGTGCTGTGAGGTGTCAAGGGGTTACCCAGTCTAGGAAAGATGGGAGAAGCCACAAAGGACCCTCTCAAACCAGGGTAGCACATTTTCTATAAAGGGTCACACAGGAAACCTTTACAGCCTTGAGGTCTATATACAGTCTCTGCTGAATGGCCTTCATATTCTAGCACTTAAAAAAAATAATAATAATAATCCTTTAAAATGGGAGAATGGTTAAAACAGGTTACAAGGGGTATAACACTAAGCTACAGGACTAGCTGTTCCTCCTCTTCCCTAAAGGGCCCTCCTTCCAGGAGAGTAGGGCTTTATCTTCAAGTGGGAGCAGACTCCTATCAGGGCAGTGCAGGGTAGAAGATCCTTGGCCCCAGAAACCCAGGCAACTTCCTGCCTTGCCCACCCTGACCTCCCTAGTGGGCCAGCAGCCATGGGGCACCCACCCTCCAGGACCCAGTGGGGCCACCTGAGCAAGCACTGCCTTACCTGGTACAAGGCGGTCCCGGGTGTACCACAAGGCGATGCCATCTCCATGGAGATTCTTCTTCCCTGTGCCATGGACTTTGAAGTGGACGTGCATCTCCCAGTCTTTGAGGAAGCAAGGCTGGATGGGGGGTGGGAGACAGACAGCACTGCTCAAGAGATTCCCAGGATGTTTGAACAAGTTAGAGGCAACCCTGGCACAAACAGTGCCCCACAGAACTATCTTCTTGCCTCTACCAAGACTTGGTACTTACTGATAAGCACAGAGCTAGGTGGCAGGATTACAAGTGTCACTGACCCTGGACTCCCAAGCATTTTCAGCAGGAAGGGAAGGGATTGCTGGGCCCCTACATGAGAAGAGGTAGGCCATGCAGTGTCCCAAGGCTGCCAGAGGCCCTCCTCTGCCTTGCCAGGCCTGTTCTCATCCTGGCCTCAACACCAGCCAAATCCCCTAGAGTCTGTTCTACCTCCATTCCCACTGTTCCTGCCCTGGGATCTTGAAAAATTACCCCTATCTGAGGTATGTATTTTACATAAACAAAAACGTGTTTTGGGGCAAAACAACTCATACTCAACAGATGTGAGGACAGTCTTGATACATACCCAGCTCTATTTGACCCCAAAACTTCTGCTGTCTTCTATACTTCCTACAGCCTTCAGGCCTTTAACATAAATGACACCAGCTACTTTCTGCCAACCCCTCACCCCCACCTGACTCTTCTGTTCTAACCAACCTTCCAAAGTGAAGAAAATCAGGCTCAGTGAGTGCCCAAAGGACTCGAACCTAAGTCTGACTGACTACAAAGCCCAACTCCTGGCCAGGATACCTGCCAACCAGGCCCAGCTTAAATGAGGTACCAGTATCAGTGCTGAAGCCTGATTAGGGAGGTGCTCTGGGTCCTTTTAGCCACCATATGAGAAGCAAATGCTCTCTGACAGTCATGGACATCAAGAACAGAGCTGAGCACTGCCTACAGCCAGGGGAACAGCTTGCCAAGAAGCTGCTCATGAAAACTAAGGTGTCAACAACTACTATGAGAAGGAAAAACTTTGCAGAAGTCAGAGATGTGTATATAAGCACATGATTTAAAAAACAAACAAACAAAACAGTCAGAAAGGCAAACCCAAAAAAAGATATGGTTAACCTATCAGATCGGCAGCTATTAAAAACATTATTATATAATGCAGATGAGGATGCAGAGAAACACACACTCTCAAGCAACAGGTGTGACTGTAAATGTAAATGGTCCTGTCTTCTTAGCGGCAATTTGGCTACAGCTTTTTAACAGAACAAGGGAGACCCCAGTAGTACTTATTACCTAATGATATCAATGATACTAAAAAAGAGGCTGGGAATGTAGCTCAGTGGTAGAGTGCCTGCCAAGCATGCATGAGGCCCAAAGTTCCTGCAAACAATATCAATGATCTGCTCCCATTTGGGGGTGGGGAGTTAAGAAAAAATGTAAAGCATTAACTGATATTAATGACAGGTAATTCTGAGAACTGTGGGGAATGTTTACTTTCTTTTTATATATATATATTTTTAGGTATAGATGGACACAACACAATGCCTTTATTTTTATATGGTGCTGAGGATTGAACCCAGGTCCCACCAGTGCTAAGCAAGCGCTCTACCGCTGAGCCACAATCCTAGCCCTAGGGAATGTTTACTTTCTATCTTTGAATATCATACAAATGAATATTGCTTCTGTAACCAAAAAAAAACTCAAATCAAAAATAAAAAACAGGCCGGGCACAGTGATGTACACCTGTAATCCCAGCATCTCGCGAGGCTGAGGCAGGAGGATAGTAGGTTCAAAGCCAGCCTCAGCAACAGCAAGGTGCTAAGCAACTCAGTGAGACCCTGTCTCTAAATAAAATACAAAATAGGGCTGGGGATGTGGCTCAGTGGGTGAGCGCCCCTGAGTTCAATCCCTGGCACCCATAAATAAATATAGATAGATGGATAGATAGATAGATAGATAGATAACAGGGCTGGGTTTGTAGCTCAGTGGTAGAGTGCTTGCCTAGCATGGGTGAGGCACTGGGTTCAATTCTCAGCACTGCGTATAAATAAATAAATGTCCATCAACAACTAAGAATAAATAAAATAAAGTAAAAAAGTTTGTCTCAGTGTAGGCAATCTAGTTTGTGCATTCTTCAATTTGCCAGATTCAATGTTCTATCTTGGGTTACCAGGAACCCAAATGATAAGATCCAGTCTGGTCTCTGAAAGCATGAAACTAATCAGGACCCACATGGCAACTCACAATGAGTTTAAAACTTCAGATCCTCTCTTGTTTGGGACAGTTCACTAGTTTGGAAACATTAGCAGAATGTGAAGGGGATACTGAGAGGTGATGAGAACTAGCTCTCAAGGATAGGGGACAAGGAATCTGAGTCCACCGCTTGCTGAAGACTATGGAGGCCTTGCTTTGAGTTGGGTTCTCACAAAGACTGAAACCCAAAAGTAAGAGTACAATAGAAAGGCCCTTGGGGATTCAGCTCAGCTTTGAATCCTCTCCATTCCAAAAATTAGACTAAGGTGACTCTGGCCTCAAATTTTTCAACAATTGCACAAGTGCAATATCTGTTATAGGATCATAAATAACTGGTATACAAAGAGATGAGATCAAATAAAAACCAGATAGAGAATGAAAAAGAAAATAAGCCAATAAGAAGTCCAGATATGGGACTGGGTTGTGGCTCAGTGGTGGAGCGCTTGCCTAGCATGTGAGGCACTGGGTTTCATTCCCAGCACCACATAAAAATAAATAAAATAAAGGTATTGTGTCCATCTACAACTAAAAAAACAATACAATAACATAATGGGTGAGTTTAATAACAGTTTTAAAATAGTTAAGGGGAGGCCAGGTGCAGTGGCACATGCCTATAATCCCAGTTGCTTTGGAGGCTGAAGCAGAAAAATTGAGAGTTCAAAGCCAGCCTTAGCAAAAGCAAGGGCCTAAGCAACTCAGTGAGACCCTGTAGTCTAAGTAAAATACAAAATGTGGCTAATCCCTGGTACCCAAATAAATAGTTAAAGGGAGAATTTGTGAACTCAAGGTCATTTAATAAAAATATCCAGAATGAGGGCTGGGGCTATAACTCAGTGGCAGCGCACTTGCCTAGCATGTGTGAGGCACTGGGTTCGGTCCTCAGCACCACATAAAAAAATAAATTAATTAAATAAAGGCATGCCGTCCATCTACAACTATAAAAAAGATTTATATACATTATGTAATACATATATTTTATATATTATATATATATATATATGTGTGTGTGTGTGTGTGTGTATGTTTTAGTTGTGGATGAACCTTTTTTTTTTTAATTTTTGTAATACTTATTTATTAGTTTTCGGCGGACACAACATCTTTGTTTGTATGTGGTGCTGAGGATCAAACCCGGGCCGCATGCACTCCAGGCGAGCGCGCTACGGCTTGAGCCACATCCCAGCCCCATGGATGAACCTTTATTTATTTTTATATGGTGCTAAGAATCAAACCCAATGCCTCACACATGTGAGCCAAGCGCGCGCGCGCACACGCACACACACACACACACACACACACACACACAAATCTATAAACCAAAGGAGATGAAAGAAAACGATATGCTATGTTTTGGATAACATTTGACTGTATCTCCCAAAGACCCATGTATTAGCAGCTTGGTCTTCAGTATGGTGATCATTAAGAGGTGGTAGGATCTTTAAGTTGGTCCTTGGTAGGTTATTACTGGCTTCTCCATGTCTCTGCACGTCATCTCGTCCTTTCATAGGTACTCCATCAATGATGCTATTTGTCATGAGTTGATGTAGCCAGCATCAACATCATGCTATCTGGACTTGCAGGCTCTTGAACATCAAACTAAATAAACCTATTTTTCTTTATGAAAATTATCCAGCCCCAGGTATTTCATTATAGTAACAGACAACAGATTAACACACCATACCTACACAAACACACACACACAGAGAAAGAGTGAGAGAGAAGAGAAAAAAAAAAATTTAACACGGAGGGAGGGGGCTGGGGTTGTGGCTCAGCGGTAGATTGCTCGCCTAGCATGTGCAAAGCCTTGGGTTCAATCCTCAGCACCACATAAAAATAAATAAATAAATAAAGGTATTGTGTTCATCTACAACTAAAAGAATGAAAGGAAAATTAAGACATTTTCAGACAAAACAAAAACAAATTAAAAGAATTCATTATTAGTGGACACAATTACCACCTTTCATTCTTTGTGAAGATGGAAAATGATCACAATATAAGAGTTCAGGAATGAAGAACAACAAAGAAAAAATATGAAGGTAAAAAAATCTACATAAATATTTGAGTAAAACAATTTAAAACAGAAAGCATTAAAATAAATGACAGCAATAGGGTAAAGAGAGTTTAAAGTATCTTAAGAACCTTGCATTATTCAAGAAGGTGGTTAAAGTATACATTATCCTTAAGTCTTTGGTAAACATGGACACATATTTTAAACTCTATAATAACCACTATAAAATTGCAAAAAGAACATACAACTTTCAAGCTAACAAAAAAAAAAAAATAGAACAGAACAATAAAAATTAATCCCAAGGAAATCAAGACCAGGGAGAATAATGAACAGTGTTCAAGTAAAACAAATAGAAGGTAAACTGTAACAGCCAAATTATATTGTTATTTTGTGTGCATGAATAAATATGTAACAAAAAATCCCATCATTATGTATAACTACAGTTTAAAAAAATGGGGAGGGGCTGGGTTTGTGGCTCAGACTCAAGAGTTAGAGTGTGAGGCACTGGGTTGGATTCTCAGCACCACATAAAAATAAACAAACAAAATAAAGGTATTATGTCCAAAAGAAAGGTAAATAGACAGGAGATCAAACTCAAGTGTGCAGGTAATTATATGTAAATGAACTAAATGTTAGATTAAAAAACAAAACATAAGGGCCCCTAGGACCTTTCTATACTATTTCTTACAATGGTGCATGAATCTACAACTAATTCAAAATTAAAGATTAAACTTAAAAATTAAATAAAGGTATTGTGTCATCTAAAACTAAAAATAAAAAAAATTTAAAGTAACTAAATGATCAAATATGATCAAATATCTAAATTTAAGAGTTAGCCAGATATAGTAGTGCATGCCTGTAATCCCAACAACTTGGGTAAGGTGAGGCAGGAGGACCACAGACAAGTTTGAGATCATCCTAAGCAATTCATCAAGACCCTCAGCAACTCAGTGAGACCCTGTTTCAAAATTTAAAAATTTTAAACAGGGCTGGGGATGTAGCTTAGTGGTAAATTATCCCCAGGTTCAATACCCAGGATTTTTTAAAAAGATAAAAACAGAATAACCATACAACCTGCTATTTCTACTTCTTCTTCTTCTTCTTTTTTTTTTTTGTGGTGCTGGGGATTGAACCCAGGGCATTATGCATGTGAGGCAAGTACTCTACCAACTGAGCTATATACCTAGCTCCTAATTCTATTTCTTATGTTTATACCCAAAAGAACCCAGAAGAGGGACTCAGATGTCAGTTCATCAATATTCACAGCAGTATTCACAAGAGTCAAAAAGAGGGAACAATCCAGTGTCCATCAACAGATGAATGGATTAACAAAATGTGGTTCACATACATAGAAATATTACTCAGCCACAAGTAAAAATGCATACTAAAATACAAAGGAAACTTGAAAAAATTATGGTAAGTTAAATAAACCAGATATAGAAGGATTAAAAACTGGACAACAAACTTTAAAAGGAGACCCCCCCCCTCTCTCTATATATATATATATATATATCTGTGTATTAGTCACAGTTGGACAAAATACTTTTTTTCACTTATTTTTATGTGGTGCTGAGGATCGAACCCAGTGCCTTGCACATGCTAGGTGAGAGTGCTCTACCACTGAGCCACAACCCTAGAAGGGGACTCTTTTTTTTTGTTGTTATTTTTAGTTGTAGATGGACACAATACCTTTGGTTTTATTTATTTATTTTAATGTGGTGCTGAGTTTTGAACCCAGTGCCTCAAGCATGAGAGGCAAGCACTCTACCACTGAGCCACAACCCCAGCCCTAAAAGGGGACTCTTAATGATAAAGATATTATTTAATCAAAGATAGAAAAAATTTGTTTCTATATATGCCTAATTTGGTTTCAAAATATATACAACAGAAACTGACAGAATCCTTGCTAATAGAATATTAATACGGGGAATTTATATTTTCATGTCATTCCCTACACAGAATTTTAATATAATATATTCATTGCTTGAAAATCTCTTATTTGTTAATCTATCACAGTACACCGCAACTTTTTTAAAACCTCCCTTAGTAACTGGTAAAAATGAACTGATAAAATGTCAAGAAGGATATAAAAGATTTGAACTCAATCAGCAAATGTGATTTACAGGACCTAAACCACATGCTACATTCTGTAAGTAGAGAATCCACACTCTTTGCAAGCATGCACAAAACATTTCCCAAAACTCTTGAGGGACCATGCCCAAGTCTTAACAGACTTTCAAGGGACTGAAATTCTTGACTGTAATGCAATTACACTAGATATCAATAATTTAAAAGTTTTAAAAATTACCAAAATAACCCTCATTTATTTGGAAAAAAATTAAACCATATCACACATATACAAAAGTCAATCTAGATACCACATTTCAATGATCTGGGCCTAGCACTAAAGAAAGAGCCCAGCTTGGTGTGAGGTGTGCACTGGAATAAAAGAGCAAACTGAGAAAGGGAAGAGGGAAAGGAAAATCTATATTCCTGTTCCAGGTATGCTGGTAAGAAGGTCAGCTTCAGGTAAACTCACATATGGAAGCGGAGAACCTGGAAACTGATTCTGACAAGACTATGCAAGCCTTAGAAAGTCTCCATAAACCCCAGATTAAAAACTACAGGGGCTGGGGTTGTAGCTCAGTGGTAGAGTGCTTGCCTCGCATGCGTGGGGCACTGAGTTCGATCCTCAGCACCACACAAAGCAAAATAGACATGTGTCCACCTATAACTAAAAAATAAATATTTGAAAAAAGACTACAGAGAAGGAGGAAAATTTATATATATATGATATACATATAGATGTATAAGAAGTTCAACATATGAAAAATATATATTATATATATAATATATGAATGTGATATAAACAACATAAGCCTCTGAAGAATTTGAAGGAGGTAAGGTACAGATTTAGAAGCTGCTTTGGGGGCATAGTTCTCAACCATGACTACAGAGCAGCCACCTGAAGAGATCAGAATTTTTTTTGGGGGGGGGTGGGGTACCAGGAATTGAACCCAAGGGTACTTAACCACTTGAGCCACACCCCCAGCCTTTTCATTTTTTATTTAGAGGCAGGGTCTCACTAAGTTGCTGAGGCAGGCTTTGATTTTGCAATTCTCCTGCCCTAGCCTTTCAAGTTTCTAGGATTGTAGGCATGTGCCACAATGTAGCCCATTTCTTTCACCCAGCTGAAAGCTCAGAAATTTTAATGAAAATATTTCAACATAAGACAAATTTTTAATAACAAATTTTAATGAAACCAGAATCACCTGGCAGGAACAGATCATTTTATAGTCAGGCAGTTTCCTCATCTTTGCTTGGAACAAGGTGAAAGGCAGATATAATCTAATAGTCAGATGATACATCATTAATAATTCTGATAGAAGATCACTCACAACATGATTTGGGGTTTAAAAACTAAAGGAAGTTCAAAATATTGAGTGGTCCTGCTATACCAATACTCCAACTCCATCTACAATTTAAGTGAACAATTTCTCAGAATTCACATTAAAAAATAAAAAGCAGATGTGACACTGAAGCCCATATCATTTTGCCTCTAGTATCTTGTCCATATGGTGAGGCTAGGGAGACAACATCTCATTGACATGCATTTCAATAAATTACCACTTTTGTATAATAGATATTCAAAATTTGTGTAATGTATCCAGGCATGGTGGTGCACACTTGCAGGCCCAGATACTCTGGAGGCTAGGCCAGTAGAATCCTTCAGCCCAGGAATTTGAGGTCAGCCTGGGCAACACAGTGAGACTCCATAATAAAATAAAAATTAAAAATTCTGTACTGCACTATTTTGATCAATTATGAACCAATAATCCCAAAGAAAATATTAAAACCTAAATATTAAATCCTGACAAAGTTAAAAAGTTTAAATCACAACACTTATTATGAAGCTGCAAAGAACTATGATAGGTTAAGGATAAGGGATTTTCAAGTAGTAAATATACTGTATGAAGATAAAGTCCTGTGTGGGGAATGACATGAAAATACAAGTTCAATTTAAACAGACTGAAGTACAATATAAGAAGCAATATTTAGATACCATTAAATATTTAAGAGTACTGAATAGTTTTACTGGAAACTACATCCTTTGCTTTTGGGGGGAAGAGTGGGCGGTGGTGAGTTCCAAATCCAGGGCTTCTAGGCAAGCACTGAGCGACACCACTGCAGCTACACTGAAAATATTTCAACATAAGACAATTTTTTAATAACAAATTTTAAAGGGGACGTATAATTTCAGATGGGGATGTCAGAGGGGAAAAATAAAAGTTTAAAGGCCACTGCTGTAGCCTCCACACAAGAATTCCTCAGGATGGCGCCTGGGCAACCTCTTTAGCTTCCCCATATCCTGTGTTCCAGATAACAGGTACTTGGAGTTCTAGTCATCTCTGAGCCACACCATAGTTCAGAAGGCAGCTCAGGGAGTGTATGCTAATTTAGTACCTTTCCCAGATGGAGTGTGAAGGTGACAAAGAGAAAATACTGAACACAAAATTCTAAGCAATTTCTTTCAGGAAATTTGGGAATCATCCCAAACATTCATGGAATATCAGAAGGGCCCAACAGGAAATTTCCCTGGACCTGAACAGGAAAGTGAGGGAAGAAAGGCAAGGTAATATTTAGACTGAAAATTTAATTAAAGTGCAGGGCTGGGGTTGTAGCTCAGTGGTACAGCACCTGCCTAGCACATGTGAGGCACTGGGTTCGATCCTCAGCACCACATAATTAATTAATTAATAGAAATGTGTCCATCTACAACTGGGAAAAAAAAAGAGGTAAGTGCAGAATGCTCAGTGCTGTAATATCTCCAATCCACTGATAATGCCAACCATCAGCTACCTACACACGTAATTTAAGCCACTATTTTGGATGTGGCTAAACCTAATTTCTATTAGTTCTAGTGCTATTTGTACCTCACTTAGAAAAAAAACAAAAAAACTTAATGCTATGTAGAATTCATTTCTATAAAAAATATAAGGCTACATTATCATTTTTAAATATTAACCAGGATAGAGGTGTAACAGTGGCAGAGTGCTTGTCTGGCATGAGTAAGACCCTGGGTCTGATCCTCAGCATCATTTAAAAAAAAAAAAAATCTGAAAATCTGCAAGCCCTAAGACAGAATAATAAGACAAAATGTTATTTGGGGGAGATAAGGTGGTTAATGAAGTATTCTGAGTGGGTGGCACTTGAACTGAGACTTAACAGATGAAAAGAAATCAAGCAGGCACGAAGAACCAGGAGGCAGTGTCCCACACAGGGGGAACAATAAGTGCAAAGGTCCTGAGGCATGAAGGCAGCCAGAGGCTGGAACAAAATCAATAGAGAATGACTGGAGATGCCAGGCACCAGGAGCCAGACTGTACAGACATAATGCACAGTTATCCTTCAAAGGAGACTCCAGGCTCTGAGGATCAGAGCAAAAAACTGAAGAAAGTAACCCCAGATGCCTCCAATAGCAATTTAGTGGCATGGAACAGGAAGAGAGGGGGCAATGAGAGGACAGGCAGATGAAGCAACACAAGGACAGTGTGGGCTCCCAGAACGCAATGAGAAAGTCAATCAGGACAAAAGAGCAGGGTGACAAAAAAAAACTAGGACTCTGGCCAACAGTGTGGGTTGTAGGAAGGGTTGGATCAGGCAGGCTAAGGCAGGAGCAGGTTGCTTCCCAAGCTGATACCCAGCTCAAAATTACTCCCTTTCCCCCAACTTAAACTTACTCAATGTAGAGTCTATGATGATCTTAGCCACTGCTCATATATGACATGCCAGTGACACCTCAGCCTCCCTGACCTCCAGGATAAAGATCACAGAAATTAAAACTGCCCACAAATCCAGATCCTCCCTCCTCCTCAACAAGTGGCTTGAACGGTATGTCTCGCCTCTTCAGAACCACTCACCTGGTGGTTCCAAATAGAGCCCTTTAATGATAACAAGATCCTTAGCCAAGTACTGAGGAAGGGGTCTAGGCCTTTAAGAATGTCAGAGAGATTCACCCACTGTCCAGAAGAAAGGGGGTCATGTGTACGAAGTGTACTCCTGGGTTCAGAGAACAAACATATCAATTTAAATGCGGTTTCTGCCATTTATTGGCTGCATTATCTATGCATAAAGACATGCAAACCATCTATTTCAAACAGTCTGCTTGAGAATTAAATGCAATCAGGTATGACAAGGTCAGTGCCTAACACACAGCTAAATACCCAATAATGATCCAGTTTGTTTCATTCTTCCCACGATAGAAGGGGATAAATTCAGACAATCTGACAGTTCCACCATTTTCTGACTATGAGCACTTTCAACTCTAAGACTTATTATTTTAGTCAGTAAAATGGAGATTACATCTCTTACTGTGCATGGCTTTTGAAGAAATTAAATAAGAAAAGTGTGAAGTGTCAAGCACAGCTCCTGACACATAATACTCAATATCCATTATTTATTATTAGTGAGTGTAACCAAGATGGAGAAGGAATGAGCGAGGGAGGAGCAGGGCACGCCTATAAACGAAGCTCAGGTCTTGGCTTCTTGGAGAGGCAAGGAGCAGTGGCTTGAACGGTATGTCTCGCCTCTTGGGAACCACTCACCTGATGGTTCCAAATAGAGCCCTCTTTGCTGCGCTCATCGGGGGTCAGACGCACGTACTGGCTCGTAAGCATTGTGCTGCCTTGGAAGTCCCAGAGAGGCATGGAGCTGGAACCAACCCCTGTAGGCAGAGAGACGGACATAAACAGGTGCGTGAGAGGCCATGCCAGGACTGGTATTGAGAAGGGCAGGAAACCCACAGAGCTGCTCTCCTCGAGAGAAAGGGCACGCCCTCCCCCAACCCAGCTCAGCCTTGCCCTCATCCTTCACTCAATTCCTTCCCGGGCCTCACCTTGGTAGGGCTTGATAAGCGAATGCTCTCGCTTGAGGTGTTCACTGTTGCCGTCAGTTATATCCGCAGCCACTGACGCCAGCAACAGAAGAAGATGTAGAAGGGTAACGGGGCCAGGGCCGGGGCCAGGAAGCCCAGGTCTCCCTGGGCACCGCCGGCCCCAGCCCCAGCGCCAAAACCAGCCCTCCTCCGCCATTCTCCTTTCCTCTCGGCCACTTCCGCCCTAGGACTTCCGCCTTCCGGATGTCCTATCTAATGGCCTCCGGCCGGAAACCCTCCAACTCTAGTGTCACCGGGGAGTTAAAAAACAAAGCCTCTCAGCCAAGGGGGTGGCAGCTTTACTAGATGGGCAGCCCCCTGTCCTGGTTGAGGGTCGTTCCATCACCTTGTAGGTTCCAGGCACCTGCCAGCCGGGCTCAGCAATGGATTCTTAGGCGCCACAGAGTTTCAGCCAATCACAGAGCAGCACGTTAGGTTTGTAAGCCAATGAGCAGAGCAATGGTTTGAGCCGCGGGGAATGCGAGCGCTGTCCTCCGAGCAGAGCACCACGGAGCTTGTAGTTTTTACCGGCTGCTTGCGCGGACTGGATGCGCAGGACTACAACGCCCTTCTCCTCTGGCCTCTGGTCTGGTCTCCAAAAGATCATTGCCAATTTGAGGTGCGGGCGGTGAGCTCTAAATTGAAGTAGCAGGCTTGATGACTTTGACTCACTGAGTAGCCTCCGCCCCAGCTAGTTCCAGGCGTTGGGGGACGTAAAATTCCCCGCTATTTGAGGGCCTCTGCTGGGAGCCATTAGCCAAGTAGGTATGACAATTTCCTTGCCAGCGTACCCCATGTTGCTGACATGTTGCAGCGACATTGAATGTAGGTGACCTTGCTCAAGGACCAAGGCAGATTAGGGTGTTCCCGGTTTTAAGATAATCGTGTTTAGGGCGTTCCCAGTTTAGGTTCCAGGTTTAAGGTTTAAGATTATTTCCTCCTGGGAATAGGGCGTATCCTGCTGCCTGAGTTCCCCTTGAGTTCTCACGGGATTCAGACAGTATTTTTTTGGAGATAGAAGCCCAGTGGAGTTGGATTTGGGCAGAGAACGTGGATTTGGGCAGAGAACGTGGATTTCCCCAGAACGTGATTGTAGACGGCTGGTGTGAGTTCGGGAATAAAGAGTTGCTGTTTGAATCTACAAGCTGTGTGGTGGCTCGTGATTTTGTGCCCAGCCAGACTGCAGCATTAATTATCCTGCTGCCTGAGTTCCCCTTGAGTTCTCACGGGATTCAGACAGTATTTTTTTGGAGATAGAAGCCCAGTGGAGTTGGATTTGGGCAGAGAACGTGGATTTGGGCAGAGAACGTGGATTTCCCCAGAACGTGATTGTAGACGGCTGGTGTGAGTTCGGGAATAAAGAGTTGCTGTTTGAATCTACAAGCTGTGTGGTGGCTCGTGATTGTGTGCCCAGCCAGACTGCGGCATTTGGTGGCCCCTACGGGGAACTTCTGAAGCTTAGAGGTAAGTGAAATTTCTCGCTCTTGAGGAAGAGAGAAAGAATGGGTGACCAATTCAAAAAACAATGTGTTATTGTTTTGATTTATTTTGTTTTTATTTCAAGTTGCCTGTTCCTAGAACTTTCTCAGGCAAACTGGGGAAAATGGTTGACTCAAGGTTTGAAGTTGTTCGCCTCCGAGCAAGAGAAATTGTTAGAGGAAGGAGGCACCCCAGTGAGACCAAGAACAATTAGGGCATATGTTGATACAATACAAAAATGTAGCCCATGGCTTTTTAAAGACGAGTTATTAAGTATATCAATGGGACCATCATGGTATCCTGTAGAAGGATTTTTCTTCAAGAAAGAGATGGCTAGTTCTGTTTACTACATTTGTCTAAGATCTTGGTTTTTACAGACATCTAATTAATTTACAAAGCTAAAGTGTTAAAATATCAACCACTAAATATAAGATCAAGTACTCTTTACTTATTAAGTTCCATAAGGTAATATATTTAAACATTATGTGTGTTTTCATAAATTGGTAAATGGAAAAAGGTTTAATATTGCTTTGGTCTGTGTCTTTGCTGAAACAAGGTTACTAAGAGTTAAGATTCTATCATGTGTAATTTATATACAAAGAGTAGAAAAATTTTCAGTTGGGTTTCAATTATAGTATTATAGTATCATAAAAAACATGAAAGTCTTTCATCTTATTAAAGTGGAGTAATTTGTCTAAATCAGAAATTTTATAAGAGTTGTTTCAAAATGTGAATTTATAAAAAGGGTTAACGGTTAAAAAAGAGAGAAAAAGATTCAAGATGTGGAAATATATTTTAATATAAAAGGTTAAAGGAAAAAGAAATGTTTCTAGATGAGATAATCTCTGTGTGGTAAAGTAAAAAGTTGTAAAATGCCGTTTAAAAAGATTTTGAGGAAACTAGACTTACTTTAAAAGCTTGAGAAAGGAAGAAAGAAGAAAAAGGTATTTGTACATGGCAGATTGAGACAAAGCTTCTCAATGGAGTTAAAAAAAAAAAGCCTTTGGTTGAAGGGCAGACATGTAAACTAACATTAAAGCGATTTAAACAGAATCTAAGCCTTGTTTAAAAGAGTGAAGCTGTAGGTGGTGAAAAAGTACATCTGAAAGTACAGTATAGATGATAATTAAAAGGCTTTAAAAGGTTAAATTGAAGGTGGTCGAGATACCTTCATGGCGGAAAAAAGATTGCTTTATTGCATCATTCGAAGCCTAGTTAATCTTAAAGGCATTACTTTAAAAAAATGGGAAGATAATAGGATAAAAGATATTTAGATAAAGAAGATTAAAAATTTAAAGTGAAAAACTTTAAAGACAGAAGTATAGAAAGTTAAAAACAAAAAAAGATAGAAAAGATGTAGAAAGATAAAAAAATGTAGGAAGACAAAAATTTTAAACCCACAAAATAGGAAGAAAAAAAAAAACTAGGAGGAAAATAAGCAACTAAGGGTAAATATACAAACCTTAGGAAAAAAAAACAAACTAGAAGATAGAAATAAGAAAAAATGGTTGAAAATGTCAAGTAAAGGTATTTCAGATAGAAAATGCAAGAAGCTAAGACAACTATTAGATACAGACATATACTTATTAAAGCAAAAAGAGGGAATTGGAAAGGGGTATATATCCCCCAAAGATAAACTTAAAATAACCCTTTTTACCCTAAACTTTTTAAAATTTAGATTCATCAGGACTTAGTGCTACGGAAAGGCATATGTATCCAAAAAATGTACATAAGGCTAAAGTACTTTGGAAAGATATTCTAACAGGACAATGGAAAGGTCCTGACCCAGTGATTGTCTGGAGTCGGGGGTCTGTTTGTGTTTTTCCACAGGGAGAACAGCAGCCGATTTGGATTCCAGAGAGATTAACTAAAACAATTTCTACAGATCGAAAAGAAGATGATTTGACTCAAATCCATAACAGCTGATATCCAGAACTCCAGCCTGGCCATTCTTACATCTGTGATAGTGATTAACCAGGGTGCTTTTTTCAATATCTATTTTATTATTGCATTTTTCCACATCATAAGGTTCTATTTTTATTTTTTGAGCTCATACAAACCTAGGTTAATGTTTTTCTGATCAGTTTTATTTTTTGACTGTGGAGTTTTTAAACATTGCAATGGATTTTTTGAGCTCATACAAACCTAGGTTAATGTTTTTCTGATCAGTTTTATTTTTTGACGGTGGAGTTTTTAAACATTGCAATGGAGATTTCACCTAGGTAAAGCTACAAGGCCTTTACTATTTTCTTATGTGTTGTACGTTTGTGTACACTCTTGTGTTTTGTGTTGTATGTCTGTATGTGCGTATGTCCATATTTCTTATATGAGGAGCGCTCATGAAAAAATGGATCCGAATTATTATTATTTTTATTCACGTGATTTAAATGGTTTAATTTAAATTAGGTAAACAGCTGTTAAGGATTGTTTTTAAAGGTGGTTAACAGATCTGTTTGTTTACTAGTTTAAATTAGGTAAAAGGCTGTTAAGGATTGTTTTTAAAGTAGGTTAACAGATCTGTTTGTTTACTTTCACCTTTCCTTTTCATTATATTTAATAATTCTTTTCAGGATAATGTCTCTTTAGCATCATTGCCAGAATTCCTATCTCCATCCCAGTGCCGGTGAAGAACTCAACAAGTAATGCTCAATCAAAGAGTCAACTTACTTTGGGAGGAAACGGATTTTGGGAGGAAATGGACATATTGATAGATTCCTCTGCTTTGAACTGCTTGCAGAACTTGCCTGGACTATGTAACTATCGTTTGGTGCAGCGAATTGTGTTAATGCTGGCATATCTTTGCTGATGGTGTCACTAGTGATGCAATTTTTATTTCCTTGCCAGCGCACCCCATGTTAATTGTGGTAGTGCTGACATATCTTTGCTGATGGTGTCACCAGTGATGCAATTTTTTCCCAAGGAGCCGTCAATTGGCTTGGTGTCGTGGCATTTCTGTATCCTCCTCCCTTCTGCTAGTGATGGTCTAAAATTTGGGGGCCAATGGCTTATGCTGGACCGGTAGTCAGTGACGGGTATGATCCAATTGCAGTGGTATCAACCTAAGACAGGAGGCTGATGCCTAAAGGTCAGTTTTCCGATGACGGGTAAGAACCATATGTTGAATTGGACAACCTACCAGGCACGGTCCATAAGCCACATTAACCTCACTCCCCCACTGGCACCAAGGCCAAATTTGGGGGCCAACAGAGGTGAGGCAAAGAACCTCACCCCCCCACTGGTGCATAGACCTATCCACAAGTATGGCTGTATGCTGGACCGGTAGTCAGTGACGGGTATGATTCAATTGCAGTGGTATCAACCTAAGACAGGAGGCTGACGCCTAAAGGTCAGTTTTCCGATGACGGGTAAGAACCATATGTTGAATTGGACAACCTACCAGACACGGTCCTTAAGCCACATTGCTTGTTGTTTAATTAATCAGAAGGGGGGAGATGCTGGGAGCCATTAGCCAAGTAGGTATGACAGTTTCCTTGCCAGCGTACCCCATGTTGCTGACATGTTGCAGCGACATTGAATGTAGGTGACCTTGCTCAAGGACCAAGGCAGATTAGGGTGTTCCCGGTTTTAAGATAATCGTGTTTAGGGCGTTCCCAGTTTAGGTTCCAGGTTTAAGGTTTAAGATTATTTCCTCCTGGGAATAGGGCGTATCCTGCTGCCTGAGTTCCCCTTGAGTTCTCACGGGATTCAGACAGTATTTTTTTGGAGATAGAAGCCCAGTGGAGTTGGATTTGGGCAGAGAACGTGGATTTGGGCAGAGAACGTGGATTTCCCCAGAACGTGATTGTAGACGGCTGGTGTGAGTTCGGGAATAAAGAGTTGCTGTTTGAATCTACAAGCTGTGTGGTGGCTCGTGATTGTGTGCCCAGCCAGACTGCGGCATTTGTGCCCAGCCAGACTGCGGCAGGCCTCCACTGCCCCCAACTCCGCAGGTCCAGTCGGGTTGAAGCAGGAGGAGCAGACCCAGGTCTTGGCCTGGGACCATAGTGATGGTCGGAACCTGTCTGAATCCAAACCATGACGGTGCCCTGTCTTGGAAGAAGCATCCATGAAAAGTTTGGCAAAGATGGCTGTGGATAAGAGATTGAAACTAGTTCAATAAATGATTTAATTACCAATACTTTTAAGTCAGAGTACTTAAATTCACATCGGAAATCCCGATTGCCACTTTTTCAAGAAAAATTGGAAAATCTAGACCCACATTCCTGCAAGAGGACTGTAAACTGGGGCTGATGGGGACTGCCTCTCTACAAAGGCAGCCCTCTTCCAACCTAGCCTCCCGTTGGCCACTGATGTACATCAATTGTCTCATTAATGATTCCTGTTATAGAAACAGGATGAGATGTTTGTTGGTCGCTCCTTTATTTTAAGAACCTGTCCTCTTAAAATGAATGAACGTATTCAGCATTTAGTACTGAGACCTCTTTTCTAGGTCATTTGTTTTATTTTTCTGGTAATGGGAATTAGACCAAGGAGCACTCTACCACTGAGCTACATCCTATTCCTTCAAAAAAAAAAAAAAAATTAAGGCTAACCTTGAACTTTCAATTCTGCTTCAACTCCCAAGTAGCTGGGATTATAGTCATGCACCCCATGCCCAGCTCTGAGTCATATATTTTAAATTACTATTTTGTATTAAAGCAATAAATTATTATGGTGTGCTTGATATACACCACAGGGTATCCTAAGGGGGGCTGGCTCCAGGGAACCCTCTCAGTACCAAAATCTGAGGATGCTTGGGTCTCTTATATAAAATGGCATAGAGGCTGAATGTGGTAGCAGAGGCCTATAATTCCAGTGACTTGAGAGGCTGAGGCAGGTAGATCACAAGTTTGAGGCCAGCTTCAGCAATTTAGCAGGGTCCTAAGCAACTTAGTGAGACTCTGGCTCCAAAAATAAAAGGGCTGGGGATGTAGCTCAGTGGTAAAGCACCTCTGGGCCAAATCCCCAATACAAAAAAAAAAAAAAAAAAAAAGAAAGAAAGAAAAGGAAAATAGCATAGAATTTATACATAACCTATGCACATCCTCTCTTATATTCTTTAAATCATCTTTAGGTTACTTATATCTAATACAATGTAAATGAAATGAAAATAGTTGTTACATTGCATTATTTAGAGAATAATGACAAGAAAAGTCTGTATATATTCAGTACAGATTCAAAAATTTTCCCTAATATTTCCCAACCACAGTTGATTGAATTGGTGAATGTGGATCCTGCAGATACAGAGGCAGCTGTATATATGTATCTGTATATATACATACAAATAGAGAGAGGGAGGGACAACAAAAGTCTTCTGCCTCCCCTCCCAATGGGTCTATACTTCTGGAGATTAACCTTTACCTGTGCAAACAAGGACATGTACATTCCACTGGACTCCCATCAGGGCTGGGATTTTTGTCAACTACAGTCACTACTGAATCCCAGCATCTAGTTTAATGCACATAAGAGGTGGTTAGTTGGTGAAAGAATGATTATTTGTTCTAGAACCTGGAGTTGGGTCATGAAGAATGAGTAGGAATTTACCAGGGAGGGAAATGGAATTCTCAGTAGAGACAACCTGAGATACAAAGTCAAGGAGGATGGTGCCTGGAAGCATTAGGAATACAACAATTTGGAACAGATAGGAAGAATGTGACTGAAGACGGGGAGTGGCTGAGACCAAAATTCAAAGGGTCTTCATTTCCCCACCAAGGAGCCATTTTTCAGAATTCAATGAGATGGTTTTAAGTACAGCAGTGACTGATGTGTGCATTTCTCTAGCGGGAGTGAGAAGAGACTGGAGGGGAGTCTGTTAGGAAAACTGAATTCATTATGACCAAATAAGGGTAAGACCTAAGCCAAGGATGAAGAAGGATCAGAAGTCCCATCAGAAACTAGGTTCTAGTAACTGTTCTGCTGTGGGAAACCAGAGAGAGGGAAGTTGAGGTCGGTGTTCTATGGGGTGAAAGTATTCCATGGAGTGGAGAAGACTAGATGAGAGCTAAGAGATAAGAAATCCCAGGGTTAGCTGGGGCCCCTGTGGGAAGAGTTAGAACTGGCATCCCTGTTGGAGAGTTGGGGAGAGGCATTTCAGCAGCAGCAGGAATGAACAAACTTAATTGGAAGTCCTTGTGACTGGGCCTTTGACAGGAGGAAGATGAACTGTTTGCTCATGGGCTGGTGGAGGTTCAAGCCCAGGTCCCAGCACCCAGGGTGCATTTGCCATTTAGCAAGTCTCTAACATGATATATACAGTCTTGGACAACTCACTTCTCTCTGAGCCTCAGTTTCCTGATCTATAAAATAGGAATAATGAATACTACTCACAAAATGGTTGTGAGGATCAATTGAAGTTCTGTCAAAAGACACTATAAACTATAAAACACCCTATGAGCTTAGGCTTGGATCTATAGCACAGCAAATAGGCAGGCTTCATTTATGGCATACATCCTAAACTCCCTCATAAGTACCACCTTTGAGAAGACCACCATTGAGCTGAGGTTGTGGCTCAGTTATAGAGCACTTGCCTAGCATGCATGAGGCCCTGTTTCTGTCCCCAGTACTACATGAATGAGTAAATGAATGAATGAGTAAATAAACTCATCTTTAAAAAAAAAAACGCCATTGACAATGACCTATGTCTGAAAGCAACCCCATCCCCACCCCCTACACAAACCAAGTCTGACTGAATCCCTCTGTCTGGATGAACTGAAGCAAGATGTTTGGAGAGAATCAAATGTATTAACTAGGGTCACGCTAGTTGCTATAACAAACATACCCTAATGTGTACAATGGCTCAAGGAAGTTTGTTTCTGGAGAGCTGTCATGGCTGTCCAGAACTGATATTCCAGGTCGATGGATGGCATCCTTGCACAGACATCATTTCTTCCTTCTATGAATCCCCAATCCCCTAGAGCCTCATTGTCTATATACAGCCAGTTAAAAAAGAAAGAATATGGAGGGCACACACCTACTTCTTCAAAGCCTGGCCCAGAAATGGCACATGTCATTCCATTCCCTTAATTGATGAGAATTGGTCACATGGTCAGAAGTACCTATAAGGGGTCCTGAGAAGTTGAGATTAGCCAGGGAGGAACAGGACATGAATGTGTAGTGAGAAGTGACTCAAGTTTCTGCCACTGCAGAGTTCAGGTGACAGCCCTAGAAGGGGACAGGGGGGCAGAGATAGATTATGGAGCAGGGAATATTGCCTTGTCTCTATAAAAGAAATATCCCAAACCAGAGTGGTGAGTGACTTGAGGTCTCTAAGTTAGCTCACACTTAGAGTAAAATATAAGTCCAAGTAATGGGGACATGCATGTGTAAGTAGGAGGCAAACTGAGGACTCTGGTTAAAGCACCTGAATCCATCTGGGGCTGGTTCAGGGCTGAGGGTAGGGGTCACCTTCAGCCACCAGTACTTGCTGTGAACTGAATGTTTGTGTCTCCCCAAACATTCATATGTTGAAACAATAACCTCCAGGGCAGTGGTATTTGGAGATGTTGGAGATGAGGGCTTGGGAGGTAACTACGCTGTGAGTAGGAATCCCTTATGATGGCATTAGCACCCCTGTAAAAAGAGACAGCAGAGAACGTGTGTCCTCTTCTCTGTTCTTTCACTTGAGGACATAACAAAAAGACGGCCATCTGCAAACCAGGAAAGGGGACTTCATCAGACACCAGATCTGCCAGCATCTTGACTATCCTAACCTCCAGCATTGTGAGAAATGAGTGTTTGTTGTTTAAGTCACACAGCCCATGGTATTTTTCTTACAGAAATCTGAGCTGAGACAGTCCTACAACCAAGACCACTCTGGTTTGGGATATTTCTTTTATAGAGACAAGGCAATATTCCCTGCTCCATTTCATTTCTATGCAAATGAAAAATGTATGCACATGGCCTTCAACATAGATGTACCTGATCTGTTCTCTTACCCAGGTAGGTGAGATGCACATACCTGGTTACATATGTCACTGGCTATATATGGGCCTATATACAGGTATGCCTGTCCCATGTGCCTGTCCAAGGAACAGTGAGTGCCTATGACTGAACACCCAGGTGCCATTTATGAGGGAAAGCCCAAGTGTTTATAATATGTACACCTGTGTGGTCTGTGTGTGCATGACCATGAACACAAGATATCTACTGTCTGCACAACTGGGCCCATGCATGAGATGACAGCCTGTAGGTGTCTGGGATGAGGGGTGGTAAATTTGCATGTGCACATAGTGGGGCAGAGATACTGTGCATGCACACTGCTGGCACACAGTAGGTATGATACACGGGTGTGCTGAGCAAAGTACACACGTGGATATGCAGGACCCAGGGCACATGTAAGCATGTCCACAGGAACCCCTCCCAGGTACACAGGTGCCAAATGTGTGACCATGCACTCTGTGTGCTCACACAGAATCTTGGAGCTCCCAGGGCTGAGCCAGACCAGGCGGGGCTCCTCCTTGGGTTCCGGACTGGGAGGCCTCTGCTGTGTATTGGTGCCTGCGAAGGGTGCTGCCAAGGGTGTGTTGGCGACGTGTGTGTGTGCATGAACGTGCGTGTGTGTGTGTGTGTGTGTGTGTGTGTGTGTGTGTAGGAAGAGGCGTTCGCTCTCTTAGACCTTGCTTCTCTCTGTGGTTTGGTTTCTATAGAGACACTTCCTGTGGCAGAAAAAAGAGGTAGTGAGCTGGTGTTTCAGGATGTGAGGGCCCGGAGGAACAGAGCCGGGCTCTCTCTGACGCCTGCCTGCCACTGTGCAAGCTCTGGCCGGTGCTGCCCACAGTCCCCATGGTGGGCGGCCCCCGCAGCAGGGACCTGTGATCAGCAGCGGCATGCCAGGGAAGCCCAAGCACCTGGGCGTCCCCAACGGGCGCATGGTGAGTGCCGGCTATGGGCCAGGGGCACAAGGAGGGGGTGGGCACACCCAGGGTGGAGCCCAGGAGGCACACCCAACAGGGCCAAGTAAGAGCCCATGGGCTACCAGCAGGTGGGCGAAGCTGGGACAAACAGTTGCAGGCAGTGGACCTGGTGCCCTTGCTCCGGGACCCTTCTAGATGGCCCTGCTAGGAGCCTGGTGTAACCCTGAGGGTGAGACCAGGGCAGGGTGGGCAAAGGCTTCTGGTCCAGCACGCAGGTCAGCATGCTGCTCCCTTACCTGCTACTGGTGCTGGCCCCACCTGGAGCAGCTTGCACCCCAGGCTAGCAGGGAGACCTGATATGCCCCTGGCCACTGCCCACCTCTACTGTGGCCCCCACTTCTCACTCAGTCCCTGCCCTCCCCTCCTCACTCCATGCCCAGGTACCCAAGGTCAGGTTAGAGGCAGCCCCTACTAGGTCACTGCTGTCTAACTTCCCCTGCTCTGAAAGCTTTCTTCCCAAACTAATTTTCTTTGGGCAGCTTCGGATGGGTCTGCAAGGTCAGGCCAGGATGGAAAGCTTCTGCCTGTCCTGTTCTGGGGCTTTCAGGAAGGGTGGAGGTAGCTGAGGATTAGGATGCCTCTGGCTGCAGCTGCCCCATCCGTTATACCCTCTATCAAGCTGCTCACCCCATCAGAATTGCCTTCAAAGGTTCTGGCTCTTTTCATTCATTCAGCAGAGGGGGCAGGCTGCTTTGAACCTCCGTTTCTCCCCTGATTCTGGCTCACTTAAAAGAGTCCTACCCCCAACAACTCCAGGAAGGCCAGATAGTGTGCAGCACCCCCAAACTGGACCCTAGTTTAGTACCACAGGACAAATTCAGTAGATCTGGAATGACCTGGGTTTCAGTTTTAGCTCTGTTGCCCCTTACTGGCAGAGGTCCTCTCTGACCCTCAGTTTCCTTATCTGTAAAATGAGGAGCCTGAAATGTATCACAGTCTTGTTGATATGACTAAGTAGAATGATGAACATGAGGTCCTTGATCCATTGCAAGAGCAGGGCAAATGTCAGTCCAATGCTCTCTATATTTTTTGCCCCTCTTCAAGGCTCTCCTGCCTCATCAAGAAGCTGAACCACCTCCCAAACTCCACCCCTGCCTCCAGTTTCTAAGATCTGTCTCCATCTTTCCTTCCGGCATCCCTTTTTTTGTTTATCTCCAGGCTAGCTGGGTGGGAGACAGAAAAATCCTCCAAAGCTAGCTCGACTGCACTTCACTATCTTTACCACCACCCAAACTTTGTGAGAGTTCAAGGACCATGGGGCCTTGCACTTCCAGCCCAGGGGCATGATGCTTTGCTCAACCTTCCCCCAATGTCCAGGCTACAAAACCACAGAGGAGCAGTCCCAGGCCCAGCTCAGAAGGGCAGCTAGATTGATGTTTTGGTACAGTACCCAGAACTGCTGGGCAGCACGTGGGGCCCAAAGATAGACCCAGCCTCTGTCCCTCCAGTGCCATGCATGGCTGCTCTACCCAAAAGTCATTCAGAATAGGGAGGTGTCCCAAGCTCTGTCCCCAGTCCAGTCAATGTCCTGGCTCTTTGCAGAGGCTGTTGTCCACAGGGTACCTTCACCCTTCCTGAACTCCCTCTGTCAGCTCTTGGAATCCCCAGGGTCACAGATTGGCTGCTGGCTGGCCACTGGGCAGCTTTTTGAGGCTGTGCTTGCCTGGGGGAGGGAGGGGTGGACAGGCCTGGGCAACTGGGCAGGGATGGGGATGGAGAGGCACTTGTTGGCCAGGCGTCTGGTTTCCTCCAGAAGTTACCTCCCAAGGGAAGCTCAGAGGAACGAATAATGTGCCCAGGTCAACTGTCGAGTAGAAGGGTCAGATCTGGACCCGTCCCCTCAGCATTGCCTGGCTCTGATCCTCCCCTCTGCCTGCCGCCACCCCCATCCTTCGTCATCCCCTGCTGATGCAGCTTCAGCTCTCAGCCTCGTCTTTCTGTCACTCAGCTTGTCAGGGAGTTGCAATGAAACTGTCACTTAGAGATGGCTCTCAGCCCCCTCCCAGGAATATCTCCATGCACCCCAGCTGCCACTTCAGTTGGGAACTCTTGCTCACTCAACCTTCCTCGGGGTCTGCTGTGCGCTGCCCCTTCTGCGAGGCACTTAAGACTGGAGCCAAGGGCCCTTGTTCTGCCCCAAACATCTCTCAGTCTGGCAAGGCACCAAGACATGGGTAAATCAATACTGAAATAAAATTCAGCTTTGAGTTCGAGCTGCAGGTCAGGGGTAGGGAAAGGCTGAGGGGGACCTGGCAGGAAGAACTGAACTTCTCCACTAACTTCATGCCATAGAGAAGACGGTCCCCAAAGCCAGATGGAGAAATGGCATAGAGAGAAGCCTGCATGCGGGCAAACAGAGTAGGCATAGATGGACATGGACCAAGGGGAGGCTTCAGGTGAAGCCTGGCGAGGGGCAGTAATCACATTCTGTCACATCAGGGGGACCTGGTTAGTGTTCCCCTCCTGCCAAGGAGATTTACCTCATAAATCCCATGCATCTCTTTCTGTGTTCCTGGTGTCCAGCCTAAGGACAAGTGCTCCAGTGCAGGATGGCCGTACAGAGGGGCCAATGCTGGGGGTCAGCTACACAGGGCTGGCTTAGGACGAAGGGACCAGGCAACCAGGGTTGTGTGTAGACATCCCTGGAAAGACTCTCAGAGCATCCATTTTCTCAAGGTTGAAATGAGACCATGGTAGAGGTGTCTAGGACAGAAGATGTCAGTAAATCACCCTCCCTTTTAGATCTGACCCCTCCACAGGTCACACAGAGTTCAAGAGGAACCACTGGGCCCTTTACCCCTCCTGAGCCTCCCAGCACCCCTGTTCACAGAGGGAAGCAGTGTAGGAAAGAACTCAGGTTCCAGAGGTAGACAACTTGGGATCTAATATCAGCTCTGCCTCTTCCCACCTCTGATTTCTTTGGTCCTCAGTTTCCTCATCTTTAAAATGGGGGCAACAATACCTGCTGCAGAGATGAATTTACACATTCTTACATGAATGGAGTGAGAACTGCCAAAGGGTGCCTGTCACACAGTTGGAGCTCAGGAAATTTGGAACCTCATCCTCACTTTAGTATCCCTCAGGTGCCATCCGGTCCCTGAGGCCTGCTTCCTAAGATCAAAGCATGGCAAACTGCAGCCCAACTGTGGTCAAGGGTGTCACTGGTCACCACACCCTTCCTCACCCTGTCTTCCCCTTTTCTTCCATTCACTCACCACTTCTCCTCCAGCAGGCAAAGGCCAGTGAGCGGTGAGGGAGTCCAGCCCTGCTCAACAAGACTTCCCCAGGCCTGCTAGCCTGTGCAGGTCAAAGCACTGGCCTGGAGGAATCTGCACCCCACTTTGCCACGGGATGCAGCTTTACCAAAACACACCTGTTGATTTCACATCCAGGGCCTCATTTCACCTTCACAGCAGCCTGGGGAAGTTGGGAATGACAAGCCCCCTGCTACCCAGGAGGAAACTGAGGGTTAGGCAAGAGAAGTTACTTGCCCCGCCATGGCAAAGCTGGAATTGAACTCTGTCCCTACTCCATCCCAGCTCTAGATTTCTGTCCCTATACCTGCTCAGTCCCAACTGTGCTGTCAACAACTAGTGAGGCAAAAGGGGCTCTAGATGAAGAACTTCAGGGGGCAGAGGCGGATGCTGGGGCTTCCAGTGACTGGCATGAAGTGGGATGAAGGAAATGCCTGGGCCACAGCCCTAAGGGCTGCTTGGGACTCTGTCAAAGAGGGTGCCTTTGGAGAGGAGGGTTCAGATGGGTTCCCTCTCCTTAACCAGGCCCACCCCCCAGGAGCTACCAGATGCACAGGGAAGAGAGACCCCCACCTGGGGACAGGGGCCCAAGGCCAGGCCAGAAGGTCAGTTCTGAGGAACTGGTATTTAATGATGACTGAGGTCAATGGGCACCGATCTGGGAACATTTGGGGGTGTGTGGAAAAGCAGCTACTCAGACAGAGAAAACAGCAAAGTAGGAAGCAGGAGTGGGTAGGGGTGTGGAGAAAATAGAAAAGTTTGATCAAGTGTAGGGTGGAGGTGAGGGGGAGGGAAACAGGGAGGCTGGAGGGTTCTTAGTCAGGCCCAGGTAGGGTTTTAACTGTACCTTGGCACCTGTTGCAAAACTTAGGAGGGTCAGGGTGGGCCGGGTCCCAGAATGGGACCATGGGGAGGGGCGGGGCCTGGAGAGCTCCACTTAAGGGCACAGACAGTCTATTGAATTTAATGTAGAAATGAAACCTCTGAGAGCCGAACCCAAGGGAGTGTGGGCTGCTCTGGACTCGCACCTTTTGCCGAGTCTGCGATTCCTGGCCCTCGCAAAGGAGAGGCTGAGAAGCTGGGGAGCAGGATAGAGGCTGGGGGTGTCGAGAAGCGCAAGACCAGGCAGCCCCGGTGGAGTGGGAGGGCGATGACTCCAGGAGGACTGGGGGAGGGCGGCCTCCCCGGGGAGGAAGAGGGAAGGCAGGTGCGGGATGTTGAAGCTGCCAGAAAGACAAAAAGCAGGCTGGAAAGGGACCTCGCAGTGGGGTGGGCAAGCGCTTCCACGTGTCCCTGCTGTCACCTGCCTTCCGTCCCCAGGAGTTAGAGCTTTCTCCTCTAACTGTAGGTAGCACTGACATTCTTTGGGGGAGATGACTCTGATGATGCGGGTCACCTGGGGGAGTGGAGAGGCAGGATACGCGAGGGAGGGGCTGGGGAGGGTTGCAGGGCGTGGTGTGCCCAGGAGCGCGTCCCACGCTCTGTGCAAACTTTGTCTCCTGCTCAGCAACTTCTTCTTTTCTTTTCTTTCTTTCTTTCTTTCTTTCTTTCCTTCTTTCTTTCCTTCCTTCCTTCCTTCTTTCTTTCTTTTTTTTTTATCTTTACAATTTCATTTTTGTATGCACATTTGCTTAAAATCAGTGGATTTCTAGGTGAAGTTCAGGAACTGAAGGGCCTTTATCTAGAATCAAGGTATGCTGCAAACATAGTCTGAAGTAAAATGGGAAATAACGTCTTTCTGAAGACAAGCTTAGAAGTTTTAATCCAGTAAATTAAGGTGTTTCCTTTCTCTGGTAGCAAGGCTGATTGATACCTGGCTGCTGGGCCACCATTTACAGGTATAGCCAAGAAAACAGGGTACAGACCTCCTAAAAAACAAACCAACAAGCCCACCCCGAGTCACGGTAGAGGTTTCACAATTCAAATCACAAAACCTTTGAAAGATGCATTCCCTGCCAAAACTGGGAGCACTGCCATTGGTAAACCAGCCGCTATTCCGGCCTGTGTTCCATGTAAGTCACATCAAAAAAGTCTGTCTTGCTATTAGCCACAGGCAGCAGCATTAAGTCCAACATATGGAGATCCATGTTCAGGTAGATTCCTTTCTGCTTCTGGTAGTTGTTCAATTTTGCTGGCTATGATATCAAAACTTGAATTTCCCTTGGGAGTATCATGTGGTTTATGGTTTTCCATCTTAACCCAGTTGCTCTCCTCCAACAGCAGGTGCTTTTCCAGTTCTTCCTCTAACTCGCTGGGGCTTAAGCTACAACCTTTACTCTATTCCTCCCAGTGCAGCCATCTTTGGTTGACACCAGCAACTTCTTACTCCAAGCGCCAGATGGGAGAGGGGGCTCAGGGAGGAGTTCAAAGTCGTAAAACTAGAAAAGGGCAGCATCAGGCATCAACAATAATTGTAATGTTCTTTGAACATTTATTACCTTCCAGATAATCTGTTGAGCTCTTTATGTCTATTTAACTTATTAAATGGAAACAACCCTTTAAAGTCACCCCATTTTTAGAGAGGAAGAAAATAAGGCACAGAGAGGTTTATTATTATTATTATTATTATTATTTTAATATTTATTTTTCAGTTTTTGGTGGACACAACATCTTTATTTTATTTTATGTGGAGCTGAGGATCGAACCCAGTGCCCCGCGCATGCCAGGCGAGCGCACCACCGCTTGAGCCACATCCCCAGCCCAATTTATTATTTTTTAACAAGATTACAGAGCATACATTTGAATTCAGGCTGACTGGGGCAATGCCTACCTTCCATTGCTTTCAAAGTAATGTAGATGTATCACACTGGCCCAAAAGCCTCTGAGTGCTATGAGTTCCTTCTAGGGAAGATGGTGGCAGCTCAGTGCCAGTCAGAGTTGCTGTGCTGGGAAGAAACTCGGAACACCTGGCACATCACAGTCTTAAGAGAAGACAGAAAGTTGGGTTTGTACATAAAATCTCTCAATTTTTAAGTGTGAGAAAATCCTTTAAACTTAGAAAGAAAGTTCTGGGAACAGTATAATAATAAGATTTGGCTTACAGATGGCTACTCGGTGACCTGGGTGTTACTGTGGTGGAAGCCAGGAATAAAGGAAACAGGGCAGGGGAGACTTCCTGGGGGAAATGTCCCCAGGCCTGTTTCCAATGGGAATGGAAAGAAGAAATAGGTGATGGAAGCTCTTGTGACAGGTCCTAATAAAAATGTAGGAGGTGAGAGGGAGGGAGGAATTAGGGATGACTCAGGTGATGGGAAGAAAGACAGGGAATGTAGGAAAGCTAATTCAGTACTTTGTTTTGGTGGAAGCAGGGGGGCTTCCATTTGGGATTGGCTGAGTTTGAATGGCTCACTTGGTAGAAATGTTAGCAGGAAGTTAGCTACATATGGTTGGAGCTGGAGATCTGGGAGAAGGGTGGGGTGGCCAAAGAGCCAGGACAGAGCTAGAGAAGGGTAGAGGCCACCCTATATGGATAGGAGATCATGAGGAATCCAGGGAGCTGATAGGAAGGTAGGAAAGGAACCTAAAGAAACTCAACAGTGGGGCTGCGATTGTGGCTAAGCAGTAGAGCGCTCATCTAGCACGGGCGGGACCCGGGTTCGATCCTCAGCACCGCATAAAAATAAAAGGCATTGTGTTGTGTCCATCTACACCTAAAAATAAATAAATAAATATTTTTTAAAAAAGAAACTTAACAGTTTTGAGAGGAAGATTTTTCTGTTTCACTAATGATTAGGATTCCCAGAGATGTCAGTTCATGTGTGTTGTGGGGGATGGTGGAGTTGGCCTGTACAGCAGTGCTAGCCATAGTGTGACCTAGTGGCATTAGTATTATCCGGGAGCTAATTAGAAATGGAGAGCCTCAGGCCCCCACCCTGGATCTACTGAACTTCTGACAGCGAGTCCCTCCTGGACATTCTATGCTAAAATTTAAGATCCAATGTTCTAATCTATAAAAATATCACCCCATGCCTTGCCCAAGGTGGGATGGGACCTGTGGTAGACCCTGCACCTCAAGAGGAAACAGTTGTAATAACAGATCATTGACTAGAGAGACCTCTCCTTCCTCCAAGACAACAGCAAGTATTGATAAAGCCTTTACCATGTGCTTGCCACTAGTGGTTCTATATGCCATAAATATATTAAACTGATTCAGATGCTCACAACAGCCCCAGGAAGGAAGTTACTATTCTTAGCATCATCCCTTATTTACAGATAGAGGCCAACAAGTGAATTGATTCACCCAAAGTCACACAGCTAGTAAGTGGCAGAGACAGGATTAAAGTTGCTATGCCCACTTGGGCTCATCCATCAAGGGCTGGGAGAAGAGAGAACCAGGGGCCACCAAAAGTTAACTGGCATAAGTCCCAGCATACAGTGTTTGGCGCATGATGGAAAATAAACCTGGGCAGACTGAGCAAAACCCTGACCAAGCAGTGACTGGCTGGAGACACCCAGCACGGCTCTCCAGGTAGTGGAAAACGCAGTTCTAGCTCCCAGGAGGTCGGAACTGTCCCTTGGAATTCCTCATTGGGCTCTGCTCTGATTTTCTACCTTGGGTCTCTTCTAGGTTTTGGCTGTCTCAGATGGAGGTAAGTGACAGACTGTGGAGACCTGGCTAGGGGGCAGAGGGGAGGGAGGTGGAAGTGAGTGGGGATACTCTGCCACTTGAGATTTTTCCAAGAAGGTATCTCTTGAGTAGATGCCTACCTGGAGGTGGGGTGGGGCCTGGGACCAGGGAAGGAAGCCGGCCTTACCCCAACTTGTCCATCCCCCTGCAGAGCTGAGCAGCACAGCGGGGTCCCAGGGACAGGGTGAGGGCAGAGGCAGCTCCCTCAGCATCCACAGCCTCCCCAGTGGCCCCAGCAGCCCCTTCCCCACTGAGGAACAGCCTGTGGCCAGCTGGGCCCTATCCTTCGAGCGGCTGCTGCAAGACCCACTGGGCCTGGCTTACTTCACAGTAAGTTCTGGGATGGGGTGAGATGGGAAGGGCAGATGGCAGATGCTTCTGCAGGAGGAGGGGCAGGAATCGTGGGAGAGGGCATGGATGGAACTTCAGGTTGATTAGAGTGCGGCTCCTCTCTCTCCTCTCCACCATCTAGCCTTTCTTTGGCACCCTCCCTCTCTCCCAGCTGGGAATTCTTCTTCCTTCTATCTGTTTTCATCTCTGCTTCTTATTTTCTCTGTGTGCCTCCGGATCTGCAGCCATCTGTCTGTCTGGCCCTCTCTGTCTGGCTGGTCTCTTGGCCCTGTGTCTGTCCTACTCACTTTGAACACATCTCCCAGTCTGTGCCTGACTGCCTCCCCCTTTCTCCTCCTCCCAGGAGTTCCTGAAGAAGGAGTTCAGCGCGGAGAACGTGACTTTCTGGAAGGCCTGCGAGCGCTTCCAGCAGATCCCAGCCAGCGACACCCAGCAGGTGGGCTGGGGGAAGAGGGAGCTGGGTCAGAGGGGTGGGGCCCGGATCTGGGCCATGTCCCCTGAACTTCTTCCCCTGTCCTCCTCCCCCAGCTAGCCCAGGAAGCCCGCAACATCTACCAGGAGTTTCTATCCAGCCAGGCATTGAGTCCCGTGAATATCGACCGGCAGGCCTGGCTCGGCGAGGAGGTGCTGGCCCAACCCCGGCCGGATATGTTTCGGGCACAGCAGCTTCAGGTGAGCGGTGTCAAGGGGCGCGGCCTGCGCTGAGAGGGCGTGGCCTTGGAAGGAGACAAATGGGGAGGGGCGAGGTCAGATGCAGGGGAGGAGCCTAAGCCGCGGTGTGGAGGGGTCAAACTCGGATGCGGAGCCAGAGCCAAAAGCAGGGGTCTGCGAGAGGTACCGAAGGACCGGCTGAGGGCGGAGCCTACCTGAGTTGGGGGGTGGGGGGGCAGACCCTGGAGGTGGACATCTGGAACTGAGAAGCTGGGAAGAGTTAATGGGTGTACCTGTCTGAGTGCCCAGAAGCTTGGATGTGCATACCTCTGTTCCTCGGTTGGGGGCGGAGCCTGCCTGAGAGCGGAACCTGGGACCAGGAGGGGCGTGGAGACCCACCTACCCAGCCCCCTGCTTACTTTCGGCACGTTTGTCTGGTAGATCTTCAACTTGATGAAGTTCGACAGCTACGCCCGCTTTGTCAAATCTCCGCTGTACCGCGAGTGCCTCCTGGCCGAGGCGGAGGGGCGCCCCCTGCGGGAACCTGGCTCCTCGCACCTCGGCAGCCCTGACACCACGAGGAAGGTGAGGATGAGGGGCGGTGGGAGGCTGGGTTCCCAGCGGACTCTCTTCAAGAGGGAACACCGCTGAGTGCAGGTCTGCGCGTGTGCGCCCGTGAATTGGATGCGCGCTGGGGCCTTCACTGTACCCGCAGAAGCCGAAATTGAAACCTGGGAAGTCGCTGCCTTTGGGCGTGGAGGAGCTGGGGCACCTGCCACTAGCTGAGGGTCCTGGTGGCCGCCCGCTCCGCAAGTCTTTCCGTAAAGGTGAGAGCAGGAGCGGGCCCTAGAGAAGGGGTGGGGGAGTTTGGGCAAGTTTTGGGAATGTCCTCTTCCTCCTTCTTGGCCCACTAACAATCAGTAAGTCAGAAACAAAGAAACAAAACAACAATTTAAAAAAAGAAAAGAGAAAGAAAGAAAAGAAAAGAAAAAAGAAGAGAGATACAGGTCCCTGAGACCACCTCATTCCCCGGATGGTTTGTTCCCATACTAATCCCCAGAAGTTAGGGAGACCTTCATAGTAGCAATACTTCCAGCGACCCACACTACATTGGGCCCCTGCAAGATAGCTCCAAACAAGGTCCTCAAGTGGGGAAGCGGCTTCAGCAGAGGAATGGATGAAGGGAAGGGGCTATTCCAGCTGATTGCTCCAATTCCCCTAGAGCTATCTGGAGGGGTCGCAAACTCAGCCTTACGGCGAGAGTCTCAGGGCTCCCTCAATTCCTCTGCCAGTCTGGACCTCGGCTTCCTTGCCTTCGTCAGCAGCAAATCTGAGGTAAGTTGACTGCCGGGGGAAGTGGGGTGCGGTACAGATTAGAACCATTATGCAGAGGTCCTTTATGTGATTCCTGTCGTTCCCAGTTAATGTTCCCACTTCCATTCCTGACTTGCCCTGCATAGCTAACCCCTCCTACTCCTTCATTTCTCCCTGTCCTCACGGGAGAGGTCTTCATGGTCCCCATTCTTGTCATGGGTGCATATCCTCAGCTGGCAGATGTGTGTGTATGTGTGGGTGCCCAGGTGAACACAGCATATATTGTGTTAATGGGTGTACCTGTCTTTGAGTGCCCACAAGCTTGGGTGTGCATACCTCTGTTCCTTTAGGAGGATGCCTCTTAGCTGCCTCCAGGTGTGTCCTGGCTTGTGTGTATGCCCCAGTGAGCTTACCTGTCTCTGTGTCTGCATAACTTGCATGTGTACAAACAACTTTCCCCAACTCCTGCCCACAATCAGAGCCACCGGAAGAGCCTTGGGAGCACCGAGGGAGACAGTGAAAGCCGGCCAGGGAAGTACTGCTGTGTGTACCTGCCTGATGGCACAGCATCCTTGGCCTTGGCCCGACCTGGCCTCACTATCCGCGACATGCTGGCAGGCATCTGTGAGAAACGAGGCCTCTCTCTACCTGACATCAAGGTCTACCTGGTGGGCAACGAGCAGGTGCGAACCTGATCTGGCCTGACCCCAACTCAATTCCCAATTAACTAAACCAAACCCTAATTCTAACCCCATTCCCTATCACCACCCCCTTTCTAACTCCATCCTGTACCATAACCCTACCTATCCCATGCCAACTCAAAATTGACCCCAGTACCAATATTTCACTTAAACTTGAACATCCACCCATGTTCCACAAAAAGCCTATCTCCCTGCATGCCATCCTGGTTCCAGCTCTATCCATCAACCTACTGTGATGGGTCAGGGAGGTAAAGCCCGGAGAAATCACTGCTAGATCTGAGGTCCCCTGGCTTGACTCCCACCATTCAGACTGTCATTCACACAGGCCCACCTCTGAAATTGCCAGTTGGGGAGAAGCCTCACCTCCTCTGCCACTCGGGGCATCCAATTGCACCTAACCTCTGAACAACTTTCCTTCTTTTTTGAATATTGATTTTTTAGTTATGGTTGGACACAATACCTTTATTTTACTTATTCATTTTTATGTGGTGCTGAGGATCAAACCCAGGGCCTCACACGTGCTAGGCACGCACTCTACCGCTGAGCCACAACCCCAGCCCTGAACAACTTTCCTTTAAGTGCAAACTAGCATTAAGCTTTAAAGAGGAGCCTCAGGGAAAATTTGCTTTAAACAAAACCACCCAGGTTTGGCTTGGTAGTACATTCCTGTAATCCCAGCAGTTCCGGAAGCTAAGGCAGGAGGATCTCAAGTTCAAAGCCAGCCTCAGCAAAAGCAAGGCCCTAAGCAACTCAATGAGACCCTGTCTCTAAATAAATTACAATAAAGCGCTTCGGATGTGGTTCAGTGGTCAAATGCCAGGGGGTCCAACCCCTGCCTGGAACCAAAAACAAAACAAAAAAAGTTTACTGTGGCATATTTCAATAATGAAACAGGAGGCTATGTAGGGTCTCAATTCAGACATTGGCCACGAAGTTTGGAGAAATCTAATGGTTCTAACAATTGTAAAACTCATGCAGGGAGGGCTTTCCATCCAGTGAGGGAGGAGAAGGAACAATGCTGCATTCCAGGGGACAATCAAGATTTCATTTACCTAGTAGCCAAGTCCCAAAGCCCTGGTAAGGTAGAGGAGCTGAGGGACCCAAACCCAGGTTCTGCCCTCCAGGCTCACAGGCGGGAGGTGAGCCAGGTCAGAGATGACTAGGAGGAATCAAACCTCCAGAGGGAGTCTCTTGGGAGCAAGTAGGTATTTCTGGCCAGGGTCTGGGAGGCTTCATGGAAGAGGCAGCAATTGATGAGGATAGGGAAGAGTTTGCCTGACAGCTGTGAGGGACGACCTTCCAGGCAGATGAAAGAGCCTAAGTAAAGGTCTGGAGGTCGGTACTTGCAGGACAAGTTCAGGGACCTGGAGTGCAGGGCTCTGAGGGCAACAGTAGGAGGCACTCTGCCCACTCTCTCAGGCCACCAGAGCAGCTGCCAGTAGCCCAGATGGGTTTTCATGCTGGCTAAATATAACTCTGCCACCCACACTCCACCTGTCCCTGCCACACAGCACAGGCCTACTGATTGGGAGAGGCTGTCCCCCTCCCTCCCACCCTCCCCACCCCTGGGCTGGCATAGGCAGTGAGGCCTCTGGGTGTGGTAATCACTAGAGTTACTGTTTATGTACCTACTGTGTGCTGGGCACTGTGCCAGATGCTTTACATCTTTGGTCTCATAGCAGTTTTGGGAGATAGGGGGTTTTTGTTTGTTTGTTTGTTTGTGAGGAGGCAAGAACCATCCTTAGTATTTTTGTTTTGTGATACTAGGGATCAAACCCAGGGCCCCACACATGCTAGGCTACCACTCTACCACTGAGCTTTATCCCCAGCCCAAGAAGTACCCTTAGTAAGGAGGGAATGGAGACAAGCAAACAAGTGTTTAAAAGGGGACAAAGCTGACCAAAGGTGTGTGGTGAGGGATGAAAGGTATCCTGCTGTTCTGGTTGACTTTTTCATGACAAGGGGGCAGCTGTCCAAGGGGCAGATCCTGTCCTGCCCTAGCAAGGGCAGACTAGTGATCCAGGACCTGTCTGCCTCTTACCAAAGCATCTCGGTTATTATTTAATGTCCACAGCATCCCTGTTTCCCATAACCTTTCTGAGCATCCTCCAGAATACTTGCTACTCTTCTCCTTGGCCTTGACCTTATCAGGCTCCAGCTCCAGCCTGTCCAAGTTACTCCATCTGCCTCCGTATAGTTCTGTTATCTATGGGCCCTTCTCTCTTATCGTTCGGGAGCCACAGTGAGGTCAGAGGAGGAAATAAAGATGGTTCCCCAAGACCCCCGGGGATGGCTCAGGGTTGGGGGAGGGACCCTTAGAACCTGCCTGGCATCTGCAGAAGGCCCTCGTCCTGGATCAGGATTGCACTGTGCTGGCGGACCAGGAAGTGCGGCTGGAGAACAGGATCACTTTCGAGTGAGTGTCCAGCCCCCAGGCCAGGTCTCTGGTCCTAACATCCTTTCAAGCCTGGTTCTGGTCTATTGGTCTCCCTGTCTTCTCTTGGGCTCCGCCCCTTGTGATAGAAGCCACGCCCCTGTCTAAAGCCCCACCCCAAGCCAGTTTTGCCCTGACCATTCAAAGAGGCCAGTTGCGGGAGGGCTGCGGGAGAGAGGGGTTGGCTGCCCGGCCCTCTGCAGCCAAGGGTCCTGTGCAGGCTTGAGCTGGCATCACTAGAGCGCGTGGTACGAATCTCGGCCAAGCCCACCAAGCGGCTGGAGGAGGCGCTGCACCCCATCCTGGCTAAGCACGGCCTGAGCCTAGAACAGGTGGAACTGCACCAGGTGAGCAGTGGGGCCTGTGACCCGGGCGGGGGCAGTACTGTGGGGAGCGAGTTTCCTGTCCCTGGAGCTGCTGACCTCTCCCCACAGGCAGGAGAGAAGCAGCCGCTGGATCTGGGGAAGCTAGTGAGCTCAGTGGCGGCCCAGAGACTGGTTTTGGATGCTCCTCCAGGTAAGGGGACCAAGGCTCTGGGGCTTGATCAACTGGTATGGCTCCCGCCTAGAAGGAAGAGGGTCTAGTAGAGATGCAAACTCCAACAGTGGCTCTCATTGTCACAGGTGGAAAGATTCGTGAAACCCGAAACACATCCCCCTGCCACAGCCAGGTGAGCAAACACCCAGGGTGCCATCTTCCATCTGCTACTTTTTGTCTCTAAGTTGTGGCTCTGACCTCACATTTTTGTAGGGATGTCCTCCTAGAGCCCAGGAAAAGGCTTCTCATCCCTCTCCAACGTCCCCCAGTTCACTGGCAGAGGCACCTAGTAGTTCCACTGGGAAACGGCAAACTTGTGATATTGAAGGTACTTTGGGGGGATGGTGGAAACTGGAGACCAGAGGGACTAGAGAAGTAGGGCTAGGGACTATTGAGGGTGGCATCAGAGAAGACTGAGCTAAGACAGGGGACTGAGTACCACTGAGGTTGAAGCAGGAGGGCTGGGGGCCTGGGAGTTGGGACCAGTAGGGCCATTGATGCTGGTTAGGGAGACTGTGGCCACAGTGAGACAGCAGGACTGAGGTGGGTTCACATAAGCAGCTCTGTGAAAGAGGGCCTGCTGACTGTGGCTGCTCCCAGGCCTGGTGGAGCTGCTGAACCGGGTGCAGAGCAGCGGGGCCCATGACCAGAGGGGCCTTCTTCGAAAAGAGGACCTAGTGCTTCCAGAATTTCTGCAGCTGCCTGTTCAAGGGCCCAGCTCCCAGAAGGCCCCACCACAAATTGAATCATCTGTCCAGCCCAAGGAGGGGCCCTCAGACTCTACTGTCCACCCAGCCCTCTGACACCTGTGTAAGAGTCCAGGCTGGCTGCATGGCGCCTGGCGGGCCAAGCATGTTATGAGTCCGCTTTGCATGCCCTGTCTGTGCCATGGGTGTCCCTGGCCTCTTCCTGCTATGGGCAGGCCCAAGCAAGAAGAGCCAGGAGTGGGTAGAAAGGAGACTCAGAGGAGCCATACCCACAGCTGCCTTTACCTGGTCTCTCACAGGCTCATTCAACCATCTTTTGCAGCCAGGTCACTGGGGGGAAGGTGGGTATGGCCCCTTGGTGTGGTTGTGCCCAACACAGAGGGACGGCGTTGGCAGTGCCAGCCTCCCCAGCCTGTGCCAAGTTTCAGCAGTGGGAAAAAGGAGGGGCTGGCCCCTTCTTAAGGAGTTGGTATAAGTGAGGCCTGCGGGTGCAGGTGTGCAGCCCCTTCCTCCACCTGCATAGACTCTACTGTACATATGGATTTTGCAGTTGGCTTGGGGCAGCTGGGTTTGTCCTGGATGTATGATATTGTTATTATAATAATAATTATTATTATTCTATCATAAGGTGTGTTCCTTGTGTGCCAGTCTGCCTTATGCACACACACCCCACCACCACCCCCAACAAACCACAATGCCTCTGTTACCAAGGTCAGTGCCAGGAAGTTCTTGGGGACTCAGGATGTACCTCCTGACTTCCTGTTTTCAGAATCTCTCTTCCTGACTGCAAATAATATGGGGGTGGGGGTGCATGTGTGTGTGAGAGAGAGAGAAATAAAAGAGAGATCCCTTCCTCCACAGCTGTGATTCGACCATCATCCAGCTGTTCCATGGTCTCTGTGGATCTGAATATGTCATTCCGGTTGCTGTTCTCTGCTTCAATTTGGGACACAGTGTATCGTTACGCACACACCTGGGGCTCCCTTAAGTGCACCAAAGGCCTATCTTGGGGTCATTGGCTATGGGGAGGCAGAATCTCACCTTTGCCTGCTTTGGCTGGGTGGTCTTCTCTGTTTCCCTCCTGGAAATAGGGAGTACCTCCCGGAGAGGGGGCCCCCAGCTTTCAGGGAGAGAATTGAGACTTGGTCCCAGATGAGAGAGGTAAGTGCTTCCACAGGGGAAGCAAGGAGACTTGAGGGAGCCTCTCCTGAGGGGTGAGGGGAATCCTTCCTGACTCAGACAGGTCAGGCTGCATTTACTGTCTCTGCCAGGAACTTCCTCTATATTCTCCCTTCTCATCTAACTGGTTCCTCTTCATCCTTAAAAATTATGGGACAGATCATGGGCTTTGCTGGACCACCCTGATTTCCTCTGGGGACTTCAGTCCTCTGCCCTCTCAGCCCATTTTATCTAGCTGGTTTAACTAGGTCCCCAGACTGCTGGGAGGGGCTGATGATCAGGCCTAGCCAGTCAGACACTCCATTTCCCTGGCCAATCAGAGTTTGTTGAGGGGTGGTTCCTTAACCACGGTGTTCCAGTCAGAATTCCAACCTGGGTCATTTTCTACCATCCCCTGGGGATTTGTAGGAAGGACCTACAGGAAGAGATTCTGCATGCAAATGAAGCCAACACTGGAGAGCAGGAGAAAAGATGGAAGGAGAGTCCTGACAAAGTTCACAACAACGTTCACTATGCCTGAAATCAATCAACCACCCCTAGACTTTCTCCTTAGAAACCAAATGTGTGTGTGTGTGTGTGTGTGTGTGTGTGTACTGGAGATTGAACCCAGGGGTGCTTAACCACTGAGCTATATCCCCAGCTCTTTTTTATATTTTATTTTGAGACAGGGTCTTACTAAGTTGCTTAGGCCCTTGCTCAGTTGCTGAGGCTGGCTTTGAACTCTCGATCCTCCCGCCTCAGCCTCCTGAGCCACTGGGACTACAGGTGTACGCCATTGCAACAGCTGTGAATTGGGTTTCTAAGACCTGCAACCACAAAAACGCTATTTCATTGACAATCCTGGCAATCTCATTCTCAGCAAAGTGTGCAGGGACAACAGGGCATGTGGGATTCTGGCAGGGGATTGTATAGCACTAGGGTCACTAGGTGAGGACAGGGATGGGAGTAAGGAGACAAAGTCCTATCCATTCCCCAACCAGCCACAGACCTTCTGCCAAACTTCCTGGGATGTGGATCTTTTCCTGCGTGGAAGGAGACACCCTTCTTTGTGCCCAAGTATAGCTAGATGGGGGTACCAGGTAATTGATAGGCTATCTCTCCAAAGTTGGCAGACCTTGCAGGTCAAGCCCACCCTTCACCCAATCCTAAACCTCTGCAGATGCAACCATGGTGCCTGTTACTCTTTAGGGACCAATGGGATCACCCCATGGGAAAGCGGTCATGGGTCAAGTAGAAGATTCCCCCATAGAAGTTAACTTCTCTGGGGGTGTGATAGTGCACACCTATAATCTTAGCAACTTGGGAGGCTAAGGCAGAAGGATCCCAAGTTCAAAGCCAGCCTCAGCAACTAAGGGAGGCCTTGAGCAACTTACTGAGACCCTGTCTTTTTTTTTTTTTTTTTTTAGTTGGATACAATATCATCTTTATTTTATTTATTTTTATGTGGTGCTGAAGATCGAACCCAGGGCCTCGCATGTGCTAGGCAAGTGCTCTACTGCTGAGCCACAACCCCAGCGAGATCCTGTCTTAAAATAAAACACAAAAAGGGCTGAGGAGATGGTTCAGTGGTTAAGCACCCCTGGGTTCAATCCCTGGCACCACCCCCCAAAAGTTAGCCCCTGCAGGAGAGGAGCGCACAGTTACTGAGGTCCCCGAGTTAGATATATTCCATCATTTTTATCTTCACAACAAACAATGCAGGAGGGGAAGTGACTCGCCCAGGATGCTGCAAAGAATTGTCACTGGTGCTTCACTAGCACTCAGGCTGCCTGATGCAGGGACACTTGCCAGGGAGGGCTTGGGCCATGTAGAAACCCTTGGTGAGGAGCCAGGGCCCTTTGTGGGGAGGTACATTGGTACAGCTACTCTGGGCAGTGATTTGGGAGTTTCTGCTAAGAATTTAAAACAGCATGTGACCCCTAGCAATGTCACTAGTGAATCACTCTGGGCACGAGCAGGCCAGATCCTGCAGGGTTACCTGTGACCCAAAATTTGGCAAACAACCAAATGTTGGTGAGTTGTAGGGATAATAAAACACACTGTGGCATATTCATGCTCTACAATACCACACAGCAGGTAAAGAATTAGGTACAGTACGTCCTAATGTGGAAAACTCTCTAACACATTTTATTGTTCCATGAAATAAAACAGAACAACGCATATGGCAAGATACCTGTCTTAATCTATTTTCTATTCCTATAAGTTAATACCACAGACTGGGTAATTTATAAAGAATAGAGGTATATTGGGTTGGGAGTATGACTCAGTGGTAGAACATGTGCATATGCTGATTTCAGTTCTCCACACCAGAAAACTAATTGATTAAAACAAATTAAAATAGAGGTATATTTAGCTCACTGTTCTAGAAGCCAGGAATTCTAGAAGCATGGTGCTGGCATCTGATGAGGGTCTTCTTGCTGAATCATAACATGGTGAAGTACATCACATGGTGAGACAGGGCAAGCTAGCCTAAGAGCTGGCTTTCATAACAAAACCATTCCCCAAATAACACAGTAATCCATTAATCCATGAGTGGATTAATCCACTAATGAAGGCAGGTCCTTTATGACCCAATCATCTTCCAAGGGTCCCACTTCTCAGCACTGCTGCACTGGAGTCCAAGCTCCCAACACATGAGCTTCTAGGGGACACATTTAAACCATAGTAATGCCTTTACATAAACCACAGACAAGAACCAACCTACAAGTGCACAGAAAGGAGAGTGAATGTTCTAGATGTATATACACCAAACTAACAAGGAGACAGAGAGGAGACTAGGATTGGTCAAAGGAGACTTTCACTTTAGATTTAATTTTTTTAAAGGATGCATTTAACAAATAAATTTAATACTGTGAAGAACTCCCTAAGGAACCTTCTTTGTCACTGCTAGCCCAGTGATGCAGCAGTGGGCTGGTGCTCCACGGGGCAGCCATCCTTACCTACAAGGGGGAGCACACATTGCACTTGAAGGGATCTGGCCTGGCCTGGTAGTCAGGTGACTCTGGATTCTGAGGGTTGTGGGAGCTGGAGTTCATTTCCACAGGGAAACAGAGGCCCAGGTGGGGAGGCTGGCTTCTGGTGGGTTATGTTGAATCAGATGGAGCCCTGGACAGACACAGGGCCAAGAGCCACGGAACTCCAGGGGGTGCTGTTCACATTCCTGATATTCCTGGTGGGGACAGGAAATTCTGGGAACATGAATGTACAGATGTGTCCTAGGGATACCTGTGACCATCTTAGTATCTGTATCCTGAGAACTGGCTTGAGGTTAGAGCAGAGACAAAAAGCAAAAGGAACACTGTAGAACCGGTATCCTACCTCCAAGCCAGCCTAGGGTGCTGGCTGGCAGGTTGAAGTTGTGGCTGTGAAGATGAGTGGATGGGAATAACCCCAGTGGGATTTGCCAAGTTCCTACCAGATTGCTGAGGACTGAAGGATCCCAGACCCATACCAAAACCTGGAGCCCAGAATATAGAATTGGAGCTTAGAACTTGGAGCCTAAAGCCTGAAACTGGGGCATGGAGCCCAGAACCCAGAACCAGGAGCTGAGGGCCTGAAGTCTAGAACCTGGAGTCAGCGATCTGGAATCGGAGACTGGAGCCCAGAACCTGGAGCCTAGGGCCTAGAACCAGAACCCCAACTTGACATCCAAAGTTTGACACTAGAACTAGCAGACTGGAACTCAGATCCCAAAGCCCAGAACCCAAAGCTTGGACCTAAGAATTCAGAACTCAGAGCCTAGAGCTCCACTCTAGAAGTAGAATTAGAGTAGATTTCAGAATGTGGAGCTAAGCTCCAGGCCAAACACATAGAACCCAGAACCTGAAGTCCAAAGCCAGACCTCAGAGCTTTAGATCTGGAACCTAACTACCAGAGTATGGGACTATCATCTGATCTCATGCTGTCTGTGCTGACCATCCTGTCCAGAACCTCACTCTCTGGCCTGGACCCTGAGGTCAGCATGAAGGACATAATGTTGGAGCCACATGAGGAAGGGAGCCACAGGGAAAAGGTGAGTTCTGAGAAAAGTTCAAAGCAGCCTCAGCTTTTTTGGCCACAGACTTTGACCTTGTCCATAAATAAGTGACCAAGGCCTTGGCCAACAGGATTAATAATTATACAGGGTGCTTATCCCCTAAACAGGAATGGGGCACCCTAAGGTCAGCAATCTCAGCCCAGGGCCCAGGAGGAGCCTTGGTCTCCCCAACTGGAAAACAGAAAATGTCTCAGGGCCCTGCCTGCTCTGGGTTGGCACTGGGAAGCTCAAATTGAAATCTAGGTTCTCCTAGAGAGGACAAAGTCAAGAATGCCAGAGGAGGGACTGCTGTGTTCCCCAGAGAGAGGAGGCAGATGGTCCCTCTCTTTTATCAGCCAGCCTGCTGGTGAGAACTGTCGCCTCGACCACAGATATGGAAGGAATGTGTCCATGGCATAAGCAATGCACACTCACAACAGTATTCATGTGCAATCGTGGTGGTCTTAATCCTGGGATGAAGTGACCACTGCCCTCTTCCCATGTACAGCACTGTGTTACCCAGAGTAGGACTCAGATTTTTTTTTTTTTAGTTGTTGATAGATCTTTATTTTACTTATATGTGGTGCTGAGGATGGAACCCAGTACCTCACACATGCCAGGCAAGTGCGCTCCAGCTGAGCCCCAGCCCCAGCCCCAGGGCTTGCATGAGCTAATGCTCGTGAGAAGAGGCAGGAATTCTCAAACTATGTCGATGGAGAACCCTGTTGTGAGACTAGCAAGACAGAATGTTCTCGAATGTTGATTTTTCTTCCCTAGATTGTCCTCAAACTTTAGATCCTGCAGGAAACTCATTTGCCACAAACTGTGAGTATTTAAGGAGCAAATTGATCTTAACAGAGATTGCAGAGTCGCTGGTCGTGCCAACTTCCACAGCCTGCTCTGTTCCTGGACGCGCACACTTGTTCTTGGGACTGTTCTCTGCCTCTGTTCATGCCATTCCTGGGAAAATCGTTTTCATTGGCGGGATGAAATTCAATATGTGTGTCAGCCTCTCACATTCGTGCTGGCCATGCTGTTGTCATTCGCTCACACCTGTTCCTACCCAAACCATGGCAGCTAGCTCCTCCCCTAGGATGGCTCTCCTAGGTCAGCGGGCCCCTGGTTGCTAAATCCACTCTGTTCTCAGATTACCTGAAGTCTCAGCAGCATTTGACCCAGCTGAGCAGCGCTCTCTCTCAAAACACGTCAACACTGGCATTTGGGGATCTGCTCTTCTCCTAATTGCTAGTTGTCCTCTTAGTCTCCTTTACTGGTTTCTCTACCTCCCTTAAATATGAGTGCACCTCTAGCCTCAGGCCTGGGCCCCTGCTGTCCTCTCTATACACATTCTCCCTGGGAGTGAGTTCCTAGGCACAGCCTGAGGCCAACAAGGTGGTCAGGAAGCCAAGTCACACTGCTCCTCCTGGGCTTTGACAAGATGCTGGGTGGTTTTTTATTATTTATTTATTTATTTATAATTTTTTATACCTTTATTTTATTTATTGATCTTTATGTGGTGCTGAGGATCGAACCCAGGGCCTCGCACGTGCTAGGCGAGCACTCTACCACTGAGCCACAACCCCAGCCCCTATTTTTTATTTTTTGGTACCAGGGATTGAACCCAAGGGTATTCAATCACTGAGCCACATCCCAGCCCTTTCTATTTTTTATTTTGATACAGGGTCTCACTAAGTTGCTCAGGGTCTTGCTGAATTGCTGAGTATGGCTTTGAACTTCTAATCCTCCTGCTTCAGCTTGCTGAGCTGCTGGGATTGCAGGCATGTACACTATGCCTGGGTAACATGCTAGTTTTTATGCTAAGCATTTGTCAGGGGCAGGTTTTTTTTTTTAAGTTATGGGTTTTTTAAAATATTTATTTTTTAGTTGTAAGTAGACATCTTCATTTTATTTTAAAGTAGTGCTGAAGATCGAACCCAGTGCCTCACGTGCACTAGGTGCGCTAGGCGAACACTCTACCACTAAGCCAGAGCCCCCAGGGGCAGGTTTTTAAAAGGGAAGCATGTGGCATGATTAACTTTGGATTCTTGAAAGGTCACTGGAGGCTTTCTTTGGAGAAAGAATTGAGGGGCAGCCAGGGCAGATGCAGGCAGAACATTTGGGAGGGCATTGCAATCCCTCAGGTAAGATGACAGTGGCTCAGTCTAGGGAGGTCACCACAGAGATGTCCAACAGTGAGAGGATCGGGGAGCTCCTAGAGAAGTAAAATTGGGAGAATAAGAGGAAGGATTGGAGGCCAAGAGGAGGAGGAGAAGCAAGCATCGAGGATGCCTTCCTGGTGTCTGGCTTCCATGGATGGGCCGAGTGCTGCACATGAAGATCGGGAACGCAAAGGAGGCCCAGGATGGGGCGAGGTTCTCAGTGTTCTCAGACCCGCAGAGCCAACTGCTCCTGCCAGAGGCCCTTCCAACACAGCCTGTACAGATGCATCTTGGCATCTTCTCCTCAAAATGGCTCCCCCTAGGTACCTCTTCCCAATGTGAGACATCCCAAGTCAGCCAGGATCTGAGTCCAAAGAGGCTCTTGGGAGGCTGTGGTCAGAGTCCTGGTGCACAGAGTGGGAGCTACCATCAAAGGAATACACAGACTCTGTCACCAACCATGGGGGAGTCAGGCAGCCAGGACAGAGGGACTGAGATGAGATGCTTCAGGGCTGGATTGGAGCCACTTTCTCTGCTGATTTCAGGAGTTCTGAAAGCCACTCTGGTCAGTTCCAAAGTTCCATTGCTTTCTCTAGGGCTGAAGCAGCCCTAGGAAAATGCCTTTGGAAGTGGTGGCTGGATGTGTTCACAGCATTTGGGAATTATATCTCTTAGGATACATTTAATCAATAATTGTCTGCCCCACTAAGCCCCAAGCTCCATGATGACTGGGAATGTAGACTTCAAAGTGTAAAAAATCATAACCTTATTTTTTTTTTTTTTTTTGAGAGAGAGAGAGAATTGTTAGTATTTATTTTTTAGTTTTTGACAGACACAACATCTTTGTTTGTATGTGGTGCTGAGGATTGAACCCGGGCCGCTCGCATGCCAGGCGAGCGCGCTACCGCTTGAGCCACATCCCCAGCCCCTCATAACCTTATTTTAAAAAGAGGGGGAAGAACCCTAGTTCATCAGGAGCATTTTGGATGTGACTGCTCCTGCTCAGGGTTTGACCCAAGCAGGACAAGGGAGAACAGGTCATGTGAACAAGGGTCACTGGTTGTGCCATGCAGGGCTTCTCAGGCCCAGAGAGCCTCCAGAACCATGCTTATATAGACTTTGAGCCCAAGGATGGTGTTTGGATCTTAAATATCCTCCCGTCACTAGCCTGTGGAGCTGTTGGGGTGGTAGCAACCTCAGTAGGAAGGGCCTAAAGGAAGGAATTAGGTTACTGGGGGTGGGGTATGCCGCTGAGAGGGATATTGGGATCACAGCCCCTTCCCATTGGTTTCTTTTCTTCCTAGCTGCTGTGAGTTTGAACAAACCTCCTCTATCATGTACTCCCACCATGATGACCAGTACCACCTAGGCCCAAAGCAACAGGGCCAAGTGACCACAAACTAAAATCTCTGAAACCATGAAT